>NC_141693.1:580745907-581436879 GCF_964263255.1 Lissotriton vulgaris | reverse complement strand
ATGCCTTCCCTGGACCGGAAACAAGCTTCAGAGGACCGGTTTCTGGCATTACAGCCGTCTTCAGCCCGGCTTGCTTGAATCCAGTGGCAAAGTGAGCAAGCGTCTCACGTCTGAGCATACCTTGCCACACTAATGGCGGCCAAAGAGGTAAAAAAGGGCGTGTTGATGGATGGAGCATCTGAACCAATCAAAATTACTCACACCCAGTCAAAAGATCTGGGTTTAATCAATCACCGTTCTTTAGCCCACTCTGCCACCCCAGTTCAGACATGGCTATATGCAAATCAGTCTGACCCTGTGCCTCATGGGAATAGTCCAGCCGGAACTGCCAAGCCATGTCTTCACTGGACTGGAAACAAGCATCCGAGGACCGGTTTCTGGCATTACAGCCGTCTTCAGCCCAGCTTGCTTGAATCCAGTGGCAAAGTGAGCAAGGGTCTCATGTCTGAGCATACCCTGAAACCCTTATGGGAGCCAAAGCAGTAAGAAAGGGGTTGGTGATGGACGGAGCATCTGAACCAATCAAAAGCTCACACCAAGTCAAAAGATCTGGGTTTGATCCATCACTGTTCTTTAGCCCACTCTGCCACCCCAGTTCAGACATGGCTATATGCAAATCAGTCTGACCCTGTGCCTCATGGGAACAGTCCAGCCCGAACTGCCAAGCCATGTTTTCACTGGACCGGAAACAAGCTTCCGAGGACCGGTTTCTGTCATTACAGCCGTTTTCAGCCCGGCTTGCTTTAATCCAGTGGCAAAGTGAGCAAGGGACTCACATCTGAGCAAACCCTGCCACACTTATGGCAGCCAAAGCGGTACAAAAGGGGGTGGTGATAGACTGAGAATCTGAACCAATCAAACACTCACACCAAGTCAAAAGATCTGGGTTTGATCCATCACTGTTCTTTAGCCCACTCTGCCACACCAGTTCAGACATGGCTATATGCAAATCATTCTGACCATGTGCCTCATGGGAACAGTCCAGCCAGAATTGCCAAGCCATGTCTTCCCTGGACCGGAAACAAGCTTCCGAGGACTGGTTTCTGGCATTCCAGCCGTCTTCAGCCCGGCTTGCTTGAATCCAGTGTGCAAAGTGAGCAAGGGACTCACATCTGAGCATACCCTGACACACTTATGGCGGCCATAGCGGTACAAAAGGGGGTTGTGATGGACAGAGCATCTGAACCAATCAAACACTCACAAACAGTCAAAAGATCTGGGTTTGATCCATCACCGATCTTTTGCCCACTCTGCCACCACAGTTCAGACATGGCTATATGCAAATCAGTCTGACCCTGTGCCTCATGGGAACAGTCCAGCCCGAACTGCCAAGCCATGCCTTCCCTGGACCGGAAACAAGCTTCAGAGGACCGGTTTCTGGCATTACAGCCGTCTTCAGCCCGGCTTGCTTGAATCCAGTGGCAAAGTGAGCAAGGGTCTCAGGTCTGAGCATACCCTGCCACACTAATGGCGGCCAAAGCGGTAAAAAAGGGTGTGTTGATGGATGGAGCATCTGAACCAATCAAAAACACTCACACCCAGTCAAAAGATCTGGGTTTAATCAATCACCGTTCTTTAGCCCACTCTGCCACCCCAGTTCAGACATGGCTATATGCAAATCAGTCTGACCCTGTGCCTCATGGGAATAGTCCAGCCCGAACTGCCAAGCCATGTTTTCACTGGACCGGAAACAAGCTTCCGAGGACCGGTTTCTGGCATTACAGCCGTTTTCAGCCCGGCTTGCTTGAATCCAGTGGCAAAGTGAGCAAGGGACTCACGTCTGAGCATACCCTGCCACACTTATGGCAGCCAAAGCGGTACAAAAGGGGGTGGTGATAGACGGAAAATCTGAACCAATCAAACACTCACACCAAGTCAAAAGATCTGGGTTTGATCCATCACCGTTCTTTAGCCCACTCTGCCACACCAGTTCAGACATGGCTATATGCAAATCATTCTGACCATGTGCCTCATGGGAACAGTCCAGCCAGAATTGCCAAGCCATGTCTTCCCTGGACCGGAAACAAGCTTCCGAGGACTGGTTTCTGGCATTCCAGCCGTCTTCAGCCCGGCTTGCTTGAATCCAGTGTGCAAAGTGAGCAAGGGACTCACGTCTGAGCATACCCTGCCACACTTATGGCAGCCATAGCGGTACAAAAGGGGGTTGTGATGGACAGAGCATCTGAACCAATCAAACACTCACAAACAGTCAAAAGATCTGGGTTTGATCCATCACTGTTCTTTAGCCCACTCTGCCACCCCAGTTCAGACATGGCTATATGCAAATCAGGCTGACCCTGTGCCTCATGGGAACAATCCAGCCCGAACTGCCAAGCCATGCCTTCCCTGGACCGGAAACAAGCTTCAGAGGACCGGTTTATGGCATTCCAGCCGTCTTCAGCCAGGCTTGCTTGAATCCAGTGGCAAAGAGAGCAAGGAACTCACGTCTGAGCATACCCTGCCACACTTATGGCGGCCAAAAAGGTACAAAAGGGGGTGGTGATGGACGGAGCATCTGAACCAATCAAAAACTCACACCCAGTCAAAAGATGTGGGTTTAATCAATCACCGTTCTTTAGCCCACTCTGCCACCCCAGTTCAGACATGGCTATATGCAAATAAGTCTGACCCTGTGCCTCATGAGAACAGTCCAGCCCGAACTGCTAGGTCATGCCTTCCCTGGACCGGAAACAAGCTTCCGAAGACCGGTTTCTGGCATTACAGCCGTCTTCAGCTCGGTTTGCTTGGATCCAGTGGCAAAGTGAGCAAGGGACTCACGTCTGAGCTTACCCTGCCACACTTATGGCGGTCATAGCGGTACAAAAGGGGGTGGTGATGGACGGAGCATCTGAACCAATCAAACACTCACACCCAGTCAAAAGATCTGGGTTTAATCCATCACTGTTCTTTAGCCCACTCTGCCACCCCAGTTCAGACATGGCTATATGCAAATTAGTCTGACTCTGTGCCTCATGGGAACAGTCCAGCCCAAACTGCCAAGCCATGCCTTCCCTGGACTGGAAACAAGCTTCCGAGGACCGGTTTCTGGCGTTACAGCCGTCTTCAGCCCGGCTTGCTTGAATCCAGTGGCAGAGTGAGCAAGGGACTCACGTCTGAGCATACCCTGCCACACTTATGGCGGCCAAAGTGGTACAAAAGGGGGTGGTGATGGACGGAGCATCTGAACCAATCAAAAACTCACACACAGTCAAGAGATCTGGCTTTGATCCATCACTGTTCTTTAGCCCACTCTGCCACCCCAGTTCAGACATGGCTATATGCAAATCAGTCTGACCCTGTGCCTCATGGGAACAGTCCAGTCCGAACTGCCAAGCCATGCCTTCCCTGGACCGGAAACAAGCTTCCGAGGACCGGTTTCTGGCATTACAGCCGTTTTCAGCCCGGCTTGGTTGAATCCAGTGGCAAAGTGAGCAAGGGACTCACGTCTGAGCATACCCTGCCACACTTATGGCAGCCAAAGCGGTACAAAAGGGGGTGGTGATAGACAGAGCATCTGAACCAATCAAACACTCACACCAAGTCAAAAGATCTGGGTTTGATCCATCACCGTTCTTTAGCCCACTCTGCCACACCAGTTCAGACATGGCTATATGCAAATCAGTCTGACCATGTGCCTCATGGGAACAGTCCAGCCCGTATTGGCAAGCCATGTCTTCCCTGGACCCGAAACAAGCTTCCGAGGACTGGTTTCTGGCATTCCAGCCGTCTTCAGCCCAGCTTGCTTGAATCCAGTGCGCAAAGTGAGCATGAGACTCACGTCTGAGCATACCCTGCCACATTTATGGCGGCTATAGCGGTACAAAAGGGGGTTGTGATGGACAGAGCATCTGAACCAATCAAACACTCACATATAGTCAAAAGATCTGGGTTTGATCCTTCACCGTTTTTTTGCCCACTCTGCCACCCCAGTTCAGACATGGCTATATGCAAATCAGTCTGACCCTGTGCCTCATGCGAACAGTCCAGCCCGAACTGCCAAGCCATGCCTTCCCTGGACCGGAAACAAGCTTCAGAGGACCGGTTTCTGGCATTACAGCCGTCTTCAGCCCGGCTTGCTTGAATTCAGTGGCAAAGTTAGCAAGGGACTCACGTCTGAGCATACCCTGCCACACTTATGGCGGCCAAAAAGGTACAAAAGGGGGTGGTGATGGATGGAGCATCTGGACCAATCAAACACTCACACCCAGTCAAAAGATCTGGGTTTCATCCATCACCGTTCTTTATCCCACTCTGCCACCCCAGTTCAGACACGGGTATATGCAAATCAGTCTGACCCTGTGCCTCATGGGAACAGTCCAGCCCGAACTGCCAAGTCATGCCTTCCCTGGACCGGAAACAAGCTTCCGAGGATCGGTTCCTGGCATTACAGCTGTCTTCAGCCCGGCTTGCTTGTATCCAGTGGGAAAGTGAGCAAGGGACTCACGTCTGAGCATACCCTGCCACACTTATGGCAGCCAAAGTGGTACAAAAGGGGGTGGTAATGGACGGAGCATCTGAACCAATCAAACACTCACACCCAGTCAAAAGATGAAAAACGATTTTCGGTTGCACCCATCGTGAGTTCAGCTGTCCCTGGGTGGAATGGTGTTTTTTCTTTTAATTTGGGCTGCCAGAAACACCGCTAACAGATACTGTCCACCGAGTGAGGTCGTTGCCTAGACAAAACAGGAGTGTCTCTCTAATACCTGGGCACTCCCAGGTGTGGAGCGGCAGGCGAGTGGACACAGGGTCACAGCAAATGCAGCTGTCATTTATTCTCAACGATGGGTGCGCCACGAACATTGCGTTTTGCAAGAAACAACGGAAATGAAGATGTCCCATCGCGGGCCGTTCATTGGCCAAGGATACACCTATTAAATGGCTGGACTGTTCAAAAGACTGTGGCCAATCATCGACAGCATTTACGCACTGATGAAGGGAGAAGCCAGAATCGCGTCTGCAGATATGACAAAGCCCCCTAATGCCCCGAGTGTGCACCGAAGTTGCCGTGTGTTTGTTGATCTTTTAAGCGGTTCCACATCCGCTTTTCGGATGCACCCGCCATGAGTTCGGCTGGCCCTGGGTGGAATGGTGTTTTTTCTATTAATTTGGGCTGCCAGAAACACCGCTAACAGATACTGTCGACCGAGTGAGGTCGTTGCTTAGACAAAGCAGGAGTGTCTCTTCAATGCGTAGGGCACTCACAGGTGTGGAGCGGCAGGCGAGGGGACACAGGGTCACAGCAGATGCAACTGTCATTTAATCTCAATGATGGGTGCGCCATGAACATTGAGATTGGCAAGAAAAAACGGAAATGAAGACGCCCCATCGCGGGCCGTTCATTGGCCAAGGATACACCTATTAAATGGCAGGACTGTTCAAAAGACTGTGGCTAATCATCAACGGCATTTCCGCACTGATGAAGGGAGAAGCCAGAATCGCGTCTGCAGATATGACAAAGCCCCCTAATGCCCTGAGTGTGCACCGAAGTTGCCGTGTGTTTGTTGATCTTTTAAGCGATTCCACCTCCACTTTTCAGTTGCACCCGCCGCGAGTTCGGCTGGCCCTGGGTGGAATGGTGTTTTTCTATTAATTTGGGCTGCCAGAAACAATGCTAACAGATACTGTCGACCGAGTGAGGTCATTGCTTAGCCAAAGCAGGATTGTCTCTCTAACGCGTGGGGCACTCACTGGTGTGGAGCGGCAGGTGAGGGGACACAGGGTCCCAGCAGATGCAACTGTCATTTAATCTCAATGATGGGTGCGCCATGAACATTGCGATTGGCAAGAAACAACGGAAATGAAGACGCCCCATCGCGGGCCGTTCATTGGCCAAGGATACACCTATTAAATGGCAGGACTGTTCAAAAGACTGTGGCTAATCATCAACAGCTTTTCCGCACTGATGAAGGGGAAGGCCAGAAACACGTCTGCGGATATGACAAAGCCCCCTAATGCCCCGAGCGTGCACCGAAGTTGCTGTGTGTTTGTTGATCTTTTAAGCGGTTCCACCTCCGCTTTTCGGTTGTACCCGCCGTGAGTTCGACTGGCCCTGGGTGGAATGCTGTTTGTTCTATTAATTTGGACTGCCAGAAACACCGCTAACAGATACTGTCGAACGAGTGAGGTCGTTGCTTAGACAAAGCAGGAGTATCTCTCTAATGCGTGGGGCACTCACAGTTGTGGAGCAGCAGGCGAGGGGACACAGGGTCACAGCAGATGCAACTGTCCTTTAATCTCAACGATGGGTGCGCCATGAAGATTGCAATTGGCAAGAAAGAACGGAAATGAAGACGCCCCATCGCGGGCCGTTCATTGGCCAAGGCTTCACCTATTAAATGGCAGGACTGTTCAAAAAACTGTGGCTAATCATCGACGGCTTTTCCGCACTGATGAAGATAGAAGCCAGAATCGCGTCTGCGGATATGATAAAGCCCCCTAATGCCCCGAGTGTGCACCGAAGTTGCCGTGTGTTTGTTGATCTTTTAAGCGGTTCCACCTCCGCTTCTCTGTTGCCCCCGCCGTGAGTTTGGCTGGCCCTGGGTGGAATGGTGTTTTTTCTATTAATTTGGGCTGCCAGAAACACCGCTAACAGATACTGTCGACCGAGTGAGGTCATTGCTTAGACAAAGCAGGAGTGTCTCTCTAATGCATGGGGCACTCACAGGTGTGGAGCGGCAGGTGAGGGGACACAGGGTCACAGCAGATGCAGCTGTCATTTAATCTCAACGATGGGTGCGCCATGCACAATTCGATTGGCAAGAAACAACGGAAATGAAGACACCCCATTGCGGGCCGTTCATTGGCCAAGGATACACCTATTAAATTGTAGGACTGTTCAAAAGACTGTGGCTAATCATTGACGGCTTTTCCGCACTGATGAAGGGAGAAGCCAGAAAAGCGTCTGCGGATATGACAAAGCCCCCTAAGGCCCGAGTGTGCACCGAAGTTGCCGTGTGTTTGTTGATCTTTTAAGCGGTTCCACATCCGCTTTTCGGTTGCACCCGCCGTGAGTTCGGCTGGCCCTGGGTGGAATGGTGTTTTTTCTATTAATTTGGGATGCCAGAAACACTGCTAACAGATACTGTCGACCGAGTGAGGTCATTGCTTAGCCAAAGCAGGATTGTCTCTCTAACGCGTGGGGCACTCACTGGTGTGGAGCGGCAGGCGAGGGGACACAGGGTCACAGCAGATGCAGCTGTCATTTAATCTCAACGATGGGTGCGCCATGAACATTGCGATTGGCAAGAAACAACGGAAATGAAGACGCCCCATCGTGGGCCGTTCATTGGCCAAGGATACACCTAATAAATGGCAGGACTGTTAAAAAAACTGTGGCTAATCATCGACGGCTTTTCCGCACTGATGAAGGGGAAAGCCAGAAACGCGTCTGCGGATATGACAAAGCCCCCTAATGCCCCGAGCGGGCACCGAAATTGCCGTGTTTTTGTTGATCTTTTAAGCGGTTCCACCTCCGCTTCTCTGTTGCCCCCGCCGTGAGTTTGGCTGGCCCTGGGTGGAAAGGTGTTTTTTCTATTAATTTGGGCTGCCAGAAACACCGCTAACAGATACTGTCGACCGAGTGAGGTCATTGCTTAGACAAAGCAGGAGTGTCTCTCTAATGCATGGGGCACTCACAGGTGTGGAGCGGCAGGTGAGGGGACACAGGGTCACAGCAGATGCAGCTGTCATTTAATCTCAACGATGGGTGCGCCATGAACAATTCGATTGGCAAGAAACAACGGAAATGAAGATGCCCCATCATGGGCCGTTCATTGGCCAAGGATACACCTAATAAATGGCAGGACTGTTCAAAAGACTGTGGCTAATCACCGACGGCTTTTCCGCAGTGATGAAGGGGAAGGCCAGAAACACGTCTTCGGATATGACAAAGCCCCCTAATGCCCCGAGCTGCACCGAAGTTGCTGTGTGTTTGTTGATCTTTTAAGCAGTTCCACCTCGGCTTTTCGGTTGTACCCGCCGTGAGTTCGGCTGGCCCTGGGTGGAATGGTGTTTTTTCTATTAATTTGGGCTGCCAGAAACACCGCTAACAGATACTGTCGACCGAGTGAAGTCGTTGCTTAGACAAAGCAGGAATTTCTCTCTAATGTGTGAGGCACTCACAGGTGTGGAGCGGCAGGCGAGGGGACACAGGGTCACAGCAGATGAAACTGTCCTTTTAATCTCAAGGATGGGTGTGCCATGAAGATTGCGATTAGCAAGAAACAACGGAAATGAAGACGCCCCATCGCGGGCCGTTCATTGGCCAAGGATACACCTATTAAATGGCAGGACTGTTCAAAAAACTGTGGCTAATCATCGACGGCTTTTCCACACTGATGAAGGGAGAAGCCAGAATCGCGTCTGCGGATATGATAAAGCCCCCTAATGCCCCGAGTGTGCACCGAAGTTGCCGTGTGTTTGTTGATCTTTTAAGCGGTTCCACCTCCGCTTTTCGGTTGCACCCGCCGTGAGTTCGGCTGGCCTTGGGTGGAATGGTGTTTTTTCTATTAATTTGGGCTGCCAGAAACGCCGTTAACAGGTACTGTCGACCGAGTAAGGTCGTTGCTTAGACAAAGCAGGAGTGTCTCTCTAATGCGTGGGGCACTCACAGGTGTGGAGCGGCCGGCGAGGGGACACAGGGTCACAGCAGATGCAGCTGTCATTTAATCTCAACGATGGGTGCACCATGAACATTGCGATTGGCAAGAAACAACGGAAATGAAGACACCCCATCGCGGGCCGTTCATTGGCCAAGGATACACCTATTAAATGGCAGGACTGTTCAAAAGACTATGGCTAATCATTGACGGCTTTTCTGCACTGATGAAGGGGAAAGCCAGAAACGCGTCTGCGGATATGACAAAGCCCCCTAATGCCCCGAGCGGGCACCGAAATTGCCGTGTTTTTGTTGATCTTTTAAGCGGTTCCACCTCTGCTTCTTTGTTGCCCCCGCCGTGAGTTTGGCTGGCCCTGGGTGGAAAGGTGTTTTTTCTATTAATTTGGGCTGCCAGAAACGCTGTTAACAGATACTGTCGACCGAGTGAGGTCGTTGCTTAGACAAAGCAGAAGTGTCTCTCTAATGCGTGGGGCACTCACAGGTGTGGAGCGGCAGGCGAGGGGACACAGGGTCACAGCAGATGCAGCTGTCATTTAATCTCAACGATGGGTGCACCATGAACATTGCGATTGGCAAGAAACAACGGAAATGAAGACACCCCAACACGGGCCGTTCATTGGCCAAGGATACACCTATTAAATGGCAGGACTGTTCAAAAGACTGTGGCTAATCATCAACGGCATTTCCGCACTGATGAAGGGAGAAGCCAGAATCGCGCCTGCAGATATGACAAAGCCCCCTAATGCCCCGAGTGTGCACCGAAGTTGCCGTGTGTTTGTTGATCTTTTAAGCGATTCCACCTCCGCTTTTCAGTTGCACCCGCCGCGAGTTCGGCTGGCCCTGGGTGGAATGGTGTTTTTTCTAATAATTTGGGCTGCCAGAAACACTGCTAACAGATACTGTCGACCGAGTGAGGTCATTTCTTAGCCAAAGCAGGATTGTCTCTCTAACATGTGGGGCACTCACTGGTGTGGAGCGGCAGGCGAGGGGACACAGTGTCCCAGCAGATGCAGCTGTCATTTAATCTCAACAATGGGTGCGCCATGAACATTGCGATTGGCAAGAAACAACGGAAATGAAGACGCCCCATCGCGGGCCGTTCATTGGCCAAGGATACACCTATTAAATGGCAGGAATGTTCAAAAGACTGTGGCTAATCATCGACGGCTTTTCCGCACTGATGAAGGGGAAGGCCAGAAAAACGTCTGCGGACATGACAAAGCCCCCTAATGCCCTGAGCGTGCACCGAAGTTGCTGTGTGTTTGTTGATCTTTTAAGCAGTTCCACCTCCGCTTTTCGGTTGCACCCGCCGTGAGTTCGGCTGGCCCTGGGTGGAATGGTGTTTTTTCTATTAATTTGGGCTGGCAGAAACACCGCTAACAGATACTTTCGACCGAGTGAGGTCGTTGCTTAGGCAAAGCAGGAGTGTCTCTCTAATGCGTGGGGCACTCACAGGTGTGGAGCGGCAGGCGAGGGGACACAGGGTCACAGCAGATGCAACTGTCCTTTAATCTCAACGATGGGTGCTCCATGAAGATTGCGATTGGCAAGAAACAACGTAAATGAAGACGCCCCATCGTGGGCCGTTCATTGGCTAAGGATACACCTATTAAATGCAGGACTGTTAAAAAAACTGTGGCTAATCATCGACGGCTTTTCCGCACTGATGAAGGGAGAAGCCAGAATCTCGTCTGCGGATATGATAAAGCCCCCTAATGCCCCGAGTGTGCACCGAAGTTGCCTTGTGTTTGTTGATTTTTTAAGCGGTTCCACCTCCGCTTTTCGGTTGCACCCGCCGCGAGTTCGGCTGGCCCTGGGTGGAATGGTGTTTTTTCTATTAATTTGGGCTGCCAGAAACGCTGTTAACAGATACTGTCGACGAGTGAGGTCATTGCTTAGACGAAGCAGGAGTGTCTCTCTAATGCGTGGGGCACTCACAGGTGTGGAGCGGCAGGCGAGGGGACACAGGGTCACAGCAGATGCAGCTGTCATTTAATCTCAACGATGGGTGCTCCATGAACATTGCGATTGGCAAGAAACAACGGAAATGAAGACCCCCCTTCACGGGCCGTTCATTGGCCAAAGATACACCTATTAAATGGCAGGACTGTTCAAAAGACTGTGGCTAATCATCGTCCGCTTTTCTGCACTGATGAAGGCAGAAGCCAGAAAGGCGTCTGCGGATATGACAAAGCCCCCTAATGCCCGAGTGTGCACTGAAGTTGCTGTGTGTTTGTTGATCTTTTAAGCGGTTCCACCTCCGCTTTTCGGTTGCACCCGCCGTGAGTTCGGCTGGCCCTGGGTGGAATGGTGTTTTTTTTATATATATATAGTAATAGATGTAGATATAGACATAGATATATATATACATTTTTAGGCACTGGAAATTCAGTGGCTGTGCCCTGTTACACTCAAGCTACAATATTGATTGAACACAATGTTCAAACCAAATGCCCATTTAGACCGTCCGAATCAAAGCACCCACAACAGACATGTCCTATTTATATTGCATACAGCAATAGCCATGGAGAGCAGAGAGCGCGATCAGCGCTTTGTAAACCATGACTCTGAATTACAGCAATGCACTGCAGAGGTAAAAAGTACTTGACTACCTGAATAAGCCCAGAGGGGACATCATCCTAGTACAAAAAACCAAATTATCCAAGGAAGACGCAAGCAAGCTTAGGGCGAGATGGATAGGTCAGGTAGACTGCTCACCGGCGGAAGCAAATAAAGGGGCGTCATCACCCCGATAAACAGCAAATCCAAGATAACTATTGATAAAGAACAGTATGACGATCACGGGAGACTACTGATCGCCCAGCTGAAAAGAGGTGATGAAACCATACTAGTAGCAAACACCTACGCACCAAACACAGATGACACAAATTACTGGGAGGGGGCAATGAGAGAACTAGAGGCTTACCAGCCGAACGACATGAATGTGCTGGCAGGAGACTTCAACCTAGCTCTTGACCACACCCTAGATAGACAATCAGGATTACAAGCCTGACCCTCTGCTTCCCTCAATGTTCTAAAAAACATATGCAGTAGATTCAACCAAAAAGATCCATGGCGCCTAAAACACCCTGACACCAGAGACTACACCTTCTACTCCAATCCACACAACTCCTACAGTAGAATAGACAACATCCTCATCTCAGGCTCACACACACACACCTGATAGAACACACAGAAATTGTGGCAAGAACAATCCCTGCCACTCTTGCATCAGCCTATAGCTTACTGGTTGGCCAACGAGCACATCCCACGCAGATGGTGATTCAACAACATAACCATGGCAAAAAGGGAAGACAAAAACAGAATAGAGAAAGCCATTAAGGACTATATCACAGAAAACGACACGCCAGACATAGACCCGAAAATCCCGTGGGATGCCCTTAAGGCAACCATCAGAGGCACGCTGATAGAAATCAAGGCCAGGAGATACAGAGAAACAAGAGCACAGCTAAGCCAACTAGAAAATCAATCAATCAATCAATCAATCAATCAAATTTATAAAGCGCGCTACTCACCCGCTAGGGTCTCAAGGCGCTGGGAGGGGTGGGGTCCGCTACTGCTCGAATAGCCAGGTCTTGAGTTGTTTCCTGAGGTGAGATGGTCCTGGGTCAGCCGTAGGTGGATGGGGGGGGGAGTTCCATGTCTTGGCCACCAGGTAGGAGAAGGATCTTCCTCCGACGGTAGCTCTGCAAATACGTGGGACAGTGGCGAGGGCGAGGCTGGTCGAGTGGAGCTGGCTGGTAGGCGTGTAGAATGTGAGGCGGTTGTTGAGGTACTTTGGGCCCAAGTCGTGGAGAGCCTTTTGTGTGTGGGTGAGGACTCTGAACGTGATCCTCCTGCTGACGGGGAGCCAGTGCAGGTCTCCCAGGTGGGCAGAGATGTGGTTGTGGCGGGGGATGTCCAGGATGAGTCGTGCGGAGGCGTTCTGTATGCGCTGGAGTCTTCTCTGCAGTTTGGATGTGGTTCCAGCGCAGAGGGAGTTCCCGTAGTCCACTTGGCTGGTGACGAGGGCCTGGGTGACCGTCTTCCTGGTTTCGGTCGGGATCCACCAGAAGATCTTTCGGAGCATGTGCAGGGTGTTGAAGCAGGATGACGAGACGGAGTTGACGTGTTTGGTCATCGTGAAAGAGGAGTCCAGGATGAAGCCTAGGTTGCGTGCGTGGTCCTTTGGCTTGGGAGCGGTGCCCAGGACAGGGGGCCACCAGGAGTCGTCCCAGGTGGAGGGGGATGATCCCAGGATGAGGACTTCAGTTTTGTCTGAGTTCAGATTCAGGCGGCTGGTCTTCATCCACTCTGCCACGTCTTTCATTCCTTCCGGAGGCTGGCTCTGGCAGTAGCGGGGTCGTTGGTGAGGGAGAGGATCAGCTGGGTGTTGTTGGCGTAGGAAATGATGTTAAGGTTGTGTTGGCACGCGATGGCTGCAAGTGGGCTCATGTGGACATTGAAGAGGGTGGGGCTGAGCGAGGATCCTTGCGGGATGCCACAAACGACTTAGGTTGCTACGGAGCGGAATGGTGGGAGTCGGACTCTCTGGGTTCTTCTGGCGAGGAACCAGATGGTCCACTCCAGTGCCTTCCCTTGGATTCCGGTGTTGCTGAGGTGCTGTATTAGTGTGCGGTGGTATACTGTGTTGAACACTGCTGAGAGGTCCAGGAGGATGAGGGCAGCTGTTTCCCTGTTGTCAAGCAGGGATCTGATGTCATCGGTAGCTGCGATGAGGGTGGTCTCGGTGCTGTGGTTTGCTCGGAAACCGGATTGTGAGGGGTCAAGGGATCCGTTAGTCTCGAGGAAGGCGGCAAGTTGTTTGTTGACGGTCTTCTCGATGACCTTGGCAGGAAAAGGGAGGAGCGAGATGGGGGTGGAAGTTCTTGAGGTCTGTGGGATCCGCAGTGGGTTTCTTCAGGAGGGCGCTGAGTTTGGCATGTTTCCAGCTGTCCCGGAAGGTGGCGGATGTGAAGGAGTTGTTAATGATATTCCAGAGGAGGGGTGCGATGACGGAGTCGGCCTTGTTGAAGACGTGGTGAGGGCAGGGGTCGGCTGGGGAGCCGGAGTGGATGGTGTTCATCGTGCGGGTGGTGTTTTCGGTGCTGACCGGGGTCAAGGTGCAGAGGGTGGTGGTGGGGGGCACGGGTTCAGTGATTGCGATTGTGGTCTGTGCGCCAAAGCTGTTGTGAATGTCTGCGATCTTACAGTGGAAGAATGAGGCGAGTGAGTCGCAGAGGTCTTGCGATGGTGTGATGTCGTTGTTGCAGGCGCTGGGGTTGGAGAGTTTCTTTACGATGCTGAAGAGTTCCTTGCTGTTGTGGGTGTTGTTGTCCAGTCGTTCTTTGAATGTTGTACTTTTGGTGGTGCGGATCAGCTGGTGGTGCGTGCAGGTGGCAATCTCGAGGGCTGTCATGTTTTCAGTAGTCTGGTCGTGGCGCTAGGCTTTCTCGAGGGTGTGGCAGTTTTTCTTGGAGGTTTCGAGTTTGTTGGTGAACCACGAGGCTTTCTTGCTGCCGGGTCTGCTGGGAGGGTTCTTAAGTGGAGCGAGGTCATTGGCGCAGTTGGTGAGCCACAGTGTGAAGTTGCGGGTTGCTTTGTTGGGGTCCGTTGTGTTGGAGGGAGGGTTCTGGCTGAGGAAGGTGGTGAGCTGGTCGGTGGTGATCTTGCTGCAGCTTCTGCTGGGGACCTGTTGGGGTTGTCGTGGTGGGTCGTGGTTTTCCTGAAGTTGAAGTGGACGCAGCTGTGGTCAGTCCAGTGTAGTCCGGTGGTGTGGCTGAAGGCGATGTGCTTGCTGGAGGAGAAGACGGGGTCAAGCGTGTGACCGGCGTGCTGGGTGGGGGTGTTCATCAGTTGCTTGAGTCCGAGGTTGGCGAGGTTCTCCAGCAGGGTGGTGGTGTTGCTGTCGTTGTTCTCCAGGTGGAAGTTGAGGTCCCCTAGGAGGATGTAGTCTAAAGAGCTGAGGGCGTGCGGGCTGATGTAGTCTGCGATGGCTTCACTGAATTGTGTGCCTGGTCCTGGGTGTCTGTAGATGAGCGTGCCTCTGAGGGTGGTCTTGGGGTCGTGTATGTGAAAATGGAGGTGCTTGGCGGCAGTGAGGGTGTCGTCAGAGATGGTTGTGATGCGGATGGTGTTTCTGTGGACGATGGCGATGCCGCCTCCTCTTTGGTTGATGCGGTCCTTCTGTGCGATCTTGTAGCCTTCCGGGATGGCTATGGCGATGTCGGGGGCTGAGGAGTCGTTCATCCAGGTTTCCGTGAGAAAGGCGACGTCTGGTGATGTTGTGTCGAGGAGGTTCCAGAGTTCGACAGCGTGTCTGTGGACGGAGCAGTTGTTGAGTAGGATGCACTTGAGGTGCTTGTTGCTGGTGTCTGGTCTTGCGGGAGCGGTGCAGGTCCAGAGGCAGGTGAACTTGCAGGCTTGGCCGGCGAAGGGTCCGTGGTCTGCTTCAGGGTGGCTCGGTAGCAGGCGGGGTTCCGGCCGGCCTTGAGTGGGTGGAGGGTGGCGGCATCGTAGGTCCATCGTGTGGGTTGACATCGGTGGGGGCCAGGGGCTCTGATGCTGGGCGCGGTCCAGGCACGGACGGGCGCAGACGGGCTTGCCTTTGGCTCGCCCGCTGCGCATGCTCGCTGCGCGTACGCCCAGGCTCTGCCATAAATTGCGAAGTGGGAGGGAGGAGCAGCTGGGAGGCGGGAGCGGGCGGCGAATGGGAAGGGGGCACAAAAGAGAAAGGGGCGGGCCCCAGGGGAGCAGCGGTGGGGAGCGGGGGAGAAAAAGCAGGAACGGATACGAAGGGGCAAAAACAATACAACAGTCAAAACAACAGTGCAAGCGGGAAAAACAGTCAAGGGCAGCAAAGACAGCAAAAGCAGGCACCAAAAAACAGATACAAGCCCAGAGTCCTCAGCTGCCGGAGCAGCGGCGATTCACGGGCAGAACAGACTACCAGTCCCGGACTCCTCTGCGGGGCAGCGGTGAACTCGTGCAGTAGCGGGGGAACTCGGGCACACTTACGGAGAGCCACGCATTGTGTGGAGCGACCGGCCCAGAAGCGAGGGCAAGTGTCACAGCTCACCACTGCGCGGGCTCCGCCATAAATGGCCAAGTGGGAGGGAGGAGCAGCTGTGAGGAGGGAGCTGGGTGGCGAATGGGAAGGGGGCACAAAAGAGAAAGGGGCGGGCCACAGGGTTGCAGCGGTGGGGAGCGGGGGGAGAAAGAGCGGGAGTGGATATGAAGGAGCAAAAACAATACAACAGTCAAAACAACAGTGCAAGCAGGAAAAACAGTCAAGGGCAGCAAAGACAGTAAAAGCAGGAACCAAAAAACAGATACAAGCCCAGAGTCCTCAGCTGCTGGAGCAGCGGCAAATCACGGGCAGAACAGACTAACGGTCCGAGACTCCTCTGCAGGGCAGCGGTGAACTCGTGGCAGTAGCGGGGAAACTCGGGCACACTTACGGGGAGCCGCGCAGTGTGTGGAGCGACCGGCCCAGAAGCGGGGTCAAGGGTCAAACAACTAGAAATTAAGCACATTGGGGACACCTCGGACACAGCCGCCCTAGTAGAACTAACAGAGAAAAAGCACAAATTCAATATGATTCTGAGCGAACCAGCTGGCTTATGTATACGAAAATATAAACAAATCAAAGTATGCGAGGCTAATAAAGCGGGGAAAACGCTAGCGTCATACCTCAAATACAAACAAAGGCAACACTGTATTTCTACAATAACAGATGCAAACAGCAAGTCACACACCCGCAACAAAGATATCCTAGACACGTTCATGGAATTATATAAAGAACTCTACAAAAAAGACAACAATCTGAACCAAGAGGGGTGCTCAGCCTACCTGGACAACCTTAACCTACCAAGATAATGAAAGAGGAAGCAAGACATAAAAACAAACGAGATCACTACAGCTATTAAGGCACTAAAAGATAACAAAGCCCCAGGACCAGACGGATATACAGCGCCCTTTTACAAAACCTTCCAAGACCAGCAACTTTCGGTCTTGAATAAAGTCTTCAACCACTGCGGAAGAGGGGGGTTAATAACAGAATCCATGTCACAAGCCAACATAATTTTCATACCCAAAGAAGGCAAAGACCCACAATGGCCCAAAAACTACCGCCCCATCTCACTAACAATCTTAGACTGCAAGCTGTATGCCAAAATCCGAGCCACAAGACTAAACAAAGTGCTCCCACAGCTAATTGGAAATACACAGGCAGGGTACCTGAAAACCAGCATGTCCCATGACAACACAAGATTCCTCTGCCACATCACAGAGCACTCCTTTAAAACATATACCTCAATGGTAGCTATCACGCTAGACACAGAGAAGGCCTTTGACAGAGTATTCTGGCATTTCCTAGAGAAAAGCATGCAAGCGTACAGCCTCAGAGAAGGCTTCACGTCATGGCACTATACAAGAACCCTAAAGCACAGATAGCGATTAACGGTGCGACATTGGCCTAATTTAACCTCCAAAGGGGGCTGCAACAAGGATGCCCGCTATCCCCGCTGCTGATCCTTCTAGCTCTTGAACCCCTGATTAGAGACATCCTAGCTAACAGAAAATAGCGGGCATAACCATTAACAACACCACAGCTAAACTCGCAGCCTACGCAGATGACTTACTCATAATAACGCAGGACCCCACTAACTCCATACCAGCACTCATGCATACCATTGAAATGTACGCTAAACACTCGGGCTACAAACTTAACAGAGACAAATCGGAATGTATGCCCCGCAACATATACACAACCAGAGAGGTAATGGGTTCCTCAGGGTTGGCCTGGCAACCTGGGTTTGTCAAATATCTAGGAATTCACTTTGGGAGAAGCCTAAGTACGACTCTAGAACAGAATGAGAAAACGACTCTAGAAAAGATCAAAGGGCTACTAGACACCTGGTCGCCCAAGTTCATCACATAGTGGGACAGAATAGATACAGTAAAGATGATGATCACTCCCATATTAAACTACCTCGCAGATATGCTCCCCCTGGCTCTCACAGAGGAATTATACAGAAAGATGGACCGACTGTTAAACAAATTTATATGCCGTGACAAGAAACCTAGAATTAGTCTTCAAAAACTAAGACTAGGAGAAAAGATAGGTGGTCTGAATGTGGCGGACCTGAGAACCTTCCAGACAGCCTTCATAGCCAGACAAGGGATGCACTGGGTACTGAAAAAACAGCCTTACACACCAATCTGGCTCGCTATAGAGAAAGCCATCCTAATTAATGCAGACCCTCTAACTCTCCTCACCGCCAACAAGCAAGCACTAAGGAACAACCCGATCTTCAGGATCACTAGCCACGCGCTGCTCAAAGTAGACCAGAAGCTCGAATATAGCATCAAAAACTCGCAGTGGGAAACACTTTGAGCTAATCCCAAGATTAAATACAGAGGGAAGACCCTCGACATGCAGGCATGGAGAAAGCTAGGTTTCTCATATCCAGCTCTGCTGGAAGAGGAAGGGTCACCCCACACTTTCAATAGCCTGAAAACAGGACACGACCTCCCCGACATGGAACTATACAACTTCTTAGCAATAAAAACAGCCCTAACTAAATCTAAACTAACCAAGCACAACCCCTCAATATTTCAGTACATGGAAAACATAAACAGAGCAGGTCACCAGGTTTCACACTTGTATATATGTCCTCCGCCCAGTCTCCTCCAAACTCAATGCAAAGAACAGCAGCTACTTGGCAACGCAGCTAGGCTCCAATTTCACTGAACAAGAACTACAAACCTTCTGGGCAGCCCCATCAAAAAACATGATATCCCCAGTGCTAGCACAGACTAAATTCTGGCTTTTACACCTTGCATACTGGACACCACCTCGCCTAGCATCGCTAGGCTTGAGAGACAACAACAGCTGGTGGAACTGCGGCACAGTAAGGGGAGACCTCGCACACCTCATCTTCCACTGTAGTAAGGTCAGCAAATTCTGGGGGAAGGTGTTCAGCTTCACTTACAAAGCTCTAGGCTGTACACTAGAACAAACATTTGCCATAACTACCACTGCTCACATCATAGTACACATAGCCACACAACAAGACAGAAATCTCCTAGACTTCCTTCTGACGACAGCAGTCAAAACAGTGTTAGCCAAATGGAAGGACACCACCAAAGCCACATTCAAAGGGTGGCTGAACTGGGTTACATTTCTCAGAGGGGCAGACATCACTGCATTAAGACACACACCAGGAAGAAATCCCAACCGAGGGATGTGGTCAACACTAGACAACTTCCTTAGTTCATACAAACCCCCATAAACAACTGAAGACGCCTGATCAACTATACACAGCCCAACGTAGATGAGGTGGTCTAACACTAAGCAACCGCCATACACTCCTATGTTTTGTTTTTACGTTTTATGTACAACTGTGACACGCGCTCAATTGCAAAAACCTATATGTTCAATGTTAAAAGTTTTAAAAAACTGTTGGGCAGACACCACCGCAAATCGAATATCCCTACATGTATGCCCGTGGAACTTCTTATTTGTTATATGTCACGTGTAATGTGTTAATACCAATAAAAATTAAAAAAATTTCAAAAAGAACACAATGTTCAAAATAAAATATCAAGTGGTACGTCTGGTCTTTCCATAACTAACTTCTCATATATGTACCTGCAAAGTACATATATCTTTAAGTTATTCAGATGTAGAGTTAGCAATAATACATTTATACTTTTCTCTTTGTACTTACTTTTTGATACTTTGTCCATTGATATTCTGTCCTTGATATTCAGTAGTACAACCCATTAAGGGATTTGCCCAAAATGGAAGGCTATTGAGCCAAAGCTGGGATTTGAGCTGCTTCCTCAAGCTTCATGGTCAGAAGCTCTAGTCACTAGACTGCACCTCCTCCCAATAACTCTTGAATAAAGAGCCCTTTCTTTAGTATTTTTTACTAATCTTTTGCAAGAGCCTGTGTTCGATCAAGTGTTTAGCATGTGAAGCAATAGTGGAGGTAGCTTACCTGGTGTACCATCCATGCCATAATTAAAGCTATGACCTGCATTAGTTTAAGCAAAAGAAAATAGCAGTGCTTAGCCTGGGCCAGCACACTGAAGGTGAGTATGGTTTCAAGGCAAGCCGATTCTCATTCTGAGCCTGTTTTAGATTAAGCAATAAAGCCATTAATTAAATTGTATTCACATTAATGACCAGCGGATAGAGCTATGATTATTCTTCATATATAACTACTCAACACAGCCCTGCAACCAAAATTGTTGTGCTATGCTGCGTGAAAGGGCGAGAATAGGATAGCACCATGTCTACCAGGATAAGGCACATTTGCTCCCCCCTTTAGACTGCCTCGAAACAAGCACACAGGTGTGCCTCCTCCACTAAGGTGGAGGAGCATCGCCAAAGGAAAAGTAAAATGATAATACCAGGTGTTATTATCATTTTAGTTTTCTTTTCCAGGTGTGAGCCAGGCTGGACTGCCAGAGCTGGGGCCAGGCAGAGGAGTGGTTGTCCACTCTAAAGTGTGCATAACTGTTTGGCCGGCCCTCTCGGGCAAACCATAACAGTCATGTGCACTCTGCATATCCTGCACCCAGGATGCATTACAGCATTGGTGCAGACCATGCCCAGGCCCCATTTGAGTGCCGAATCATGGTGCAAAGACCCATCACAATGATGCTTTGCAGCATTGGGATAGGCTAGGGAGTCAACCGCCAGGGTGCTTCCCGGTTCCTGCTTCCGAGGAGCAAAAGGCGGCGGCAGGGAGCTGACAAAAGAGGCGGCAGCTGGCAAGGTGGCAGGCCTGAAGGTAAGTGCTTTATTTTTTATAATATTAATTTTATCCCTGGGCGAAGCACTACGCTACGCTAGAGTACTTTGCGAAGTTTGCGCAACTTCGACCTACGCGAGCTGCACGTAGCACAGTGCAAACACGCGTAGTGTAGCGTAGTGTAGTGCAGCGGTCATTTTTTGCTTGTTTGCGGTCCTCAACGTCATGTTCCCGACCGCGAGCAAGCAAAATGACATCCGGCGAGATTCTCAACGTGGGGAGGTCAGGTTTCTCATTGCGAGTGGTTGCGCATGCTCGCGACCGTTCGCAGTGAGAAACTACCAGTTCGCATCAAGAAAGCTGCCGCTCGAGTAAAAATCTACTCGAGCAGCAGAAAACTACAGCTCGCACTGTGCAAGATGCCGTTTTCAATGATTGCACAGTGCCGGATGCTTGTCCGCACTGTGCAATCATTGAAAACGCATCTTGCACAGTGCGAACATGCTACTACGCAGCTCGTGTAGTGCTACGTGACGTTCACGTGGTGCGAAGTGCACTTTGCGACTTTGCGTAGCTTCGTGTAGAGCTACTTCGTGAACTACGCCCACCCTTAATTAAAATAGCTTCCGCCCACTGCACGCACGGAAAGGTGCACTTCCAGTAAAAAAACTATGCTCGGACATAGTTTCAAATTTTTTACTTTTTTTGTGTGCTATACAGTACCGCACACATGCAATGTTTGAAAAGATCGGCGAAAAATACATTACTCCAAATTTACACCTGCCTAGCGAGGCATAAATATTAGTCACAAAGTCCTGCCTCTAAATGTGAGTAGATAGGGCTTTGAGTCAAAATCCACGAGTGGCTGCATGAGAACTCCCATATACCACCCATGGGCTATCCTCTTGGCACAAAGTATTGCAAAGCAGCATTTAGTGCTACTTTGTTTTGCATTGGAGCTTCTTTCCAACACAAAACAAAATGTACCCTGGAATGTAAATCTTGAATCAACTCGTTGTGCTACTGAGCCTCGGCATTGAATCAATGTTGATAAATTCGGTCTGTTAAGTATGAAGCGTCGGAACTACCAGCATGAGGAATACGTTTCTCCATCTACTTGCACAATATTGATTGTCATGTACGTATGTTTTAAGAATGTAATGACTAGAACATCTGCAGAGAAACCTGGTCTAAATGAAGATTTTATTACAAAATAGTGCACCTGTTATGAGACGGAGAGTAAAAAATGTATTCCTTTATTTCTCCATGTTGCTCCCACTAGAAATAACTGAAGCGAAAAATATCGACTGTGACATGAATTACGGGTTAATCCTATCACATTCTACTTATTCTCTTATTTGCTCTGGCCTTCCAAAGACAGAATCAAATTCACCATCTGTCCCAGAAGGGGATCTCACCTGACAAATTGCTCCAACAATTCCTGAAATAAGATGAGTTCATCTTGATTCAAGCCATACAATGAACATAAAGTTACTGGCTGACAATTTGTATATTGTGCAAAGCTCAATGACCCCCATTGTAGACATTATGGGAGTTTACTTGAATAAATATGTGGTAAATCTGCATAGCCCATTCTCTAACTGAGTTATTTTGTGTAGTAAAAGTAGTCTGTGCTAATCATTTCAAATACTGCTCTGCCTTTATATATTTTACATGCCTTAGGATGAATATCCTTTTTAATTTTCAGTGATTCTTTAATAAATATTTTATAACAGTAAAGGAACATAACATGTAAGAAAACAAGTGAAACGGTAGATTGACTACCACAGTGAACTATAAATATTCCCGGAAGCTAAAGGAAACTCTTTATAACATCCTGCAGGTGTATTTAGAACCAAAAGATTTACATTAGGATACATGTATTGATACATGGAGATAGACATAGGGGCATGGTCTGGTAAGGGGTCATAATGACATATATGTATTTGTCCTGAGTTCCCAGCAATCAACTGAAAGCAGAACACAGAGAACAAGAAAACAAAATAGAGGGGCAGATACAAGCAGGAGGAGGAAATATGAGTGCTTTATTTCAGAGTAATGTATAGCTTTGTGCTTTGCAGGACTAAAAATTTGGCCCATAAGGATTAGGCTAGTTGAGTGGAGTGCTATGGATGATTGCCATAGTTTCTCAGGGATTTTGGGGTTCCCTGAAGTGGAATCTTTGGACCTGTGTTTGTTTCTGATGTAAGTAACCCACGCCCACGATATGTGGTAAGAGATGTGGTTGGATGATTTCCATTCTATAAGTATAATTTTGGCAGCTATAGTTAGGGGGAGATCGAGTAGAAAATCTTTCGATTTGGCGTGATAGAGAGCTACATGGGAGGTTTGGGCTTCAGGATGACAGTTGAGAAGTCTAGCTCGATTTTAGATGTAAATATTTTCGTGATTCACAATAATTTTCCAGTACAGTTTATTATATGTGTACCTAAAGGACATGTTTTATGAAAGTGCTCTAGTGGCTTTCTAGTTCAAGCACTTACCTGTGTCTCATAGGTCCGATCTGTAAAGTTTGTCTAGAGTCCAATTTAATAGTTACAATGAGAATAATTTTGATTGGCAAAAGGAACAATTTTGTTATATAACAAGTTTTTCTACAAATTGAGTTCCACGTCTCTTCTTTTTCTAGAGTAACTTTAAGAACTTGGGTTATTAGGTGAGGGGGTAGTAGCCCCACTCAGTCAACAACCACAATCCATACCAGGTTAAACCTCAAAATGTATGTATTTAATGCTTATTAAGCGCAACTGTCACCCGAAAGGGTATCCTGGTTACTACATTAACCTGTGCTTAACCCTCTGGTATCTTGACACAAATGCATTCAGGCTTTACTTAGAGGCAATGTGTAAGGTATTTATGCAGCACACAAACAATAATAAACTGAAAACCCAACACAAGATAAAATCCCAAACCAATTTAGAAGCATAAAGTAAATTTGTAAAGATACAATTACAATAAAACAAATTAAATCCAAACCCTAGAACCAGAGCTCTGAATTGTTATACTTTTTAGTGAAATCTGGTGCCTAAAAGATCAGAGAGCCAAAGCTTAGTATCTGGTCATGCGAGACAGCGACAAAGTCAAATTTTAAGGCCGACTGCAATGATGCATGATTCAGGTACAAGGGGTGGATTGGGCACAGTCTCAGCATACCTTCAGACTTACATAGTATTTCAACTATTTGAGTGCGCTGCAGGTTAGCAATTTGAAATTTAAGGGAGGCAGTAAACCGCACCACCACCAACCACCATGGCAGTATGGCCCATCCTGTCCACACCTAATCTCCTTTATGACACTGTCTGGAAGGAGCCAAACACAGTTTTGTGACCCAGGATACTGGAGGAGACCACAAATAGCTAGCACACGAAAATGCCAGCTTTCTCAATGTGGAAGTTTTAGAATTGGTATTTTAAATCCAACTTTGCAATGAAAGAGGATTTTACATTACATTTCATTTAAGTCTTAACATGACATCTTACGTGTTCCCAATCCAAAGTTAGCACGTATTGAATATAATAAGGTCACCCCATGTTTGTCAATGGGACAGAAGGTCCTATCAGCAGTGAAAAATGATATGAGAAAATTTTTGTTTACTACTAGGACATGTCAAACAAAAATTCATATCTCCTAAGTTTTAAATGCCATGAATAATGCCCTAGGGACTTTTTGAGCCTACCTAAGGGGTACTCTCCAAGTATTAAAATGGATGGTTTAGGGCTGGCAAAAGGTTTATTTTGTTCAGCACAAATAGGGCCGCACCAGTTAGAAGACCGAGGTGCTACAGTGTCAATTTGTAAGTGCAGGCATCTCACAAAAAGTGAAGTACTGGTCTCACACACCACCTGGTGTCATGCTTCATCATCGACTAGTCCTAACCCTCTACAAACGTGGTTGATAGAGGGCGGGGAGGAGTATACTCTTAGGTGCAGACTTGGAGGACGTACCACAGAACATGTTTGACCACAAGGGTCTTCCTCCCTCACCCTCCTATAGGGCAAATTGATCCCATACCTAGTGCTTGAACGCATAAGCCGCATAACAGTGCAGCGTGATCTAGATAACCCTACATAGTGGGACCCTCTCACCACACCCTGGTAAGAGCGGAGTCGTTTTTGAATTTTTAGGTCCTTATGAATGCCATGGACCCTACTGGGCCAACCGGCAAAAACATTTTGAGCACACACACCACGGTGGGGGGACAATAGAATCCCCAACACACCGATCACTGATTTTAATTACCATATCGATATCAGTTATATTAAAGTTGATTTGACATCTATAATGACCTTTTAATCTCATTTTTATCTTTAAGGGCCCCTGCTTACTTTAGAAGTGCATCCCTGTCATCGGGTGTATGCCCGCCCTCTATCAAACCAAGTGTTTAGAGGGCAAGGACTGGTCAATGATGAAGCTTGACAGGTGGTGTGGGAGACCAGCTCTTCACTTTTTTGAGATGCCTGCACTCACAAATTAATACTGTGGCACCTCGGTCTCCTAACTGGGAGTGGCCCTATTTGTGCTGAACATTATATGTTGGAGGCTGCTTGCTCCTAGTTCCCCGTGCCACTGGTTACCATACCCAGGTCTTCCCTGGGGATTTGGTGGTTATACAAAAGGTTTATTTTGCCAGGTCTAAATGGTAGTTTAAAACTGCACTATAGGCTGCAACGAGAGGCCTGAGAGGCATGATCTAAAATGCATCTTTAGTAGGTGGTGCAATGAGTGCTGTTGGCCCAGTAATAGTACTTACTTTACAGGCCCTGAGTACATGTAGTACCAGATATTAGGGACTTCTAAGTAAACTAAATGTGCCAATCAGGTGTAGCCCAATTTTATCATGTTTTATGGAGTGAGCACAAGCACTTTAGCCCTAAATAGCAGTGGTAAAGTGTACAGAGTTATAATGCTAATACAAATAATTTCAGAAAACAGGAGGCATGAACGCAGAAAGTTTAAGGGTCTACCACCGAGGGTATCATGTCTAACAGTAACAAATTGATTCGCCCTTTTAACTTGATAGGTTTTAAAGATATTGTTCTCAGAATATTGACAGTTCTAAAGGTCTTTGAGATGGTAGAGCCAGAGGGTTTCCATAAATTGTGACAGGAAACTATGTCCAGCTTGTTTAGAGAGTCTAATTTAGATATTTAGCCTTCTATTTTTAAAAATTATAAAAGTCTATGTGTCTGATTTAGATCTTGGTGGAGGGGAATACTCAGTCGAAAAGAAGACAGATATCTCGTTGGCTGTATTATGATTCCAATATATCCTATGTAGGTCATAATACTGAGGACGGGATATCTGTTACGTTTGTGACTGAGTATTCCATCCGTCAAAATCTAAATAAGGCCCTATGTTCTCAACTGCATATTTTATTTGGAGATCTGCAAAGGAAAGTGGTCTAGAAGTATTATATGGATCTCTGATTAGATAGGTCCCTTTGTTTCCCCATTTTGTTCCTAGAGAACCAGAGCTTTCCATGCTGTTATTTTGTTATTGCACAAACAGATGTGTTTTAAGTTGTTAACAGGTATTGCCATTTTATTGTCTAGCATGTCCAAAGCTATGATCTTATCTAATAATAAGCATGCCCAAAGCTTCGATCGTGTTTAATAATGTTTGTTTGAACTGAGGAGCATCAAAACAGGATACTGCTAGAATGAGAGAAATGTGGAAGGGGAACACAAAGCTTGCTTAATATGTAGCCATTGTGGATGAGATATGGAATCATTAAAATCATCTTAAAGCCAATGGGATCCTTGAGGAACAAGTAAGGAATTTGATAAATATAGCAGTTTGGGAATTTTAAACCTACTTACAAATAAGTTGATCAAATTTGTCTGAATGAGAGCCTAACTTTTGCATTTCTCCACAAATGTTTTGAGGAAACTTTTCCAATAGCAGAAAAAAAGAAGTTTGACAGTCAGACGAATATCACCCGGAAATAAAAATGATTAATGGTGTAAATATCCTTTCTATTGTTTCTGACCTGTCTCACCACAATGTATACTTAGGTGACCAGGGGCTGTATTATGGAAAGTGCCCTGGGGATCCTAGAGGCATGTGCAAACACTTTGCGTGCCACGGGGCACTTTGGTATTACAGAAAGTGTGGCAGATGCTTGTGTGGTCCTTTCTGTGATACAGATAGCACTGGCGTACATATTGCGCCAGCGATATCATCAGAGCATGTTTCCTCATTCAAATGGAAGCGTTGCACCATGCATATGTGCGAACCCCTTTGCCTCTGCTCCAGCACTAGAATATAAATGCGGGTACAGAGGCAAACAAGCTGTTATGAGGCATGCTGACAGTGCACCACCTAAAAGGTGACACACTTTATTATTATTATTATTATTATTATATTTCTTATATAGCGCCCCCTGATGGCAGACCTCTGGAGTGGGGAAATGGGGTTCTATGGACCTCGCTGACAGACCCTTGCAGTCAGGTGCAGTCACTCTCCCCTCTTAAAAGTGCAGGTGGGTTGCAGACTGCACAGTGAATCATGGAGTGGCTGCTTCAAAGCCGCTCCATGTTTCACTTGAATGTGGTGCCCCCAGGGCAGTGCGACTTTGCGCCTGCCCTGAAAGCAGAGCAATGAACGTATTTGGGCCTACTTTCCTTGTTCGTGCCCAGTGCACCTGTTTTAAGGTGCGCCATGGCACAAACAGAAAAAGTGTGCCCTATATGTAACACAGCCCCAGGTAGTCAGTAGGTCTTCATCTTCTCACCTATTTTCTGTTTGGTGCATTTTACTGTGACCTTGAGATTATTGAAGAAACATACATACACTTAGGCATTTGATATGTTTATATTGCCACAGGAGGCCTGTTTTAGGACCTATGTCTTGCTTTTGTTTGGGCTATAACCTGAAAATGTCAGAGAGCTGACAAAGATGTATGTAATGACAGGGATTGCTGACTCCACATCCTCGGAGAATATTTATCATCAGCCTAAACTGCTTTTTTGGAAGGAAGAAATAGGAGCAGAGATATTGGACAACCCTGACAAAATGTAAAGTGTTTCAATAGGGATCCGTTAATTTCAATTTTTGCTATCGAATTTGTATATAATGCCATGGTCATTTTGATAAAGGTGTCACAAAATCAGTACTGCTTCTACAAATGTCCATGACACCTTATACAAGGCCCTCCTTGTGTCTAATGCCACCGCTACTGGGGGGCGGAGGGAGAAAGACAGGCCTTTTCGATGATGTGGCAGAATGTTTGAATATTGTCGCTGACATTTCTTCCTGCATTAACAAACCCTGTTTGCTAGTTATGGGTTCATTTGGAAATGAAAGGTTCTAGTTGTTTTGCTAGTATTTTACCAATTATTTTCGCTTCCACATTTAATATTGATTTCGGTCTTTTAGATTTCGAATGATCTTTGCCATCCTTTGAAATAATCACTGTCATGGCTGCCGCAGCTGTACCTGCCAATAAGTGTACCAGATATCGTTTTCTAAAACTTGATTAGGAAACCATCTGTACCAGTTGCTGTGATTCACAATATGATCTACATTTTCTCCAAAATGTCTTTCCTGTCTAATGTTGCAATTCGTTTTGAATTTCAACAGAGCTTTCGGCCAACATGAATCGCTGGTGGGAGAGGGGGGGTCGCACGGGGAGGGGGCTTACGCGGGGGGAGGTTTCATTTGAAATATAAAACATTTTATTAACTTACCTTAGCTGGCCTAATCTGGTCCTGCGTCGTCTCTGCTTCTCTGTTCCTCGCAGGAAGCAGGCAGTCTCCCTCCCCTCCCCTGTTTATTTATTTATTTATTTATGTGCTTCTATAGCGCCTGAATAAATCCCCGGAGGGGTATCTCCGCGCTCATGTTGGAAGGGGAGATTGGACCTGTGTCTGATCATTACAGAGGTGAGAAATCATAAACTAGATTAATTGGTGCTGAAAAGATGGGTCTTGAGAGTTTTACGAAAGGATAAGTGATTGGTGATAAGTTTAAGTTCAAGGGGAAGGGAGTTCCAGAGAGCAGGGCCTGTATGTGCCAGAGCACGACCTCCTTGACGGGATTTTTTTATTTTGGGGGACCTGAAGTAAATGAAGATTACTCGATCGAAGTGATCGGCCTGGCACATAGGGTTGAAAGGCTCTGGTCAAATATTTAGGGCCCTTTCCAGTCAGGCATCTATGAATAGTACAGAGGATTTTAAACTTTGTGCGTTGCCGCACTGGCAACCAATGGAGCTTGGCTAGTAGCGGGCGGGAGGGAGTTCTAGATGGAACATTGAGAACTAACCTTGCCGCCGTATTCTGGACCACTTGTAATTTGTTTAGTTGGCCTTCATTAGTTGTCAATAGTAGGCCATTACAGTAGTCCAGTCTACTAATCACTAGTGCCTGGACTAGGGTTTTCAATCAATCAATCAATCAATCAAAGGGTACTTTATTTGGCCACTTAAAGCCATAAAAGCAACACATTTTAAAAAGTGACATTTCATCAAAGATACAATCAATTAAAAAACCCCATGACCCGTATAAACAATAAAAAGGCCAAAACACGCAGTTAAGAACAGTAAAATCGGCAAAACAAATCAATAAAAAGACAAACTCTGTTGTTTCCAGGGCTAAGTTTGTAAACTGCAAGGCATGCAATGTATAAAGTGCTACAGTGCTGATGTATAAAGTCAATTTCTGTAGTTGAGGTGACATAGAGAACACGGAATAACACATAGTGATCATTGGGCACAGCTAACAAAGACGGACTAACTACCGCAAAGACAACTTCTTCCTGTTTCTAATGGACCCTGTTAAAAAGCTCTCAACACCTAAGCAGGCCATGGGAGAAGATAGCATTTGAAGATATAATAATGTAGGCCTGACAGGGGCAGATTGACAGTTGCTGAGCAGCAGAAGTATACACTTTCTATGCAGGGGGTCATAATATTCACAGAAAAAAATAGTGTCCTGCTCTTAAAAGTTGACAGGGTTTTAATGTGCCAGGTTTCACATATCCTTTGTGAAATGACAATAGCCAGGGGACCAGGTTCAAAAGGAATCTAGTTAACACAAAGCAGTGATAAGCATTGGTAACGAGAAGAAAGTAGGGTTGTGAATGTGGGCTTGAGCTCAATGTGACCTTCTCGCGCAGGGCTTAGCTAACTGCTACTCTTCCCTAAGCCCCTACTGTTTGGTGGGAACTGCAGTGTAATGTCTCTAAGGGCCTGGGGTTTCGGTACAGATCAGGGCAGCCAAGCCATTTTGTCTGTTCCATGATATATTTTAGCCAAGGAATGTGTAAGGCCCTCTCAAGCACTGTACAATCCATGACTATAAATCGATTTAAAGTAGGGGTAGGACAAGCTCAAATTCTCAGCCAGCGCAACAGTGGAGCTACCACTGTCTGGTGTGGGATAGACCCCACACCCTTTTCCTCATTTAGACTTAACGCCGGGGTGGCTCTCCGGGACTGCCAGGAGCGTGCGCATAAATTTCTTCTCAGCTCCCTGGATGACTCTCACATCATTATAACCCCTGACATCGCCCGCATATGTAGCCATAGGGATACACTTTCCTTTATAGATCTTCAACAGGACTGGGATAGGTTTTGTCTTTTAGCAAAATCCAGTATATCACCAGCCGCTCTGGCTAAAACGTTCTTTTTATGTATTCTTTTTGCTCACTAAGACCCTTTTTCATCAAAAAGCACCCCTAAGTATGGGAACGTTGCAATGTTAGCATTGTGATTGGTGGGGACGGCACCCAGCCAGGCACCTATGGGGAAGCCATTTTCTCCATGTAGTCTTCATGCAGCCTACATGGAGAAAATGGCAGAGTGCCCATGACTGGTTTGGTCAGCCCAAACAGTCAGGGCCTGCATCATTGGGCTAGCCACTCCTCCCATGCCCGGTTGGAGAACTGCTCACCTGCCCAGCCCCAACCAAACCCTTCTGCTGTTTTCGCAGTGCGAGAAGCAGTAACATAAAATGGTATTTATACTATTTATGTTACTGCTTCTTGCACTGTGAGAAAGCAGTGGGGCAACACTGCTCTGCCCAAACGGAGGAGCCACCCCTGATTTACCTGCTCATTTGAGATACAGTATTTATTTGCACTGTTTGGCCATAAGGTCATAGGTATGTCCATTTGCTGATTATGGTGTTGTATTAATACGTTATATTTTCAATCTCTTGTAGGAGTTGGGAGTTCTCTGAGTGTCCGTATCTTAGTTTCATTTGGTTTATATGTCTTTATAGCATAACAAAAGAACCTTTTGTCTCTATATTTTTCCTGCCCATACAACACATTATTTAGTCTCTGATAGAGCATTTAAATGCTTCCCACAAAGTCACAGAGTAGAAGTTTGATTCAGCATTTTCCTTTAGGAATAAGGACATTTCCTTGTCTGAATCTTGGATTTCTGCATCTTTTTCCGGTATTTTGGTGTTCATACACCAGGTAGTGGTGGTTTTGGGAAGGCAGGATCGATGTGAATTCATAAGGCGATGGATGCATGATCAGAAACAATTAGTCCTATCGAGGAATCTAGGGGTCGATGATTATTGTGGTGAATCCACATCTTCCGAGCCGGTAGAAGCCACCGCCGGCCCGTAGGATGCGGATTCACCGCCGCGGTCAGAGAAAACACCCACCGGAAGATTATGATGGCGGTGGGAACAGCTGCGGACGGCATGTCCGTCCGCCGTTGATCCGTGGGGTGTTGACTGCAATTTGGTGGCGGTGTCTGCAAGACACCATCAGCCAAATTAGGATGTGTGTGAAAACATGCTTTTCCGCGGCGGCTTTTCCGCCGTGGAAAATCATGTGGATCTTTGCTTCTGGTGGCCCCTTGCGGGAATTGGAGATTGTCACAGTGCATAGATGTTTATGTTGTGAAGATCAGGTTCAGCATTTTTAAGTTTAATATCTATCCATCATCATTACTCTCATGTTCTGCCAAGATAATAGAAAGGGGTGATCTTTTCAAGATTAGTGTAATTATGCCCTTTTTCTGGCTAATGCATCTGAGCATGTTAAATATTTGACCTAACCAGCAATAATAATTTGGTTTCTGCAGGAAGACCACCTTCCATTTCAGATTATTACAGTAATCTGATTTTTTAAAGATTTTAACTGGGTCATTCAGATATTTGGTGCTGATGGATACAATCTTTATAAAAGTCAAGGGGGTTGTCCAAGTACCTGATGTGAATGTCCTGATAATGGATATCGTAAACAAGAGTGTATTACAGCTCTATCTGTCTGCATGGCCTATGAAGCCTCCTGAAATCCTCTTGATAGGAGGGGAAAGAAGAAAGAAAAAGTGGCATATCACATGAAGCAGTGAAGTTAGCATGTGAGTGCCCAAAACTATCTAATAATATGAACCTTACGTCACATTAACATTATGAACATGCCATAAGATAATGTGAGCCAATATAACAGGGATGACAACTGAATACTACAATTTATAATCCAAGTAGAACCAGCTGCGTATTTTATGCATATTTCAATAAAGATAACATTTGTCTTCTATTGTATGAACAATTTACAAGCTGATGTTGGAAAACAAAATGATTGAATACCCCAGCCAGCTTCTTGTTAGCACCAATGCTTGTTAGTCTGATAAACTTGCTATTCTGAGTATCAATAGTAATGTTAGTAGCCTTGTCTATGTTGAGTGTTGTTACTATATGCTTTTCTGGTAGTGCATTAGTGTGTGATATTAGCCTTCAGTGTTATTGTGTTTATGCATGTGGATATGATTAAGGAGGTGAAGACTATCATAGCAGAGAAAGAAACCTCTTGTGATTATGTCAGCTACAGTGCAAAGAAGCTGTTCATTAAGATTAACGGGTATTCTACCTTATTAATATTCATAAGGCAGGATTTCATCTAAGAATCATTGTGAATAGATTGCATTGTACAAAAGGTGGCCTGCAAAGGAAAGCAGGCCTAATTATCTTACTCTGGATTCAGAAAGAGCCAGCAGGTTAACTCCTGTCCCTGCCACAAAACCAAAGAAGCGCATATTGCAAAGGTACAGTGAATGAATAAATGAATGATTTATTGTACAGTTAATTAAAACTCACAATATTAAAAGACATGTAAGCCTTATTTTACATTTATGGTGTAAGAATGAGAAAAGAAGGTGTTTTACACTGTATAAAATCATAAAAGTCTCAATTGCATATTGGTACAGACCATTTCTAAGTTTTTAAAGTCAATGTGTCTCCGTTTGCCAGGCGTAATTGTAACTTGGCAAGTGACTAAGCGGGCTGTCCTTTGTTGGATTGAGGTGCTGTTGCTTGCTGTACTTAGGATGAACCATGTGGCTAACTCATGAGTCTTCTGGCAACTATATCAAAATATTTTGTTAGTCTGCCATTTAACCACATCCGTGCTGCCCAGATTTATCCCCAGTGCTAAGCCCCAATGTTAATTGGTGTGGTCATGACGGAACGGTTCCGTCATGAGCACAGCTCAACCGATGCTCATGACGGAACCGTTCCGTCATGAGCATCGAAGGGGTTAACTGAATCTCTTCAGGATTAAAGCACAGCATCACAGCCTGCCTGCAACTTGTTATATCCTTTTGGTTCCATAAAACTCGAAATAAGGAGTGCCTTATGTCCATCAGGTTTGGGCAGATGCAGATTATATGTATTAGGTACTCTTTCCCTGCTCTGCAGAGTCGGCAAAGGTGTTCTTCTGCTCCCCTTTTCCAAGGTGCCAAGTGGGGTAGTATTGGTAGGATGCCGAGGCACAAGTTTAAAAATGTGTTTTTTGTCATCTGCGTGAGGCCCATTTTCAGGTATTCCTGTGGCTTAAGAGCTTTATAATCTTTCAGCACTGTCCATCCATGAGCCCTCTTGGCCAGAATTTCTTTGGCATCTATGGATGATATCATTTTGGTTACTTTTGTTACCACTTTTTTGAAACTTTTGATGTCTGTCGATGACTCCCAGAGATTTGTTAATCCCTGGATCTCCAGTGATTCTTTTAGATACTTCCTGACGGGTGAGTTTTCTCGGGTAGAGAGTTCGGTCCAGAGGTGGGCATTTAAGGATCCTTGCTCGGCGCCTCTGATTTTTCGCCAGCTTTTTATATAGGCGTCTCTTCAATCCACCGTTTGTCTCTGGAGACCAAATTCGAGGCGGATTTGAGCAGGGGAGACGTAATTCGGCAGATGGAAGATTGACCTGTATGCTCGACTGATAGTTTTGTCTAGAGCCGTGGCGCCTTTCCCTTGCATGGGTTCGCTGCCGTATGTGAGCATGGGCGGTAAGCGTGCTCTAATCACCTGCAGAAGGGGATCCAGTGACCGGTTGGGGAGTACTTTCTTCAGGGGCTTCATTGAGCAAAGGTACATTGGGTTACAGCTTTTTGTACTTGTTCACTTCTGGGACAAACAGTTTATATTGAGCATGTCAAGATGATATGCATTCACCCCCCCATCCTGTAGACTACAAACTTCTAAGAGGGGGGGGGGGGGCTTGCCTAATGTATAAATGTAATGCTAGTGAACTTACCCTTGTTTTTCTGCCGCAGTATAGCAAGCTATCACCAACAAGAACAGAATGGTGAACCTGGAGTCATGCTTTTCCATTCATTTATGTAGTTGGTATAAATGTACTTTGCAACTCACATGTCATTTTTAAGTCACTGGTGGCCGCACTCGAAAGTTAAATAAACCAATTTGGTCATTTTATCTCATGATGTATGGTTGGAGCACAGGCACTGTGAGAGTGAATGGCAGTGTCACAATGGTCACAGTCAACATACCAGCAAAAACAATCCTAAAAAGTGAGGGTATCACCCAAAAATGTTATTTCTCCAAGTTATTATAAAATAAATAGCATTATTGTATTGTATTTGATTTATTGGGGTGTGTTTGCTACAACTTACAAGGGCCAAAACTCTCTCACAGTGGAGTGTTAAGTATCCAATCTGTTAGGCACGGCTGAAAAACACTGGTTGCTATTTTGTGTTAGAGTATAATGTATTTGTATTGTGCACACGTTTTGGAAGTGTGCTACAATTGAGTCGCAGATGCCAGCATAGTATTGCACGATAAAAGGAGTAAAAAAAACTGATGAGTTAGGGTCGCAGTTTGCCTATTCACACCATTAGCTTTAAAAGGTTTTGCATAGTTGAAACTAAGCTTTAGGCACTAGCCCGTTTTTATTACCGTTCCGTATATTTTCTTCATAAACATTTTAAGAGCTTTCATATTTGTACAGAGCATTTTTTCCTCGTGTGAAAGGGCTGTAGGCAGGCTTTGATGAAGAAAGGACATTCTCAAACACCTGTTTGTTCTCACAATCCTTCTTGAAAACATCAAGAAGAAAAAATCACATATATTTTAAAACAATAATCAAGAATAAGCTAAGTCAAGACGGGGAAAGATGGGCCCCTCCAGTTCCTACTAAAGTCTGAGGGGCCGATTCATAAAGGGTCTCCTAGTCAGGGTGGAGATCCTGCAGTCGTGGGGGGGGAGGGGTCCGCGCTCGTAGCGGGGGCCTTGCACTCATGACGGGACTTCCGCAATGCGTAACTGCAGTGTTGAGGTCCGACCACGGGTGCGGGGCGGTCCCTTTCTGAATCAGGCCCTAATAATCTTACATGTTGGGGGGACAAATTACAGTTGCGTTATTTTTGCATAGGGGGGGGTCCGCGCTCGTGGCGGGGGCCCTGCACTCATGGCGGGACTTCCGCAATGCGTAACTGCAGTGTTGAGGTCCGACCACGGGTGCGGGCGGTCCCTTTCTGAATCGGGCCCTAATAATCTTACATGTTGGGGGGACAAATTACAGTTGCGTTATTTTTGCATGGGGGGGAGGTCCGCGCTCGTGGCGGGGGCCCTGCACTCATGGCGGGACTTCCGCAATGCGTAACTGCAGTGTTGAGGTCCGACCACGGGTGCGGGGCGGTCCCTTTCTGCATCGGGCCCTAATAATCTTACATGTTGGGGGGACAAATTACAGTTGCGTTATTTTTGCATAGGGGGGGGAGGTCCGCGCTCGTGGCGGGGGCCCTGCACTCATGGCGGGACTTCCGCAATGCGTAACTGCAGTGTTGAGGTCCGACCACGGGTGCGGGGCGGTCCCTTTCTGAATCGGGCCCTAATAATCTTACATGTTGTGGGGACAAATTACAGTTGCGTTATTTTTGCATACGTCGCGCTTAATGGGAGAATGCCTTTTCATGTGTTGAGCAAACTTGCATATGGGCCTCCTGAATACCTGACCAAAACAGCCTTGTTCGTTGCAGAATGAATAAAACAAACTGCACATTATCTTGCCGAACGAATTTAACGATTTTCACCCCTTGTTGCATTTAAAAAAATGCATTGAGCGTAATTAATTACACAGAATGGCTCCCTCTGAGTCCCTTGCTATCTAACTCCCTGCTGTGTCTTATCTGTTTCGTAATTTAAAGACACTTTTAGGGCAGGAGTTTTTCTTTTCCACGGAGCACATGCATAAGAAACCACTTTATCTTTTCCTCTTAATGTTTGGACATATTTCTTATCCTTTCCTAGTTTTCTAATTATCATATTAAAATAGCACTCTCGGAATCCCAATTCTTTTATGTAAATTAGCTGAACCATCATACTTCTGTAATTGAATGTGAAGTTTTAGATTATTAGGATTTATTCCTTCGCCATATAAAGCCTTGGCACATTTGTTAAATTAAACTCCAAACTGTAATTACAGCAAACCTTATCCCCCTCATGTTTGTTGTACACTTTCCAAGTTGACATAAATCTGGCATCCTGGTAAATGCACAATGCTAGGAAACAAGGCTTTAATAAGTGGTTCTCTTGAGCTTCTCTACTGTTCTGTATGCCAAGACTGAACGGAAGCACGTTCCTTCTACATAAGTGATGCTGTTGGATAAGTAGATCCCACTTGCATGATCCAGCACATCCAGAAGCCCTTTGAGCCCAATGGGCGTTGCGCGCCTGATCTGTAATAACGAAGTAAAGATACCCTCATTAAATTACATATCATGGTTAAAAGGAAGTTAAATCAGAGGGGAAAAGTAAAGGGTGTTTTAAGTCCGTTAATGCTATCACAAACTACTTAACTGACTCTGTGGGGCCGGTTGAGAATGAAATCATAAATGTTTAAGAAATGATAGCTGCAACCAAGCTTTCAGTTAATGAAGCCCTAACAGAGTCACTGTGGACAATTTGAGCTGACCCTAATTTGGTAACTGATGGTTTTAGGGCCCCAAACGACACTGCAAATATATATAACTAAGGCAAAAGACGCCCGCTGTGTCTCATATCAGGAGCCTGTCATTGATGAATTATCAGTTACTCAGGACTTAACTTCACCACCAGCGAAAAGGAGTAAACAACAGGAGAAGGAATCCAATATGGGAGCTATACCCAAAAAGATGCCTTGGACATCCAGAGCATGTCTGGCAAACAATTGGGGTAATATTACTGGATCCAAGAGTAAACATTGATCTATATGCCTGTAAGTGACATTGACCAAACTATTCATCAAGCTCGATTTCTTTGACAGTAAAGTTCTTACAGAGTTTAAATGGGATCAAAAAGAGGATCGCTTTAATAGAGAATATTAATAATCTCCACCAGAGCACACTCGGGAGAAGAGTCACTGTACAATCAGAAACCCAACTTATGGTAGAACATAAGCCTAAAACTCTTGATCAATTCGTACTAATAACCTCTGGCTGTGTTCAGAATACAAAATCAACAACGTGCAGGCAATGCTAACCAATCGAACGGGATGGGTACACCAAAGGCATCTTTTTCGGTAAAGGTGGGAGAATAGACACATCATAAATATGATGACGAGGCCACAACTTGTGTGCAGGATCTAGATACGCTGCATTTGCCCCAGAAGAAGCCCCCTATATAATAGTAGTGAAGGGTGTCCCCAATCTGAAGAATAAGGTGACTTACTGGATGTCTGGTCACTGATGTAATGCACATCTTCTGCATTATGAAATTAGCATGGTAAGAAGGACAGGCTGGGTAGGTTTTGGACTGATAACTGGTGACGGTGACTGTATTACTTTCAAAACCAGGCAATGGTAAAGTCTGTACTTACAAATTTTCAGTTAAGACACCAGAACCAACCCCACTCAGAGGAGAAGATTGTTGCTGTACTACTGGGCTTTTTCTACAGGCCACCAGAGTTTATTTACAGATCTCAGTGCCCTCTGACACTGTTTAATCAAGGTAATCACTGTACCTATTGTACTGTGACAACTGCGAACTTATTTGCCTTGAGGAAGAAGACTGATGTCAGGACAATGATGGAAAAATGAACGTAGCCAGCTCAGGAGAAATGTAAGAAGAACAAATGTTGCCCAGGTGCATATAACATAGCTACCTCTTTTGACTCGTACTTTAATCCTTAGTTCTTGGAATGCTGCATGCATAAAACATAAGTAAGACAATAAAGACTGACAGTCTCATATCCACTTTGCTGATTTACTATGTATACAGGAGATGTAGAATACAGAAAAGTTTACAAATCATGGTTTTGTAACAATCACAACCCTAGCTACTTGATTAGCCCATGGGAGGGCAAAAAGAGGTTGGACATCTTGGTGTCAACCTTAGCTACAGAGTCCCTTTAAAAGGCTTATAACAATTCCCCTCTACATTCAGCTGGTGTTGTTACACCCAATACGAGTTGATCCTTTGTATTGAAAACTTAATATAACATTTTCTTATTTTTATTTTTGAAAACACTTTATTGTCAGACAGCACATATGTTGCAGGGCTCTGCACACCAGATACATCTGCAGTTTCAAACATTACATCAGATGGAAGGCAATTGACTTTTCTTTGTGAGCAAGAACAAGCTAAAATATAAGAGAGCAATACTTAAAAATCTACCACTCCCCCCTCCCAACAGCCCTGACCCCCCCAACTCCCCATCCTCCCCGACTCCCTTCCCCCAAAGTCGCACAAGGTTCAAGCAATGTCTAACCACACACAACGTAAAATGCACAGAAAAAAAGCTGTATACGCACATCCGCCTCCCAGGCCCCCTCACACCCCTTACCCCAGTGCCTCACGACCCATCCATCAATCCCCGGGAAGATCGTCCAGCACCACGGGGGGCTCAAGCCACAGGCCCCCATAATCTGCCCAGCATTTCCAAATTTTATAATGTTTGCGTGGGCACCCCCTTGCTATGAAGATCGGCGGCTCCAACACCATACAAAAGTCTAGCCCTTTTTTCCATTTGGCCACCGAAAGGGGCCCGTGGATCTTTCCACGCCTTAGCAATGTCCCTCTTGGCCAACGTGAGGCCAAGTTGCATCAGGTGCCTTTTGCACATCCCCACCCACCCCATCCATTACATGCAACAAGGCAAACTGTGGCGTACCTGGGAGCTCCCTCCCCAATACTTTGGATAAACAGGCCAAGACCCCCCTCCAGAACCGATCCAGGGATCCACAACACCAGACCGGTGAGGCAATCAGTCCCGCCCACCAAAGCCGAACCCTGGTGAAATAAACTCTATGTAAGTATTTAAATTGGATGAGACGGAGGCGCATTGCTATGGCTGTACCCCTGGGGGCGGCCAGAGCCTCCCTCCAATCCTCCTCCTCCAGCTCGCTCACATCCTCCTCCCATGTCTACCAGAGCTTCTGTAGCATGGGGGAACAGTGCGTGACTAGTGACTGATAAATGCAGGATATCTTCTTCGTCTCCAAATCCCCATAAACACTTTGCTTCTAGTGGGCTAAACTCAGGGAGGGACTCCAAACCCTCCATGCGGGAGGCAGTGAATGAAGAAATTGGAGGTATCTAAAGAACTGGGAGCGAGGCATGCCAAATTCCTTACATAGGTCCTGAAAGGACTTAAGTGTTGTGCCCCTTAGTACATCCCCTAGGGTCAAAATGCCAAGGTTGTCCCATTCCCAAAAGCCCTGTAGTGTCGCAAGGCTGGGCGATCTCCCATTGTTCCACAAGGGGGTTTCCCTAGTCAGGGTATTCCACCACCCCATACGGCACAGAGCCAGTCTCCAAATTCGAAACCCTACCTGTGTGGCCGATGGCAGTGCGCTCAGTAGTGGCGCCGTGTAAAGAATGGTAAGACCCCAAGAGATAGCAGTCCAAGGCATATGCCGGGTCCCCCCTGTCGACATACCACCACTCATTCAGGACCAGAAGGTAAGAGGCCTGGTAGTAGGAGAAGACATCTGAGGTCGCCAACCCTCCGCAATAAGTGGAGAGAAAGCATGTGCATAGCGCCACATGCACCGCTCCACCCCTCCACAAAAACTACCCAAGCACCGAGTTCACCAACCAGAACCAATTGGGTGGGATTGGATATGTGTGATTTTGCAGTTGGTATAGCAGCCGGGGGAGTGCCACCATATTTTCTTTTTTTTAATCTCTTTATTGCACATTTTCAGCCAATACAAATCATCCAATCTCCCCTCACTCCCACCCCCTGAAGGACGAGGCCTTCTAAGGCCCCACAGGTTATATACAACTACCTAATATGCCTTCCCAAATAAAGAGTCGGTCAGACAGTAGAGAATGTAACTTAAATGTTTATTTCCAAAACTCTGCAGAGGAGTCCGATCACACTTTCACCCTAAGATGTTTGCTGAGGGACTGACTCCCCACCATTCACTAATACATGATAAACCATTTGGAGACTTCGGCCATGCCTCTAGTGAAAAACTACCGGGCTGAGCCTGACACAAACAAAAGGGGCACAGAATCGAGCTAACACCTGCCAGATGGGTACATTTTATCGACAATCCAAGGCCACTGTGCCGAGTCTCAGCGTCTCCTAACATGGGAGCAGAGTTACACATTGGGAATGGTATGCAAAAGAAAATAAGCGTTCATTAGTAAGTCGGGTAGCAACCTTGAACAAAGAGAAAATAATAACTAAGTACGGAGATCTGCTGAGGCAAGCAGTTCTGAATACTGATATTTTTTAAAATTATCGCCCTTTTACTGTATTTTACTGTATTCTATAAATGAAATGTTATATTGTGCATTCTCTTTTGGTAAAGATTTTAAATAATCAATCAATAAAACATTATCTTATCTTAATACTGAGGCCTAGTTGGAGCACAGCCCAAGCAGTCTAATATTGGTTACAAAATGCAAAATGGAGTTACACAGGCTACTGAAAACTTGCATGTTGCCCAAGACAACTCAGTGGGTTATATAACGTGAACACATATCGCATCTATTTAGCCACATAATACTAACCTAATATTGCATAGACAAGTGGATGATGTCGGGAGGAGAATCAAAACCTAACAGACCCTCATTTTAGCATATGTGGCTGCCAAGGCTGAATGCATGGAGTTTGCGGGTCAAGCCATGCAGAGGCGATTGTCACTCTTAATATGGCCATTGCTACCACAAGGAAATATTAGGAGTCCTGTGCCTGTTCCTCACAAAATATTTCTAATAGAATCTATTTTGGGGTCAATTAAACTTTTATATTTTATTTACTATATTAAATATGTTGGATTTCATTTTTGAGAGAACTAAAGGAAGTTCAAGTTGCAAACATGTGGACTATGTTGGCATCAGGGACAATATGTTTCACGGCCCAACCCCATTTCTTGATTCTAGCGTGTGTATAATATAACATAAAACAGTTCTTAAGAAACTGCACATGTATATTAGCCAATATTAAAACCGTTTGAGAAAGGCTAAGAACTTTTGAGAAGTCAGATTCGGATATTGCAATCTTCTCCATTATAATAATATTTTGAATGGTCAACAACACAAGAACTCGAAAAGGTACTGTGAAAATTCACAAAGAGCTATGAAGCATAATGTATATCCATCTGGTATTTAAAGAGGGGACAAAGGGCTTTTGGATAGGTCCAGCATAAAGGCCCAAGGACTGTAAAGATTATGCTGTTCCTCTGAAATGAGAGACAAAACACAGGGAATATGAATCAACCTGACCACTATGGTTCAAATTTAGGAATCCTTTGTATTGGATTGTAATGCCCTCACACACCCTGTCAGGTGTCATGCTTCATCATCAGGCTGCTCCTCGTTGGTTCAGCGGTGCAATACCCAAAGGTCTCCCTATACCAGGGGCACTTTATCAGAGATCTTTTTCCAACAGCCGTTTGGTGAAGTGGGGATGAGAAGCCTTGTGCGTGTAGATGTGTATTTGTGTTAGAAGTGAATGTAAAAAAGGGTTGGGAGTACCTAAGACAACAACTTTAATCAAGAGGTCTCCTACCCTACGTAAAAACAAAAATATAAGGCGCATGGCTGAGGTAATGTCTCAGGTTGTGGCACTCTTATAAGCGGTAGGTCAACACGTTTCTTGCCAAATGACAAATCCGAGGGCGATTCATCAGGACCAAAAAGGGAGATTATACTATCTATATCTAAAACTCAAATGGTGTAGTGGCTACACACTCACATCAACCATATGACTAACTCGTAGGATACTTGGTAGTACTGGAACTACCCATGGTTTTGGACTAACCAGGCATCACAGTGCCCTGTAGGTAACAAATACCTGGGATTACTCAAGTAATTTGTGAAGATTGCACAGTCAGTAGATCTACCCACTCCTACCAGGCCCGGTAGGAATGGGTATATCCATCTAGACATGTGATTTTTATATTAGTGCCTGGGTGTACTCATCAGCAGGAATGTATGCTTATGTTGATGTTAGAGGAAACAAACAGGCTAATTTTCCCCAAAATAGATACAGTAACTGTATTAACAAACTACTATATGAGTACAATCTGGAATTGCTGCAACAAAATGTTGACAGAAGAAAAGCCACCTGCCAACCTTTCAAAGAAGTAGTAGCAGTTCTTCTATAGATTGTATAATGCTCTCAATGAATTATGTAAACCTCTTTAGCTCACCTGCTGTAGAAGCCTTTAGCCTTAGTGACCATTTTCCACTCACACTCACCTTGATTTTATCAAATAAGCTGAGTGAAGTACCCCAAATGTCTGCCCATATTGATATTTCAAGGAAAATGGGGTTAGTCTTAAAATGGACAGGGATAAACAATGCAGCCATTCTCGAAATGGTGGTAACAAGAAACATGGAGGACTTTTTAGTTTGTAATGAACCGGAGGCAGCCCAGGTAAAACTGTGCTAGCTTTTCACAAGATTACAGCAGAAATTGCAGATAACTTAAAAAATACCAATAAAGGGATAAATAAAGAGAAATTGGGTTGGTTGGATCATCATTGCACACAAGCAAATTGTAAGTTAAAAAAAGCCCTACAGCAAACACCAAGGGATAAGGAGGAGGTTAAATAACTCGGATCCAATTATAAGCAGGAAATAAGCTGGAGAAGAAAACAATTGCAACAATGGGCATGGGTCCGCCTGGAACAGTCTGCGGCAACAAGATAGCATATTATTCTGGGAAGTAATTAATTCCCTGTGCCTTAAAGACAGCACAGATACGAGTGTAGAGCCTTTATTTGACTGGATAAGCCAGTTTGAAAATATATTTATTCCTCAGACTTTAAAATCTGCCTTACAGGCAGTCAGCTTAGAAGTAGTGGAGTCTGCTATCTAAAAGTCAGCTACCAAGAACGCCCCTGGCCCCGACTGGGTTCCAGTAAATGCCTTTAAATCTTGTTTAGCATTGTTGGAACCAATTTTAATCCAGGTCTTCAATGGAGCCGCATGAGAGTCTATTTAGTCTACCTGGACTGATTACGTAATAGTTTCTATTTTCAAAAAAGGAGATGATATGCTAAGTGTTATCGCCCAATGTTGCTTATTGATTCGTCCACGAAAATAATGGGGAGAATTATTTTGGAGAGATTAGATACGTGGGCTGAGAAAATAACCATGTGTTAACAGACTCCCAGTATGGCTTTAGGAAAGATATTGATACGCTCGAGCAATGCATCAACCTCCACCTCTTAATTTCAAATTGCTTAGTAACCAAACAGGGACAAGTTCATCTCTGCTTTGCAAATTAGGAGCCCCAGAAGATATTGTTTCATACCTGTCCCAGATATCTGTCTCACTGACCAACCAAGTGAGATATATGTTAGAGGGAGAATGTACACCAAACTTTAGAGTCACTAAGGGTATATGTCAAGGCTTCATCTTAGCCCCCTCCTTTATTCCCTCTATATAAATGGGGTTGACAGGAAACTGCAAGAAATAGCTGCCGATGAGCCCAGAGTAGGTCCCAGCCCCACACTATGTTTCTTTACACCGTTGATGTGGCTTTTATATCCACAACTGGAAAAAGTCAGAAACAGCTAATTGACGACTTCATGACTTTTGTGGAGCAGGAAGACTTAAATCGAAATCTGGCAAAAACCTTTGTCAAAGTCCATTATATGAGGGGTGATAAATTGGAAGAAGTTCATTACTTTTCCGACCTAGGTGTTCTCTTGTCATAATCTGGATCCTGAGGACCCCATAAAGATTTAGCAAAGCTTAAATTCAGAAGGACTATAGAAGCTTATTTTAGATTTGCCCCCATAATTGGAAGTAAACCAATACGTGAGATGCTGCAGCTGCATAGGAGAAAATGCACTATGTTATGACTTGTGTTTCCCTGCTGCTCAGCTGGTATGTATGTCATATGGATTGTTGGATGATTGGAATGTTGCTGTGCTGTGAATGTCAGTTGAGTGAGGGCTGAGCAGCAGGACAGCTGCTCCTGATGGGGTTTCCTTTCTATCTTAACTAACTAACTTAAATAAAGTAACTTGATCTATCCTACTTGAAGTATCCATCTTCTCATTGAGTACTACATTTTGGCGACGAGGATGGGGTACCACAGCTATATATGGGATGGCGCTCTTGGGTAAGGAGTGACATTTCTATTGCGAAAAAGGGAAAAATCATTTCTGTATAGACTCCTTGCAGTCTCCTGTTCAGTGCTAGCCTACATCACACATAGAGATCTGTACACAATTTTCCTAGATTATATTGTAAATCAGTGCACCATAATAGGGGGGTATAACATTTGGAGTAAAGCTGGAACATTGTTCTCTAGAGATAAAATCAATAATTGCCTTGCCCTTTGTTTTTACGGAGAGATATCGCGGTTGGCACATGTGGGCAGCATACGAAAGGAGATTAATATAAATATCTCGATCGAAAGCTCTGATAGCATCTTGCTGTACACCAAAAAAAAAATTGAATTGATCTTAGCCAGCAAATGGATAGAGATAATAATAAAGAGATGGAAAAAACAACTGAATTCAGATGTTTTAAAGGGCCTATACATCAAGGCTTGCAAGGGTACCTAGTAAAGGTCAAATAACAAAAACAATTATAAGAGGGTCCGAGGGAATGTTTTTAATGACCTAGAGTGGACATAATCCCCATGTTCAACACGTAACACACATAAATGTCCACGGGTCTAAATCAATTACCAAATCTACCTCACTGATAAATCAAACTTAATCCAGATCAAAACCTCATAAAGAACCTCATCAGAAGTGTGGATACCCATCAGTCACCAACCGGTGTCGCCCTTAATCATCACCAGTGTCTCAGCTTGACATTTCCATTGTGACACGGTAATGGTAAGCCTGGGACCCATAAATCCAGTCCGACACCAACTTATGAGTCACTGGATGACCTACAGATGTGAAATGATTATTATTTATGATGCTAAAAACTATATTGCATTGTGAAACTAAATTGAAAAAAGTGAATTAAAATTGGGCAAATTAGAGAAAAATTATATTTAATAATATCACTCAGTGCCCCAGGCTAACAGCAGTGCATAAAAGGACAGCTTTAACAAATAACTGGCATCATTATTTTTGGGGTCAACATGTTTCAGCAAAAAATGAGGAAAGATAATTCTCTGCGTTTCACAGGACCTCAATATAATATCTACTGCAATGTGCACAAATAATCATAAGTGAATAAAAATGGTACAACCATGTCACCTGGGATCCTAGGTGTACAACAAGTCCTCTGCGCGTGGAATGACTGACCACTGTAACATAAACAAATTAGAATATTGGACTCAGTCACCTTCATCTGTGAGGTAGAAATAAACAGATGTTCAAAATTTATCAACATACTGTCATGGCTTAATTTCCATACATTTTAGCACTCATCAATCTTAGATTCATGTGCATCATTATATAGTGATATACTGTGACTCCCAGCTTACCTATTCAGCAGGAGGATTAGACCTCACATCACCTGGCTGCTGCTCAGGAAGACGAAGCACCACTCTAAAATAATCAGAAAAACGCAGGACTACTGTGAACAATGCCCTGCATATCCTGAAATGCCCATATTAATTTGCTTGAAAAAACACATCAGATATATGCTCAAAAAACAAAATAACACAATCATCATGCTCTTTTAGTCAGAGAAAGCTTGTTTGTTATCATCTGCTCTGACCGCCATGTTCAGGGTCTTCATATCCAACTTCATCTATCACCGCCCACATTGAGCAAAGTGCAATAAAAAGCTCATACTCCTGTTGTCATTGCATCTACAGTTATTTTAATACTATCTCTATGAGTCTGCTGCCTTATCCCACATGAGTACCCCAAGCACTGCTAACCATGACAGTCTCTGACTGATACCATTACCTAGGAAGATACGTGATTTTACTCCTAAGGACCGCTATCACCAACCAACGCTCCAAAGATTACTAAGACAAGCATGCAGCCCCCACTCTCACAAGATTACTAAAACCAGTGTGCAGCCCTCACCTGCCCTTCGGTACTCCAGACGGTCATCCGAACCGTCTCGGGGAGGTGTATAGTTTTGGAAGACGCCCTGTTTTATTTCCATGGCTGAGGAAATAAAACATAAAATAAAAATGAACAGCACAGGATTGCTGCATTGAGAAGCGCCAGCAAAGCGAAGCCTTGGGCTCGCCCCTCCACGCCTTATCCTTGGTGTTGGATTATCCCTCCCCCCATTGCGGGCAACACTACCCTTAATCAACTAAGTTCAACTGGGGACTATAATTGAATTCCTCTGGCTCCCCACACGTACTTCCTTAATAAGGAGGTCCTTATGTCCGGCGGATCCTCCCGCCCAAGGACCTTCCAGTGAAGTGGCTGGGCTTCCTAGTGAACGAGCTCCTTCTTCCCAGTACCATCCATAGGCAACCTCCCCCTGCTCCATACCAGCATCACTATTGGCGCCATTCCTAAATAAGGCTTTCAGGGTTAACTCTTCCCTGATTTCACAGGCTATTGTGTAATGTATTTTTTAGGCACAATACTTTTGTCCTGATGATGATTCCTTGTATTGTGGTTATGGAATCGAAACGTCATCGACCTTTTGTCACACCATATATGCAAATGTATATTGAATGAGATATGCAACTAATGGTGTAACTGAATTTCTGTTATCTTTTCATTACTCAGAAATCGCCCACTTTTTGCCTAAATAATTTCCTTTCTTTGCCTCTCCTTATCCTTCTACCTTGCCAATCTGTAAGCGTGAAGGCACAGGCTTGTGTCTCAGTCTTTGTGAATGTAAGATAATTGTTCTGTTGAATTTTCTGAATAGTAAAAGATTTTTGTGATCACTGTCCGGCTGGACAAATCACACCAACCAATATAGTTCCATTGTGTCTATATTTATCTAGATTTATTCCTACCTATGCATAGGACCACTGTTGTTAGATATAAACTGTTTTATTTCCAGGCCCGTCTGCGTCACCTGGTGCATGATCACATGACTGCGCCATGCATTGTATAGGGGTTCTGGTTAGTATAGTTAAAAAAAGTTTTCAAACACCGTTGTTGTTTAAAAAACAGACCCTATCTCACTATTGAGCATTGTAATTTAAAAAAGTTCCGAGCCTTTGCTAGTCTTAAAAACCGAACACAGTTTTCCTGTTGGGCAGATGCCCATCATTGCTGAACCATTGTTTCTAAGTGAGTATATGTTAATGGCAATGGAATCAGACACTGATTCAGCCTTTATTCAGGTTTCAGCCCAATAACATCCTTACCGCGAGGCAAACGTTGCTCAGCCACAAGCCTGCATATAATATACAGAAACCAAACAGACCCTGGGCAGTGTAGATTCAAGTCTAATTTTCTATCACCAGCCACTTGGCAAAAAAAAGGACTTTTAAACAAACTTTATCGACACCATTCTTTATGACATTGGGGAGAACCATACCCATCCTCAGTCGTCGTTCACTTAATATTAAAAAATTTATCATTCCTTTTGGAAGACACACTTACTGCTCATCATAAATCCAGCCCCATCGTTGTGCTGATTACGTAGCACATAACATAGCGTTGCCTTTTCTCACTAAAATCGGGACGCTCCCGTTAAGTTACTATATGGAATGACCACCCAAATGCTTGACCTCCCTATATGATGTTGCTAGAGAATCTAGAACCACATTCATGGACTTAGTCTGCAAGTAGTGCTATTATTTCTTCTCTAAGCACATACTACTCCCACTATGTACAGATCACTTAACCCCATGATATGAGGCCTCATGTAAATCGGGAACTCCAGAACCCATCAGAGAAATATAATGAACCACTAGGGAACTATTAGTTCCCAACATATCAATAAAATCCAACCACTACATTGTGTTTTATATTGGTATCCCAATGAGGTTTGAAAATTGTAGATGGTATAAATCCAACTCAGCATAGATTTTACAATAACACCCAAGGTATTTCATCGTTAAGACCAGTTTTGTAACTTCCTAATTTAAAAACCCATTTCTGTTCCTTGAACAGCAGAAACATAGAGATATCTGTAACATGGTCCGGGATGAATGGTTGTTCTAAAACAGTCTATTGAAAGTCAGTTGGGCCATGATTAGCCTCTAGAAAATGGCTGGTTAATCTTGTTGCCTGTTTCTTGCACCTCAAAGTGCTCTTATGTTCAGAGATTCATAGTTTTACTTTAATGGTAGTCATGCCCACGTATTTCAACTTGCATGGACATGTTTTCATATATATAAGCCTGTCGCTATTGCAGTTTGTGACCTTCTTCTGTACCCAAGGGTGACCAGTGCCTATTTCGATCGTCAATGATTTTTGTGTCTGAGGGCATTCTGCACATGTACCACAAGGGTGATGACCCTGTACTGCAGGAGAATCCCATATGGTATCCACTGAGTGAGACATCTTACTTTTCGGTCTCGTATGGACCAACTGATCCTTCAAATTGGTACTTCTTTTGAATGAAAAAAAAGAGGTGGCGGGATAGAGTCCTGCCCAGTGTTTAGTATGGACTAGTGTTTTCTCACTATCTTCTGCATGTCATTAAACATTGTGTTAAAGATATTCACCTTAGCGCCAGGATGCTCCTTTCGGAGCGATAGTTGCTCTTTATAAATGTCATATACAAAATACAAATACAAATACAAAGGTGAGCCTAGAAAGATCTTCCTTCGGCATCAGCGGCTCCAGAAGAGCCTCTCTGTTGTTATTCAATGCTCTCTTCAAGGAGCGGTGCTCCAACTTCTTTGGATACTTCCCTGCACAAAGTTGTGATGAAAGAGATGTTGCATGTTCTTTGAATCCTTCCTTCATGGAACAATGTCTCTGGTCCCTCAGAAATTGACCATACGGGAGATTATCCCTCAATGATTTAGAGTGATAACTATCATAGCATAACAATGAATTCCTTGACATTGGTTTTCTGTGCAGTTCGGATTGGAGACCTGAGGGAGTAGCTACAATTAGTAAATCCAAAAAGGCAAGTTTGTGCTTATCATACTCCACAGTGAAATGCAAGAAATCATTTCTGCTATTCAGCCATGTAAAAAAAAAGATGTAAATCGTCAATCGTTCCTCGCTAAATGACAAAAATATCATCTATATAGCGTCTCCAGAAACGCACTGAGTCGCGAAAGGGATTGACTGAAGTTAGTACATGTTCGTGCTAAAAGCCGTGAACGTAAAGGTTTGCTAGGCTAGGAGCAAAAACTCTCCCTATGCTCGTACCAGAGAGCTGCAAATAGACGGTATCCTCGAATTTAAAGAAATTTTCCTTCATAGCAAGGTGAGCGCATGCCATGATAAATTGGACGGGTGTTATAGAGTTGTTATAACCTCCAAGGTCTCATCCTGGGGAATCGATGTATATAATGATTCTACATCAAAAGATACTAGAAGGTCTGTTGTCATGTCAAAGTCAATTTCGGGTAATAACCGAAGAACGTCCTCATGTCTTTCAAGAAGGTCGGCATCTCTTTCACCATTGGCCTTAAAAAATGATCTACAAATGTGGACAAGGGTTCTAAAATAGAACCCAGTCCTGAAATAATAGGACATCCAGGTGAAGGCCTCTGAGTCTTGTGCACTTTCGGTAAGACATAGAAGTAGGGCATTACTGGATGTTCTGTTTGTAAAAATCCAGCTTCTTGCACAGTTATACATCCTTCTGTCACAGCTTCTTCTACCATATGGGCAATGGTAGTTTTTATTGTGGCTGTAGGGTCAACTTTCAAGGGGCGAAACGATTTTCTATCGCAGAGTTGTCTTAGACATTCAGCTCAATATGTACTAGTATCTAGCAGCACTATCGCCCCACCTTTATCGGCCGGTTTGGTCGTTAACAGGTAATTTGTTGTGAGGCCGAGAAGGGCTTGATGTTCAGATTCAGGTAAATTACAATAGGGTCTACTGTTTTTCTGGCAAAGTGCCATGACATCTTTGCCCACCGCCTGTTCAAACGTCAATACTTTCGCAGGCATTTCATTTGTTGGTGGATTGAAAGTAGATTGCCATTTTACCCCAGTATTGATAGCTACTGGGTCATTTAGATCTTGTTTATTCTTAGGGAAGAAAAAGTGCAATCTAATTTTACGAAATAATTTTGCCATCTCCACATGTGTCTGAAGGAGTCACCTTTAAACGATGATTACAAACCCCAAGCTCCTGTTCAACACGGTCTTCTCAGTCGTCGTTATAGTCGTTGAGCTCAGATTGATTATGAGTCCGTCTCCGTGCTGGTCCCTGGTTGGCCTGGAGTCTTTTTATTGATGCTGTGCAGGCTCCTGGGTGATAGAGGAGGGCTCTAATGCACTTGGGCCTGTTGGTTTTGTCTCCTTCCTCTCTACTGTCCCCGGGCAAATCCTAAAAAAGGCTGGTTACTAAAACTGCTTGGGAATTGCGGTAGTTGGTAAGGTCCCATTGGTTGATGGAAAGCGGTACTTGCAAAATTCCAGGGATTCAGTTGCCACCATTGGTGGAATTGATTTTGGGGTCCTCCTCTCCATTTCTGTTGATAATTCCTGCCCCATCCTCTATTGTATGAGCCACTTTTGGCAGAGGAATCTGAGTCGCTGGATGTGTCTTCCGAACTGGAAGTACCATATGACGAGCTTACCCTCCCTCCTTTGTTATTAAACTCTGGTGGGATGTATGAGCCACTAGTGTATGGGTAGACTCTTTCATGGAAAACCATGCTAGGTCCTTCTTGAATTTTTCTTTTTTGGTGAATAGAACAGAATCTTTAAATTATTTGCTGTTTTTAATGGTCTCTTCTTGTTTTTTTTAAAGAAGTACTAGTAATAGTAGTCCTAATTTGAGACTCCAATAATTGGATTTCAATCAGAACCGTATCGACTACCCGTTTGGCAATTTTAATGATTAAAATCAGCCAATCCCGCATGCAGCGCCAGGCTATTAAGGAACAGTCTTTTAAGAACTCTTTATCTTTTAAAATAATCTTGGAGCATTTGTCAATATAAGTCCTGTTGGGGCACAGTTCCCCCGTAAGTATTCAGCCATAATGGCCACCTTGAATGGCTGTACGAGAGTGTGATTTTTTTAGCCCAAGTACCTTGCACCATTCATCCTCATTACTAATCATCACAGTCGGTATGGTGTCTAAAATACTGGGATTAGTAGAGAGTATTGACTGTAGAACATCGTCATCAAAAGCTAGGTCACAATTTTCTGCTATCATGAGCATATGTGTCAAAAATGAACCCTCTCACCGATGCAATTTAAGCAAACCAAACTGTCAAGGCATAGACGAGCTAAACCCAACCATTAGTAACGTTCACAGCCAAACTATACTGAATGGTCAATGCAAATCGGACCGCAGCCTCAGCTGCTCAAGAACAAATAACAAAAATAATTAGAAGAGGGTCCTAGGGAATGTTTTTAAAGACCTAGCGCAGGCATAATCCCCATATTTAACATGTAACACACATACATTTCCATGGGTCTAAATCAATTACCAAATCTACCTCACTGATAAATCAAACCTAATCCAAATCTAAACGTAATAAAGAACCTCACTAGAAGTGTGTATACCCATCAGTCACCAACCGGTGCCGCCCTTGATCATCATCTGGGTCTCCGCTTGACATTTCCTTTGTGACACATTGATGGTGAGCCTGGGAGCCATAAATCCTGTACCACACCAACTTACAAGTCACTGGACGACCTACAGATGTGAAATGATTATCATTTATGATGGGAAAAACTATATTGCAGAGCGAAACTAAATTGAAAAAAGTAAAACCATTATCCCCTTTGGTATCGCTTTATTATTATAAGGAAGTCACATTTGATAGCTTGGTATACAAAAGAGACTACTGATATTGTAGCAGACTTTGGCCTATAAATATTGTCTGTATGCAAGCTTTGCACTAGGTTTAGTACTGATTTAGAAATTGAAAGTTGCACATCTCTAATTTAATTGCTTAACATCTTTTCGATTTTTATGAAACATTTTTTAAAGCGATTATCTTGTTTTATATACTCTGAATTCCTAAAGTGAAATGATGTACTGTGTATTACTGTAGTGCTTACCACCCTGCTCACTTATGTCTTCTCTTCATTTAAAAAAAAAAATTCTGTGCATGATATGCCTCTCTTTCTTTATAAAGTGGCAAACAGTTTAGCTCTTGATGGAAAGAGTGAAATCCTATATTCGAAGCAATATTAAATTGTATTTTGTTTTTAACTTTCTTTCATGGATTCAAACAATCTGAATAAACATTTATTTGGCTTGGATTGAGTTTTCCCTTATCCAAGTGACCTCACAAAGGATTCACCCACTTCTACTGACTAGCCAGTTCACCTCATCGTGATGAATGCACACATTCCACTTCTGCACAAAATGACAGAAGACACTACACCTAATGCTCATGAATGTTCACTGTGCAATATATGGCATGCAGTTGCCACTGTGGATACTATCACTGTACGAAGACGTGAAACTTTATAAATGAATAAATAAATCCTTAATTGCATAAAGCAGCTGAAGAAGTCACATAGTGATTTACATTGTAACCCAGTCTTACACGTTCTAGAAAACGACATGCTTCCACTTTTCAGGGCGAGCCTTTTAGACAGAGCAAGCACTGTCTCTTGCAAGGTATGTTGTGGCTTACCAAGTACACAGAGAGACTTTGAGCCTCCCTCTATAATTTTGACTGGCCATCCTTGCTTCCACTTCTTGCTTTTCAAGGACTACATTTTTCTTTTGTGTGACGCACTTCATGGGTAGGCCTGGCCTGTGCAGGTAAGAGCAGTGGAACAGTGGGGCCGGTGTGGGTGGGGGGGATTTCTATGGAAGATGACAAGGGAAGGTAATTATTTATTTAATTTTTTCTCGTCATTGTGAGAAGTTAGCCTGGCATTTGATGTCCACTAGTTCTAGTGGGCACCTTGCACCAGTCTAGTCGACCCTTATTGATGGTGGTTGTAAAGTCACCCTTATAGAAAGCTATACTAGTGGTAGCATGAACAATCAGTCTTCAGGCTAAGAATTCAGTAGTCGAGTTAAGCAAGTTGTTTTACCGTATATAATCCCTTGAATATCAAATGAAAGGACACCACACAAGGTATATATCAAATATATATGTATTTAATCTAAACGCAACCCCTCTGCACTCTTTATGAGGTCAGAGGTCAAAATAAAATGCAAGTCACACAGTTAATATACGATAAGTTGCACAGTATAGGTTATGCCCTAGGGGCCTCACAAATCATATACTAAGAAAGTGGTATAAGTACCATGTGAGAGTTAGAAAGCAGGCCTGGGGCCTGTGGAATCACTGGGGCTATACTAAGCAACCAAAGGTTAGGAAGTAGGAGGCCCACGGGAGACTCGTGCAGTGTCTAAACACAGATGCGGGTTACTATTGACTTTCTATGGGAAACGAAGAAGTTACGAATATGAAATTTAAGGACACTTCCGGATGGACTAGGATGGATCCCTTTTAAACTAGGACACTTCGAGAGTCAAGACCCACGAGAGCACCGGAGTACTCGTGTTACCTCACCCAAGGAAGCCGGGTGCATAGGTGTCTTTTTGTGTTGAGTTTCATCGTCGTTTTCTATGGAGAGCTGTAAAGAAGTGCTGCAGGCGACCAGAGGAAAAGTGTCCGGGTGGTTCCAAGGGTAGTTTGGTGATGTGAAGAACCTGAAAGCAGAGGGGACAGAGTCTGGGTCACTAGCCAGTGACCAGGAAGGTACCTGGAAGGAACCAGGCGATGTAGAGTGCTTGAAGGTGAAGAAGGTGAGGTTTTCTCTTCAGCAACGAGGTCCAGAAGGCATTAACGATGACCAGACACTGGATTCAACCTGTCTCACAATGGATCTAGATGACTGCTGTGTCGGTATCAGGATTAGACCCAACAAGCCTTGGCAACCGCAACCCACGCAGGATATTGAGATTGGCTCTGTTACAGACCAGCAAGGTCTCTGGCATTTCTCCTTTTCAGGGAAGCTGGAGCAAGCCTGATACAACCAGGAAAGCAAGGTAAATTCAAGATGACATCTTCAGGGGGCTCACTAGCCAACGGGCAAGAAACTGGGAAGACACTTCAAGCTCAAATGCAAAGGCAGGCCCATGGGACACTCGCAGAGTGTGGGGACCTGGGCTTCAGTGCAAATAGTGATCGTGGCTGGGACTTTTTGTACCCCAATGCACAACTTACTGAGGCTTCAGAAAAGGAGTGCAGGTATCAAAATGCAGGATGTCCATGATTTCCGGTAAAATGTCTCTCGTGTCCTCCACGGGTCTCAGCTTTGCTGTGGTTGTGGATCGGGGTGAGAAAAGTATGGAAGTCCAGTTCTTTAGTCGAAGAACCTTCGGGTACCAACGGCAGCTTTGAAACTGCAGACTGGCAAAGTTGCTGTTGGTGCCTGTTTGCACAGGGTGGTCACTCCTTGACCACAAGGGAGATGTCTTTCATCTTCCAGGCAGAATGGAATGTTTAAGGTCCAAGATATGTCTTTCAAAGATTCGACCAGGATCATCTAAAGCCCTGGGGACACAGCTCCTATACTTATACTAGGAATGGGGCTGGATTACCTGAATAGGTCCCTCCTATGGGTGGACCTTTGTCCAGTTTTGTGCCAGAGCAGGGCTGGAGTGCCCCAGCAACTGCTTTGAACCAGCCTATGCATGGATCACCTTGTGTGCCCCAGGCAATGTCTGAAAAAGCATCTGCTGATGCAGCCCTCCCTGCCACAATACACAAAACCCTGTCTGGGGAGGTGTTGGCACCTCCCTGGACAGGAAGCCTATTGCCCAGGCCTCCCCTGCCGGAGTTTCGTCCAGCAGCAGGAGGTTAGACTTGTGCCTGTGGCAGCAGCATCCATTTTGTGATGCTGAGGCTCTGTTTAACTTCAGCTGGGTAAAGCAGTAACTACATGTCTTCTCCCTCTAGAAGGGTGGAATGCTACCCCCGCCACCAGAATTGGTGGGGGGGGGGGGTAGTATTCCAAAGTGTTTGACACCTTACACGACATATTTTGATAAAGCCAAACCAAAGTTAGCATTAACCGCGAGGATTATAATGCACCTAAGAGTATATGGTATGGCTATATCATAGAACAGCTATAGGTGATGGATCTGAAAGCTGCGCAGGGGCTCAGCTCATGCTAGGGCACCCTCTCACATAAAAACAAGCACTCTTACTACAGGATTGTCGAGGCCTGCCATAGGAGTGGCTTATAGGTGTATATGTGTCTATATTTGAAGGTAGATATAGGTATACTATATCTAAGTAAGGGGTGATTACACCACCTTACCCAAGCTGTGTGAACAGACCTGTGGTGTCAGTTTGGAAGGCAAACCAGGGGTGGCACAATACATGCTGCAGCCCCTGGTAGGCCTAAGGTGCACCTATGCCCTGGGTACCTAGGGTGCACTATACAGGTGACCCAGTAACCAATCTGGTATGTACCTAAAGTACATGGTATCAATTTAGAGAGAGAACAGCTGGGCTGTGGGTCTGATTAGCAGGCCCACAGCCACACTAAAGTTGAAAAACCAGAGAATCACAGCAAAAAGTGGGGGTGACCATAGGAAGCAGACCCTACTCTCCTACAGTCATCATCCACCAACATCCCCCCCACCCAACCTCGACACCTCACCGCTCTTACCTGGATGGGCCTCGGCAGTTCATGGGCTGTGGCTGTCCATTGTGAACGTAACTCCCTCTTCTCTCAGTCTTTGCTACCTGTCACCATAGTGCTTCCCTAGCTCCCCTCTCTTTTGAGATCGATTGTGTTGGATGTTGTTCCCTATTGCATTTCGTCATTTTCTGTGTTGTTACCCCTCACCTGTGCCCCCCTCGAGTTGCTTTGACTTTGCACGCTCCTCTCTGTTGTTTTGGCAAACCTCTCAATCACTAAAAAAACATATTGGGCATTTTTTTTTTTAGTTACTGATACAACTCATATTGGTAATGAAATAAATAAATACAAGTGTTGGTGTCCTTTTTTAATTATGCGGCCTGAAGCGTGATGAACGTGCCTACATAATGACTTGGTGCTCATGTCACAGGGTTAAGCTGCTATTGGCTGATTTCTTCCCAGTCTTCCGTGCCTGGGTGAGGATCCAAACTAACCAAGACATCCACAGGTAGACACTAGATTTTTAACAGCCTTTCGGCATGCAGAATGTTTCCATTTTTTACGAAGCTTACATGGCATTTGATTAGGGAATTTTATGCCAATTGGACTCAATTTGATGTTTTAGGTTGAATGTGAGTCTATTTTTTTAGCTTAGTCCCATTTCCATCGCTTTGCCTTAAGCTGTATGTAGTCGGACAGCAAAATCAGGAATGTTTAAATGTGTTTTTTTTTACCTAGTGGAAATAATATGGCCCATTTGCCCTAAAACAAAGCCAGTGTGCTTTTTTCTTTAACAAATTCTTTTGCGCTATCAGAATTTGTCATGAAATAAGTCAGGGAATTATGAGGTTTTATTTGCCTTTCTTTTCTGTTCGGATTCCAAAACAGTTGGAGGTTGATTTACTAGGGACTTTCATTGTCCTTGAGAGACACAAGTCATCGCAAGGAAACACAATTCCTTATCTGGTATTTTGAAAGCAAATCAAAGTCACTTTGGGTGGCTTTGAGTGGTATAGTAACTCAACTCATTGCTTAGCACTGCCTTGCATTACTTTGCTTTGGGTATGTGTTAAATGGGCAGAGCATAGGTGTTCCCAAACATTTGAATTTGACTGTATGGTCTCATTATTTAAAATGATTACAATTAGAAAATACTTCATTTTATAAAAAGAACTTAAAAAAGACGAACCGTTTATACAAAAGTTAAAAAGGAATAATGCTCGGGTTAGACGGACGAAAAAAAGTGAAAAGAGAAGAAAAGGGGAGGCAAACTTGGTGATTGTCTCTAAAGATTCGAAATGTCAATGTAGTCTAGGGTATCATAAAGAATGTACAGGCTGGGGAGGGGTTACTTGCGATCCTGCTGCGCTAAAGTTATTGGCTGCTCTTGTAATGAATTTGGTGAACTGGATGTTAAGCGTCATGTTTCATAGATTCATAGCTGCTATGATGGCTTGTGTGCATGATCCGACCCCGAGTTTGTTCCATTCGCCCCGCAGCTGATACCTTCTGTCATTGAGTAAGGAGGGACATACATATACCACATGCTCTATCGATTTCAAGTGGCGCCCGCACCCCCCTGGACTCAGTGTTGGCACTTGGCCGGCACCAATCTTGTAGATGTTGTAAAAAAGGCCATTCACCCATCCTCAGGGCTGAGAAACTTTTTTCCATAGAACTGCGTAAGGGCTTGATAAATCTGGAGCCTCCGCTCCGGGTTTAAACCTCGAAAGAACCTTCCAGGCATGTTTTCTTTTTGCCAGTTGTGCCCTATCTGAATGAAAAGACCAGAGTCGGCTTCTTCTTATAATGGATATTTTTAGTGCTTTCTGGGGTGGGTTAGTTCGCCAGTATTCTTTTATGTCAAGCAATTGCAGGGAGCATTCTAGGTAGCGTCAATTCCCTTTGCCCAACTTGGCTGGCCGCTATTTTTTGCCACAGCCTAGCCTCCAGACTTCCTTCCCGCGAACTATGCAGTATGTTACACAATTTGATGAATGCAAAAACAACAGTTGATGGACAGAATGCAGAACAATGATATACATTCACCCCAGTACAGAGATCTGGGCCTAAATCCATTCTTTTTTTGCACTCCAGACCACCCCAGTTCAGACATGGCCATATGCAAATCAGCCTTGACTCTGTGCCTCATGGGAACAGTCCAGCCCTAACTGCCAAGCCATGTCTTCCCTGGACCGGAATCAAGCATCCTAGGACCGGTTTCTGGCTATCAGCCGTCATCAGCTTGGAGTCAAGCTATCCTGACTGATGACCGCTGAAACCAGTCCTAGGATGCTTGATTACGGTCCAGGGAAGACATGGCTTGGCAGTTCGGGCTGGACTGTTCCCATGAGGCACATGGTCAAGGCTGATTTGCATATGGCCATGTCTGAACTGGGGTGGTGTGGAGTGCAAAAAAACGATGGATTTAGGCACAGATCTCTGTACTGGAGTGAATGTATGACATTGTTCTGCATTCTGTCCAAAATGCATATAGTGATGCATCAATGAATAACATTGTGTGCAAAAATAGAAAACCACACTTGATTTCTCAAGTGGATTTTTCTGTCAAAATATAGCGCCTGAGAGCAGGTATCTGACCGCATTAACTGCATTAGGGACTCAACAACAATTCTGTCGACTAGCCCAAGGGTATAAGAAAAGCCCCGTTGTATTTTCAGCAAGAGTAACAGAGTTACTTCAAAAATTTGAAGAAGGAACCTTGTCCTATGTGGAGGATATTAATTTAACGGACGACGACTTAGAGAGGCACTGGACCAGGGTAAGCACAATTTTTATGGGATTTGCCTCAGAGTGCTACAAATTCAACTTTAACAAATTAAAAATAGCCCACTTCAATGTCCTATTTTGGGGATATGAGCTTTCAAGTCAAGGCAAAATTCTGGCAGCTAACTTTTAAGAGAAGTGTGCGCTGCTCCAGCCTCCAAAATCATTAAAACATTTGCAATCAATGCTAAATTTCTGCAAGACACACATTTTAGATTACGCACAAAGGGTAAAACCTTTCTATTACTTAATAAAACCTGACTTTTCAGCCAGACATTGGACACAGGAACAAACTAATATTCTTTGTTTACTCCAGGAAGACATGATTGCTTCCAAACACTTCCAAACAACGTTGAATATAGATTTTATCCAAGTTTAAAAACACAGGCATTCCTGCAATATGAACAAGAATATGCTCTACCAAATGAAATCTTTCCTCTCGATCAGTATGAATATATTATTTATACTGACAACTCTGTGCAACCGGCTATAGGAAATAAGCAGCAATATTTTTCGGCATGTGGTATTGTTAAAGGTTGCATGCATGGTGGCAATTTCTATCCTAGTTGCACAAAAACACAATCTCCAGGAGACTGCACCGCTAAGTTGGAAGAATAAAAGCACTGATACTGGCTCTTGTAAATACGGATCATGAATTCACCACACTAATCATGTGTGATTCCTTTTACTGTGTACAGTTGTACAATTAGTACTTACGACATCAGGAAGAAAACAGGTTTAAGGATGCGAAAGGAGGCACAATTAGGCACAAAATGCTATGGGAACAGGTATCAGAGTTGAAAGCCGAGCTACAGAGGACTCACGTGATCCATACACTAAGTCATCAACGTGATGGTGTCATGTTGCTGGGAATTCATTGGCTGATGAAGCCGCAAAGAGGGCTGTTCACACAGCTTCTGTAGCTGTGCTGACTCGTTCAAAAACAAGAATAGATGGAAATATTATGGTAGCTGTCATCGCTTCACGCAAAGGCAGCTCAGCAGCACTTAAAACATTTCCACTCAAACACTCCTACAAGTTAGATGCACAAAACATTCCAATTGCTCAAATTCTTGGAGTGGGGGATAGAGTAATACCAAATATGGTTCGTAGGCAAGGTTTAATACTAGCTGCACATGAGTGTATGGGCTCTGCGCACACAGGCGTTACAGCGGCCATTTCTTTACTGAAATAGCGCTATTGGTGGCCAAGGTAAAGTAAGCAAACTAAAGACTATGGGCCAGATGTAGGTAAATGTCATTTATCGATTTTTAAATATCGAATTTTACCTATTCGGTATTTACAAATCGGTAAATGCCATGTAGGTAAATATTCGGTAACAATTACCGAATCGTTAAGATTCGGTAATTACTAAATCGGTAGTTACCTATTCGGTAATTGCCATTGATTCCTATGGGCCTCAAGGCCCATAGGAATCAATGTCAATTACCAAATCGGTAAATACCGATTCGGTAAAATTACGGAATTGTCAAGGGGGACAGGGTGTCACTTCGCACCCCTGATTCAGGCTTGTGTGCCATGTGACACACATACATGCTCTTAGGGCATGTATGTGTGCCTCATGGCACAGGTGTACATGCACAGATGTGCATGTACACTGGAATTCGTTATTTACCACAAAATAATATTTTGTGGTAAATAACGAATTCTTAAGGGCCTGTGGCACTGTTTTCAGTGCCACATACATCTAGATTTAACGATTCGGTAAATTTACCGAATCTGTATTTTACAGAATTGGTAAATTTACTGATTCGGTAAATTTACTGAACCGGTAATAGTTAAGCCCCCTACATTTCAAACTCCAAATACCGGTTGGTAACGGCTGAACTCGGCCGTTACCGACCGTATTTGGCCACCTACATCTGGCCCTATGTCTTGGAACGCGACATCTGCCAGCAGATGAAAAGTTCCACCGTTGCACGCCCGGCATAGACACCAATATTAAAATCAGACAAACCTCTCGCTTGTGTGCACTTGGACCACTGCGGCCCATTACAAATGGACGGTGCTTACAAATATTTCATGGTAGCAGTGGATTCACGCTCGAGATTCCTATGGGTATGTCCTCAGCACTCAACTGACGCTCAAACTGTTATGAAAGATTTGCGAGTCTTTATCTACACAAATGCAGTTAGCATGTTACATTCTGACCCTGGTCCTGCATTTAGCTCTCGGGCTTACAAAGAGGCCATGGATGGAAGGGGCGTCTCATTGCAGTTCTCATCTCCGTACCATCTCAAGGGAAATTCGGTTGTAGAGAGAAAAAAACGTGATTTAAAGCAATCTTTAACAGCTAAAGTAGTAGGCAAGGGCGGTAGTTGGGTCACACACCTTTATGGGGTACAGCGGGCATTAAACAACCAGCAAAGAAACTCTCCAGGGGGCATCACTCCATATAAGGTCCTCTTTGCGACACAAATGTCGGTACCTGATCTTGATTGTGAAGGTGCAGTGGCGGATGAAAAAACATTTGATATCCATGATCCTTTGGCTGTTTTACAGGATCTAAATGAATCCAGGACAAAACAAAGCAATGTCCATCTAAAGCAGATCGCCACCGAGGAAGTCAAGGTTGTCACAGCAAGACCTTTCTGGATCCCAAAAGTCGGGGATCTGGTCAGAGAGAAAATTGCGGACATAAAGGAATTTGGACCTTCATACAGAAAACCTGTACCAGTCCTTGCAGTGCAAGGAACAAGAACTGTATTGCTCCCGCCTCTTGCCAGAAAAAAGGAGAAAAGATTTGTCTCAATCGACTTAATCAAACCCCACTATGTGGCGGATACTAAACGGTAGGCCCAGTGGACTCCGCTGTAGCAGACACCTTCCTCTAGCTACAATCCAAGAAATTCAAACAGAAAGACTCATCACATTTGAAGAGCCACCTGTAAGGAATGAAGGACTAAGCAAGAATGCTATGGAACTGTTAAAAAATAATACATGTATTTTTAATCTCATTAAGTGACTTCATTACCTCCAGTACATTTTTTGATGGTTGGGACACTGAAACAGTAAATAAAATGCTGTCTGATTTGGAGAAAACTGCTGCATTTTCAAATAATGACATGTTAGAGGGTTCATCAGACTATGACAAATTGTACTCTTGCTAACATTATGGTCATCATTTCCTGCACAAATCCATTTCAGCCAGGAATGTTTTTTGAGTACCATCAGTAGAAATATTGCCCAACAACACCAAAAAGTAGTTCACAAGCGTTTGCACAGATATTTGCATACTTTTCAGGGTTTAACTCAACGGATCCAGCCTCATATTATTATGAGGTTGCACCAACATCAGCACTGAAAATTTACCATATAGATTTCGATGCCGGAGCGGTGAGCGAGAAGTGTTTCTTAGTGGTACAAACTGCAAGAATGCTTTAAGCGGTTCTCTCATGTGATATTGTTTTGTACGGAGCCTGTAATGGTTCAATTGCAAATCTGTCTTTCCACATGAAAGGAACTCTAGCTGCCATGATCACGCCAGAGTTTGAGTTATTTTCAAATGGGAGTTACTTGATGCTGAACGATCAAGGTTGTTGTGGGATGCTCCCGGGCATTGCATATCTGGTCACCGTGAACACCAGGGTTACTTGCTATATGCAAGTATTGTTTCCTCTAATAGATAGAGTCAGGGAGGTGCCCCTATTGCCTTCACTGAATGTTTCTTTTATACAGTTTAATGCTTTGAGCAGAATGAAAGCCATGCTTTTACAGCAGGCCGTGCCGTTAACCTCCGCTTGAGAAACCTTTGAACTTCAATTCGCAAGGACCTCGACAGAGATACAGGCACTAATACATACTAACTGCCCCTGACATTTAATAGAAATGGTGGGTTGTATTGTTAATATGTCAGATAAGAGCGGCAATATACACCTATTTATGACCATAGGTTCAGGATTCCTTAGCACCTTTTAACCAATCCTCGGAGTTATTCCTGACTTTATACACTCTCCATTGGAAGCATTTTTGGAGGTCTACCACTGATCCTTCTCGATGTAGCTGGAATCCTGATTATCGTCTACCTGCTGCGCAATGTACGAACCATCCGCTAGCGAGATTGCAAAAGATCTCCTGGAGAGATATTACTGTCAGCGCATGATACTCATCTGGGTGCACCTTTCCTACGAGAACTAAGTGTTTCTTGGCTCTGTTATGGCTGGATTTTCTGGTTAGATGGGATCTGCCCCTAGGGGCCCCTCCAACCCAGCCAGAACGTAATCACATCCCTCCTCAGGACCAACTATCCAGGCACCTGGGTACCTACCTGAGGATGGGGAACTCGCAATATACAAGCTCATATTATTAAAAACACCACTAAATCTATAGGGATACTAAGAATACTCACTGATTACTAGGGAAATCCATACCCTACACCACACTTATATTCACATCAGTTGATCTCGCGGCCACTCAGACCCAGACCGGTCTACCCTAGGGCAGATATTGCGCACAATCCGGTGTGACTACACATGGGCCTGCAGAACCCAATGCTCCCTTTTCCAAACGATCAACAATCCTGTCGATCTCCACGCCAGTGTCCCCCCTGACGCTCTCACTTATGCAAGCCACAATCCTGTGGGTATACGCGCTGGTAATCCTCCCCAGCGTTCTCACTAACGCCGCATATCAACGACGACCACATTCCTATGAACACCTATATATATATATATATATATATTGGGAAGTCTCTTCACTAAGGGTCTGCTACTACAATATTAGGAGTTAGCCAATTAATATAATGTGCCTCTTATTCTTGGAATCATAGGTCCACTCACTCCCTATTTATGTGATCACCACTTACCTGATTGGGATTACTCATCCATTCATGTACCTAGTAAACACCTAGGATATGTATTTACCTAGATTGAACAAAAGTATGAGACACACGCCAGTTTTCTACAAACTGGGGGTTATTTTATTAATACAATATAAACATTTACACAGATCTGTAACTGACAAAGACTATAGGTAGAACACACCGCTGAAAGAGAAAAGATTAGCAATGCAAAAGCCTAGGGAATAAAGATAAGATTAAGATGCAAGTGTAAAGTAAATTAATATAACAGGAGCGCCTTCACCTTATTAGTGTGTAGTCTTGTTCTAGCTGTCATCTGGGTTCCTCTCTCGTCTGTGCCTTGGCTCATCTCAGACTCTCTCTCTCTCCTGCACTCTTGGGTACACCTCTGCGCTGATCACTTTGCACTGGACTCCTCTCCCCCACGAACTGTCTCCACCTTCCAGCTTCAATCTTAATGGTTCCTGCCGCTCTGATCACCGTTCATTCCACTAGCTCATTCACTCTGTCTCTGCGCCAATGTCCAATTAACTCCATCTGCTCCCATAGGTTAGTCCACGATCTCTCCTTCGTCTCTTCTAAAAGGCATTACTTCAGACTCCAGCTATTCACACCTCCTCCTGATAAGTAACTGCTTCTGACTGCTTCCTTCAGTTCCAGCTCACTATTCAACTCAGCTTTCTCTCCAGCTTGAATCCTCTCTCTCTGCCAACTCCACTCCACTGCTTTCCACTCCTCCACCTTAACACGACTGCTTGGCTTCGCCACCTCCACTCGACTCTCACTCTACTCGACTCCCTGACTCCGCCTCTGCACTTCACTGATATAGAATGCTGTTTCCTCATGGAAAGTTCCAGCCAGCAGCTTCCTCCCACCAATCCCATGCACCAGGCTCCTTGCGCTAGACGCTCCCACAGTGACCAGTCTGCTTGTTTCGTCTAGAGACCTGAGCCCGGGAACAATTCCTGATTAGATTCAGCTCTGGCCGGTTCTCTCCGGTCCGCTTAGGGCGAACAACAGTTATAACTATAAACTTTGCCTTTGCCCTAAAAAGCCTCTCAGCTTCATCAAGATGGAGTCCCTCTAGCTCTAGGCCTGTAGGCCTGAAAGGGATGAAATGCCCCTTAGCTCTGTCAGAATACCTACATAAACCATACCAATGTGTCTAATAATGTCAAAGCCAATAGGCAATAGACAGGTTAAAGTCAAGAATAAAGGCATATTAAGCAGCTATCCTCTTCTAGGTCTGGAAAAAAGGGCATAAAGGGGCCAACACAGGCTAAGAATACCTATACTAGATGTGAGCAAGATTAAGGTCTATATCACTGCTAAATAAAGCCAAAAACTCTGCCATTACAGGCTCTCATACTTCAGACCAGTCTTTGAGGACTGCATCATACTTGTCTTTTGATGCCCGTTCTGTGGAGGAGACTGTGAGTTGGATATCTGTCTGACACCTCTAATGGAGACGCCATCGGACTAAGACTCCAGGCTGGAACCACTGCGGTCCCATGCTCTACTCTGTCCTCAGTGTATTCCCATCTTGACAAATGCATTCCTCGTTGATCAGCAGGTGCCTTATTCATCTGAAATGAATTTCAGCTGCAGCATTGGCACCGAGGTATTGAATTCAGCACCCGCTGCCTCCACACCAGCTGTTGGCAGCAAGGAGTTTCATCTATGCACCCTTGACATGCTATGCGAGGTACGCCAGTGTTTGTCCCCAGTGGCAGCAGGCAGTGATAATGTTATGTCTCCCAGCCAGGACATTTAATCAAAATCTGGCTCACTGTGTGCTGGGAACAAATTCAGAGCTTTTTCTTTCCCCTTTTTCTTCAAAATAACTTTTTTCAAATTGACCCGTTCAGAAAGCATGGCATGCTAATTACGCATGCAGTAGTGCAACTTGTGTGATCAAACTCATTTCGAACTGTGATTTGTGGAACATTACAGCAAAAACCATATTTCAAGATAAAAAAAATTCTCTCTCCTTGTTTTTAAACTGTTTTTAAATGTTTTTAAAAAATGTTTAGAAACAGTTTAAACAACTCATTGGTAGTCGTATGCACTGACACCGTTATAAATGTGTACCTCAAATTGTGTATTAATATTGTTGAGTATTAGGTGGAGTGGGTATTATATTTCAAATCGGTACCCTAATGTAGGTCCAGGGAACATCGTACACCGACCTTATAAGGTCATAACTCCTAATAAGGACATACTGCCTTATAGGGACTAAACACCTTATAAGGACTGACGCCCTTTATGGACAAAACCTTTCACCTACTTCCATGCTTAGGGAGGGTTCTTCCCATTCGATATTGCTAAGATGTCATCCTTAGCGCATATGAATAATTTATGAGAACGAAACCCGGAGGTATACTTCTCCTCTCCTATCCACGCACAAGGTGTTATCCCCAACGTCATCCTCATACTAAACACTGCATGTGGACTGTATAAATATAGCACCTCTTGCTATTAGTAAGGAGGAGGGAACCAAGACTTCAAGGCCGACACACTGACCAGAGACTCTGAGGCTCCGACATGCAATCGCTCCAGCTGACAGTGGTCTGACTATCCCTTGCGGGTTGTCCAACTCAAGTTCAGGATGAAGTTCCACACTATTCAGGTAATGGGGTTCGACTAAATCCTAGCGGGATTCTTGGCTCTTAGGCTCTTAGACTTTGGCTCTTTCACACCTACTCACATGCTAGGTACACTTAGGTACATCTAGACAGGCATCAAAGGAGTATGCACTATATTTGATATATGCATTTTATATTCATGTATATGTTCATGACTATTGCAAAATGGTAGAACTGTTCTATTCCTTTTTATTCACTGTCCTGCTGATCTTATATCTCTGCTACTGTGTAACAGTTGTAGAAGTGCATATATTTTAAATGAGAAGAGCAACGGTACAATAAATTCTTATTGTAAACACACTTAACTATTTCTTCTGTGTATCTCTCTGAGAGAAAACGAGCAAGCACGAGTGACTGGGTGAAAAGTAGTATATTCTTTCCACGAGTCTGAGGACTCCAGTTTGTTGTGTTCTGAGGTTGCCAAAAACGAATCTCTCTGATAAAAGGAGATTCTAGTGGCACTGTGAGCTAACTAATGCAAAAATAGGCCAACATACTCAGCGGGGTGTGCAAATTTAGTCTGCCACCAGACCCACAGTATAGGTTATCCAGAAACAGTGCAGGTCCTGTATAAAGGGTACTATAGGAACTACACTACAGCATTGTCGCTCGCAGTGTCGGTGTTGCCTTTTCCATCTGTGGCAGCTGAAAAAGCAGCTCCAGGTGCAGAAAGACAGAGGGGGTGAAGTCTTTGTGTCCCGAGACTTCAGAGCAGGAGGCAAGCTCTACACCAAGCCCTCTGAGATTTTCTTTAAGCAGGATACACACACAGTGTCTTTCTTTAGCAGAAAAAGCCACTGCAGGCCAACCCCAGACAGCATACAGCAAAGGGGCAGTACTTCGCCTTCAGTTTTCCCAGCTCTTCTCCTTGGCAGAGGTTCCTCTTGAGTCCAGAAGTAATGTAAAGTTCTGGGATCTGGGCCACAATCGGTCTACCCCATTTGTCCTTTGCCCTCTTGTGACCCAGTGTCTCCTAGCTTAGTCCAAACTAGTTCTGTCCTCTCTGGTCCAGCTTCCTTGCAGGAGATGGAGACAGCATTGTTTAAGGTAGACATGGCCTATTCATGTGCAAGGAAATCTCCCACTACTTTAAATGTAGCTCAGGTCCATTTAGCCCAGCCTTGACTCATCCAGGTAAGGCCTGACACACCACAACCCCTCCTGTGGCTGACTGAAGAGAATGGACATCATCACTCCAAAACCAGACAGTCAATCCACAACCCAGCAGAGGCACATAGGATGGCTAAGCAAGAAAAGTACAATTTTCTAAAAGTGGCCTTTTCAGACATACAATTTAAAAACCATCTTTACTAAAATGTATATTGCATTCTGAGTTCAGAGAGCCTAAACTCCATTTCCCTCTCTTGTCCCAATGGGAAGTTATACTTGTTAGATGTTACAAATAGATTCCCATGCTACCCTATGGTACATATAGCCTTGCAATAGTGAAAACAAAATACACTGTATTTCACTACCAGGACATGTCACACACACCAGTGCATTGCCTAGCTTTCACATACACTGCATCCTGCCCATGGGGGTGCACTCGGCCTACCTGAGGGATGCCATGAATATACAAAAAAGGGAAGGTTAAGGCCTTGCAAGCGGGTGCACTTGCCAGGGTGACATGGCAAGTTAGAAAACACAAGCAGGTCTGAGAACACTTTGAAAGGCTGCTAGTGTGGGTGGCACAATTAGTGCCACAGGCACTCTAGCAGCATTTGATTTACAGTCCCTAAGCATACACTGTGCTCTATACTAGGGACTTACTAGTACATCAAATATGCCAATCATGGATATACCAATCAGTAAACACAACTTATAAGGAGAGCACATGCACTTTAGCACTAAATACCAGTGGTAAAGTGCCCAGAGTCCTGAAACTAACAATAAGGGGGTCAAAATTAGGAGGGCATGAAGAAAGAAGTCTGGGTATAAGCCAGATGAAAAAGCCAGGTCTAACAGAGACAGTGTTGTGTCACCCAAACTGGTAAGCCCAGGTGATGTATGCTTAAGTCCTGCAATGCATTGATCTAAATGCAGTCACCCATCCACCTTCCTCTTTCCCATCTCATCACATGGTGATGTAAGGTAGGGCGGGGTCAGTACTTGGAGCCATATGGTCCTCTCCCCTTCATCTAAAGAGTGGGGTTACCGGAGGCAACTGAGCTGAAATCTGAAGCCGCATAGCCTCTTGATTTCAGTATCTTTCTTTAGTACCAGAGACAACAAAGTGACATGTGCCTGTTCAGAGGGTCTATCCAGCACTAGCAGCTGCAGCTAACCTGGTACAGGCAGCTGATTGTAACCAAGAAATAATATCTCAGCCCCAAGTTACTGTCAGCGTTTGAGGAGTCCCAACATAAAAGATCTTTGTGAGAAGCAGCCATTATCAAATTAATGAAACTAGACAAAAACCCATCCTTTTGTGACTCATACTGCTGTTGTTAGTGCAGCTGATACTCTGGTAATGTAATTGGGGTCTTAGTTGGAGCAGGGCAAGTGTTATGTTTGGCCTCCAGATAATCAGCTTATCAGGCTACAGACAATGTAGAGGCAAAAGGAAGTTTCAGAGGGCAGAGTTTAGAAATATACTGAATGACCAGGGAGAACTAGAAAGAACCGCAGAGAGAAGTAGACTACAGGCTACAGGCTTCCTAGTGGCAAGGAGCCACCAACGCTGATGCTACCAGTCAGTGCTGGAGGCGCTTATTAAAAACAGCCCGGGGTCCTGCGGTGCAGGGAGATCTTGGGAGAACAACAGAGCAGGGGAGGACTACATGTCCCTAGATTCCTAGTGGCAGGGAGACACTGATGCTACCAGTCACATTTTTAAAAACAGCCCAGGGGTCCTACAGCATGGGATGCGGCTGGGCGTTGCCTGGGCGAAGACCGGTCTTAGAGCTGGCCTGTCTACGCCCTTCCACAGGAGGTAGTTTCTCGTTCTCCCTTTTCTATCTCTATTTGTATATCTTCAACCAAGAAGTTGGAACTTAGTACCAGTATTTGAGTGGTTCAACTTTGATCACGGTAGAAAAAAAGTGGGTGGCAGTGGTTCTGTCTCAACCCCTCCAGTAAAAACGATGTCAATTGTTCGGATGATGGAACTTGCTGTTACCATCATCACTAAAGACATTGTCTTGACCAAGCAGAGGCTTTCTTTAAATCTTGGTGGTGATAGTAGGGGACCAGTTGGTGTTTTACCTCAATCACCTTTGGATTTGTCCTCTTCCCTACCCTCCAATGGTGCAGTTTCTACTATCACCCATGGATCGACTACAACTGTGATGATATTCTCTCCCACTATGACCCCTAACACCATAACATCTGCTACTCCTAATACTTCCATTGTGTCAAGTAATAAGGACGCTCAACCCAAGCCGTTGAAGAAATCTAAATGTAGTAAAGGTTGTAAGCAATCGGGTAGCCCTGCTCCTCCCCTCTTCGTAATCGTAGAAGAGTCTGAGACTGTACCAGCACTAAGTCCAAGGGTTCCTTCTTCATTACAACAAGGGAAGAGCTGGATTACTAACCTTATTAATGAGCTCTTGGCAAGTCACTTAAAGACATTCTCAGAGAATTGTGTACCACTCTCTAAAAAGTACTTTCTCTTTTAATTTTATGTTTGGATGCCATTGAGACTAAATTGTTAATTTCCTCATCTTGTGGTGGTCATCCTCCATCTCAAACAGGCACTATCAATAACGGTTCTACCAGGCAAGGTAGTATCGGCAAATATCCAAAGAAAATGATGCATGCCTGGAGGATGGCAGCCTATCAACACATGTACTATCTGCTTCTCTTAGTATTTTTGAACCCCAAGATCAACTACATAAACAACACACACTGACTAGACAGGATACAGATTATTTACTTATTTCAGCTGCTAAAGTTACTCATCCTACGAAGGGTCCTGGAGAAAATGATTAAAATGCAACCACCTAATCAATTACCTGTTAATAATCTTCCTCCAGAAGCTTGTCCCTATGTGATTGTACTGTTGGGTGTACTCTTTTTAGGAAATGGCCAGCACAAAACTTACAAGGAGTTGCTTAATAAACCTTTGACTGGCTGGTTCACCACAGAGCCATGCTTCTCTTCTATGCAAGAGACACTTTTGCATGTAAGGAGATGTGCATGGATAGGGCCGAATCAGCGGGAACTTTTGGGATATTGTATTGTGGTAAACTTCAGATTCCCATGCCTGGCTCATCATTTGCTATTTAACCACAGGAATAGTATCTTGCCAAGCAATTCTATCTCCTTGGTATCACTTGGATATTTTTATAGACCCCTTTCCTGTCAGAGTCAGCAATTGAGTAATCTTACTTTAGATCAGCAGCAGGGTGCTTTGGGCACCTATCACTCTTTGCACTGTGGGTCTGACATATTGCCTTCAATAATTCCCAATCTGCCAGGCAGAGTCAGCATACCAGTCACTGATGTCACAGCCCGCTCCCTGGTTTCACTGTTCACTTGCAGCAACCCTACTGATGACGGGCTCAACCTTGAAACATGTGTATAGAGACATACAACAATGTCTGCACCAACTTTGGTTAAAAACTCAAGCTAATTTTGGAGCAAGTCTGAACTGTGTACTGCATTTACCAGAATGCAAAGGGGCGAACTGTGCTGTGACTGTGAGGCAGTGTGCTCCCAACCCCCATTCTGTTTAAAAGGCTCCCTTGCACAAGCTGTTGAGTTTTGGAGATGCACCTGTGTGCCTGTGATTGGTAATGTGACCTGAGAGGAACTTGGCAGCATTTCAAGCACTCCCAGATGGATTTTCTTTGTTCTCCAATACTGCTGCTCTCTACTGATGAAGGGCTCAACCGTGAAACACATGTCTAGAGATATACAGCAATGTCTGCACCAACTTTGGTGAGAAACTCAAGCTAATTTTGAAGCAAGTCTGAACTGTGAACTGCATTTACCAGAATGCAAAGGGGCAAACTTTGCGGGGACTGTGAGGCAGTGTGCTCCCAACCCCCATTCTGTTTAAAAGGCTCCCTTGCGCAAGCTGTCGAGTTTTGGAGATGCACCTGTGTGCCTGTGATTGGTAATGTGACCTGAGAGGAACTTGGCAGCATTTCAAGCACTCCCAGATGGATTTTCTTTTTTCTCCAATACTGCTGCTCTCTACTGATGAAGGGCTCAACAGTGAAACACATGTCTAGAGAAATACAGCAATGTCTGCACCAACTTTGGTGAAAATCTCAAGCTAATTTTGAAGTAAGTTTGAACTGTGCATGCATTTACCAGGATGCAAAGGGGCAGATTGTGCTGGGACCGTAAGGCAGTGTGCTCCCAACCCCCATTCTGTTTAAAAGGCTCCCCGGAGCCAGCAAGCTGACAAGCTTTGGAGATGCACCTGTGTGCCTGTGAGTGGTACTGTGACTTGAGAGAAACTTGGCAGCACTTCCAGCAAACCCAGATGCCTTTTCTTTGCTCTCCAGTACTGATGCTCTCTACTTATGATGGGCTCAATATTAAAACACGCATCTAAAGATATGCAGCATTGTCTGCACCAATTTTGGTGAAAAACTCAAGCTGATTTTGAAGTAAGTTTGAATTGTGTACTACATTTACCAGGAGCTGACTCTGCTGGGACTGTGAGGCAGTGTGTTCCCAACCCCCATTCTGTTTAAAAGGGTCCCTTGAGCCAGCAAGCTGATGAGCTTTGGAGATGCACCTGTGTGCATGTGGGTGGTACTGTGACCTGGAAGGTACTTGGCAGCATTTCCAGCAACTCCAGATGATTTTTCTTTGCTCTCCAATACTGCTGCTCTCTACACGTGTCTAGAGATATACAGCAATGTCTGCACCAATTTTGGTGAAATACTCAAGCTAATTTTGAAGTAAGTTTGAACTGCGTACTGCATTTACCAGGATGCAAAGGGGCAAACTGTGCTGGGACTATGAGGCAGTGTGCTCCCAACCGCCATTCTGTTTTAAAGGCTCCCTTGAGGCAGCAAGCTGATGAGCTTTGGAGATGCACCTGTGTGCCTGTGAGTGGTGTTGTGACCTGGAAGGAACTTGGCAGCATTTCCAGCAACCCCAGATGATTTTTCTTTGCTCTCCAATACTGCTGCTCTCTACTGACGATGGCCTTAACCTTGAAATAGGTGTCTAGAGATATACAGCAATGTCTGCACCAACTGTGGTGAAAAACTCAAGGTAATTTTGAAGTAAGTGTGAACTGTGCACTGCATTTACCAGGATGCAAAGGGTCAAACTGTGCTGGGACTGTGGGGCAGTGTGCTCCCAACTCCCATTCTGTTTAAAAGACTCCCTTGAGCCTGCAAGCTGATGAGCTTTGGAGATGCACCTGTGTGCCTTTGAGTGGTACTGGGACCTGAGAGGAACTTGGCAGCATTTCCAGAAACCTCAGATGATTTTTATTTGCTCTCCAATACTGCTGCTCTCTACTGATGACAGGCTCAACCCAGAAACATGTGTCTAGATATATACAGCAATGTCTCCACCAACTTTGGTGAAAAACTCAAGCATAATCATGATGTACGTTTGAACTGTGCACTGCATTTACCCGGATGGAAAGGGGCGAACTGTGCTTGTACTGTGAGGCAGTGTGCTCAAAGCACCCATTCTTTTCAAAAGTCTCTTTTGAGCCAGCAAGCTGGCGAGCTTTGGAGATGCACCTGTGTGCCTGTGAGTGGTTCTGTGACCTGAGAGGAACTTGGCAGCATTTCCAGGAATGCCAGATGGTTTTTCTTTGCTCTCCAATACTGCTGCTCTCTACTGATGACAGGCTCAACCCAGAAACACGTGTCTAGAGATATACAGGAATGTCTGCACCAACCTTGGTGAAAAAGTCAAGCTAATATTGAAGTAAGTTTGAACTGTGCACTGCATTTACCAGGATGCAAAGAGGTGAACTGTGCTTGGGATTGAGACAGTGTGCTCCCAATTCCCATTCTGAGTATAAAACCATGCTTTTACACAGGAATGGAGAGCTATACACACATGACTGGGAGCGGCTGGAAAATGCAGCCCTGGGAAAGGACAGTAAAACCTTCTGGGAACTAGTAAAACAAATTAGAAGAAGGTATTCCCTCTCTTTCAGAACAATATTTTAGGCTCAGACTGGGTCTCACCTTTTGTTTCCATCTACCACATTGAGGATAATCCAGGTACGCTAACCTCCCTGTGTAATAGTCTACAGAACTCATTACCCCTCTTAATATCCTTGCAGGAAGAGGAATCGGCCATTCACCCCAGCACGGTTGGGAAAGCACCTGGTCCGACGAGGTACCGATCAATTTGATGAAAAGTATTCCTGAGATTTGGGGCAGCTTTATTACCTATACATTCAACCCTTGCCTAACTAATATTCCTCAATCCTGGACCACTGTAACACTGTAACAGTCGTGCCAATATTCAAAAAGTGTGATTGCAAGTCTCCCAAGTGGTATCGCCCTATTTCACTTATCAATTGCACAATTAAAATTATTGGCAGTGTCATATATGACCCCTTAGTTAAATGAGCAGCTGATAAGGGCAAACTCTTCCCTTTTCAATTTGATTTTTGTCTAAAATATAGGTACCAAGGAACAGTGTTTGAACCTGGCTCTGACAATTTCCAAGTACACAAATGGCAAACATAGTCCTATTTATCTCGCCTTCATGGACCTGTCCATAGCCTTTGATTAAATAAACAGAACTCAGTTGTAGCTAATGTTGCTGGATCAAGGAATGGACCCTCCACTGGTGAACTTTATCTATGCTTTAAATTTAAATACAGATCTTTCAGCCAGAGTCCATTTAAATGCTCATGGAGAGCTTTCATCTGACTTCCCATCTAAGAGTATAGTGCAATGGGGTGCATACTGGCACCCCCTGCTCTTTATCCTGAATATGAATGGACTAACATCTGATCCTAACTTCCTTCCAAGTAGATATACCCAGAATAGCAGGCACTCCGGTGCCTGCGTTATTCTATGCGGACAACGCCGTTCTGCTAGCTCTTACTCCAAATGCACTGAGACAGCAAGTGGACCATTTTGCTATTTTTATACAAAATCATGATTTTAAAAAGTTGCATATTATTTCCCCCGGACCTAGCAAATCAAGGCTAAATAAAATCATCATTGAGGAGAAAGCATTAATGAGTGTTGATAACTTTTGTTATCTAGGCTTGACATTTAGTTCTCAGGGTCTTGCAATTCTCAGCTTACTCACTCTATCCTTAAACTCAGCAGACCTTCAGGGACAGTTTGTAATCTTAGTGGACCAGGTTCTAGAGGAACCATCTTGCCAGCATTGAAGGTGTACAATTCTCAGTGTATCAGTGCAGCTACCTATTGTGCAGGTGTGTGGGGTTTTAACAATTGTTACACCTTACAGGCAGAGGATAATCGTTTTCTACATCGGATGCTAAATTTCCCATCACCTCTAGTTTTACCATTCATTCTTAGCTAAACCATGGTTGTATCTCTGACAAGGCATGTTTGGTGCCACTTTTATTGTGGGTTAACATTTGGACGACCTGGCAGCAACATTCTGTAGAGACTTTATCCTCGATTGTCTCAGCCTAGATAAGTTTTTTTTTATTCCATGGCTGAGGTATATTAGGTACACTCTAGCAATCCTGGGTTTATCTTCTTTTATCACCACACATAGCAGTATTTCCAGAATTGAGCAGACAGAGGTGAAAGCAACATTCCTGGAGCGCTGCGAAGACACAAGAATGAAAAATGAGTTAACAAAACCCACCGTTTTGAATTAATATAGATCCTTAGTCACACTTGAACCCCCTATGTATTTATCTTTGGATCTCTCACAATGGGACCGATCACTTTTCATTTGCTTCATGGTGAGATCAATATATTGGTCCTTGTGTTTTAAATGCTTTTAAGACCCAGAGGGAAATACAGTATCTTTTTGCCCCTGTGACAATCAATCTGCACAATCACTTTTGCACTTTATGTTGTTTTGCAATTTGCACAGTTTGCCACGCAAACACTTCCTGAATCCCATGTTAAGTTTAGTTTTAGTTTAAAGGGGTTTATAAAGCGCCTGGTGACGCCTCCCGGCGTGTCCCCGCGCTGTGGAGAGAGCATGTTATGAGGAGAGAGAGGAGTACCATTATGCAGTAAATAAAAAGGTTTTCAGCATCTTTCTAAAAGAGGCCTCATTGGTCTCTAGCCTAGCGTCCGTGGGCAGGAGATTCCAGTGCTTGGCCGCTAGTGAGCGGAAGGACCTGCCTCCCATTCTGGCTTTTTTGGGGCGAGAAGTTCTGAGCAAGCCCATTCCTTTAGATCTGAGGGATCTGTTAGGTTCATACAGGGATGCCAGATCCGACATATAAGCCGGCGCTCTTTGGTGGATTATCCTATGGCACCATAGTAGAGCTTTGAAAACAATCCTCTTGCTAATAGGTAGCCAATGAAGGGATGCCATAGAGGGTCTCGAGGGGGCTCTACGGGGAAGCCTCAACACTAGGCGTGCTGCAGAATTTTGTAGAACCTGTAGTCTCTTGATGTTTTTAGCAGATGTGCCCAGTAGCAGCACATTCCCGTAATCAATATGGGAAGTGATTAGTGCCTGCGTCATGGAGCGTCTGGAATTCAGAGGCAACAAGTCAAGGGTGCGATTGAGCCTTTTCATTATTCCAAAACATTTGCCTACTGTTTTCTTTATGTGGCCATCAACAGACAGCTTATTGTCTATCCAGACACCTAAATTTTTTGCTTCCCGGTTGGGAGGGGGCAACGGACCCAAGCAATTGAGCCACCATTCTTTTGTCCATTTTGCCTCATTGCCTCCAATTATAAGAACCTCCGTTTTAGTGCCATTTAGTTTTAGACAGTGCTCTGTCATCCAAGTGGCAAGCTTACTCATGCAAGCATTGAAGTTGTCTGCTTCCAGAGAAGGGGCTTGAGATAGTGATATTAGAAGTTGCGTGTCGTCGGCGTAAGAGACAAGCTCTACGCCGAACGATTGCACCACTTCTGCCAGGGGAGCCATGTATAAATTGATCAGGGTGGGACTCAGGGCAGAAACCTGAGGCACCCCCTGTTCAAGCATCACGCTGTCTGAGAGAAAAGTCCCTCTTTGGACTTGAAAGCTCCTGTTGATCAGAAAGGCTTTCAGCCATCCCAGTGCCTTATTGGTGACTCCCGCTCTGTTTAGACACTGTAGCAGGATGGAATGCGCTACAGTGTCAAATGCGGCACTGAGATCCAGCATGATGAGAGCCATGGTCTTGCCCTCATCCGCTCCTTCTCGTAGGGATTCAGTAGCCCTCAAGAGAGCTGTCTCTGTGGAAAAATTAGACCTGAACCCCGATTGAGATTGATGAAAAACATTATGGGCTTCTAGGTGTCCCATAAGTTGGATATTAGCAATTTTTTCAGCTAGCTTTGCAAGGTAAGGTAGCAAAGATATTGGGCGCAGGTTTTCCAAAATGTCTTGACTTATGTTCGGCTTTTTTTTAATCGGTAACACTACTGCCTGTTTCCATTCCACAGGCAAACACGCCGTGGAGAAGGAGACTTGAAGCAGATGTCTGAAGTGAGGCTCTAGTGCAGGGAAAGCTTCAGCTAGAATTTTAGGAGGCGCAGGGTCTCGAGGAGATCCTGATTTGATGTTCTTACACATTTTAGCCAAAGCTTCAAAGGGGGGGACGTCGAAAGAGCCTAGGCACTCTGGAGTGTTTATGAGATTATCATTTTCAATGAATTCAGTAGCCGACTTTATATTATTGGAAAAGCTGGCATAGATTTTAGTGATCTTTCCTGAAAAATACTGGGCAATTTTGTTACAGGTTTCCACAGAGTCGTTTTGGGAGGAAGGATTCGTGTCCACTATGGAGATTTCTTTGTATATTTGATACAGCTCCTTAGAGGAGTTTTCTGCTTCCATAATGCGGGTATGGTAGTGGGCTGCCTTAGACAGGCGTATAGTTTTGTTATATACCCTTTGCGCTATTTTGTACTGGGTTTTGATTTCTGGACAAAATTTTTGGCGCCATGCTCTTTCAAGCTTTTTACATGCTGTCTTCATTGTTTGCAGTTCTTGACTGAACCAGGGAGCAGCTTTTTTAGTTCTTCTGGCATTGGTCATGGTGCGAATAGGGGCAGTGATATCAAGGGCCTTGGTGACAAAGTTGTGTATGTGCTTATTAGCTGTCTCGCAATCATCCCCTTTAGGAGGGCCTTCATCCTGGACAATTTTAGTGAAAGATTCTATTGAGAAGTTCTTCCATTTTCTGCGTTTATAACGTAGCAATTGATGCCGATAATGCTCGGTTCTGTCTAGTTGAATTGTTATGGGGATGATGTAATGATCCGACCAAGGTATGGGTTGAGGAGCTGAGGTATGAACTCCCTTCCAGTTGCCAAAAACGGGGTCTAATAAGTGTCCTAGTTGATGTGACGGTTCCTTGTTCTTTAAATCAAATTGTACCGAGAGTAGCTCTGCTTGAATATCAGACGCGTCAGTATCTAAGGGGTCTTCAAAATGGGCATTGAGATCTCCTAGCACTAATAAACGAGATTTCCTTAGTGCTAAGTGGGTTATGGCTTCCATCAGGGTGGAAGTGAAGTCAAATAGCCTACCAGGTGGTCGATATATCAGAATGCCCGATATAGAATGATTGGGACCGGTGTTAATCGTGAAAGAGCCAGCTTCACTATGGTCAACCTTTATGGGAGATAAGGTACATACTAGAGGGGCTTTCGTAGCGATGGCGATGCCACCCCCTCTGCCGTCTTTCCTATCCAGTCTGGAAAGGGAGTATCTAGGGGGGAGGGCCTGAATAATGTCAGGGTCTGAATAGTCATCCAGCCAAGTTTCCGTCAGGAATAAGATGTTAAGATTCTGGTCCTCAAGTAAATGGAAGATTTCTATGCTGAGTTTGCGTAAGGATCTACAGTTAAGTAAGGCTGCTTTGATGGTATGACCCGTGCTGGTTGCTGGGATATGACTGATGGGAGCAAAAGTACATAAAGTGCATTTATTTAACGACAGGGCATGCAAGGAGTGTTTGCAGGCTGCTAGCGTGTCAGGTTGGAGGGCGAGCAATTCCTGTCTGCCGTACCTTATAGTGGTTGTAGTAGGAGAGCCAGGGTTTGTGGCCCCGCGCCCGTCCGGACGCGGACGGGCGCAGACGGGCTTGACTTTGGCTCGACTTCGGCGCGCTTCCGGCGCGCCCGCTGCACGCGTCCGCTGCGCGGTCGCTGCCCAAAGCACATTTATAGTGATGAGAGGGGTCGCTAGAGCGCTGACCTGTGCTCCCTGAGCCCAGAAGTGCAAGGCTCCTCCTCGCCCTCCGCATCAAACGCCCATGATTGGACACGGCGGACCGGGGCGGGAGTGGGAGAAAAACTGAGCAGCTGAGGTGAATACCTGTGATTCTCAGTAAGTTTACCCGCTAACCCACACTGAACGTTTAAAAATAGCCTCTAATCGCTACATAAAAACATTCGCTATTACAACAGCGCGAGCAGTGCAGAGAAGATACGTTTTTTTAAAAGCGCTAAAGTGAATGGAGGCTGCCTCTGCCACCAGCAACACTCTTCTCCACAGCGCGTTGCAGTCCCAGCTGACCTTAAATAAACTTTAGCCTTCAGCGTCGCTAGAGCACTGACCTGTGCTCCCTGAGCCCGGAAGTGCAAGGCTCCTCCTCGCCCTCCGCATCAAACGCCCATGATTGGACGCGGCGGACCGGGGCGGGAGTGGGAGAAAAACTGAGCAGCTGAGGTGAATACCTGTGATTCTCAGTAAGTTTACCCGCTAACCCACACTGAACGTTTAAAAATAGCCTCTAATCGCTACATAAAAACATTCGCTATTACAACAGCGCGAGCAGTGCAGAGAAGATACGTTTTTTTTAAAAGCGCTAAAGTGAATGGAGGCTGCCTCTGCCACCGGCAACACTCTTCTCCACAGCGCGTTGCAGTCCCAGCTGACCTTAAATAAACTTTAGCCTTCAGCGTCGCTAGAGCGCTGACCTGTGCTCCCTGAGCCCGGAAGTGCAAGGCTCCTCCTCGCCCTCCGCATCAAACGCCCATGATTGGACGCGGCGGACCGGGGCGGGAGTGGGAGAAAAACTGAGCAGCTGAGGTGAATACCTGTGATTCTCAGTAAGTTTACCCGCTAACCCACACTGAACGTTTAAAAATAGCCTCTAATCGCTACATAAAAACATTCGCTATTACAACAGCGCGAGCAGTGCAGAGAAAATACGTTTTTTTTAAAAGCGCTAAAGTGAATGGAGGCTGCCTCTGCCACCGGCAACACTCTTCTCCAAGCTTGGATTTCAACGATGTAGAGTAGCTTTGCTTCACCTACAGTTTTTTTGCTCACATGAAACGTGTTACTATGTCTGTGCCTTTTTGAAAGCAGTCACTAGAAATACTACAATAGGTTAATTGCTCCCTGCGCCTCACACTGGATCAAGTGGTGTTTTTTTCAGATGGGTTGATTGGCCTCTGGTACCATATGTTTTACCAAGCTTACACCAACTAACACCTTGTCCACAAATGAATCACATGGCAATGTTCACCTCCTTTGTGGTACCTGAAAAATAGTAGTCCCAAACTGGGGAGGTCAACTTTCTGGCACTGCTGCTGGTGCCACTTGCAATGCCGGATGAACTGGTAGGTGGGTGTGAAGTTTGACTCTCTGCAGTACCTACTACTGAAGTGGGACTTGTGGTGGATGCACATGGCTGCCGGCGAAATATGGAAGCTGGAAGTGGTGTTGGTGGTAAGATCTGTGTTGGTGGCATCCGTGCCACATCTCTCACAGCAATTTGGGATGGGGTAATGTCGGTCTACACTGGGGTAGGAGTAATGTCCATGATGACTGCCTCATCATCCTAATACTCCTCTACATCTTCCTCCATAACTCTAAGACTTTCTTGAACCTTCCTTTTCCCTAGCCTTGTCCCATGGCGTATCTCACTCTCAGAATGAGGTGGTGGTATCCAAGTGGCCTCTAGATCATCAAAAGGGGGCTTTCAGAAGTAGTTGATGGACAAACCCTCCTTTTCTTTCCTGGAGATCTGGAATACAATGGATCTTCTGAAGGAGTGGCTTGTTCTTCTTCTTCCTCTGCAGGAAGCTCGATTTCCTGAACTGCCCCAACTTCGGGATCAACAACTACAATTGGATGTGGTTGCAGCTGCTGTTGCCTACTTATCTCAATTCCCTCCATTGATTGGGTACTACTTTGCAATAGCGATAAGTCGATTTCAACATCACTGCTCATCAGCGTTGGCATGATTAAACTGGCTGTCTCTTCGACAGACATGGGCTTGGGCCTAGGTTGGTGGGGTGGGTCCACTGATTTGGGGTGCTGCTCCCAGCTTGCTCCCAGACACCACTGCTGCAGGGCCAATTTTGGGTTTCCCAAAAAAGGTCTTGGGTGACATACTGGTCTTGGTAAGTGGCAGTGCCTTCTTCGCAACTTTATTGGTACTGGACCTTGTACCTTTCTTTGGGGCCATCTGGAAGATGTCAGCAGCACATAGTGGCGCAAGTTGAAGAGATGTCTTTGGTTACATTTCACGTGACGTGCTCAGTAGGACTTCTTTGTAGCAGTACAATGGGTGATGTAATCTCCCACTGGAGTATATTTGAACAATTGAATAACTTCTGAAAATAAAGAAGATTTGATTCATTGACAAGATGGTTCATGATCATTTTTTAAGTTACCGTCGCTTGAAGTATTGATAAGAAACTGTTTCTGTTCCCTGTAACATGTGCGCACATTCTTCAGGGAAGGATTTTCCTAACCAGACCATTATTTACTTAGATCAAGAACTTTGTCATAAAATATCAGAGTCTCAAAAGGTCAGTATCAATGACGTGATAACTGAGGAAGAAATAAAGAATGCCATTAAAGCTGGAAAATCGAGCAAGGCAGAAGGCTTAGACGTTCTCCCAATAGAAGTTAATACAAAATTAGAGAAATATCTAGTGCCGATTCTTAACAAGTTGCTTTCGGCAGTATTTGAAAATGGGTAAGAGATTCCCCCTTCATGAAATGAGGCCACTGTCACCCAGATACTTAAACAAGACAAACCACCAGACTGCTGTGACTCCTACAGGCCCACCTCAATATTGAATTCGATTTACAAGATCCATCCGAAAATACTAGCTGATAGATTAAATGGGGTGGTGGGAGCACTCCTTTATGAAGATCAAAAAGGTTTTGTGCGAGGCAGAAGTATTAAAGATCTAACCCATAGTCTTATCGGTGCTATCGATCTAGCCTCTTTAGATAAGGTGCCATTAGCATTCATTACAGTGGACGTGACCAAGGCATTTGATCGCGTAAACTGGAGCTACCTGCAGGAAATCTTGAGATTATCCAATCAGGGGGAAAACTTTTGTAGGGCCATAAAGCAGCTATATAAAGTCCCCTCAGCCAAAATATTAATAATTGGGAGCCTATCTAAGAACTTTAACATCTGTAGGGGGACAAGATAGGGTTGCCCGCTATCCCCACTACTTTTTATTAACCTTAATATTGATTGACTAGCCGAGAAAATCAGGAAACATGATGAGATAATTCTGTTCAAAGAAAGGGGCTGGCAAAAGAAAGTGGGACTATGTGCGAACGACTTGGTGGTGTATACATCAAACCTTTGTCTGGCATTACCTAAGGTCAATGAATTAGCTGCAAGATTTGGGAAGATCTCAGGGTATGAGATAAATCAAAGCAAAATGGTTATAATGGTCTGGAACATCAACACACAGGTAAATTGTGTAAACATGAGGTATCTGGGCATCAACATCGTGCAGAATGTGAAACAAATTCCTGAAACTAACTTTCAGAAGATTAACAAGGAAATTGGGAAACTTCTGCTGGGGTGGTCTCACCTACCATTATCCATCTATGGAAGAGTAAGCATGGGCGGAAAATCCGTTACGCTCGCGGATTTTGCGGATTTTCGGGAAATCCGCAATCCGCGAGATTTGCGGATTTCCCGCAAAATCCGCAAATTCGCACGCAGCGGATTTTTTGGGCGGCGCGCGGCGTTGGTGATACAATTTTTGCAGCGCGCGGCGTTTATCATCGTTTGCCGAGTTGTTTTTTTCGATAGTTTGCGAGTGCTGCGCCATTTTGGATCTTGCTGTGTGATCCCGCGGGAATTGGCGAGCGCGATTACGTCATCGCGGCTTGCCAGCGATAGTTTGTCAACGCGAGTACGGCGAGATCACGTCTCGCGGTACTTCGCATTTGCGAGATTTGAGATGCGGCGAGCGAAAATATAAATTTGCAATTCTGCACAAGAAATCCACCAGCAAGCAGCATAAACCTTCTAGAAATGATGATTTTTATGTCAATAACTCCTTAGTTTGACATTTGCCTGCACTTTTTTAGCGAGGAGTCCATTTTGGGGAGGGGGGCAGGGGGGTGGGAGGAAGGAAGTGCCCCATAGTCTTCAACTTCCTGTTCCTGTTCAGCAGGCTCCTCCCAGTGCTTTGTCCATCTCCTGGTCACTTTTCATTTGGATGTGGAGCTGGAAGGATTACTTTTTGTGGATGCTGCTGGATCTTTGGATTTGAGGCCTTTTTGACTTTCTTTGGATCACTGTTGGATTAGAAATTTTACAAGTAAGTTTGTTTGGGGCATTACAGTTGCTGCAACTAAAATTTTGGAATTTTCGATTTTTGGGCTGTTTTGGGGCCTTTTGCCCAGGGGTACTCAGTGGTGGGTGGACTGATTCTTTCTGTGGGTTGTCTTGAACTTAAACATCATGGAGGCCATAGATGAATTGGGATTGTGCTGATTTTTCTGTGTTTTTCGATTTTTGACCTGTTGTTGGGGCCTTGACCAGGGGTAGTGAGTGGTGCATGGGCCTAGTCTTTCTGTGGGCTGTCTTGAATTTAAACATCATGGAGGGCATCGATGGAATGGGATTGTGCAGATATTTCAGTGATTTTCGTTTTTTGGGCCTGTACTTGTGGCCTTTTCACCAGGGGTATTTGAGTCTAGCATGGGCCTAGTCTTTCTGTGGGTTGTCTTGAATTTAAACATCATGGAGGGCATGGATGGAATGGGATTGTGCTGATTTTGCAGTGTTTTTCGATTTTTGGGGGTGTTCATGGGGAGGGACATGCCATGTGGCTGGTGGCCATTTTGAGTGCAGCTACAGGCACTGGCCATGTGCTGGCAGGCAAGTGGCCATTTTGAATGCAGGCTTTGTTGTTAGGCCTCCAACCATTTTGCCTACTTTTCAACCTTTATTTATGCCCAGGGGTAGTGAGTCTTGCATGGGCCTAGTCTTTCTGTGGGTTGTCTTGAATTTAAACATCATGGAGGCCATGGATGGAATGGGATTGTGCAGATTTTTCAGTGATTTTCGTTTTTTGGGCCTGTACTTGTGGCCTTTTCACCAGGGGTATTTGAGTCTAGCATGGGCCTAGTCTTTCTGTGGGCTGTCTTGAATTTAAACATCATGGAGGCCATGGATGGAATGGGATTGTGCTGATTTTGCAGTGTTTTTCGATTTTTGGGGGTGTTCATGGGGAGGGACATGCCATGTGGCTGGTGGCCATTTTGAGTGCAGCTACAGGCACTGGCCATGTGCTGGCAGGCAAGTGGCCATTTTGAATGCAGGCTTTGTTGTTAAGCCTCCAACCATTTTGCCTACTTTTCAACCTTTATTTATGCCCAGGGGTAGTGAGTCTTGCATGGGCCTAGTATTTCTGTGGGTTGTCTTGAATTTAAACATCATGGAGGCCATGGATTGAATGGGATTGTGCTGATTTTGCAGTGTTTTTCGATTTTTGGGGGTGTTCATGGGGAGGGACATGCCATGTGGCTGGTGGCCATTTTGAGTGCAGCTACAGGCACTGGCCATGTGCTGGCAGGCAAGTGGCCATTTTGAATGCAGGCTTTGTTGTTAGGCCTCCAACCATTTTGCCTACTTGTCAACCTTTATTTATGCCCAGGGGTAGTGAGTCTTGCATGGGCCTAGTCTTTCTGTGGGTTGTCTTGAATTTAAACATCATGGAGGCCATGGATGGAATGGGATTGTGCAGATTTTTCAGTGTTTTTCGATTTTTGGGGGTGTTCATAGGGAGGGAGAGGGACATGCCATGTGGCTGGTGGCCATTTTGAGTGCAGCTACAGGCACTGGCCATGTGCTGGCAGGCAAGTGGCCATTTTGAATGCAGGCTTTGTTGTTAGGCCTCCAACCATTTTGCCTACTTTTCAACCTTTATTTATGCCCAGGGGTAGTGAGTCTTGCATGGGCCTAGTCTTTCTGTGGGTTGTCTTGAATTTAAACATCATGGAGGCCATGGATGGAATGGGATTGTGCAGATTTTTCAGTGATTTTCGTTTTTTGGGCCTGTACTTGTGGCCTTTTCACCAGGGGTATTTGAGTCTAGCATGGGCCTAGTCTTTCTGTGGGCTGTCTTGAATTTAAACATCATGGAGGCCATGGATCGAATGGGATTGTGCTGATTTTGCAGTGTTTTTCGATTTTTGGGGGTGTTCATGGGGAGGGACATGCCATGTGGCTGGTGGCCATTTTGAGTGCAGCTACAGGCACTGGCCATGTGCTGGCAAGTGGCCATTTTGAATGCAGGCTTTGTTGTTAGGCCTCCAACCATTTTGCCTACTTTTCAACCTTTATTTATGCCCAGGGGTAGTGAGTCTTGCATGGGCCTAGTCTTTCTGTGGGTTGTCTTGAATTTAAACATTTTGGAGGGCATGGATGGATTGGGATTGTGCTGATTTTGCAGTGTTTTTCGATTTTTTTGTGCTCTATAACTGAACTGATGTTCCTCTGTCTTCCATTTTTTTTAGGTGCACAAGACTCAAGAGAACCACCAGTGCCAGGAAGAAGTCCTGCAGCGGTGTGTGTGTGCAGCATAACGTCACGCGACGTCACGTCTGGCCTCAAACAACTCTACAATTCGTGCAACTGCGGCCTGCTGTCTGACCTGCTCTGAAGAAGATGGCCCCGCCCCCAAAGAAAGTTCTCCGTAGCTCCTCTAGCAAGAAAGTTGCTAGTAAGGAGCAGAAGAAGCAAGTTACCAAGGAGGCTGGTGTGCCACCCGCCACTTTTTTTGGGAGCAAAAAAAAAAGTACGCCTGCAGCAGCAGGATCTGCTGGGGACCAAGCTGGGAGCAGCACCCCTGCTCCATTGGGTTCAGTGCCTCCACCACCACGCGAACTTAAGTCAAAGCCCTTGAGTGCTTCAGAGGCAGTCAGTGTACTTCTCCAATCACCATCGACCAGTGATGTTGGCTCATCGCAAGAAAGTAGCAGCAATGTCCCTGAATCAACACAGGTTGTTGTAACTCATCTGACAAGTGTTGAACAACCACAGCCGCAACAACAACACCATGTGCAAGTACACGCCCAAGTACATGTGGAAGGAGAGGCAGCAAAAGGAGATGCGCAAGCAAAGGTGCATGGAGGTTCACAAGTGCCCACAATAGTTGTTCCTCCCGAAGTAGGGGCACATTTGGAAATCGACAATGAAGCCGAGGTATCATTGGAAGCCACTCCTCCTGATGATCATTCATTGTCTTCCACATCCCTAGCAAGGAAAAGATCAAGGGGGGTGTCTACATCTTCTTCAAGCCCACCTCCTTCTGATGCAAGTGATCCGTCTTGGGAACCACAACTGCGGTCTGACAGTGAGGCACACCATGATCTGACACCGGTACCTAAGCGTAAAAGGAAGGTCGTCCAAAAACTCAAACCTATGGAGTGTGATGAGGCTCAACAAGAAGTGACAGATACTGCTGGTGATGAAGCCTCTCACGATGACGACGAGCCAGTCATCACAAAGGTCACTGCAGCCCCACCGGGCATGCAGCAAAGAGACATTTTGACCCTATCCCGAGAAGCTGCTGAGCGTGATGATGATGTCGGCGAGGAGGCAATGGAAATGGAATCATTAGATTTGGAGTTAAGTAGTACACCAAAACCTACCGCTTCCATATTTCTTCGCAAGAAGGTACCCACCTCGTCCTCGACCTCAATTCGTGGTGGTGAAAGTGCAAAACGTACTGAAGTTCGGCAATCCACATCCTCCACTTCATCTGGCATTAGCAGCAGGACCACCACCACCAGTATCGCCGCCTCCTCCGGCCCCCGAAGACATTTCAAGTCTCCAGTTTGGGACTTCTTTAGTGTTTGCCCAAAAAAGGAAAACGTAGCCATTTGTAGCCTTTGTAAGCTTCGATTTAGTCGTGGTAAGCTTGGTTCTAACTATGGTACCGGAGGCCAGAGAGGTCATCTTGAGAGAAGGCACGCTGTCCAATGGTTTCCGCACCTAGAGGCGGTCAAGAAAGCCGGAATTGCACGTAATGAAAACGTTGATTTTTCATCTGCTGATGACGAGGAGGTAGAAGAAGACGATTCAAACACTTCACTTACACCCAGTTCCCATGTCAGCAGCACACCCCATGGGAGCCACACTAAGAGTGTGGGAGAGAGTGAGACATCAATGCGGAAAAGTTCATCAGCGAGCGTAACTGGGTTGAAGAGATCATCATCATCCCGTAAATCATTGGTCCAGGGCAACATTAAAAAGATGTTGTTTACAGAAGCGCAATATGAACGCAACCACCCAATGACCCGTCTGTATAACACTAAGCTGGCTAAAATGCTAGCTCTGGACCTTCTCCCTTTTTCTTTTGTAGAAGGGGTTGGTTTTCTAGAATTAGTGACAGCGCTCTGCCCTAAATGGAAGGTTCCTAGCCGGTTCTATTTTGCCCGAGTTGCGGTTCCAGCACTACATGAAGATGTTCTGAAGGTGATTGGGGCAGCTTTGCAGAAGAGTGCTGTTCACACTATACATCTGACAACAGACATGTAGACCAGTGGCGCAGGCGCTGATTACATGTGCATCACTGCACACTGGGTCTCTTTTTCAGGGGCTAAAGCAAAGCTAAACTCAGGTGTTGACACTAACATTGTTTTTAAAGGTGCTCGGAAACATGCAACACTAGCCATGTTTGGTTTGGAGAAACGTCACACAGCAGAAAACATTTTGGATGTCTTTAACACAAAGGTCCTTAACTGTCTGTCCCCACTAAAACGCAAGGTTGGTTATGTTTCCACGGACAATGGCGCCAATATAGTTAAGGCCATGAGGGACGGTTACTATTTCAGAGTGCCGTGTTTGGCGCACTGTATAAACCTGGTTGTCCAAAAATTCTTGGGTAATAAACGCAGTGCAGCGTACAGTGTATTGGAGACCTGCCGAAAAATTTGCAAGCATTTCAGGCATTCTTTTAAGGCCCGGAAGCAGCTGATGAGCCTGCTATATCAATGTCAAATGCCAGTGAAAGCACTCATCCAGGAGGTGGTAACACGTTGGAACTCAACCTTCTACATGCTTGAGCATCTGTATGAGCAGTATACGGAACTCGATCAATATTTCTTGAAAGAGGGTATAGAGGAGCTGAGGATGGGTGGGCCGCAATGGAACATAGTTGAAAGCCTGACACACATGCTTCGTCCTTTTGAGGTCTTCACGCGTGCAGTCAGCAAGGAGGACTCTAATTTGGGAAAAGCTATCCCATTGTTGTACATGCTGGAGGACCAACTGAAGGAGGTGTGTTCTGTGTTTGGAAAAGATGACAAAAAGCAAGACTCTTTGCTTCTGGCTGAGCAATTATTAGAGCTCCTACAAGGTGATGAACGTCTTAAAAAGATCCACTCAGAACAGCATTACATTTGTGCTACTATTCTGGATCCACGCTACAAAAAGGCGCTGGCAGGCCAAGCATTCTTTCCTTTTGATGATGAACATGTTCCAAAGTACAAACGTTGGCTAGCCTTGTCAGCCAAGAAGTTTGAAACAGAACGGCTGGAAATTGAAGGAAATGGCAGTACATCAGCAGGCCATCCCCAGTCAAAACAATCCACTTCTGCACCTGTGGCTGTGGCACAAGTGACCTCTCAGCCGTTAAAGACACCGGCAACCGGATCATCTGCACGAAAGACAACAGAAACATTGGAGGCTGAAGAGTATTGGCTAGCTCTGCGTGGGTTTGGTTCTCAAAAGGTCAGAGGCACAGCAAGAGCTAAGCAAAGTGGAGGAACCTTGGATGAGGACCTTGAGTCGATGGTGAAGGACTATCTGAATGACTCAACAGAGGTCTATGTTAATTCTGACCCATTGGCGTATTGGCATGGGAAAAAAGAATTGTGGCCACAGCTCACCAACCTGGCTTTAAACTACTTGTCTTGCCCACTCGCAAGTGTGTCTTCTGAACGGGTTTTCAGTGCGGCTGGTGGGATTGTAACTCCCAAACGGAGCCGCCTCTCGCCCAAAAATGTGGAGAGGTTAACAATGATCAAGATGAATCAGCACCTCATACCACCAGATTTCAGAGTACGAGAGAGCGTGCCGGATGAAGAGGAGGTGGCCAGCAACATAGATGAGGGAATTTCTACTCTGTCAGGTGACACTGACCTCACCCTGCCTGAATTCGCAGAGTATGATGACGAAGCCTTATTCTTATTCCTGGACCGTGATACCGACTTCGAGCCCGGAAAATGAGACAACGAATCAATAACTTTCTTTTTCATCCTTATTCACTTTTATTCCTGTGTGTCTGTCTTTCTTTGTTGTGCACAGTTAATATAATTCAAACTTTAATCAGATAATCACAAAAACAAGCCCATCAGCAGAACTGTCTTCACTTGTTTGCTAATTTATTTGAAGGTGCCGCAGTCTGCATTCCTCAGGTTCACAAGTTCAGAAGAACATGCTCCTCTATCCTCCTCCTCCAGACTCCTATTTCCATCAAAGCAGAGGGCTGGTTTACGCCCAATGAAGAAAGACTCAGCACTTGTGGGGGTGTTGTTCTACCTCTTTGCAGGTGAGTTGACGGGTCTGGGGCCATTGCTGGGAAGCACTAAAAGTGGTTTGGACCAAATCCGAGGCGGAAAATTTTTTGTGTTTTTGATGACTTGCTTACCTTTGAGGTGCTCTTAGGGGGGGTTCCGTCTGTTTGTGGGTGAGTTTCGTGGTCTGGGAGCATTGCTGGGACACTCTAATCTTGATTGCATTTGCTTTTCAGGAAATCCGTCGTGCCAACCCCGACTTATGGCCTAGCTACGCAGCGCGTTTGGACCGAAGGCCCAGAAATATTGCAAGTATGAGATTTTGCTTTTGGCCTGTTTGGGGGTGTTATGCTTCTTGGCGGGTGGGTTGCCGGGTCTTGGGGCATTCCTGGGAAGGTCTAATACCGGGTAGAAGTGGTTGGGACAAAATCCAGGCCGATTTTTTTTTTGGCTATTTCTGACATTTTGCTCTATGTAGCGTTTTCGGGGGCCTGTTTGGGGGGCTTCCTGGTGTTTGTGGGTGAGTTTCGTGGTCTGGGAGCACTGCTGGCTATATATACTTTACTTTGCAAGAGGTTTGAAGCAAATCCATGGTGGCAGAGGGGACTTAGGGCCTAGCTGCAGAGCGCGCGCGGAGTGATTTGGGAAATTTGTGAAAAATTGACTAAGTCCCCATTTTTGTACTTTTGCTCTTTGGCTGTTTGGGGGTCTTCTACTCGTTTTCTCCTGGGTTGACGGCTCTGGGGCCATTGCTGGGAAGCTCTAATACCGGATAAAAGTGGTTTGGACCAAATCCGAGGCGGAAATTTTTTTGTGTTTTTGATGACTTGCTTGCCTTTGAGGTGCTCTTAGGGGTGGTTCCGTCTGTTTGTGGGTGAGTTTCGTGGTCTGGGAGCATTGCTGGGACACTCTAATCTTGATTGCATTTGCTTTTCAGGAAATCCGTCGTGCCAACCCCGACTTATGGCCTAGCTACGCAGCGCGTTTGGACCGAAGGCCCAGAAATATTGCAAGTATGAGATTTTGCTTTTGGCCTGTTTGGGGGTGTTATGCTTCTTGGCGGGTGGGTTGACGGGTCTTGGGGCATTCCTGGGAAGGTCTAATACCGGGTAGAAGTGGTTGGGACAAAATCCAGGCCGATTTTTTTTTTTGGCTATTTCTGACATTTTGCTCTATGTAGCGTTTTCGGGGGCCTGTTTGGGGGGCTTCCTGGTGTTTGTGGGTGAGTTTCGTGGTCTGGGAGCACTGCTGGCTATATATACTTTACTTTGCAAGAGGTTTGAAGCAAATCCATGGTGGCAGAGAGGACTTAGGGCCTAGCTGCAGAGCGCGCGCGGAGTGATTTGGGAAATTTGTGAAAAATTGACTAAGTCCCCATTTTTGTACTTTTGCTCTTTGGCTGTTTGGGGGTCTTCTACTCGTTTTCTCCTGGGTTGACGGCTCTGGGGCCATTGCTGGGAAGCTCTAATACCGGATAAAAGTGGTTTGGACCAAATCCCAGGCGGAATTTTTTTTGTGTTTTGGATGACTTGCTTGCCTTTGAGGTGCTCTTAGGGGGGGTTCCGTCTGTTTGTGGGTGAGTTTCGTGGTCTGGGAGCATTGCTGGGACACTCTAATCTTGATTGCATTTGCTTTTCAGGAAATCCGTCGTGCCAACCCCGACTTATGGCCTAGCTACGCAGCGCGTTTGGACCGAAGGCCCAGAAATATTGCAAGTATGAGATTTTGCTTTTGGCCTGTTTGGGGGTGTTATGCTTCTTGGCGGGTGGGTTGCCGGGTCTTGGGGCATTCCTGGGAAGGTCTAATACCGGGTAGAAGTGGTTGGGACAAAATCCAGGCCGATTTTTTTTGTGGCTATTTCTGACATTTTGCTCTATGTAGCGTTTTCGGGGGTCCTGTTTGGGGGGCTTCCTGGTGTTTGTGGGTGAGTTTCGTGGTCTGGGAGCACTGCTGGGACACTCTAATCTTGATTGCATTTGCTTTTCAGGAAATCCGTCGTGCCAACCCCGACTTATGGCCTAGCTACGCAGCGCGTTTGGACCGAAGGCCCAGAAATATTGCAAGTATGAGATTTTGCTTTTGGCCTGTTTGGGGGTGTTATGCTTCTTGGCGGGTGGGTTGCCGGGTCTTGGGGCATTCCTGGGAAGGTCTAATACCGGGTAGAAGTGGTTGGGACAAAATCCAGGCCGATTTTTTTTTTGGCTATTTCTGACATTTTGCTCTATGTAGCGTTTTCGGGGGTCCTGTTTGGGGGGCTTCCTGGTGTTTGTGGGTGAGTTTCGTGGTCTGGGAGCACTGCTGGGACACTCTAATCTTGATTGCATTTGCTTTTCAGGAAATCCGTTGTGCCAACCCCGACTTATGGCCTAGCTACGCAGCGCGTTTGGACCGAAGGCCCAGAAATATTGCAAGTATGAGATTTTGCTTTTGGCCTGTTTGGGGGTGTTATGCTTCTTGGCGGGTGGGTTGCCGGGTCTTGGGGCATTCCTGGGAAGGTCTAATACCGGGTAGAAGTGGTTGGGACAAAATCCAGGCCGATTTTTTTTTTTTGGCTATTTCTGACATTTTGCTCTATGTAGCGTTTTCGGGGGCCTGTTTGGGGGGCTTCCTGGTGTTTGTGGGTGAGTTTCGTGGTCTGGGAGCACTGCTGGCTATATATACTTTACTTTGCAAGAGGTTTGAAGCAAATCCATGGTGGCAGAGGGGACTTAGGGCCTAGCTGCAGAGCGCGCGCGGAGTGATTTGGGAAATTTGTGAAAAATTGACTAAGTCCCCATTTTTGTACTTTTGCTCTTTGGCTGTTTGGGGGTCTTCTACTCGTTTTCTCCTGGGTTGACGGCTCTGGGGCCATTGCTGGGAAGCTCTAATACCGGATAAAAGTGTTTTGGACCAAATCCCAGGCGGAATTTTTTTTGTGTTTTTGATGACTTGCTTGCCTTTGAGGTGCTCTTAGGGGGGGTTCCGTCTGTTTGTGGGTGAGTTTCGTGGTCTGGGAGCATTGCTGGGACACTCTAATCTTGATTGCATTTGCTTTTCAGGAAATCCGTCGTGCCAACCCCGACTTATGGCCTAGCTACGCAGCGCGTTTGGACCGAAGGCCCAGAAATATTGCAAGTATGAGATTTTGCTTTTGGCCTGTTTGGGGGTGTTATGCTTCTTGGCGTGTGGGTTGCCGGGTCTTGGGGCATTCCTGGGAAGGTCTAATACCGGGTAGAAGTGGTTGGGACAAAATCCGCGCGGAAAAGCCTTTAGTTTTGGCACTTTTTGTAACTTAGGGTTCGTTAGGGTTAGCCCTAGCAGCAGGATTGCATGTGTTTCGGGGTGTTCTAGATTTTTCCAACTGAGTTCTGGGGTCTTAGAGCACTCGTGAGAATGTGTATTTTTGGTTGCAAGTCATTTGAAGAAAATCCATGGTGGGAAAGGGGGGATTTGGCATAGTTAAAGAAAGCCTTTGCCACTATTCTTAACTTAGGGTTCGTTAGGGTTAGCAGTATTTCTATTGCATGTGTTTGAGTGGGGGGGATTTCGAGTCTTGGAGCGATGCTGGCTATGGCTACTTTTGCTTGGTTGCTTGCAAGTGGTTTGAATGCAATCCACGGTGGGTAATTGGTAATTAGGAAGGGGGTACTTCGGCCTACTTTTACTTTCAAAGTAAGTTTTGTCACCAGTTTTCTACTAGGCCTCGTTTTTTGAGATTTGATTGGGGGTCTTCTACATTTTTGCGACTGGCTTTAGTAAGGGTCTGGGTGGGAGCACTGCTAGGAAGATCTAATTTTGTTCTAAAACACAGTTTACAGTACACCTAGCTTGAGCGGCAAGATCCGGTTCATTAATTAGCCCATACTTATTTATCCTTCAAAAAGTGACTCAGAGTACGCACTTTCAAAAATATTGTACTGTCTACTAGGAAAATCAAATTGTGACTTTTTGCACTCCAGAGCCTACATACCTTATATTTATTTATCAGTGGTGTTGTAATATTATATCACTTCCTGTTTTTCGTTGAATAATTACAGGCCGGGTTTCAGTCTCTGCAATGGGGAAAAAAGGATGGAGTCAGGCTTCACAGTAGCGAGCCACAATTCAGCATCAGGCAGGCAGTGGACAGGGTGTCTTCTGGTGACCAACATCGATGGACGAAGCGTCGGCTGCAATGGAGGAGTGCCGCTAATAGGAGGATTTATTTTCTGCAGGCAACTTACTTACCACTTCCAACAGGACCACTACAACCACATAGATACAGTATCCCTTGCCTTTTTCTCTGACTGTGACTGCATTTCTTGGCTCTCTCTCGGCTTCTACATTGATCCCTTAACACATCACTTAGTCCACTCCACTATCACATCTGCACCACACATAGTCATTTGTAAGTGCTCCTATGTAATTCGCAAGTCGCAGCACGCCCCAGGCCGTAGAGGACTGGGATGGCCCCAATGATGAAGCATGTCACCAAGGGGCAACCCTGGTGAGTGAGGGGACACCTAGAAAAAAAGCAATTTCTCCTTTTCTATCTACTATACCTTCCAGACCAACCCCACTGAGTGTTGTTGTGAATGGATTTATAGTGACCAGCAAGGCTCTCGGGTATCTGGCTACAGAGACCTTATGTTGAATATCGTCATCAATAATTTACACATAGGCCCTTTACTGTTGCATTCTTTCTTCCACAGTTGTCGAATGTACTACTTACTTTTCACTGACATGCATGCAGTAGTGCATGCACTTTCAAAGATTGATGGATAGGTTTGTACCCAAAGAATTGTTTATGTTCAATTGTTTGTCTATGCTGTGCTTTTTTTTGCAGGGTGTCTTCTGGTGACCAACATCGATGGACGAAGCGTCGGCTGCAATGGAGGAGTGCCGCTAATAGGAGGATTTTTTTTCTGCAGGCAACTTACTTACCACTTCCAACAGGACCACTACAACCACATAGATACAGTATCCCTTGCCTTTTTCTCTGACTGTGACTGCATTTCTTGGCTCTCTCTAGGCTTCTAAATTGATCCCTTAACACATCACTTAGTCCACTCCACTATCAAATCTGCACCACACATAGTCATTTGTAAGTGCTCCTACGTAATTCGCAAGTCGCAGCACGCCCCAGGCCGTAGAGGACTGGGATGGCCCCAATGATGAAGCATGTCACCAAGGGGCAACCCTGGTGAGTGAGGGGACACCTAGAAAAAAAGCAATTTCTCCTTTTCTATCTACTATACCTTCTGTCAGGTTACGCAGACCCTAAGCGCCTACCGTACTATGAAACTACATTTCCCATGAGTAGGCGGGAGACTTGCAGGAAGTTTATCTGGGGAACAGACGCGCTTCCTGTTGCGCGTTATTCTGGTTTCTGTTCTGCACCGGCATGAGAGCGGACGCTCTGCAGGCTTTTCTGTCGTGTCTCCTGTGGACTATCACCTCCCCCCCCCCCTGAGGCTCAGTGGGGAGCGCTTCCGTGTTCTGTCCTTGGCGGTAGACGGACTTCACGCGTCTTCAGGTAAAGCCGCTCTAAACTCTTCGGCCGCCCGTGCGGTCAGCTGATTACTGCCTGAACGGATTGTTAAGGGAGGTTCTGTCACTGTTTTCTAACAGAATTCTACCTTTGATGAATTCCTGTTTGGTTGAATTGTGTGTGGCGGAGCACAGTGGCGGTCTATACCACGTGTTAGCGTTCACATCGGGGATCGTTTTTGTACCATTAAAACGGAGCGCGGTAGTAAGGACAACTACGCGTCTCCGTTGTATAACTGTGTATTTCAAAGGAACTCCATAACTGGGCATGTAGTGAGGTAACTACAGGCTACCCCAGTTCTCTTTGTGTAGTGCACCGTGGGGTGTGTTGTTGGCAGAATTCAGTGGTGGTCGCAACTACGTTTTTCTGTTTGACCTTCACCAAAGATTCTCTACTGGGTCATTACTTAGAGAGCGCAGTGTTGTAGTTCTTGCTTCCTACACACTACCGTTTCCCTCTTCCTTTTTGTTGGACCATACATCTTTGCTTTGACTATTTGGAACCCCCTTTGTACATTGAGTCCTCTACCATGTTTGTGGTATGTTGTGAGTAGTGGGTTTGATGTCTTAGTATAACGCGAGTGTGTTTGGTGCGACAGGAGTGTGTTCGTTAACTATATGTTTATGTGTTTCTTAGGCCTTCCTCACAGATTGTGGCAGAAGGGCTATAGTATTTCCTATCCAAGGTCATGTTTTCTTGGTGCTCAGGTACTTGTCTACTTCCTTGGTTATTTAGTGAGACTATATGAGAGTACCCTTGTATGTTAGGACAGCACTTCACTGATGCCTGTCTTGTCTTCTGTTACAGGTATCCTTTCCCTGCTGACCCTACCTTTACCCATCCCACATTTTTTATTTTAGTTTGTTATTTTTCTCCCCCGCATAATGGCTCGAACACCCTGTGTTTACACTTCTGGGTGTTGGTGACATTTGGAGGTGGAACCATATTTGCATCGACTGGATCACGGGGAGTAAACCTGACACCTTCCAGACCAACCCCATTGAGTGTTGTTGTGAATGGATTTATAGTGACCAGCAAGGCTCTCGGGTATCTGGCTACAGAGACCTTATGTTGAATATCGTTATCAATAATTCCACACAGGCCCTGTACTGTCGCATTCTTTCTTTCCACAGTTGTCGAATGTACTACTTACTTTTCACTGACATGCATGCAGTAGTGCATGCACTTTCAAAGATTGATGGATAGGTTTGTACCCAAAGATTTGTTTATGTTCACAATAGTTTGTCTATGCTGTGCTATTTTTTCTTGTCTCCCAAATCCTTTCCCAAAAACCCCCGTACCCATCCATTTTTCAAACCCTAACCCTCTTCCCCCGGGCTGTGTGGTTTTGATTGATGTGTGACTAAATTATTATGACAGCAATAAATCCACACACTTGCTGGGGAGGATAAGGTGATAGCAACAGGCTGGTGAAGAAATCCGAGGATATATTCTTACTCTGCTTGACAAAGAACCATTGCTAATGTGAAAGAACTTCAACCGAATTAGTAGTTATACTTTACCATTTGTTAGGCTACAATGTGGCACTGCTCTACTGTACTTCTGTCACCTGCTATATTCTCAGTTGTACCGTTGAATTGCTCAGGAGGAAAAACCAGATTTCATTTTCTTTTTTTTCATAGGCATGCAACTGCCACTGTGTCACACCACTAGTACCACCGCTATGAGGAAATTTTATCCGACCAAGATTGCCAACATTATTCGGTGTTTCCCGTGGAGCCAGCCCTGGGTCTAGCCCTACTTTCAAACACAAATTACAGGTAAGATAAGCGTTTGGTGATTTGGCACTATGGGTGGATGCTGTTAACTTTTTGGGCCAGGGCATCATGCTCCTCGCGGAGCAAGGCGAGCTCCTGCTGAAGGCGGGACACCATCAGGGTAGTGCGGCGCAGGCGTGCCTTCACTGCCTTGCAGGTGCAATGCCTGTGAGAGGCAGCTGTTGGCCTTGCTGCTCGGCGGTGGCGTTTGCCTTTGGCAGCCCGGCTCAGTCTGGGTGGACCACTGTGCTGGGTGGCAGCCCGTGGGGCCACGGAGGCCGATGCAGACGACGTTGTTGTTGTTGTCGACTGCACACTTTCCTCGTCCTCCAGGGCCACCAGCCGCCGATATTCCGCAACAGTGGCCTCGATCCTCCGTTGCCGGGCCGCTCTAGCCAGCTCCTTCCTCCTTGTTCGTTTGGAAGGAGAACCTATATGAAGAAAGAAAGACATAGTCTGTAACCAATGCTCTTTAAGATTAACTCAATCATTCAGCAGAAATTTGTGTTGCACTACAACTAGCAACTTGCAAGCGCATTACATAACTATTGAGGCCAGTATCTATCTAACCTCACACTTCTTCATCCTTGCTCTAACATTAGTGGGAGTTTAAGGAACAAATTCTACGAGCACTGTGGACTTCCATTGGAGTTGACTATGAAAGTACACCAGTCTTATTCTTCTTCTTATCTCTTGTTTTGGAAAATTGGTACGTTATTTTCTGCAAGCCGGCATAATGCCAGCGCAGTAAACTTGCACCCGAGAAAAAGAGACGCACGCCATGAGGAGTGACCTAGACTTGCGTTGCCGTTGCGTTACTGTACCCGTCCAGTACATGCAGGTGGTGAAGCTCTTACTTTTCTATTACGGGTGGCACTGAGAATACTCTGTTACAACTCAAGGGCTACTGCTTAATTAATGTAACTTTCACCCTACAGTGGAAATGAGTACTAGAAATGGAAAATTGAAGAAGATAAATAATCTGATTATCTATCACTTCACATGGGATGTTTTTGCTTATATATGGGATGACTTTAGGTGCTTTGCTTTTTATTGAGTGACCAGTGATACATCCACACATGAATGACTGAGTACTACTAAACTTATTAAGAGAGGTAGGGAGTGGCCACCATAATAACCGGATCTATGCGGTGCTTGCAATACAAACTACTGCTACTATTTATGGTAGTATTTGGACAAAATTAAAAGTTCTTTTCCTTGCCTTTCCTACACTGGAACGGACGTGCGGGTGCAGCAGTGTTACATGCTCTTCAAAGTTACACTTAGTTCATCCACTGACCGTCTACTCTCTCTAGATCATGGGTACTCACAAACTTTCTCTCAGGGGCTACATTTACAGTGTAGTTTGGGGCCGAGGGCCGCACTGGTGGGGGCGGAGTCAGAGGGGGCAGGGCTAAAGCAAAACGATAACTTGTGACCATGAGGTTGCACACAGGTCCATGCAGCAGATGCCCTCATCCACTGAGCCACCAGACCCAGCATTTACATACATCTCTCTCCCTCCTGCTCTCCCTCCTGCCCTCCCTCCATCTCTCTCTCCCTCCTGCCCTCCCTCTCCCTCCCCCTCTGTCATCTCACTGTGTGAGTGTCTATCTGTGTCAGCCTTCAGCCCGGGTTGAGACCGCTTCCTCAACGCGCACACACAGACAACAACACCAAAGTACTTAACAGGTCTTTAAAAGACCATTAACATATTATTGAGGCTTTGTTTGTTGTAGCGCCCCTGCTTCTCCACCCTGACAATCACTGCTTGCCCGGCCCCACAGAGCAGAGGCTTTGTTCTATTTCACCTCTTTGTGGCCTTGCATCTCCACTCTGCTCTGTGGGGGCCGGGGGAGCAGTGATTGTCAGAGTGGAGATGCAGGGGCGCTAACAGGTGAAATACAAAAAAGCCTCTGCTCTGTGGGGGCCGGGGGAGCAGTGATTGTCTGCAAGGTCTGCGCACCGCCAAGGAAGGCTTGCCGGGCCACCACCGGCCCGCGGGCCGTACTAGGAGTACCCCTGCTCTAGATACACATATGCTATCTAAGAGTCAGATAGTAGCATGATCCAGGTATATGGACACATACAGTTTCTGTGTCACCCACCCAGGCTGTTGTCCTTCCACCCATCATTGCTTCATCATTCACCCAGCCATGCATCTCATATTCTTGCCTTCCCAGCTAGTCTTCAATCTCAATAAGTAAGGAATATATAAGAGCTTACCTCTGGCCGCCACCACCACCGTCTCAACTCTCACAGCCGCCGCCGCCGCCTCCTCCCCTGAAGAATCGCCCTCCGCCTCCGTGTCGAGCACCACCACCTCCACACTGGCCCCGCCACCAGATGTTCCACCTACAAAGTACATTTAAGAACGTTAGAATAAAGCACTCACTAGTCACTAGTCTTTGGTCTAGGAATGAAGACATGTGAAAACAATGTAATTTGTGACTGTCTACGTGAAAGTTAAAAAAAATGTCCCTTTTTCCAGGGAAGGTTGTCTTGCTGCACTTTTTGGCACAACTGATGAAGGCTGTTTTTTTAACACGTACCATTTTTCTCCACACAGACAGAAGATGGACTTCTAACAACAAGATCAAGTTGAAACCAGGTGAGAGCTCGGCTCGACCACAAGAAATGTCTTCAATTAATCGTCAGCACTAACCACTTTTCCATTATCAGTTAAACGTTTACTTTTATTATGACTTCATTTTAATAAATGTGTTTACTTTTAATAAAGCTTTTAAACTTAAATACAATCTGTGTTTTTTGGTCCAGACTAGAGTGACTGAGCGAAAGGTTTTGCAATTTTTGCAAGCATGAGTCCAGATAGAACACTTCAAAAGACATTATGGACAATCCCAGAGGACTTCACTAAGTTGATAGAGCTATTGCTGACTAGAATCATGGGAGTTTCGCCAACCGTGCAATCTTAGTTAGCTACACAGACAGACTAATAAGAATAATCTAGTAATACCACAGGGAGTCATAGTAGAGGCAGGATAAGAATTTAGATACAGTCTACAAGAAGAGCAAAGACAATTTTGAAAAAAGTCAAATGAGGAACGCTAGGAAAAATAGGTACTAGTCTAAAATGAAAACTTACTGGGGCCAGCAGAGGAGCCCTCGCCTGCCCGATCCTGGCCCTGTTGAACAGCATCCGCCGCCTGCTGCTCCTGTGTCCTCCTCTCGCCCCTGGGGGGAGCTGACGTACAACATGAAAGAAAGAACAGAAAACATGGATGATTGTTGCTTGTCAATGTCAACCAAATCAAACATTTCAAAAGAACAATAACAAAATATTTCCGCGAAATTATATTGATTATGGTTACTTTTCATTTATTTGCGGACCTGTGACTTCGAAAGTCACGTAACTCACTAAACAAAGTACTGAAACGTTCACCTAGGACTGGCAGGCAGCAGTCCGCAGGCAAGACGCAAAGTGACAGACAAACTCCATTGTGATTTCAGTCAGATCAGTGACAACACTAACAGTTGCCTGCTACATTACCAGTCATTTAAATAGTCAAACTATCAATCCACCGCCACTATTTTTCTTATTGTCAGGGGTACAAAGGAAGGGGCAGATTTAAGCCCTTGCGGCTCTTTTGCGCCGTTCTTGCGTGACTTTTGTGACGCAGCAGCTAAACAAAAAAGGGCGCCATGGTGCGGCGTATAATATTATAACAACGTGACGCATTTGGGAGATGCATCCCGTTATAAAGCCCTGCGCCATCAGGGGGCGTTCCGGCGCAAGGGAGGGCATTCCTGCGCTGGAACACATCCTAATAGTGGCTGAGGGAAATCTACAAAATATCAATCAGTCACCTTTAGGACAATGATGTGTCACACAAACCCTGCACCTGCTTGAAGCAGACGTACGGCTTGACCCAGCATTGGGGAGATAGGGTACCCCAGAGCATTGATGGAGCTGCGCCATCGTTGCGACGCAACTCCAGCAGTAAAGCTTCGGTGACGTTTTGGGCCCATGGTGCGCCGCATTGCAAATACGGCGCACCATGTTTGGTGGTGGTAGCGGGCCGCACAATTAATGGCGCATCCCTGCTACTTTGCAGGGATGCGACGGTAATTGCAATTCTGCCCCTTAGGGGCATACTTACTTACGCGTTCTGGCGCATCTCCAGAGATGCGCCAGATCAAATGCGTCACGCAAAACTACCCTTGCGACACGGCAGATGTGCCTCATTTACAATGCGGCGCGCCCTGGCGCAAGGGTAGGCACTTGCGTGAGGCATCTCGTTACGTAAGAGCGGCGCATCGCTGGAGTCACGTCGCCAACGCAATGCAACTCCAGTAATGCTCAGGGCCACCCAATACTTAACATGCTGTGTCAGTCCTTTCGCCTGCTTCGAGCAGACATAAGGAATTGAATTGACGTAGCAGCGTCGCAGAAGTGCCTGCGTTAAATCTTGTACATTTCACGCAGGCAATTTTGCGAGGCGCACAGCCGCTGGACCGCCCACCCTGCGTACTAGGAACGCACCCATTGTGGTGCAGGCCCATGGCTTTATAACGTGACGCATCTCCCTAGATGCGTCATGCTGTAAATGACTCGCAGGGATGCGGCACGTTTACGCCGCTGTTGCGTCACGCAAGGCAACGTAAACGTGGCGCAAGGGGCTTGTAAATGTAATCTGCCCCCTAGTGTCTAGCATTACGCAGTTCTGTCAAGTACACTCATACATAATAGTTACTCAGGCCAATGAGACCACGAAATAGAAAACAAATAAGCATAGTAGCAACGCCACTGAGAAGGATAGCAGTGCACCTGAAATGCACAGAAGATTTTGAAATATAATTTAACTACAATGTAATCGTCATCAGCGGCATTATTGGCTTGCTCCATGTAAAAAACAAATATTTGCAATACAACAACACAGAGCAGGAGAAAACATCATAGTAGTGAGTGATTAAATGGCTACTACTACTCACCAAGCCCGGGGATCTCCAAGCCGAGCTGGTCCAGCAGGTCGCGCTCGCGGTCCAGGAGGTCCGTCCAGCGATGGGTGACCTGGCCGTAGGTGCGCTGGACCCCGTAGAGGTGGGATATGGCCCAGCACACCTTCTCCCACCGCCTCCGGCGCTCCCGCATGTTGTAGCCGCCGGCCGCGATCCTGCCGCCTCCCGCGATGGTCCTGGGCAGGCGGCGCTGGACGAAGTAGACCAGCGCGCCCACTTCCTCCGGGCTGAATATCTCCCGTCGCGTCACCTGCTCCCCCCTCAATCTCCCGCATGCTGTCCTGCCACTGGGTCCAGCACTACTCCCCGCCGCCGCTGCGGCCCTCAAGTGCCTGGGCAGCTTCACGGCGCCTGGCTTGACCATGGTCTGGGCAGGTAAGGTAGGAAGAAGTAGAAAATTAAGAAAGAATAGGATAGGGAAGAAGAAAAGAAAAGAGTTTAAAAAAGTAGTTTAAAAGTAAAGAAAAATAGCAGAAAAGACAAAAATATACAGCTAGGAAAAGAGAGGGATAGATAAGAAGCAAAATCGTAAAAAAAAAACTGAAAACAAGCAAAGGATGGCAAAGATACCAAGAGGATTAAACACCATGCCCAGACACAGGAAATTAATGAAAAACAAGATGGCCGGCGCCCGTTCACGAGCGCGAAAGTAAGTTCGCGCGAGATTTTCCTCGCGATCTCGTGCGAACCTCTAGATTTCCCGCGCGATCTCGTGCGAACCTCTACTCGCAATGCGCTTACTGCGCAAGATTATACATAGCGGGCGGAAACGGAAATACGTCACGCAAACAAAATGGCCGCGCCCGTACTCGACCTTGGGGTAAATTCGCGTGTTGCGCTGCAAGCGGCTCGCGAATACTGCAAAAAAACTCGCGAAACAACAAGCCGCAAAAAAATAAAATGCTCATTTGCACGAATTGGCGGCTTCCGCGGTCGGTTTCGCACGACGCCGCGCCCCGCGAATAGCGCGAAAAAAACCGAAAAACGATTTCAGCAAAAGCAAAAGCAATGAGCAGGTGCAAAAGGTCAACCTCATGATTTGTAACGATTCTTTGTAGTGCTTCCTGAGGGGGCCCTCCAGAATTCGGTTGCCTGCTTGCAACTATTGTGTGACCCTGCTCTGACCTTAACTGTATGCCACAAAGGTCCTGATTTACAGCTAAAGGAGCAGACAAGCAGGTGCCAGGCTGGAACTTTAAATTCTTTCAGTGACACATTAATTAGCCCCTAATTCATTATTGTCAGTTGGGGCAGGGCAGGTGTTGTTAATAAACTAACCCCAAATTAATTCATGTCAGTTCAAGCAGGGCAGGTGGGCTTGCTTTTCCCCCCCATCTTCTACAGTGATGATGAACCAGAGGGTGGCATTGATGTAACAGAGGGTGGCATGGGTCAAAGAGAGGGTGCCAGTGGTAAAACAGAGGGTGCTGGGAGGCTGTGATGATGAACCAGACGTAGAAACAACATAGTCGCGACCGTTGCGAGCCGACAAGTAAGTTCGCAATTGCGAACTAGTACCAAATCCTCGCGAACTGGCAGAAACAATTGCGAACACAAAAAAAAAAAAATCCGCAAATTCGCGGGAATTCGCGGATTTTGCGGATTGCGAGTTCGCAAATCCGCAAAATTCGCGAACGCGAGATCTGCAAAATTCGCCCATGCTTATGGAAGAGTCAACATTATTAAAATGACAATCCTCCCAAAAATCACTTTCCTATTTCAGAACATCCCCATGGCTTTTAAGGAAGAGTGGCTTAAAAAGTCCCAGTCAAAAATCATCAGCTTTATATGGACCTTTAAAGGAGTCCGCATTTCATGGGAAAAATTGAGATGACAATATGAGAAAGGAGGCTTGAAGTTGTCAGATTTATCCTATTATGCTTGAGTGTTCCTATTAGAAGGTGGAAAAAGTCTGTTTAATTCACCAGACGACTCAGGAATTGGGAAAATGTATAAAGCTATGTTAAAAGAAGAAGAAGGGGAGGAGTCTGGTTTTATTCATAAATACTGTGACCACCGCTATTTCAAAAAGATACGGTTGAAAACCTTACAGGGTTTAGCATTAACATGGCACAAAGTTAGGAGGGAACTAAAAAGAATCAACTACAATAGCGGGATGGTGCCAATCTTTGACTCACCAGGATCTCCGGAATGGGCTAGGGATTGCTTGGCACGTCCATTAAAAGATGAAGGAATAATTACCTGGAGCTAATTGATGAAAAATGGAGCCTTAATATCATGGGAAGAGGGTCAGGCTTTACTCAACAGCAGACTATTAAGATTTAAATATCTTCAAATGGGGTGGGGTACCAAAAGACTATTAGTCAAAGCAGGAAATCCCCTTTGGTTAATATTCACATTTGCATCTTTTACTTATAAACACAGCCTAAAAGCATAGACGTTTACCAACACAACATTACATTCAAAGAATGGAGCAAAAAGTGAGCATATAAAGATAATAACAATGAAAAGTACATAAAAAGTATACAATTTATTTCAATAAGAAAACATTATACATCATTAAAAGACAATAGTAACCATTAATGAATTACAAACATACAGTGGGAACAAAAATACTAAGGAAAATATTTCCTATAGTTTAGAGAGAACTACACTAGTCAAGAAACACAATCACACTACACAATTCGTATAGTATTGTAGTTGGAACGGTTGTATTAAGGACTTAATGTAGTATAACTCAAGAATTGCATTGACGCATTTCGGTGGGCATGAAAGTAGAGAGCCAACACCTTCTTCAAGATTAAAATACAAGATCCCACACAAAGATAAAATATCTGCAATATAAAAACAATACATAATATAAGATAAAAATTCATAAAATTAGAAACAGTTCACAGTTAGATCACTATACTTCACTAAATGCTCCATACCAGTATCTACTCAAACATATATACAGCAAAACATTTTTTTATATACATATAGCAGTATCATAATTGCTGCACATAGCCTTCCATATTATGCTAAGTGCTCTTTCTATGATGGTTCTATTAGTTAATACAATACACTAAGCCTTCATCATCATTCCACTGATAGTTGGAATTGATTTACCACTGTCAGGATTATAAACGTGGTAATTCTCTGCTACATGTTGCATGGCCTAGGCATCCAAATGAAAATTCATACATAATTTACCTCATATAGTTTGCCAAATGGTACTTCAAACTCCCCAATATTAGACAGCGATACCATAAAAATGGTTATCTAAATATAGGAGTATGGGAAGGTACGAATTAATATTAATGTTAACGCAATAATGTTCAATCAATCAATCAAAGCATTTATATAGCGCACTACTCACCCGGAGGCGCTAGGGAAGGGGGGGGGTCCGCTACTGCTCGAACAGCCAGGTCTTGAGCTGCTTCCTGAAGGCGAGGTGGTCCTGGGTCAGGCGGAGATGGGTCGGGAGGGAGTTCCAAGTCTTGGCGGCCAGGTAGGAAAAGGACCTTCCCCCTCTGGTGGCTCTTCAGAAGCGGGGGACGGCGGTGAGGGCGTGGCTGGTCGATTGAAGCTGGCGTTTGGGAGCGTAGAAGTTGAGGCAACTGTTGAGGTATCCTGGGCTTTGGTTGTGTAGGGCTTTGTGTGCGTGGGTGAGGAGACGGAAGGTGATTCTCTTATTGACTGGGAGCCAGTGCAGGTCTCTCAGGTGTCTGGAGATGTGGTTGCGACGAGGGATGTCCAGGATGAGTCATGCTGAGGCGTTCTGGATCCGCTGGAGTCTCTTCTGGAGTTTGGCAGTGGTTCCAGCGTAGAGGGAGTTGCCGTAGTCCAGTCAGCTGGTGACAAGGGCCTGGGTGACCGTCTTCCTGGTCTCGGTGGGGATCCACCGGAAGATCTTACGTAGCATGCGCAGGATGTTGAAGCACGACGAGGAGACGGCATTGATTTGTCTGGTCATTGAGAGGGAGGAGTCCAGGATGAAGCCCAGGTTGCGTGCGTGGTCTGTTGGTTTGGGTGCGCTGCCCAGGGCGGGGGGCCACCAGGAGTTGTCCCAGGCGGAGGGTGAAGATCCCAGGATGAGGACTTCCGTCTTGTCTGAGTTCAGTTTCAGGCGGCTGTTCATCATCCACTTGGCTACGTCTGTCATCCCATCGTGTAAGTTGGCTCTGGCGGTGGCGGGGTCGTTGATGAGGGAGAGGATCAGCTGGGTGTCGTCAGCGTAGGAGATGATGTTGAGGTTGTGTTGGCGTGCGATGGCTGCGAGGGGGCTCATGTAGACGTTGAAGAGGGTTGGGCTGAGCGAGGAGCCTTGAGGAACGCCGCAGATGACTTCGGTGGCTTCTGATCTGAACGGGGGGAGGCGTACTCTCTGTCTCCTTCTGGCGAGGAAGGAGATGATCCACTCTAGTGCCTTCTCCTGGATTCCGACATTGCTGAGGCGCTGCACTAGGGTACGGTGGCAGACAGTGTTGAAAGCCGCGGAGAGGTCTAGGAGGATGAGGGCCGCTGTTTCTCCGTTGTCGAGCAGGGCTCGGACATCATCGGTGGCTGCAATCAGGGCGGTCTCGGTGCTGTGGTTGGCCCGGAAGCCAGACTGCGAGAGGTCGAGGGATCCGTTCGTCTCAAGGAAGGCAGCCAGTTGTTTGTTGACGGTCTTCTCGATGACTTTTGCAGGAAACGGGAGCAGCGAGATGGGGCGGTAGTTCTTGAGGTCGGTGGAGTCGGCTGATGGCTTCTTTAGTAGAGCGCTGAGTTCGGCGTGCTTCCAGCTCTCCGGGAAGGTAGCGGTGTCGAAGGAGGTGTTGATGATGTCCCACCGGTGGGGTGCAATGACAGCGTCGGCCTTGTTGAAGACGTGGTGAGGGCAGGGGTCGGTCAGAGATCCGGAGTCGATGGAGTTCATCGTGCGGACGTTGTCTTCGGTGCTGATCGGGGTCCAGGCGCGGAGGGTGGTGGTGGGGGGCGGTGGTTCGGTCGTGGCGTGCGTCGGTTGAGTACTGAAGCTGTTGTGTATGTCCGTGATCTTGTTGTGGAAGTAGGAGGTGAGGGAGTTGCAGAGGTCTTGTGAAGGGTTGATGTCATTGTTTCCGGCGTTGGGGTCGGAGAGCTCTTTAACAATGTTGAAGAGATCCTTGCTGTTGTGTGCGTTGTTGTCCAGTCGTTCCTTGAATGCAGTTTTCTTGGTGGCACGAATCAGTTGGTGGTGTTTTCGGGTGGCGAGATTGAGGGCAGTCATGTTGCCCGGTGTTGGGTCTCTGCGCCAGGCTTTCTCGAGGGCTCAGCAGTTCCTCTTGGAGCTCTTGAGTTCGTCGGTGAACCATGGGGCTTTCTTGCTGCCGGGTCTGCTAGGCGGGGTCCTCAGAGGGGCGAGGTCATCTGCGCAGTTGCTGATCCACTTTGTGAGGTTGGTGGCTGCCTGGCTGGGGTTCGTTGCGCCAGTGGGAGGATTTTTGCTCAGGGAAGTTACGAGCTGGTCGGCTGTGATCTTGTTCCAGCTTCTGCGTGCAACCTGTTGCTGGTGGTGGTGGATCGTGGTCCTTCTGAAGCTGAAGTGGACGCAGCTGTGGTCCGTCAAGTGGAGTCCAGTGGCGTGGCTAAAGGTGATGTCCTTGCTGGATGCGAACACGGGGTTGAGTGTGCGTAGTGGGTGGGGGTGGTCACCAGCTACTTGAGTCTGAGGTTTGCGAGGTTGTCCAGTAGGGTGGTGGTTTTGCAGTCGTTGTTGTTCTCCAGGTGGAAGTTGTGGTCCCCGAAGAGGATGTAGTCAGCGGAGGGGACGGCATGCGGGCTGATGAAGTCGGCGATGTCTTCGCTGAATTGTGTGCGTGGTCCCGGGGGTCTGTAGATGAGGGTGCCTCTGAGGGTGATCTTGGGGTTGATGTGGATCTGGAAGTGCAGGTGTTCGGCGGGTGCGAGGGTGTCGTCGGTGTTGGTCATGATGCGGATGGTGTTCCTGTGGATGATGGCGATGCCTCCTCCTGTCTGGTTGACGCGGTCCCTCCGGATGATCTTGTTGCCGTCCGGGATGGCGATGGCAATGTCGGGCGCTGAGGAGGCGTTCATCCAGGTTTCCGTGAGGAAGGCGACGTCAGGGGCTGTGGTATCGAGCAGGTTCCAGAGCTCGACGGCCTGTCTGTGGATGGAGCGGGTGTTGAGCAGGAGGCACTTGAGGTGGTTGCTGCTGGTGTTCGGCTTGGTGGGTGCTGGTGCTGGTGTGGTGCAGATCCGGTTGCAGGTGTACTTGCAGGAGTGGCAGCTGAAGGGTCCGTGGGTGCGTCTCGGGGTGGCTCGGTAGCATCCCGTCCGGCGGGAGGGCTGGTGCCTGCGGGGGCCATGGGTCCTGGCGCTGGGCGCGGTCCAGGCGCAGACGGGCACAGACGGGCTTACCTTTGGCGCTCCTTCGGCGCTCAATCGGTGCTCCCGCTGCACAGTCGCTCTGGGGGCGTCATAAGTGGGGAGCCGGGAGGGCGGGTCAGCTGGGTGGCGGGAGCGGGGTGGCCAATGGGCGAGAGGGGGGCATTGACGCCGGAGGGTACTGGTGGGAATAAAGGACCGAGGGCGCTCAGCGGTGGCTGGGTCATCCGGCGGCTGGGCAGGAAGCACACAGGAAGGGATACAGAAGGCAAAAGGGAAGAGGGGAGGGGGAACACAAAGTTAAATACACGGGGTGAAAAGGCAACAGGGGAGACAGAGGCACAATACAAACGGTGGAATGCAGAGGGGGAGACAAATGTTAAGTGAACAGGGCGAAAGGCAACAGGGGAGACACGGGTAAAAAACAGACGGCGGAATGCAGAGAAAAATGAGGCAGCAGCAGGAAGTGCGCAGCAGTCAGCAGGGCAGGTGCTGGCAGACAGCGGGCAGGAGCAGCGGTGTGGGGGCAACCTCGCCTGGAACAGGCTCAGCGGTCGCTCCCTATCCCTGCGTTTGGTCCCCTTAAGTGAGGAGCCGGGAGGGCGGGTCAGCTGGGTGGCGGGAGCGGGGTGGCCAATGGGCGGGAGGGGGGTGGAGACGCTGGAGGGCAGTGGTGGGAAAGGAGGACCGAGGGCGGCTCAACGGTGGCTGGGTCGTCCGGCGGCTGGGCGGGAAGCACACAGGAAGGGATACAGAAGGCAAATGGGGAGAGGGGAGAGGGAACACAAAGTTAAATGCACGGGGCAAAAAGGCAACAGGGGAGACAGAGGCACAATACAAACGGCGGAGTGCAGAGGGGGAGACAAAAGTTAAGTGAACAGGGCGAAAGGCAACAGGGGAGACACGGGTAAAAAACAGACGGCGGAATGCAGGGAAAAATGAGGCAGCAGCAGGAAGTGCGCAGCAGTCAGCAGGGCAGGGTGCTGGCAGACAGCGGGCAGGAACAGCGGTATGGGGGCGACCTCGCCTGGAACAGGCTCAGCGGTCGCTCCCTATCCCTGCGTTTGTTCCCCTTAAGTGAGGAGCCGGGAGGGCGGGTCAGCTGGGTGGCGGGAGCGGGGTGGCCAATGGGCGGGAGGGGGCGGAGACGCCGGAGGGCAGTGGCAGGAAAGGAGGACCGAGGGCGGCTCAGCGGTGGCTGGGTCATCCGGCGGCTGGGCAGGAAGCACACAGGAAGGGATGCAGAAGGCAAAAGGGGAGAGGGGAGGGGGAACGCAAAGTTAAATACACGGGGCAAAAAGGCAACAGGGGAGACAGAGGCACAATACAAACGGCGGAGTGCAGAGGGGGAGACAAAAGTTAAGTGAACAGGGCGAAAGGCAACAGGGGAGACAAAGGTAAAAAACAGACGGCGGAATGCAGGGAAAAATGAGGCAGCAGCAGGAAGTGCGCAGCAGTCAGCAGGGCATTGTGCTGGCAGACAGCGGGCAGGAGCAGCGGTGTGGGGACGACCTCGCCTGGAACAGGCTCAGCGTTCACTGCATAAAGTACTTAGCCATTTCTATTAGGCAACAACGCGATAATAAAGAACTTAGAACCAGAACCTATCAACATGCACCTTAAGCAAGATTGTGCTTAGTGTATAAGGTTCAAGGCAATCCCAGAATTACAGCAGTATATTTATTAGGAGGTCAGTATTTTATTGTAAAAAATATATTATAAGAAAAACGAGGATGTATCACCCCTTCATTCTTAGTGAGAAATGTCACCAGACATATTCATATCTTCTCATGATAAATGCATTTACTACACCCAGCAGAATCAAATGGCTTTTTGGGCTACATACGATGTTCCTATCATTTATTCTGATACACAAATTAAATATAGAACATAATCTGAAAAAGTCGTCATTCCTATCAGCAACCCAATTATATATGTTGGGAAAAAAGAAGACTATTATCAACATTTTCTCAAAGTCGAAAAATACCATCATAGGGCTAATACCCATATTATTTTACCTGATAGTGCCGATATATATTGGGAGCATCAGCCCACAGGAAAATTCTTGTCTACCAATTGTGTTACGGCACGGCAGGGTTTATAGATCCCAAGTCTCGAAGGCAGCCAAAACCGCCTGTGATCTAGGAACATAAAGGGGAAAAAGACGTATGACTAAAAAGCGTCTTTCCCTTTCCCTATATTACCGACATATGGCTAGGACCTATCAGACATAATATCATAAATACGAAGCATAAGGCATTTTACCTGACGGTGCGGATGCTTTGGGGAACAATAATAAGCTTAAGCTTAAAAACGGCACAGATCGTATAGGTCCCCAGTCTCTTTGTGAGCACGACCACCCGCAGTCTAAAACAACAAAAAGAAGAAGGGAGAAGCAAGTAACTAATAAGCATATCTCCAATTTCTTGTAGAGCCTGATCTATTTGGCAGTGCTCACTGAAGAACCGTACCTGCTATTTTCACGAAACGGCGGATCTCCGGGACATATGTCTCCAGTAATGTGTCTAATCTCGCTAATGGGGCATCTCTATTTAAATACCCAAATACGCTCGCAAATTGTCCCTGATTGTCAGAAGTCGTTACGGTCATTTCCGGGTTCAGGCGATCACCTCCGGGTTGCGATCCTGCCCGTTATCGAAACAGAAAACAGACCCGATTCTATACCTACTCCTAAAAATGGAAGGCTTCCGCAAACAATAAATAAAGGGCTACTAAAACAACAACCAAAGTCGGTTCTTCTTTTAAATGTATTAGCAATATATTAGCTTTGTATATTTTAGCCGCGTAAAATGTCACAGGCAATTTTATTAAAATGCTGTTTCGAAAATACACTGCTTGCATATTCTGACATTTGTATATAACATTTTTATTTAATATACAAAAATGCAGCAATAGTTATAACTTTAAATGCATAATAGGCTACTCACTTATATTAATCTTTCACATGTATACACGTTCTAGCTGTTATTACATGTTCCAACATGGCCGCCTCCATACAAAAGGCAGTTTTATTGCTGTCCGAAGATGCCTTCAATAACAGTGCAATTCAAGTATATACATTCATCATAAAAATACAAATACAAGAACACAAACTATTTTTATGCATACTACAGTAGGTTTGAATATGCAGGGACATTTCCTATGTACATCATAATTGTAGTTGTTCTCACAACAAAGAGCTACAATCTTTTTACATATACCCAAGATTATTGATACACTAACAATATGAATTTGCCCAATGTATACAGAAAAAGAGATAGTGCTTTTCTCATTTAAGATGGTCTAATGACACATTCCCATTCCTCTTTAGAATTCAAGACATTCCTGACAGTATTAAGGTAGAAAGTGTGATACCTTACCACCCTCCCTAAGTTCCAAATCTTCCCCTCCTGTGTTTTAACAGCGTTCTTAAATATCTTTGCAATCTTGGTCGGTTTAGTGAACCCAGACCAGTTTGCTCTGCCCGTAGGCGCTTTGATTTTGACCACATCCCCCACCTTGAATCCCACCTCTTTGACGGTGTGCAACCTATCAAACCTATCCTTCCTGTCCCTCATCGCTTTGTGTTCCCTGCTTTGCCACTGTAACTCTCTAGAGTGACCCGTCCTCCCTTTGTGCCACTCCATCCACCCTGGTACTAGCCTCGTGTTGGGTCTTCTTGCCCTGAGTAGTTCAAATGGCATGACGCCTGTGGTTTGATGGGGGGGTCAGTCGGTAGGCCTCCAGACGTTTCCCTATCTTCTCCTTCCAACTTAATCCAGTGGCCCTTGCTAGTTGGATGCCCTCCTTTGGGGTTTTGTTGAAACCCTCGACCATTTTGTTGGTCTCAGGGTGGTATAGTGCAAAGCGATTACGTTTTTTCCCATTTGTCTCAAGGAAGTCTCACATCTCTTTGGAGCAGATTGCACTCCATTTCCGGTCAACAGGCTTTTAGGCAGACCTTCCCTGAGGAACAGCTCTTGCAGGAACTCAATGACAACCTTGGTGTTGATCTCGGACACAATTTTAACCTCTGGCCACCTTGAATAGAGGTCTATTAGTACTAGAATGTAGGGAGTACGATGCTCACCGGTCAAGGGACCTACAATGTCTAGTGCCACCTCTACCCAGGGACTCAACAGGGGTGGCCTACACTGCATGGGAGGAGTGTGCTGCTTTAAAACCTTGTCGCTGGCAGAGCACGGTACACAGTCTCTTATTTTCCTCTCGATTTCGATATCCATGTTGGGCCAACAATAGTCCGCCCGCATCCTCTGCTTGGTCTTGGTGATCCCCAAGTGCCTTTTGTGGCCAAATCGACTAAGCACTCTCTTAGGGTCTCGGGTGAAAACAATCTGGTGCCCCTGAACAGACACTGGTCGGTGAGTGACAATTCACTCCAAACCATCCAGAACAGTCTCAGTGCCTCACTCTGTTTGTCTTTGTCTTTCCAAGTTTCCTTAATCCTCTCACTTACTTCTCTCAAAAGCCCATCAGCTCTCAGGGCTTCCTTCCAGCTTCCTTCTTCAATGGCCCCTTGGGTGACGACGCACACCTTCTCCGTTAGCATCTCATTGTCATACTCATCATCCTCCTCGACTGCACCTACTTCTTCCTTCACTTCCCGTACAAAGCGTGGGAGACAGTCAGCTGCCAGGTTCCTTGCTCCCGGTACATATTCGACATCGAAGGTGTACAGCTGCAGATGTACGACCCAACCCCTGATCCTGCTCGAAATTGAGTTCAGCCCTTTCTTGTTGAATACTTCAACCAACGACTTATGGTCTGTCCTAAGATCGAATTTCGTTCCCAACACAAAATCTCAGAATTTGTTTATTGCCCAATGCACCGCCAGGGCTTCCTTCTCGATCACCGACTAGTTGACCTCAGCCTTTCGAAGGGATCATGACACGAATGCTATCGTCTGCTCTCCTTTCTCACCCACCTGCGTGAGGACCACTCCCAGGCCCTTTGAACTCGCGTCTGTGGTCAACACCGTCTTTTCCTTGGTATGAAGGATCTGAGGCTTGGGGCTTCGGCCAGTGCGTTTTTCACATCTTCAAATTCTTTCTGGCACTCTTCGCTCCACTTGAAATTCACCCCTTTCTTAGGTAACTGGCGTATGGCATAGGTCCGTCCGGCAAAGTTCTGCACAAACTTGCTATAGAACTCCAGCATCCACATAAATGACTTTATCTCCTCTTTGCTTTTGGGTGGAGCAAGATTGATTATGGTGTTCTGAAGTTCGGTTTTAAGGCGAATTCCGCCTGCCGTTACTTTGTGACCCAAGAAATCTATTTCTTCACAGCCAATTCTGCACTTCTCCTTCTTCACCGTGAGGCCTTGCTCTCTGCTCTCATCTTGGTAGCATATGACTCCAGGAATGCCTTTAAGTAGGCTGCTCATGATCCTCTGAAATACCGCTGCGGCCGATACTAGTCCGAACGGCATTCGCTTGAACTTGTAAGCTCCCATTGGTGTAACAAACACTGTGAGTTCTTGCGAGTCATGATGAAGCTTGACCTGGTAGTAGGTCAAGTCCAGGGTAGAAAATACTTTTGCCCCCTCCAACATGCTCATCATCTGCGAGATATTCGGGAGCGGGAACTTGTCGGCTATGACCTCTTTGTTTAAAGCCGTGAGATCAATGAACAATCGAACAGACCAATCCCCTTTCTTGGCCGTGACAATCGGTGCAAGCCACTCTGTAGCTTCCACTGGTTCGATGACCCGTAAGTTGCACAAATTCTCCAATTCCTCCCTCACAGCCTCTTGGATTGCGATGGGGAGGTTTCTGACTTTAGCTACCACAGGCTCTGCATTCTCCCTGAGCTTTATCTTGTGGGAATACTTTCTGAGGCATCCTAGAGCCTCTGTAAATACTTCCTTGAATTCTTCCTCTATTTCCCCCAATGTCTCTCCTACCTCTTGCAGCAGTTTCTGTGGACTTTTATTGGGGTTGAGGTATATACCTAGTTCTTTTTGAGCTTGCCTCCCAAGTATGTTGTCCCCCTTTTTAGACACATAAATCTTTGCAACCGTCAATCTGTATTTGTATCCTATAGTATCCCAGAAGTAACCCTTCGTGTCTATGGGTTGCCCTCCATAACCTCCCGGCCTTACGTCCATTTTGCACAGCCTCAACCTCCCTTTTGACACCTTCTCAAACTCTTCTGCAGATATTATTGTTATGTTAGAACATGAGTCAAACATTGCCTGTATTCAGGTCTCTTCCACCTTTATCGTGTCTTAGGGATTGCTAACTTGTTCACCTTGATTTTATCGCACACACCCGTGTGGTACTGTCCCTACTCTGCCTCCTGTAATTGTAATTGCTCTTGCAGCATTGCCTGAAATGTCCTTTCTTACTGCATGTTGATCTCAAAGCAGGACAATCCTTGTCACTTGCCATGTGACCTTGCTTACTGCACCTATAACAGTTTCCTTTGAAACTCCAGCTCCCTTTGGTCTCTCTTTGTTCCTTTTTCTGTTCTTTTACCGCTAACACACTGTCACTATCCCTAGTCACTTCACTCACTTTGACTTTGGTCTCACTGTCTAACTTTATTTCACTTACACATTGCATCATGTGCTCTACTTGTTTAGCCACAATGAGCTCCTCCCCCAGGGGCTGGTCGTCTTTCAACCACAACTCTTCTTGCACCCGCTCAATTCTGCATGTAAGCACAAACTGGTGCCTGATCCTCTTCTCACATGCTCCCCCAAACTTGCATGTGGCCGCCAGCTTGCGCAACTCTGAAACAAATTCTTCGAATGTTTCCCCTTCTTTCTGCCCTCTCTTGCCAAAGTGGTACCGCTCCATGATGATGATAGTTTTAGGTAAGTAATGTAAGTCTAGTTTCTTCAGACTAATCTCATACTCATTTAACCCCCTCGCCTCATTGGCATTCAACTCTGAAAGATACTCTAACACTTCCTGTCCTTCCGCCCACATGTAGTGCATCAACAAAGCAACCTTTCTTTCTAGGCCCAAATTTGAACCACACACTCCTGCATAATTCTGGAAAACATTTTTCCATTTGTTCCATTTGAGGGCTGGCTCCCCTGGGTTGGATAAAAAGAATGGGGCGTGACATTCTGCATGGCCAACCTTTCGCTGATATGATCCCACCCTTACAAAGGAATTAGTATGCAAATTCACTCTTGGTAAAATGTTCCCCTTGATATGTAGTGCACTAACTCTAACTAGGTTTCTATCCTGAGAAAGCTACCAAATGTGGAAGACGGATAATCACGAAATATCCTGGGCCCCCTACAAGGAGAAAGTAAAGCAGTTCAGCAAATGTTGTTGTTATGGTAGATCTCTTCTCCCAGGAGCCCACTAGATGGCACTGTTTCTGCGAGGCTAATTAAACCAGTCTGGGTGTTTTCCTTGCTGAAATCGTTGTTTCCGCCCCTTCTCCTCAGCCACCTCACACCCAAGACGACAGATAATACAAGGAGACCCTCAGGGGCGTCTCCAGTTCCTTCGTGTTGCCTCTTTCAGGGTGACTGATGTACATTCTCCTCAGCCGTGCTGGAGCCTCGCAGTGCAATGCCACAAGCTGGCTCAAAAAAACCGAAGCTTAGTTGAGCTCCTGTCAGGCACTCAGGAAGCCGCCTAAAATTGTTCTGCTTCGGTGTCTTCCACACTAACACCTTCTCTCCCTCTCGCAGCCACGGCACCAGGATATTAGCACTCACAGTTTGCTCATTACTTGTATACCACGCCTGGCACCACCAGTGCCAGCACCTCCACCTCCTACAGCACAACGGCGCGGTCCTCTTCACATTGAGAGCGCCATCGTCCACGCCAACTCAGCCAGACACCACAAGAGACCACACCACCACCTGGCGCTCGGCCAATTGCACTCACGTCGAGGCACAGGAGAAGACTGCCCTGAGTCAAGGTCCCGATCTTTTTTGCTGCGATGGCTCCACACCCGGGTGTCGGCCCCAACCTCTGCAGCTGCCCACGCATCAGCGCGCCCAGCGGGGCAGAGTCCAGACCTCCCTGAGGCCAGCAGGGAGGGTTCCGTGCTTTGTGCGATGAAGGGTTTTGCTCCCTCCTTCAGGTAGGAGATCTGTTTTACCATTATTTCTGACCCCACCTGTGCCTGTCAAGGTAAAGTCTCCACACAACCTGTGGGTCACCGTTTGCTGCGGGGTGGGGATGCCCCTTCTAGTTTCTTTTCCACATGTACTGCTCAAGTTGTCGCTTCAGAAGGTAGGTGCCACCTTCTAAGCCTCGAAGGCGACATCCCAACGCGTTGAGGTCACTCCTTGCTTTACACTTTGACTTAGTCCCGTCCTCGTCGCCAGTGTTAAATTCGTAATGATGACACAGGACCACAGGAAACAGTAAAATAACTGACCAGGTTTATTGTAGAAAGTAATCAGAACAGCGACCTCAGCCACAGCTGTCCTCCTGGCGTTCTGTGCCCGGGTACTCGCCTCAGAACCTTCACCACCGTGACATTCTACAGTCATGTCACTGGCGGTGAGACCCAATGCGAACCCAGGGGTAGAGGTGGGAGGCATAACTCAGGTTCCCCCCAGAATGGAAGATAGCTCAGGTGCCTCCCCTTATGCTGGCCCCCATGGTGGACAGGGGTGTGGGAACCAATCTCAGCTGCACCCTAGAGGAGGGGGACTTATGCCATATGTGCATTGTGGTCTAGGGAGTTTAATTGCGTTGAATTCCTCCAGCATCACATCCCAGTCCGCGGAGATCGGTATTTACTGCAGTCCCCTATATTCTTCTCTCCTGATGGCCATGGTTTCAGCACCACACCACCGGACTTCTTCCCCATGTCAAATGTTTAGTGATGGAGCTTTTCGCTATAAGCAGAACTAGGCCTGCAAATATGTCTTGGGGAGGCTTTATAGCCCCAGTATACACCGCTCCACTGTGTCCCAGCTAGAGATACCTGTGATGCTTCCTATCACATGTGCAATCTCCGACCAAAACACCCTAGGCATGGGCACGTCCATAACAGGTGCAGTATGTCAGCTTCCTCTGCCTGACATCTTAGGCAGCAAACCTGTGAAGTGGAATACATGCGGTTTAGATGGTACAGGGTGAGGTAAGTCCTATGTAGAATCATGTATTTTTTTAACTTGAAATTGGATTTGCGGGACACCCTGTTAGTGTATTCCAGGAGAGTTGTTGTCCATTATACCCTACCCAGGTCCCTGGCTCATTTCTCTCTAAGTGTCATGAGAGGGGTCTCTGCCTGTGCCCGGGTACCCCTGTATAACCATCTTATCAGGTGGCATCCATCAGGTATACAGCATGTGTCGAGTTATATGTCGGAGGCTCCTTGCCATCTGGCGCCCAGTGTTTCTTCATATATCTGACTATTCCTACATGTAGGATAAAGAGAGAGCTTGGGACCCACTCCTCCTGGGCAAAGTTCTTGTGATCCATCAGTACACCATCTGCAAATAGCGCTCCCATTGTGGAGACACCCTCCTGTGTCCAACCAAGTATACCCTGCCTAGTGACCAAGCCAGTCAATATAGGGATTCCCAACAGTGAAGTATTAGGGGAGTAGGGGAGTTTCTGGTTTGTGTTTTGTAGTGCCTTTTTCCAGTAAGTGAGAGCTGTACGCAGCAATAGGGGGTCCCAGAGGGAATTTATCTCTGTGGCAACAGTAAGATGTTGAGGGCACCAAGGGTCAGGAACTGTGTTATGCAACCCAATTCATGCAGATTGCACCCAGCTAGCCAGTGCAAAAGCCTTTGCAGCTGGCTTGCAAAGCAGAAGGCATGGCAATCTGGCACTTACAAGCCCACTCTGCCCATCCCCAGCTGTAATTTGGGAGGTCCTACTCTTCTGTGACCTCTTCCCCAAATGAGATCCGATAATAGTGTGCCTAGTGTGTTAAAAAGGGAGGTAGGAATAAGTTCTGGTAAATTTGTACAGAAATATAACAGGTGCAGAAGCATGACCATCTTGGAAATGGCTTTTCTGACTTCACTGCAAAGTGCAATGACACCCAGAAAAGATATTTGGATGCGAAGCGCTTTAATCACCCTCATCGGGTTGCCCTTTAATAGGTCCTGTGGAGACCTATATATTTAAATACCGTTACTGCGAGAGATAAATGACCAAACCTTATTGCCTCCAGGCTCTCTCCTGGGTGTAAAAAGTACATGTGAGACTTCTTCTAGTCGATGGTTAGGCCTGAAATGTGTTCAAAATCTTTGAAAATATGCAGTATGGGCTCCAGGTTACCCGCTAGGTCATGAATGTAGAAAATGAGATCATCGGCATATGGTAACATTACATGTATTGTGTTGCCCACTCGAATCCCAGTTTTCTATGCTTCCTTCTGGAGGGGTTCAAGCACCAACACAAATAGCAATAGTGACTGTGGGCAACCCTGTCTTGTGCCTCTGCCCACTGGGTAAGGCAGCGAGACATAGGCTCAAGATCGGGCCCTTGCCGTAGGGGAACTGTAAAGCAGCCTGACCCATCTCACATACTCCGGGGGGACACCAAATTTGCTCATAGCATTTAACATATATTCCCAGTTAAGGAAATCAAAGGCTTGGTACAAATCGAGGGCAATGCACCCAGCATTCACAGGGACCCCAGGAGTGTTTTCCATCAGATGATAGAGATGTCTGATATTCAGGGAAGTACTACGAGCTGGGACGAAGCCACTCTGGTCATTGTGTATCAGTTGTGGCAGGAAGGGGAGCAGCTGATGAGGCAAGATTTTACTTAGTATCATGTATTCTGTAGGTAAAAGTGACGGTGGATGGTAGTCCAACATGTCCGAGGGGTCCCTGCTCGGTTTAGGAAGGGAAGTGACCAAAGCTTGCATGGTGATGAGGGGGAGGCTCCTAGCGTCTACGCCATTTGGTATAAACGCTCTAGGTGGGGTACCAATTTGTCCAAGAAGATGTCATAGAATTCTGCCGGTAGGCCATCAGGGCCCAGAGCCTTGTTGCGTGGGAGTTCTTAGATGGCTTCACTAATTACATTTTTAGTAATAGGGCCAGTCAGATATTTTTAGTCTGCCTGTGAAAGTTGGGGATAGTTTAGGTCTCGCAGGAACGTTTCCATGGGCTCCCCTACTGCTCCCCAGGGGCCCTGTACAGTGCCCCATAGTATTCACAGAAAGCTAAATTTATGTTTTGTTGCGTGTTCAATGTGGTGCCATCTAATAGGGCTATCTCATGTATATGGGGGGGAGTGGCATATCTAGTAGCAGCCATGCAAGAAGCCCTCCTGATTTATCGGCCTCCACATGTTTGAGCTGGGTATAGGATTGGTAATTCATTACTCGGAGATGCTCCAGCAATTTAGCGTGCTATATGCGTGCCTCCTGTAGCTCCTCCTTTTTAGTAGTGTCGCTGACCGCATCTTGTTCTACGTTGTTCATAGTGTCTTCTACAGACTTAAGGTGCTTGTGGATCTCCTGCCTGGCACCTACAGTTATGCTAATAGCAGTACCCCTTATAAGAGTCTTGAATGCATCCCACTCAATGAGGTGTGAAGACGCCGTATTGCCAATTTAGGCAAAATAATTGGTGATGGGCGACGCCATTGTGGCTCGTAATACGGCGCATCCAGCATCCGTGCCAATAGCTTCCAGGTAGGGACGGGTGTTGGAATTTTCCCCCACGATATCGTGACCTCTACTGAGTTATGGTCAGAGAAGGTCTTCCACAGATATGTGGCATGGGTCACTTGAGTTGTATTGGAGAGGGAACAGAATGTTCTACCTAGTTGTTTGTGCAGCTGGTGGGGCGGGGAGTAGAATGAGTATTTCCTGCTGTTTGGGTTCTTGAGGCGCCAAACATAACCCAACCACAAACCTGCTGCCCACCCGCAGAGGTCATCTGCCTGCTTGATAGCGACTGCTCCATAGAGGGGAGGGTGAGAGCAGTCAATATAGACATCCAGGACAGCATTATAGTCTCCTCGCAGCACCCATGGGTATCCCATCCAGTCTGCCAGTACTGTATTGAGACTTATTAAGATTTTTTTCTGATGGTAATTCAGGGCATATATACTGCCTATGACTGGGTGTGCCATCATGTGTGCCATGGACAATGCCATACCTGCCATGTATGTCTGTGTGCTGCTCCAAGGCTACACACAGAACCACACTTCGAACCCAAATAGCTACTCCCCTTGCAAAGGTGGAGTATGATGTGGTGAACACTTGGCCTCTCCACTTCTTGTGAAGCTTGATAACCTCATAATCAGTGAGGTGTGTCTCCTGCATCAGGGCAAACTGTGCCTTTTGTCTGTTTAGTTGAGCGTGTATCCTAAGGCAATTGTGTACTGCCCATCCCTCTAACATTCCAGGTGATTATGGTATATGTTCCCAGTATGGCCATATGTGTGTGTGTTCAGCTCTGAGAACTGCCTGAGCTCGGGGGCAGGGTAGTATGCACCTTATATTAGGGGGTAAGCTAGAATCCCCCAAAAACATGTTAAAACCCAATACTAGGTCCAACTCCAGAACTACGCTAGACCAAACAAAATGCACAACTTTACAAACAGTTAGCTAAGTTTGATTTGCATTCGCTATTGGGAAGGCTGCTCCAACGCCTTGCATAACTCTCTAGATTGTACACGATTTTACGAGTGACCGGACCATGGTCCTTTATTAAGGATATTGCGAAACTTGGAGAATAGTAAGGAAGCTGCAGGGGACCACAGCCCACATACAATGCAGATTGCTTCTGGCTCAGCAAGGTGTTCGTGAGAGGGGGACATCAGCCCAATAAGTCATTTGCATTTAGTGGAGTGATAGAGGGAAACAAATCAAGGCTATTATCTGAGTCTGAACTCATAGTAGTGTCCTCCGATGGCAAGGAGGGGGTCACTGTCTCTGGGGGCCACTGCTGTGTCAAGCACTGCATCTCTGCCTGGCTTAGCCTGCTCTGGGGATCGGCTCTTTGAGACGAGCTTGCAAGTCGACTTGGTGCGGTGTGTTCTTCCCCTGGACACTGTCTGCGGCCCCTGCTTGTGCTCTGTGTCGAATTTTCATGTGTGGGGGGAATGTGACTTTTTGCCAATCCCCCACAGCCTCCTGGCTGTCAAAGAAACATGTCTTCTGCTCATGCATAATCCACAGGTGGGCAGGAAACAGCAAGGCATACTTAAGGATCATAGCTCTACGTTTCTTTTTTATCATTTGGTGGGAGGCCCTCTGACGTTGCACCAGTGCTGTGAAATCTGGGTATGGTAAAGTCCAATGGTTCTCGTACTGCATAGATGATTTCTCCCTGGCAATTCGGAGCAGCGTATCTCGATCCTTGTACCTAAGTATACGGGGGATCATTAAATGCAGGGGAGCACCTGCCACTGGCTTTCTCGTGGGGATTCTATGAGCTCTCTACACACAGAAGAGGTCAGACAGGCCCTCCAGGGCTACATGCTCCCACAACCTTAGCTCCACAAAGCAAGTGGAATTGAGGCCTTCACAACGCTCTGGCAAACGTATTATAGGGACATTATTCCCCCAAGCCCTGCCCTCCGTATCCTTGACCCTGTCTTGTAGGCTGGATACTTGGCACTGCAGCTGTGATATCTGCCCTGCATGGTCCTTGTGCTGCAGAAGCAGTTCTACTAGGAGGTGCTTATTACTTTTCACTGTGGAGGCCGGCTTGTTGTGGTCTGCCTTGAGTAGTGTAAAGCCAGCTGTCAGGGATACTAGTACATAAATTCACCAAGCACTCAGAATCAAGTCCACTTTAAATTCACAAGGTAGGTAAGCTTCTTCAAATCCTTTCTTTTATTCGGTCATCAAAATTCAATGGAAATTCTTGAACAGCAATGCAGCCAACACGTGTTTCGTCTAGTCTTTGTTTGACAATTAGACTTCTTCAGGGCTGCAAGTAATTACAATAACCTAAGTTTAGGTTTGTAATACCAACACTTATGGCAAAACCACAAAATTATAACATTAACATAGGTTGCAAGTTACTTCTCAAAGTTACCGAACAGTGTAACACAGAGAAAGCGTAAAAAACTGAAAGAAGTCCCAAATACCAAGCGTGAAAAATTGAATCATCACAGCGTAACAGAATAATTCGCCAGGTCGGCAGTCCAAAGTATGAAACCCAGTGTGAGGTAAAAAAATTAGTCAACAACGTAGTAAAACATACCAGTAATATGAATGACTTAAATACTCATCAGGCCTCTGTATAAATGCATCCTCATCTGTCTGAAAAATCAAAGTACCCTAATCACAAGCCATTCACAACGGTTCAATGATAAGTAAAGGCGCAAACAACTAACATAGTAACTCACCCACGAGGGTAAACAAATATCTTGTAGCACGTCTTAATACTAACACCATCCCATGTAGAAGAACGGGTAGTAACCTCAAATCTCATGTAGTAGTGCAGCAACTGCAAGTCAAATATGACAAAAAGTAACTTCACCATTCTCTGGTGATGCAACAAAACATATTAAAAAACCACCATTTATGTCTTCCCCTTACCTATCTGTATGCCGCTTTTATGCATCCAATAGTTTTAGTCCCACGAAGTAAATTGTTATTCACTGTAGTTATACCTGCCAAATATAATAAAGTGTAAGTACTCTACATCTAACTAATATTGCCAAAAGAAATGATTGGGTGTTTGAGCCAATAAGCTCGTAAGTATAGCTTGCTATTCACCTGTATTGAGCAGTCTCCTAGCGTATCGTATATCCGTAATTCCGCGTGCTACGCCGGCGCCATCTTGTAGTGGCTTTAAATCGTAAACAAACACATGCGCCATCTTGGAATGGTACATATGTCTCGAAACACGCTAACGCGTTAGCATGAGCTAATCTTACCTTCGCCTACACAATAACATTTGGGTATTTCCTTATATCTTCACTATTATCTATCTTAAGAAATAATGCTAATTGAAATTGCGACTAAATACTCTTTACCAAGAATTATCAACAGCCATTTCCTCCAAAAATAAAAATAAACGGGCATCATCTTGTAATGGCTAGATATACTGGTATGAACCTTAATCCTCGAATCAAAACACCCAAAACATCATAGTAAATAAACACTCACTGCATTAAATTTAGAGCAGCAATACCAGTTAATGGTAATAAACAATATATCCTCCATGTGTACATAAATGTTACTAAGGTATATACGTAGCCTTAAGTGCACAAAATATTATGCAGTTTGTAGAAAGTATTCGCATCTTTTTTATGTAGTATATGCGCCGCAATTAACACAACTCTCAAGCCAAATAGTATACACCATATTCCCTTATAAGAATGGCTCATTACTGGGTACAAGTAGCGCACTTAAGACCAAGGTCAGGATAGATTAGTATGAGGAGATAGTAGTTAGGGAGTAAGAAAGATTAAGCGCATCAGTAAGTAAGCACACTTAAATCTTAAAGATTCACTCACAGATCAATAGATTACATTTCAAAGGTAACAGAAATAAGAACAAGATAAACAATCTTCATCTTTCATTTCCTAAGTAATATTCAAATTCATGATCAACGTTCATCCCTAGTTCCACAGCTTTCAGTTTCATTAGCCACATCACTTCTCTCCGTCGCAGAACTAGTTGCCTATTTCCACCCCTTGGATCACGTTTCACATGATCAATTCCATGATATGAAAACAAATGCTTTTCTTTTTCTTGGTAATTTCTGACCAAATGGGAAGCAATAAGGTAACGTGTATCCCCTGTCTTGAGAGTTCTAACTCCGGCAGCTTCCCTTTTGTATGTCCCATAGCGCACCGCTGAGTGGGGCCAGTCACTGTTTTAGTGTGTCAGAGCCTAGAGTCTGTGGGTTCACCACCCGTAGGCACACCAAAAATACCCAGGATCGCAGCCCTGGGAGCACCTCAGAGGCACCAATACTTCTCGGCCCGCCTCAGGTAATCAATGCAGGACCAGGCACGGGGAAGCCAATGTTAGCCCAGGTCCTAGAGTCCAGGTGCACCTCTGCAGAGTTTCCCCGGCTGGGGCCAGCAGGAGATGTGGGTGCCTCACAGCAGGCAGTTGTGCAGCGAGTGCGGCTCTGTTATCAGTAGGGTGCCCCTTCAGGTTTGCATGTCTGGCCATTGTAACCCCCTGGCGCCCTGGTCCGCATCCATGGGCAGGCCGCACTGCTAGGGCAGGCATCACCTCACCTGTTCTGGCCCGATGAACCAACCCAGCCATCAACCGCCTCCTTTCATCAGCAGTTCCCTTTGCGGTTATTCGGGCAGGCCCCACAGTCTCAGGCACCCCACCCTGGGGATTTACAGACAGACAGGGTGTTTGGCCTTCCCGGTCCACTGCCACATGCAGGGACTGCAGTCATGGCCAGAAGGCAGGGAATCGCCACACGAGTCCACGCCACACCACACGTCCCGCAGTACAGGACACAAGACTCACCACTGGGATGATCAAGTCTGCGGGTTCCGCCTCCACATCAGGAGCCCCCAGCATCCCTCAGTGTCTCTGCCCTCATCCGCTTGTAGGCTCACCGCCACAGGTTCAGCGGACAGATTCACCATCCTGACGCCACCAGTTGCAGCCTGGCTGGCGCATGTGGAGAAGACTTTCCCATGCAACAGCAGTTATCTCCCAACCCTGGTGAGTCAACCACAATTTCCGTTAGCATGGACCAGCGGCACCACGGCCAAGGGGGAGGAAGTGGCAGGCTGCACTCACCATGGACGCTGTAGAGTGTGTCTAGACATTGTCAATGAGCCATTATATGATCCTGATCAAGTCCTTTTTGTTGATGGTTCATGCTTAAGAAACAATGAAGGAAATTTGGCAGCGCCTTGAGACCCTCCGGGTAAGTAGTACTCTATATAAATGTCTGTGATTGATTGATTGATTGATTGACTGTCTGTACCATCTCTGGAGTGGTGCAAGCTGCTTAGTTACAGGGAGTACACTCTGCATTAGTGGCAGAAATCATTGCTTTGACCCTTGAGTGCCTTGTTTCTAAACAAATCCGAGTCACAATCCACACCGATAGTCAGTACAGTTTCAGTGTGGTTCATGATATAGGACAGCTATGGTCACAGAGAGGGATCCTAACGTCATCTGGGTCCCCAATATAAAATGAGAAATATGTCAGACAATTGTTGGAAGCTTTACAACTGCAAAGAGAAGTGGCTGTCACTAAATGCTCAGCCATTAAAATGGGGAATGATTTGATTACTTTTAGAAATAGGTATGCCAATGAAGTTGCATGCTACAGTGCTCTTCATGCATGTGTTTTCAATGGGGAATATACTGGCAAGAGTACAGAGAAGACTAAACTAAACATGATGCTAGCAGTTGCTGACACATGGGATGAAGTGAGGCATTTGGAATTAGAGGTCACAGAGAAATAAGAAACGGGTTGAAATAAAGCAGGTTGTGAGAAAGGGAAAGATGACATTTGCTTGTCAACTAATGGCAGGGCAGTATTACCAGATGGTTTGTTACATCCAATGGTAAGGAGAATTCATGGCACAGCTCACATAGGCAGGGATGCGATGGTGAGATTGTTCAGACAGATTTGGTTCAATCCAAGGTTTTGAGTGATTGTGGAAGCTGTGTGCCATTGGTGTGTCTCATGTCCACAAATGAATGCTTGGAAGAAGACTTTTGTTGCCTTGAGCCACATTGGGAGATCGGGGTGTCCATTTAATTGGATCCAAATTGATTTTGTTGAGGTGCCTGTGTTTAATGGTTTGAGATACATTTAGGTTATCGTGTGTATATTCTCTGGATGGGTTGAAGCTTACCCGAATAGGAGATGTGATAGGTTCACAGTAGCCAAGTTGTTGTTGAGGGAACTCATTCCTGGAATCAGATTTGCAACTACATTGGAGTTATGAAGTTACTGTAAACTGGCTTGAATGTGGTTCAGAGACTACATTTTAGCTACAGGCCAGAGGCATCAGGAATGGTGGAGCAAATCAACATTACCTTAAAATTGAGGTTGTCTAAAGTGTGTGCTTCAACATCTTTGAAATGGCTGGATGCTTTACCTTGAAAAGGAACTAAAATGAAATGAAAAGGAGACTTATAGAGCGCAAAACATTCACTCAAAGGTATCATGGTGCTAGCTCCTCAAAATACAGACAAGATCAGTAGAGACAGCTTCAAAGGATAAAAAGCTACGACTTTAATGCCTTCCTAAATGGCAACAAGTGAGTTTCTGTCTTCCAAAGTCTGGTCGTACTGACCACAAAGCTTCTTCCCCCTACAGGCACATTTTTTAAACCTGGGAACTACCAAGTAGTGCTAATTATCCAGGAGAACTGGATTGTCGCCCCATGAAATACTTTTTTGAAGAGGGGTGCCTTTGCCTACCGTGCCTGCTACCGCGTTAGTGAACATCACAGATGATTTGATCATTGACTACTGTAAAGGACTGGCTGATGTGGTTTGTTCTGTCTCCCATCAGGTTGAAACGGTGTCTGCACAGACTTCAAGTGATCTCTGCCATGTCCTGAACACAGGAGATTGGGTTCTAGTCAGAAAGCATGAGAGGAAGAACTGCCTTGATTCTTGATGGTGTGGGCCATTTCAAGTGAAGCTGGTGACTACAACTGTTGTGAAGTGTGGCAGAGTACCGAATTGGCAAATGCCTTTCACACCTGATAAGTCCGAGTTCCCTCCGATGAAACAGCTCCTCTCCCAGAAGAACTTCTAGCTGTGACGAGGGGTCACAGGAAGGGACAAGCTAAGATGCAGAGATACCTGAAGAGCCAGGATACACACCATATCAATCTGAACGGGGGGTCGAGGCCTGGTATAGACTCTGAGGGAGACAGGTTCATTGCGAGGGACGGACTGGCTCAGTGGGAGAGACTGGTTTGACAAGTAGATGTGTGCAGTTAAGGAATAAAGAAGTTGCAGATGAGACCTGACCAGTGAGAGAGGGAAGAAGGAACCTTAGACTTCACAGTCTGATCTAAGTGAGGCTGAGTATAACACATATAGTACGAGAAGAAGCAGGCGAGCACAAGTTTGTCTGAGATATTCCTCTCCCAAGTGGACCTATCTGTTTACAAATGCTTGGGAGAGTGAGGCCAGAACGGTGTTGCTGATTGTCCACATTTTGCTGAGAGTTTCTGGAATTGAAGCCAATGCACTTCTGTTATTGACGGTTCCTTTCCCACCAAGGCTAAGTGTCTTAAGGACTCTGATTCTTGAAGACCATGAATTCCCAAGCTTTGAAGCACCACATTCCCCTCAAGAGATTTCAGCATTGAGAGCTGAACTGTTATAACGTGTTATTGAGGAGATTGGCTATGACCTGATAAGGGATGTGAATTGAATTTGAACTGTAATTAATTTGTTTGGAGAAGATAACCTAGGCTTGAATGAAAGAAGAATAAATTCAGGCATGTCCATCTAGAAGAAGAAGAAAGAAGGCTAGGGAAGTCTTTCAACCGGTGTAAATAATGTAGACCAGAGACTGTTGAAAATAAGTTTCCAAGATTTCAAAAGGAAATTTGCTCAAGAATATTTGTCATACGTGGATAAAGGTGGAGAAAATTGTCTGTGTGCTGATCCTCTTTCAAACTGTGATCCAAGTTACTCTAAAAAAGGACTCTGGAAATTTGACTAATCGGAGGGCACATTAGGATCTGAGAAGACTTACTAGCGCAAACTAGTCACTTCCTTCATGTAGACCTATTCCAGGGTGATTTATACATTGAATGCTTATGCTACGTTGCTGTACAAGTTCCTAGACACTATGGAAGTTAGTGATTGCTATGTGTGCATGCAATTACCTGCCTCAGTCGAGGAGGGAAAAAAATACCATCACTTACCCTTGCCTTATGGTATTAGTTGTAGTTTCAAATTATGATGTGGTACTTTCAGAAATACCTTCATATGAACATCTAAATAAATACTATTACTATAAAAGAGTAGAGAGAATGGAAAATGTCTACTCATCAACATTGACACTGGTCACTGCTTACATGCAAAGACATAACGTAACATGCATACTAACAGATGCAGTACAGAAATGCATAGATCAAGTAGAAGATAGACGTAGGGGATTAGTTATTAAGGTTGACAACAAGGACAAGGATTCTGATTGGAGCAAGGAGGAGTTAGCTCAAAAGGCTATTATAAAGTTCTGGTCCTATAACTTTGGATTGGCAACAACAAGGCAAGCTTTGCATACGTAAAGCTGACAGTTGTTAAGATTCACTATTTGTGGGAGAGAGTGTGTATGATCAAATCTCCTCAGTCAATTGTGCTTGGAAGACATTTTTGCAAGAGTCAGTTTGAATGCTACCAGAAGTATATATTGTGTGTAGAAAGAATGCCTATGTTTGGTTACCGAGCAAATGGTATGGTACTTGTTATTTGGCAGTCGTGTTTCTGGTATTATACCATGTGGATGATTTGGTGAGTTCTGAAGTAAAAGTTGAACAGCAAGGAAAAATGTGGACTGAGTGCTGGAGAGTTTGTGGGAGATATATTTGGAGCAATACTGCCTAGTTTGGGAGTGGTGTTGAATGACATCAAGATTAGAAGGCTGCCTACCCTAGTACATACATTATCTGTTGACACTGCTCTGTCTTTTCTACTCATAGATGGGGAGATGGTTTTGATAAGGGCAATAGTGATGCTGAATCGCCTTGCATTAGAGGTGCTACTTGCAAAAGAAGGCGGACTCTGTTGGATGCTGAAGATCCAACAGTGTTGTACTTATATCCCTGACAGGTGTAAGGACCTGAAGGGATATATTAATAATATCGCTGATATATATCCTGAAATACAGGACCAGGCAGCTGAAGGAGTTTGGGATAAGATTGGAAAGGGATTTGGTGCAGTTGGAAATTGGTTTGCAAATATAGGAAGTGGATTCTTTGTATACATCTTGCAACAGATAATGATTGCTATAATCTGTATCTTTGTCTTGGTAGGGATGATAAGGGCTTGTAAGTAGCACAAAGTGAGACAAGTGGACAACTCCTTAAGGTAAAGAGACAGGAGGATGGAAAGACTGCTGCACAGTCACTATGAGAATGGGGGCATTCAGTAGAGTTTAGCTACAACATGTGTTTAGATTGGTCTGCTCTGCAGGGATGATTTGAAGGTTTTTGTGATGACTCAACATCATCAAAGGAGGGAACTGAGGGAGCGGAAATATCATTTCACTTGTAGGGGTGCTACATAATCACAGGTAAAATGCATCAGCATATAATCTTGCAATTATAATAATGTTAAGTGTTAGAATTGTGAAAGTATTAACGTAACTATGTGACATGTTTTAGGTTATTGTGAAGTACCATGGAGAATTAACGTAGGAAATGTATGTAACTAGCAGAAAATGTTAACATGAAGAATGTATGTTATGAAGTTAATGCCACTCATATATACTGAATGTGACTAACAAAATATTTCTAGAATTTAGTGTTGGTTAAAACGCAACAGGTTTATGTCAAATTGTAATGTTCAAATTGACACATTCCTTTGTTATCTAAAATCGTAGCCCTGAATTGCAAGTCCCAGACAACTCTCACTTTAGAAATAATAGTTTGAATTTCATGTGCCCTGTGGAATCTTTTCTTTCTCACATTTGTATTGCAGTTGAAGAAGAATTCTTGTTAGACAGAATAATGTCTTTGTTTTAGTAGCTAGGCAAGGAGAGAAGAAGCTACAATTGTGGGCTTGAATCAATAAAAGTAAAGACACTGAGTTTCACAGGGGAGAAGGCCTGGGAACCAAGGACAAAATGTTTCCAAGGGTGCACGTGGAGTATATTGTTGAAAACATGTTTAGACAGTACCCAGAGTGGATGGCATGTGCAAGGGGCACTAAGGGAGAGCTACCTGTGGATAAATGATTATTGGAATTATGGAAAGTACCCACTTCTTTCTTGCTTTCAGAGAGAGAGTATCTCAGGATTAGCTCTTTTTTTACAATAGTGGTTTCTTGCTACTTGACCCATTGCTGGTGGAGAGGCTTCTTAGGAAGACTCGAACAAACTGACACCTTTCCTTTCTATTAACAATGCTCATGTAGGGATGTCATCTTAGCGATAGAGTAGGGATACATTTTATGCTTTTCACTCACCCCACCTCTATGCAGGGAAACCTGGGCTCATGCTTCTTGATTTTCTGTTTCCTACTTCTTGAATCAATAGTTTTGTCCATGCTGCACTGCTTAAATTGGATGCATACATTTGGTTTCATGCTAATTCTTTTGTATTTCTATACCATTGTGTTGAGGTGTCTAAATGTCCATCTATTTTTTGGCTTTGTAATAAATTAACTAACCTTACATTGCTGCCCATGAATTATTTTGTACCAAGGAGAGTTGTTGGCTGATTAACTGTGTATCAACATTTTTCTTCCCTTCACACTTTTATGCTGCAAAAAAGAATGTTTGGATATTGTCTTTAGATATTTTCTAGAACTAATGGGTCCGACCCTTTCACTACAGTACCTGAACAACCATGGTTTATAGATACAGCTTGACTCAAAGCAAAGAAAAATAAGATTTTAATATTCTGTCATGTTTGGCTTTTCAAGTTTCATGTTTAAAAAATGTTAAATAAGTTAAATACATTTACATTTTATTAGTTTACAAGTCTGATAATTAGCACATTTTGTTTTCCTGGATGTATTGAAGTTCACATTTTTCATAATGCCAAGATGTTTGTGTGCTCAAAAATATGAATTATCTAGAAATGTTATCTGCTGTCTCAGTAGAAAATTTTAACACTCATGTTGAAGAAAGGCTGTTGGAGGAATGTATGTAGTCTACAATATAAATTCCATTTGCTCAATAGAGCTGTGTTGATTTGCATTTGTATTTTAACACGTTAATAATGTATTATGCATCTTGTGGCACGGTTTGAGCTGTCCTGAATTCGAATATTGTTTCTGAGTTCCTCTAGTTTATTGTCTGGGTTCTGTTGTTGACCTCTGCAGTGCCTGTGGCCTGGTAATAGACCTTATTCATAAATTCTCAGCCTAATTGCATAAACAGTTTTTCTAAAAAAAAAAATCATAATTATTCTTCTGTTAGGAGAACTGCATGCATAGTAACCATGCACTGTTTTGTAAAGTCCAAATAATGAGTGCAGGACAGAAGGAAATATTTTTTTGCTTGACGCTCAAATATTACACCATTTTTGGATACCTATTTTCCCTAAGCAGATTGATGTAGAGATTTTCCTTACATGTGGAAAGCTTGGTAACCTTAAATTTGCAGCTTTTCTTTGGAATGTGATACAACAACCAAATTTGAGGCTCATAGCTAAACCTCACTGAAAGTACCAGTGCTGTAATTACATTCTTATTGCCCATTATCTTTATAACAGTTTGGGAATTTGAAATGCATTTAGAACAAACTCTTCTAAGCGGCTGATTATGATGCAGTAGGAAACGGCTCTGACCCTTGGTCGGAGCCCTACCTACGGCATCATAATCTCCCGTTTGGGTTAATTCTGACTGACCCATTTTTCGGTAGTCGATCGGAAATTAATTTAAACAGGATTTCTGAATGTCTTACGATGGGCTTAGAGTGCCCGTCTGTTATTTGGCAAGGGGCCTGTAATCCCAAAACTGTCTCTTTCTGCCCAAGGGATTATGATTTTAGATTCCTACAGCCTTTCCGTGCTGTTGGAATCCAAATTTGGGGGCCCCCATGAGTCCAATCCTCCGGATGGCAGCCTAGGGGGCACCTATGGTTCCTCCTGTTCATCCCTGTACTCGGTGGCAGGCACCTTGAGGTGCCTGCCACGTGGGTGCAGGGATGAACTTCAAATCAGCTCTTTACAATGAGAGCCTACATTCTGGTCGGAGGTTGGTCGGGCCCAGTACCAGATCAAACTGCCCCTAAGTGTTATCAAACTGTGGTCAGACTGTACCTTAGTTTTTGATTTTTAAGAGTTTCTCCTTTTTGGAACTTCCTGGTGGGAGGTTTGAGTCTACAGTGGGGCTGCTCAAACAACATATCTACCCTGTCCAGCTGTAGTTCCCACGATTGCCTGCTAAACATTTTCAACCTCATGTACAAAGTCTAAATTTGATAAAGATATATTTATCAGGATCAATCATTTTCTTTTATCTATCTTCAGTCACCTTAGATACTACCATATAGCATATATAAGCTCTAATCAATATCACAGGAAACATTCTGAGAATTCATCCTGCTTTCTTCCGTTTGTTAATTTTTTCTTATCAATGTTTTGTCTTTCAAATTGATTTGTTTTGTAACTTTAGGTTTTTCATGTATTAACTGATTTGCTATTACACATACACAACACCGATTTTCCCAGAGAAATGGTTTGCTGAGTATACCAAGATATCAAGAGTGATCCTGGAAATATTCACAGAAATTACCTAACCTTTGTGGGTTATGTTGTTTGTACCTTGTGTGAGCTTGGTTGCAGATTACTTTCAGACTGCAATCTCTCACTGCACGTATTCCAACAATGGGATTCAATACATGAACATTTACCTAGAAAGCAAGATAATCAAGTTAATATTATTATTGATATATATTTTTTCTACTTCTCAACATTTCATTTAATTAATCCCTATAGCCTTAATTTGATGTTTGGGTTTGATGATACAATCTGGTCCTTCTGCATTTAATTTCAATTATTTAATCAACAAGGATGGAAACTGACTCTCAGTTGCTCGCAATGGGCTTAACAGAAATCATATTTATTCGAAGAGAACCACAAATTTTAGAGAAACAAGTAGATTCTTACAGTGGTACATACACCCACTTACTCAAACATGTAGTCTAGTATCACATGAGGCATGATTTGACTATGTGCTAATTCCATAAATTCACATCAGGAATTGCCAATACACTCCATATTCTGATGTTCCCTTGATACTGGTCTAGTACTGCCTATTTATTCACCTTTTTCTTTGTATTCGCTGATCAGTTCCTACAGTCAATGCTGGATATATATTTATAAATATATCTTCATATGTCGTGTAGTTCCTAGGAGTCGCCCAGGATTTCCGCGTTTTGGATGTTTGGATGGCATAAACTGAGGGCTTGGTTTCCCAACCGCTTACGGACACCCCACACAGATATATCAGCCAGAAGACCAGTTAGCTCTACAGTGCGACTACCAACCCCCTGTATTCTACAGTGCTGTTGGTAGTTTCTGGCAACCACTGAACATGACAACCGTGATTCCTCAGGGATTGTGGACAACAGTACAGTTCATTTCGCCCAGTCACTCATGCTTGCTTTCGCTCAGAAAATACAAAGGATGGCAATTAGGAGGTTTTAATAAGTATTTATTGGTCCAGCGACAGCCTTACATAAAACATATGTGCTGCAACAATCAGGAGACAGAAGCATACAAAAGAGATTGCTAGTACCAATATAGAAAAAAGTAGGTACAATTCTACCATAGTGCTAATAAGATGAACATAAGCAGTTCAGATAAAAACAGTAGTACTTGCATATTCCTAAAATGCACGTCCTAAGTAATTTGCCTAAATGTATCTAGTCAGTGAATCAGGCAACTACCGCCCTAGTTCGCTGATGCCATACTTCGGGAAAGTGCTTGAAGCCCTGGGGAAGATAACAATTTACCAGTCATCTAGAAAGCCATGGGCTCCTCGATTCCTCTCAATCAGGGTTCTGAGTGGCGCATAGCACCGAAACGGCAGTAGTAGAAATGGTTGATAACATCAGGCTGGCTTTGGTTAAAGGGAATCAGCTATACTGGTTCTCTTAGACCTGTGAGCAGCGTTTGACACAATCTCACATGACATTTTGTTACAGCACCTGTGGGAGATGGGGGTCTGAAGGGAAGCCTTGAATTGGTTTAAAAACTACCTTAAGGACCGCTCCACCACTGTGCATCTAGGCTCTTTGGCAGCAAGCAGCAGACCAGTATGCATTGGAGTTCCCCAGGGGTCTATTTTGAGACCTATGCTTTTTAACCTTTATGTAACCCCATTGTCCAGGACAATCAGGTCTTATGGGTTCGAGGCAGTATCATATGCAGACAATACCCAGCTGCTGATTACCTTTGGCCCTGACCCCACAGATGAAATGATGCAGTTTAAAAACTATATGAAACCCTATGACAGTTGGATGGGCCAAAACAAACTACAGCTAAATGACAGCAAAACCAAGATCATTCTGTTCGGCAGGGCAGAAGATCATTGGTATAGCAGCTGGTGGCCTCAGGCACCGGGTCCATGCCCAACTCCAAAACAAACAGTCTGCAACCTTGGAATTACAATCGATAATAAGCTTTCTATGAAAGCCCATGTCAACCATACACTGGGCACCTGTTGTAGCATTTTGTGGAAGCTACGATAAATCGTCAAGTGGCTACCAATTGAAATCCGGAAGCCACTGGTGCATGGCTTAATTGTAAGCCGCATGGACTATGGAAATGCTTTATTGGCCTCCATAAATGAAGACCTCCTCTCCAAACTGCAGATTCTGCAGAATACTGCGGCCAGACTGATTTTAGATCCTCCTCCAAGGTCGCCTTCATGCCCCAATCTAAAACTCCTTCATTGAGTTCTGGAAGGCGGCCGGCCCTGCTGGGATACCTATAGACCTCTGTAAAGCAAACTTGGAGATCTGGGGACCCATTTTAACAAGAGTATTACAATGATGTTGTAAGAAAGGATTCATTAAAACTTTGTTCGAATCAATTATTGTCCCTATTTTTTAAAAGGGAGACCGAAATGACCCGGCCTGCTACCGTCCGATATCTCTGCTGGACTCTTTCATGAAGGTGACAGGCAGGAACATTTTAAACCGTTTGCAGGGATGGACCAAAGAAAATGGCATCCTAAGCGACGTCCAATATGGTTTAAGGTCAGGTTTAGGCACAAACGAGCAGATTTTAAATGTAAGTATTTTAATTAGTAAATATACAAAGTCAAAATTGGAGCAGTTTTATTTGGCCTTTTTAGATCTCTCAGCTGCTTTTGATTGTGTAGTTCATGAAAAGGTATGGGGGGTGCTAGAGGGACTAAAGGTTGACCCTGTTTTAATTGAATTTTTAAAGTATTTGTACACGGAGCTAGGGCAAAAATCCGCTATGGTAGCATGGGAGAGTGCACTGCTACATTTAAGGATGAACAAGGCATAAGGCAGGGATGTGTGTTGGCACCACTCCTGTTCTCTCTGTATACTAATGCTCTAGAGCAGGAGTTGGTGCCACACACCAGGGACCCACCTTACGTAAGTTCACGTCCTATTGTATCCCTTCTTTACGCCGATGATGCGGTCCTTATGGCCTGCATTCAAATTGGATTACAAAGGACTCTTTCATTTTACTCCTCTTTTATGGATAGGCTCGGCCTAAGATGAAACATTATTATGTCTTGTGGCTCAATTAAGAACACTCAAAGAAAATTCCAGGTAGGGGGAAGTGATGTTGGAACCACTAATTCATTTAACAATTTGGGCATTCTTTTTGAGAGGACAGGTTCTTGATCATCAGCTGTTAAGGCAAGGAACCTTTTATACATGAAGTCTATAGCAGCCCTTTTTAATTTTTCTAAAAAACTGGGGAAAAGGCCCTTGGAAATTATGTTGAGGATTTACCATGCTAAATGAGTGAGGATAGCTCTCTATGGGGCAGGAATTTGGGGCTTTCAAGACTGTACCCCAATTCAGCGTACTGAAAATGCCTTTTTGAGGTCTTTATTGAGCATCTCAAACAGCGCACCTGTATTTAACTGCCATTCTGAGCTGGGAGTTACATATATTTCTTATTTAATTAGGGCCCAGCCAGTTTTCCTATGGCACAGAATCTGGACCACGGAGAATGCTACGTTAAATAGGGAAATAATGAGGGATGCTATGAAGCTAGACAATACCCGTAAAATTCCATGGTTAAAATATGTGGAAGATTTTATGTATGGCATCGGCCACCCCAAATACTTTTCTGTGCCTGAATCCCTAAAGGTTATCAAACGTAAAGAGTTTATAGGGATCATCATGGCACACTTAGAAGATAATAGGCTAGTCCTTGCCTTGAAGAAACCAACTGTGATTAACCGTCAGCAGAATATAATTACATGTAGTATCCAACCTTGTTTGCAATATGTATCAAGCAGATACGAAAGAAATATGCTGACCAGATTTAGATTTGGAACTCTTCATCATCTAGTTTCATACCCAAACATCAATGATTGGTCAAGAAAATTATGCCACTGTCCGTGTGATAACGTATCACAACAAAGCACGATTCATGTGGAGCTATTTTGTAAATTTTATCTTATTGAGAGGCAAAGGTGGTTTAAACCTTTACTAAAAAGGGGCGGATGGAGACAATATTGGCCTACCTTCATCTACTTGCAGATGTTGGATAGCTTCTATTGTATTAGTTCTATGGTAGGGTTTTAAAAGAATGTGATGAAACACAGGATGGTAAATAAATATTGAATTTCGGGGACTGGTTGCTTGTTAGCATGATTTATATGATGGAAAGTAATGTCTGAAACTATTATCGTAATTTGGCAGACCGATGTATATAGATGTTTTTAGATTAATTTGTTTTTAAATGTATATGCTTTTATGATTGTATTCCCTGAAATTGAATAAAGCTCGTTTGATTGATTGATTGATTGACTTCCAATTAGGAAAAGAGGGCATTTCAAAATCTTGTGCCTAAAACTGTCACTGGTCCCGGCATATTTAGACAAAAAACGTAAAAGATATCACCCCGTCAGAACTTTGAGGTCCATCTCTAAACTTCTCCTCACCCCTCTGCGAGTTCCCACTGTGCAAAATGGAGGTCGTCCTTTTTCTCATCTTGCTCCTCATCTTTGGAATAAGTTTCCGCTCTATCTTTCATCCATCTCAGATAACCTGCCCTTTTGCAGAGAATTGAAGACATGGCTGTTCTAAATTAAATCAGGTCTAATCCCAGGTAGTGGAATTTTTCGCAAGCGCCATTAGACCTAACAGTGATTTGTGCGCTACATAAGATTCTTTGACTTTGACTTTGACTTAGCCTAGATCTTTATGTGTAGCATGGATATGTGTATATGTACGTGTAGCCAAGAAACCCCTAAGGATGAACCAGCCCGCTCACCTGATGGTTGGGAATGAAGGACCTTGTCTCTGCTTCGAGGATGACAGCCTGTATGTTGATGATACAGCATGCAGGACCCCGTCTCAGCTTAGAAGGAATTCTCCTCTAACTTGTAGGGCGGAGTGAGGGTCTTTTATACTAAAGTGATCACTCCAGGGTTTTTGCTACAATCAATATGTTTTAAAAACTATCATGAATGTTTTGAAAACAATCATATTTGTTTTGAAAATATTCACTGATGCTTTTCTAAACAAATGCGATCATGCACAGCTGGCTGTTGGCCAAGGACGAAAAAAGTGGTGACACTTATACAGAATAATTCTGCTGTGCCTGATGTCGAAGAGACAGGAGCAAGCTACCAGGGGAAATTCACCTGTTTTGAATCTTTATTGTCATGTGAATGGGATAAATGTATGTAATAGGGGTATACATGACAGGACTAGCGTAAAGGACATGACACATTTCTAAAGGGAGGGATTGTCTCAGAGGGGATACATCTCCTACTCTTGCTATTTTCTAGGCTTGGATGTAGCCTTCTACTGCTCACATCATGGAACTACTTAATTTAATTTCATTACTTCTTTAGCACTCTCTGGAAGTGCATGTCTTGGTGAGTTCACTTTCTTTTGTTTGCTATTCTCCCATTGCCACTCCTCTCCCACCCTCCCACTCAATGCTTCTCCGCTCTCTCCGAGGTGCCACTGTTAAATTTTGGATTCTGTTTCCACTTTATTGAGATGCATGGTTTGCATAACTGTATTTCAAATCCGAGAGGATTATGTGCCTGTTAAACATACCAGTTATGTTAATTGAAGTTAGAAACACAAATTGGGTAAAAAATATACATACTCTTATGTGGGTAGATGATATACAGTGATAGACATTGTTGTGGTTGTGTTGTAGTGTAAACATTCCCATTTACAGAGAAAGCATCAGATTGCATCTTTACTTGATTTGATTGTATTTTGAATGCAGAAACTATAATTCAGAGGGAGTTTGAAAGGCTAAATTACCACAGTCAACTAATTTTTAAAAGAAATGAGTAGAGAATATAAGGTAGAACTCAAGCTCCTCTGTGCCAAAAATTAAAATGCAATAGGATTTCTAAAAATATTTTCAATCCCAGATAAACCCTCATAGTTTTTGAGTAGGGTAGGAGTGACAGTCAAAAAAAACATTTTCCTCTATTAATGGTTGATACTTTCTGGCAAATACTGTGCCAAAGAAGTGATTTATGAAATATTTTCTTTGCAGCAACAAATATAGTATTATGCTATGAGTTGTTATCTTAGGTTATCTATTGTTATATTTTTGATCTTTTGTTATTGTTATGTTATGTTATGAAATGTTTTGGTACAGAGACTTTATGTGAAATCTCAGATTATGCTTTGTAAAGTAATATTGTATGGTATTTTTGGTAGGATATTTGTTTTTTAATTAATTTAGCATGTGCCTGGCGAAAGCAGATTTTGAAAGTTATATTAAATTTGATACACTTTTTAAATGATCATTTGTCGAAATCCGAAATATGGCTATTGGAAGAGGTTGAATATCATGTGGTAGACATACCTCAGGAAATAGTGTGCTCTCACAGCTGAGAAAAAGCCTGTTGAAGGAACTCTAAAAGAGCCCTCATCCAAAGCTACTAACTGTATAAATAGACTAAAATGTGCAGAGGTTTGTTTCGCTGGCACCACCCTGAAATCTGAAAGAATACTTCTCTGTAAACAGAGATACTAGAAGTGCCCTCACATAACTTTGAGCTACAGCTTTGATGAACCTGATGAAAGTAAATTATCCGTCTCGCTGCCCTAAGGTCTCGGCCATGATGAAGGACTCTAAGCTGCCCCCTGAATTGAGGCACTTTTTGAAGGTTGCACTCCCTCATGTAAAAGCTGAGAGAGGATAGGGCAACAGACCCTCACAACAATAGAGTAACATTGTGTAAAAAAGTGAGTAGCACCAAGTCAGACCCTAAGTTTCCTGCCACTCGATCGAGCCACACTGAATTGAGAAATGTTCTTTGAGAGGTCGAGGAATTACAGTGAAAAATACTATTTTAAATTAATGGCACTTTTTGTATTTTGGACCATGGAGAAGTTCTTGATTTAAACAAGGCTGAAATGTTAATTTTTAATGAAGTAAATACGCTAAACAATGGCAATTTAAAAGCCGGACCAAAATGTACATGTAGGGGGCACATGCATCAACAGATTTTGCATTCGCAAATGGTGTGAATCGCAAAATTCGGCCATTTGCGAATGCAATATCTGAAAATGTGATGCATCATTTTTTTGTTCATTTTGGAATCGCAATTACTTTTGCGATTCATTAAGAAATCGCAAAACTAATTGCGATTCCTTAAAAACTCGCAATTCTGTTTGCAAATCTTTTAAAAATCGCAAATTTAAGGAATCCTTAAAAATTTCCAAAAAACGGAATGCACCAATTTTCGCACATTAGAGTAATTCTCAGAAAACACATTTATGAAGTGCTAAAATAAGAAGAAGTGAGAGCAGGTGGTATTTTTTTTTTCACTACACATGTGTAAATGATTAACGACCTATAAAAGGGACTTCAGAATGACCCAGGATCTCTTCCAGGATGGCAGCAGCAATTTTCCTAGCACGTAAATGGCGGATGAGAGCAGCAGGGAGGAGGAGAAGAGTACTCAGTGAAAGGGTTTTTAGGTTGCGCATCACTTTGCTTGGGCAGACACAGGCTGACATATATGATAAGTATAGACTTAATGCAGACACCATCATTGATTTAATTGCACAGTTGGACCCCATACTGCAAAGGCAAACGCGTAGAACTCAAGCTATACCCAGCCATGCGCAGGTTTTATGTTGTCTACACCTTTTAGCCTCTGGCTCCCTCCAACGTGTAATTGCAGTTGCGGGGGGTGTTTCACAGAGTGCATTGTCTAGATTTTTCAATGACTTCCTCAATGCAATGCTCCATAGGATAAACCACCACATCATTTTCCCCTCAATGCATCAGGAGTTGCTGCAGACCAAGTTAGACTTTTATAACATGGCACACTTCCCACATGTCATAGGATGTGTTGATGGAACATATGTCCCCATTTGTCCCCCATCTGCAAATGAGTACATTTTTCGAAATAGGAAAAATTACCACTCTTTAAACATACAAGCAATCTGTGATTCCAAAGGAATCATCACTGACTTAGTTGCCAGCTACCCATGTAGTGCCCACGATTCATACATTTTCAAACATAGTGCCATTCATGATCGCCTGCTTTCTGGAGAATTTGGTGATGGATATTTATTAGGTAAATTGCTTATGTTTACTGCCAAATGTAATGTTTCTGACATGCATTTCAATGTGTCTGATGTTTATTTTCATATATCACCTTTCAACTTAGGAGATAGTGCATATGGAGTGAGGTCTTACATTGTCACGCCATACCTGACTCCAACTACCCGCAAAGAACAACAGTACAACAATGCCCATATCTCAACCCGCAGCATGATAGAGAGGACCTTTGGGGTCATGAAGTCTAGGTTCCGCATACTGCATAAGACTGGTGGAGCCTTGCAATATCGGCCAGATGTTTGTTGCAAAATAGTAGCAACATGTGCAGTCTTGCACAACCTAGCAACTATGGGGCTCATTTATGAAGGCCTTGCGCCACTGGTGCGTCACTTTTTCCCATTTTAAAAGTGACGCAAAAGTGGCGCAAGACCTTCATAAATAAGGCCCTAGGAGAGGCCTTAAACTAGATGTAGATGATTTGCTACCAAATAATTTCAACCAGCCACAACAACCACATGCAAGAGTTCATGGACCGGATGCAGCGGAAGGGAGAAGAAGAAGGGCAGAAATAACACAACATTACTTTTAAAAAAAGGTAGGAATTTTCTTTTTGCTTCCAAATTTAAACACTTTATTTTAACATGTTTCACACAATAGGAACTTGAAAAAAAAATTCCACATATTAGACTAATATAATTCTTAGTCCATATCATTGTTTAGAGAAAATGAAAGAAATGTAATGCAAGAATATCATGTCATCACTTCTTCCTTCCACGCAAACCTAAAGCTTTATTTTTAACTGAATCTGAAACCATGGCAGGGCAAATATTACTTTCTTTCCCTCTTTTGCTACGGCGTTCACACACGTCATTGGTGTGTGCATCACCACTGGTTCCTACAGAATCATTCTTAACATTGCCTTCATAAGCTGTATTCTGGTTATCATCAGGTGGCAGCACATTAACCCCACTTTTCATATTTTTGAATCCTTCGCATAGATCTGCACAACATTTTTTTATTTCCTCTTGCATGCGCATTGTGTGTTTGATGAGACGTGCATTGCTGCTGGTCACCCTATTCAGAGCCCGGGCATATGTGTGCATACTTGCCACAGTTCTCAAATGTCTATTACAATTGGCATCAGATATTGTCTCTAAAGCATTTGCTAAACGCTAAAAATTCTGATGTGAGGCAGTATGCGCCCCTTCAATCACCTTGGATAAGGTTTTCAATGTCTTATTGATTCCACTGAGGTCTTCAACCATATGACTCATTTTCCCCTTTATTACTCTCAGATCTTTACCCTGAAGACGCTGCACTTTCAATAATTTAAGCTCAACTGCACTTGCATGGACGTCATCTACTGTGGAGTCTCTTGGATTGGAAGAGCAAGGCCTTCTTCTGTAGAATTGTTGGATTCTTCTACGACCACTAAACTGTTTTGTCGAAGTGGCAGGCTTTCCAGAATCATCAAACACAATTTCTGTGACATTTGCCTCTTCCTCAGAGTCTAATTCCTGTACTTTACGCACTGATTTTCTAATTTTTTTTAAGTGCACAGAGGGTGATGTAGTCACAGTATTATTGTCTGATTGGCTATGTATTTCCATGCTGATCTCATCAAAAGCGTTTGTTTCATTTTCCTTTTGAAAATCTAAAATTAAAAAAATGATGCATGATGTCAATGTAATGTCTTTTCTTAAAAATAAATACAAATAAAGTCTACATGTGTTCCAGATGAAGGACGCCTTTTGAAACATAATTTACCATGTCTTTGGAAAATACTTTTTAGGCCAACAGACTATGTACATATTGCAGTCATGAACATTTTTTGGACTTAAAAACTACAACTCCCATGATGCATTGCACTGTTCAATAAAAATTGCTGTTTACACTAGTTCTGTGCAAGTGAGGATGTAACAGAAGTTTAGAATTATGGTACAGCATCTAATACATGTCTAAATACATCCTGCAACCCTATTTAATTTAAGTTTGTATTTGAAAAAAAAAAAAAATCTTACCTTGAGAAGTGGCAGCATGCTCAGAGGTGTCTATCTTTGTCACTCCTTTTACAGCTTCTGTTACAAGTGTCCCCTCAACCAAATCCTCAAAGGGAGTTGTGGGTTTGTCATTAGGGGAGCCTCCATCAGTCTTCTTGCAACTTTTCATACTTGTCGCAATACTTTCTTTTGCGCGTGAGCGTAAATTGTACCAACGCTTTTGGAGGTTGGTGGTGTCCCGGTGGGCAACCCCCACTGCATTCACTTTAGCATGTATGGCTAGCCAAAGTTTCCTTTTTACAGCCTCAGGGACCTTTAAAGACAGCTTCTCAAACAGCTGGTCGTAGTCCGAAGTCACCTCCTCAATTAGAATCTCAAGTTCATGCTCACTGAACGTAATTTTTCGTTTTCTGGCTTGTAAATCCTGACTGGCAGTTTCTGTCTCCATTTCTCCCACAGCAGCACTCCAAAACACTCCTCCACTGCAGACAAACAGAGCTGAATGCACCAACTGCCTTTTTTCAGTTTGAATCAGCTTCGCAGGTGTGTGCAATCAGGCTCCTGGCTTCCTGGGTGTGTCCTGGGTGTGATGCATGAAAATGCGATTTTTTTGTGGAATCGCAATTTGGGAAATCGCAAATTGCAAATTCGCAATAAATTCGCAATAAAAAGTGCGATTCGCATAATTCTGCGATTTTTACCGATTCGGTACAAATTCACAAAAATATTCATGCATTCCATATTGCGATTCGTAATTTGCGATTCCCTATTTTTCGCAAATTACGATTCGCAATTCGACCCAATGATGCATGTGGCCCATAGTCCTCTTAAATGTTTATTACAAGGAATCTACCCCACAAAGTATGGTGGAATATAAAATACATAAAATACAATAACACAAAAATAAAAATACATGCACATATAAATCTTTAATTACAGATTTGGGGTCAAGACTAGACAACATTTTTGACTATGGAGCTTCGTGCTCCATAGTTTGGACAAGGTGGTGAGGGACATGGTATAACTATAGATGGGAACACACATACTATTTACCTGTACGCTGACGATTTGATGACAAATCTTAAGGATGCAATGATTGGCCTAATGGAGCAGTTTGAACAGTTGTCTGGTCTTAAAGTTAACCGCACCAAGACTTGTCTCTTCCGGGTGTCAGCCGGCATGACCTGCCCTCCGCACATTGTGGAAGATATTAAATGGACCCCCTCCACATTTCGCGACTTGGAGATTCAGGTCTTCCATTTGCTGGATGATCTCCATAAGGGTAACCTTTGATAGGCTCTCTGATCCCTGAGATCGAGTGTGTCCCCTTTTGGTGTTCTCTCCAACTACCGATTATGGCCTGGGTCTCCCTTTCAAAAATGGTTATGTTGCCACCCCTGCTATACTTCTTCACTAACCTCTCCATCACAATTCCCGCCTCATGCTTTAGACAACTGGAGTCTCTGTTGCGAGACCTAATATGAGAAAAAGGGAGATGGAGGGTGGCCTTTAGCAACCTTACAACGCTCATCCGCAGAAGGGTGTCTTGGAGTACCAAACTTCAAACTTTATTTTTTGGCCGCCCAACTGCAGTGGCTAGCACAGTGTTTGATGGGCATGGGACTGGAGGGGACTGACCTAACTGATCTAGGGTCCCGTACTGACCTATTATTGGCCGAAATTACAGATTCTGCAGTGACCATCCCACATCTATCTCTATTACAGACCACAGCTTTACGCTGCTGGAAACATAGGCTGTTCAAGATGGGGAAAACCCCTTTATATAGTCCAGTCCTGCCCCTTGTAGGCCTCCCACCTGGTAATCCAAAGCCAACATTGCCTCTAGAATTAATGAGGGCCTGGACAGAGGCTGGACTGGAGTCAGCACTTGACCCTAGCCCCCTTTGGGGATTTGCTTGAGGATTATGGTTAACAACCAGGCCAGGTTTTAACTCACGAAGTAGTGCTCTGCGCTTTTGGGACATTATGAGGGGAGGCCAAGATGAGCCCAAGACACATGCAATTCTACACTCCATTCTCACTTTGGGCACTGCGAGGCACCAGGTAAAATGGTTTTCTGCTTCCCAACTGGAAATGACATGTACCCCCCTGACAAAACTATGTAACCACTGGAAAATCATATTAATAAAAGATCTCACAGACCCAGAATAGGTCGGAATTCTAGTGCATCCTAAGAAAGTTTCCTGCAACACCAGGTTGAAGTACACACAATTCAACTACATCCACATTACCTACATGACACCTCAGAGACTTTGGACGCAAATGCCAGAGATGCGACCATGGTGATGCAGATTTTGTACAAATGAATTGGGACTGCGTCACACTACGCAGGTTTTGGGAATAGGTTTTTAGGCTCTCTGGAGCAGCAGTGGGTTGCATATTAGAACCCACAGGTGGGGTGTGCCTACTGAATTCCCCCGACTACCCAAACAAAAAGTGGAAAACAGATTCCTACATCTTGCAATTGTTTTAGCTAGGAGATGGATAGCGAAGACCTGGAAATCTATGACCAGGCCGGCTATTGACATTTGGAGGCAAGATGTGACTTGCTGGGCTGGGGCGGAGGGCAGGGTACTGACAAGAGAAGACGTGAGAGGGCTGAAACAATGTTGTATAGCAGGAAATTGGAGAGATATACCAGAAACATGGGAAAACCTAGACCAAGACCAGAGTGAAGGAGAAAATGATAATGTTAACACTTAGTCAAGCAAGGGACGTGATTCAGAGGGGGCATGAATAAGTACCCAGCACTGGGAAGTCTTAAATAGAGAACGCTACTAAACTCAGAACTCTACACACTGACAGAAAAAGATAATGATAGGGGGCTGCCCCCACACTTTGTCCACCACCTTTCAGTGCCAATAATATATACTCAGAGGGAACCAATGGTTGGACACCCAACGAGAAAAGGCTGACCTTTAAGCCCACCCACATCTGCCCTACGTCCCTAGTATCCCGGACATTTACTCTACATCATGGACATGATCACACAACCGGGACCCTAATGCATAACCAGTTAGGTATTTAGTTGTAAGTTACATAGTTCTACATAAACTAAGAGACAGTTATATGATGGCCCCCTTCATCTGACTTCACACAGACGATAGATGGCTCTTCCTTAGTAATATACTAAGAAATACAAGAGTGAACCATAAGTCGGTAGAAACACAAGTACATGTACAAATCCCCAAATGTATCCTCACAACACCAACATTCAGACTCTGGATGGTCTGAGGAAGTATACAGTACGATGCATGAATGTATTTATGCCATTGAACTTTAGTAATGCATTGAAAGATATTGAACCAAATGCCAATAAAAATCTGTTTTGAAAAAAAAAAGATTAGACAATATTTAATTGTGGTGCCATGATCTAATCAGGACCATTCATTTTGTTTCTATGGTGTACAGCAGAAGACAGATACTTGCTGAAATCCAAAATCAATACAACTGTTTACAACAGAATCAAAAATCCTTAGGGCACTGCGAAATTGTCTTATTCCCAGATTCCAGCACACAGGTCAAATCCATGTTTTACTCAACTGGTAGTATGCAGTACAAAATAATACAACATGCTCTGGTGAGACCTTGTGAGCGGGGCATATATCAGTTTTTGAGTTTTCCAGAAAAAAACTAATAATAGCAAAAAAACCTAGTCTCAATTTCATATACAAATATTTTTCCAAAATGTGGTGTTATCTTATCCAGAAACAGCACAAGAAACTTTAACCACAGGAATGTATCACCCAGGCCACCACAACTCATATGCAAATTGCTTCTTTCTATACTGAAGGGAAAGAAGTTTGTTTTTAACAAGTTCACAGAACTTCTGAAAATACATTTGGGTTCATTGAGATCCAAGGAACAAAACATTGTATTCACATTTTTCAACCATGGTATGGTGCAACTCTATCCAATTTGATCTACTCATTCTCAACACCTGCAGTTGGCACTGCAAAAGACACTCACCTAGTCTTTCAAAGTATTTCTAGTCACAAAACAAAATGCCTGCAGCAGACCTACTCCTTCCTTTTTTTATCTTTGGAAGAAGTCTACCATGGTTCTCTAAAAATGAGTTAACTTTTATGATGGAAAAGATAATTAGGATTGAGCCACAGTTATTTGGAGCACTGGTCGAGACAACAACCATGATCCAGAGAAGGGAAATGTGTGCCGCAGTAGAAGATAAGGTGAATGCTGGCTCCAACACCAAAGACTCTCAAGAAGACATCCGTAAACATTGGAATTACCTGGGGGTAGAAATTGTTCCCTTGTTTCCAGGATACACCAGGACACCCGGGCTAATGGTGGTGGTTCTCTCAGGCCCCCAACCACATGGCCTAGGATAGAACTAGTGCCCATATGCAACACTGATCACATTGTGGGAATTTGAAGTGTAATGAAGATCGGTAAGCACAAGCAATTTCTCTCACACAATAACAAATTCACCCTTTCTACATTGTCACACCCCTAAACTATAATGTAAACCTCTACACTAATGACAAACTATTATCACAACTAAGCTAACTGACGCCTGTCACAACTCACTACAGTTCCTTCCTGAAAAGTTTCAGGGTTATCTGTGAAGCGGCAGTCCAGAGAAAAGGGGGTCCCGAAACCAAATTTCCCAATGCAATTTCCATAGGGATTTTTGAAAATCGCTACAGAAAGTGTGGTTTTTGAGATTTGCTGTAAATCTTTTGAGAAATTAAGGTTAACAAATATTTGTATATCTAGACGGTTGGGTTCCTGAGCACATCGTAAAACTCCTGTGGTCGCACTTGTTAAAAAATAAACCCATTTAATTGGTCGAGAATTTTTTTTTTCCATCAACCATCTCGCCCTCATTTGAGCAAAAGGTTTGCCTGAGTCTCATGGGAGCTCCTGCTCGGCTTGGCTGGCTGTTAGAGAAACAGAAATAAATTGGCCAAATGGCCACCATTTCTGAATATATTGAAAATACTGTTTTACAAAAAAGTTCAGGAAAGGTTAAATAAGGAGGTAGGGTAAAGCCATTGCTACCCCCTAGTAATTGAGAGGAGGTCGATGAAGCATCAATATGATAAAGCAACCTGTACATGCTTTAAAAATAAGTTGCAATTCATTCAGAGTTCACAGAAAAGTCTTTTGAGATTGTGAAAGAAATGGAGAAGCCAGGGCCTCCCCATACTCTACTATGCACGCTGTCACCTAGGGGAATGGTGTCAGTGCAGAGCCAGTCCATGCCCACATCCTACTATGCACACTCATTGGTCTGGGGAGAGGTATCAGTGAGAGGCCATGGCATGGTAATAAAATATTAGTTTATGTATACAAAAACATAGAAATTCACTGAAAAAAAGCATAGGTTATAATTAGATATCATAATATCTAACTTTGCATTAATAAACCTAAAAATCTTGTTGCAAATAAAAACAGTTTAAAACAAAAATGTACTCAAAATTCTAAAGGTTAAAGAGATATTATAGTTAGTTGAAAATATCAGTTATCTCAAGTAACTATAATTGATGCCCTAGACATGCAGCGCTAATTGCCTCACGTATTACATCACACATGCCAGGTTCATGACACCAATGATAACATTACTGGAAAATCTGAAATTACATCAGAGATGACTGCACTGTATATTGCTGGGCACGAGTTGTGGTTAATTTAGGCATGACATTCTTTGTCAGAATTTGTAATAAACCTTTGTACTTCCAAATCATACTTAAAAAACAAACACACTTTGAATATATTTAAAATTAAACCTGGGAAGCAGCGGATTAGTAGCATACATTCTAAAAGAGGATGGTTCAGTAGGGATTTCAACACATTTACATTTTGATTAATGTCACTTACCAAGAGGCAAAGATCTTTTCAATGCATTTATGCCCAAGGTCACTACATTTATCCTCATCGCTGTCATGATTATTGGATTATTATATATTTGTTCGCAGGGCAATGTTGTCTAATGCAACCCAGCAATCTTGCAGACCTTCCCAGGAGAGTAGAGGAGCCCCGCCCAGTCTTGTCTAGGGATCTAGGCCAGGCATTCAGGAGTCCTTAATCCCATCTCACAGGACCCTTGGTTCTCACATGTGCATCTTTGAAGAAGACTTTACCCAGCATTGTTGGACTTCTCAGTGGTCTTAAAAGTCATGTACAACTTGGATAAACTGAGTCCCCAGAAAAATGTAATCACAAAAAAAAAATGGAATTAGAATTGCAAGGCCCCAACTTTCCTACTATATAGCATATCAACACAATGTTTACCCTTACCAAAATTCCAGGGCCTGCTTGGTGCATAGTCTGTCATCTGTTTTGGCATGGAGCTGCTCTAGCGAGTCATAGGAAGAACGAGGAAATCTTGCAGGCACACTTGCAATAGGAACATCTGCTATGTAACCCACCTGCACATTAATTGAGTAGAAATAATTTCTAATTTAATTTCTAATTTAAAACATTTATAAAGCGCAGCTTGCACCGAACGGTTTCTTGGCGCTAGAAAAAGGGATTGGCTACAGAGATGAAAGTGGAGCCCGGGATTGAGGCCGGGGGAGGAGGATTACACTGGGAATGCCTGTTTAAAAAGATACGTTTTTAGATCCTTACGAAAGGATACATAGTGGGTAGACGCGCGTAGGTGGTCTGGAAGAGAGTTCCAGAAAGTGGGGGCCAAGGTGGAAAAGTTAGACCCACCCCACTTTTTGCATCTGAAGCGTGGGATCTGGAGGAGGGACTTGGAGGAGGAACGGAGTTGTCTAGAGGGAACGTATTCTTTTATTAGTGAGGAGATGAAGGCGGGCGCGGTGCCTTGACGAGCCTGGAAAACCATGCAGGCGGTTTTGAACAGAGAACGTTCCTTGATCGGGAGCCAATGAAGCTCCCTGAGGAGGGGTGTGGAGTGGTGGTAACGTGGGAGACCAAAAACCAGCCGGGCGGCTTGGTTTTGGACCACCTGTAGCCTCCTTAGGCTGTATGCAGGTATGCCATTGTAGAGGGCGTTGGCGTAATCCAGTCGTGATATGACTAAAGCGGCCATGATCATTTTGAGTGCCTGAGGGGAGAAGAAACGAGCGACAGTGCGGATAGTTCGGAGGGTGAGGAAGCAGGAGGAGACCACGGAGCTGATTTGAGAGTGGAGGGAAAGCTGATTATTCATTTTAACCCCCAGTGTTATGACCGTGGTAGAAGGAGTGGGGGCGGGACCAAGGGTGGGGGGCCAGAAGAGAGAGTTCCAGGGACTGGAAGAACCTCCGGTAAGAACCAGCTCGGTTTTGTCCGGATTCAGCTTGAGATGGTTGTGGTTCATCCAGTCCCTGATGAATGTCATGGTGTGCTGGAAGCTGGAGACAGAGAGGGGAGAAGAGGATAGGTCAAATATGAGCTGGAGGTCATCCGCGTAGTTAAACACGGTGACCTCCAGCTGTTGAAGAGCGAAGATGAGGGGGAAGATGTAAAGATTGAATAGTAGGGGGGACAAGGAAGAACCCTGGGGGACACCACACGTGACGGGGAGTGGGGTGGTTGTAAAATCTCCGAGCCGGACCGCCTGAGTGCAGTCCCTCAGGAAGGAGGAAAGCCACACCAGGGCTGCTCCCTCAATTCCAGCCGCCTTGACACGGGACAGTAAGATGGTATGGTCTACCGTGTCAAATGCGGCCGAGAGATCGAGGAGTACCAGGGCCTGGTGTTTGTTATGATCCATGCCCTTCCTGAGGGCTGAAATACTTCCTATTCCAGTACGTTTGCCCCCAGTCATGAGGTGGCAGCATTTTAACCTGGTTTCCATCTGTGGCCCCAACCACATGTAGTATGACTCAAAAGCCTAAGCACTAGGCATTGACATTGTTCAATGTAGCATTATCTGTAATAAATTGAACATAGTAATTCGAACACCTGAGCATAACATGCAGGACCTGCCTGAGCACAGCTAAAAATGTTGGCTGCGACATCCAATTGGAGCTGATAACTCTATAACAAAACTGCACGGAAATGTAACAGTGCCATACTTGTTCATTCTATTGACATATCCTTCTCTTTCTTTCCTATGGTGGTGAATAGACATATGTGAAAGGTATGAGCGGTATGTACCAATCCTGTATTTTCACACAAGGTTGGTGTACATATTACAGTTTTAAATATTAGCCTAGGTAAAGTGGCGGACATAATATGTCAATAATTAAATCATATCTTCTCTATATTAGTTTATAGTAGAAATATTAATTTTTCAACCTTTATAAACAAGTATTTTCAATTCTACGATTTGAAAAAACCCAAACTAAAACCTACAAAATATTAAAATTAACTTTTTGTATGCAAAGCAATCACATTTATAATTTTTGTAATATATCCTCATTTGTAATATTCATTTCTATTAATGTAAATATGGTCAAAATTCTAAAAAACGTTAAAAGTGTTTTCCTAATATTTGCTGTAAACTCAGTCAAGGTTGATGTACATTATAGAGTGGACTGTGCATATATATTGATTCTGTTGTAGCTATTCTAGTTGTTATTAACAGAACCATCGTCAAGGATGACAGGTGTTTACCTCAATAATCCACTACTGATTCGCCCTATAGTCAAACATATCCATTTGATATGATGTTGGTTTATGATTGTTGGTCAAACATGGCGGATGATTGATTCATTTGTCATGGAGGCCGGGCTAATAGGTGCAATATGTACTCACCTTTACCTGCATTTGTGGTCCCATATTAGTTTTAATGGTCCATGATTGATAGAACTATTTCTGTGAGTGTATGTTGATGTGATTTCTGCTACATTACCGTACAGTTCTTAAGGCCATGTGGTCAACTGAAAGTGTAGCAATACTTTCCAATTTTTACAGCTCAGTTCATTCTATTGGAACCCATCATGACTGCAGGAGCAGGTGACAGGACCCCCAACTCCACTCCAGAGGGGTTGGATGACCTTGTGGCGGGGGAACTGACCAACTTCAACAAACTACATGGGCCAGCAGAAAGTGAGGTAAGATACACACAGAAAATACATTTAAATGTATATTCAGTGAGTTGTTAAAAGAAACTGTGGTTTTGCTACTCACATCTCTATAATATTAATATTTAATAACCCAATGACATGCCTTTGTGTGATTCACAAACACACTATTGCAAAGCCACATTTGAATTTTACCTTGTGGGTCTAAATAGAAATACATTGACCACAATAAGCATGTTCATCCCAAAGAAATGTGAGTAAAAGATGGTCTTAGGTGACTGCCCAGCTTTTAACATTAAAAGACAAGGCATGACCACAAGTTTAATGATATATAAGGCGTGAACATTATTATTATTCTGGGTCATGGTTTTTCAATTCCGTTATTTTAGTAATTTGTACTTAATGTGCTCTTCTAACATTTATGATTGCAAAGAAAACTCTATATTTAAATACTGAGTCAAAATACTTTATTAGCAAAGTATGTTGTTGTTTATTCAAAACGAAGGTCTGACATTGATTACGGCATACAGAATCACCCTTAGGCAAGGAGAATTTGTGTGGCTAATCAGGGCAACAGCAATCAGAGTGACAAGAGCATTAACATCCATGGTGTCACTAAGCATGTCTTATGGTGAAGGATTTTCTAATGTAATTTACGTTTTAGAACATCACACTATCAGAGGCAAGGAAGGCCTTGGCTGTGGAATACACCTTTACAACTATCAGTGGTGAAAGTGTCTTTAAACAATTCACAGTGGACTGGACTTTACCAATGAGCACAAATGTATTTTTTATGAGCTTGGCGCTCCCTGACATTTGATCTGCATAATCTCTACATACAACACAACAGTCAGTAAGTCAGTCAATTCTTTATTCGGTTTTTAACAGATAAAAAAACATAAAAGCATTTCAGATAAAACATTTCATTATAAAATCAAGTAACCATTTCATTTCATTTTGTTCTTTGCAGGATACGAGAGAAATTTAAAAAAAAGTTACTAGTTAAAAAAGGGAAAACCCTTTGTTTTTAACTAAAATGGAGCAATGTTATACTCTTTTTAAGCTCTGGCATATTAATACATTTAAAATAATACTTCATGGTGGATGCCTTTTGCCAGGACAGATGGTTTTCATACAATTTACAAGTTAAAACGGTGACGAAAAATACAACAGTCAGTCTTGAACTACTTTTAGGCAGGATGATTACTTCTTCGCAATGTGACAAATAGACCATACCCATATTTAGAAGTCTGATACTATAAAAAGCACTTGTACTATGGTGGTGAGCCCACCATGCACCTTGTTGTGCAATAACCTGACATTTAAAAACAACTATGAATATGGACCTTAATGCCATCATACAGCATTGAGTGATGGCCAAAGTAAAAGGAGCACACATTTTTCTAAACAATAAGATACATAAAGATTTCAGAAATGATGCTGCTTGTTTGACATGTTATTGCCTTAAAGGGTATTAGATATCCCATATAATACAATTTTGCATAGTATATCACACACTTGGAATAAGATGAACTGTACATCTGAACACACATATGATTCAGCAAGACATCAAAAAAATGTAAATTCCCAACAAAGTATGTTAGCAAAAAGTAAAAATATATAGATATATGTTTTAAATAATGTGTATTTTAAATAAACATGCTTAATATTTCTCTTACTCTGTGCAGGTTAGCCCACACAACAAGAAAAATATATGACAAGGCTTTGCCAGGCAAGTGTACCAGCATTCACAGAGAAAATAGTGAAAATACTTTTGATGGTGGACCAACCTTATCAACTTAACAAAAATTATTGGAAGGTCCTACCAGTAAAAAAAGTGATTGTGGGGACTGCTGATCCTCATGAAGTGGCACATTCTGGAAGTGGCCTACCTCTACTTGTATGCAAAACAAAAGACCATGGATAGGTGTCAAGGGGGTGAATATATATTCACCATAAAGAATATGCCTGTTATTCTCATCATTCTTTCAAGCTTCCAGTTACAATATAATGTCACAATTCTAATGGCCTGTTTTAGAGCTTGGCGGATTAAGTACTAAGCCACAAACAAGGGTCTGATTATGATGGCAGTTGGATGAGCATCTGACCACCATCCTGTCAGAAATGGGACTGCCAGACTAGCTGTTGGCGGTACCACCACCAGGATTAGGATGTATCCACCTTCAAGGTGGTTGCATCCTGTATATTTTTTATTGCCGCTTGTACTGCGGGCTGCAGCACTCGCCGCAGTACAAAATAAACACATTGTACATATTCCTGCACTATGGTGCCTGGCAAATGGTGCAGGGATAGGTTGGGGAATCATAGGAGTAGTGGTGTGGCTCACTGGTTAGAGGCGGCAGACCCGGGAGCAGAGGATGGCCCGGGACCAGAGTTCAATTCCCGGGTTGTGGACCAGGGTCAGCGGACTTGATCATTCTCACCTCGGTGCCTACTCTTACCAAGGATCACACTCGGCAACTCTGGGCATTAGCTTGCCTCATCTCCACAACGGCCCCCACATACGCCGGGGATGCCTGGTTTCACCTTGGAGATACCCAGTAGGGACCATCTCACAGGGAAAGCCAGGACGGGTTCCCCAGAGGTCTATTGCGCAGAGATACTCCTTCGGGAGTCGATTCAAGCGCGTTAGAAACCCACAAATAAATAAATAAATAGGTGCCCCCAGGACCCATACCGGAGGGGAGTAATGAGCCCTAAGTCACTTTTCGCCTGCCTTTTCATGAGTGGTGTACTGCCATGAAACGGGTGGCGGAAAGGGACATTGTGACTCCTAAGGCGATGCCTAAGCAAGCACCGCCACTGTTGTAGGGATTGCACACCCTCCGACCCACCAATGGGCTCCTTGACCAGTTGGATTGGTGGCGGTAGGTCTCTCTGCCCACCGTCCATCTGCCCGCCATCATAATGCTGCTGGCGGTCATGCAGGGTCCAAAGGCAGGGTCCGCCAGCGACGGCCTAATGGTAACAATCCCACAGCCTTTGTGATGAGGCCCATAATGTATATTCCATCTGCCTTATTACAAGTGCTGTAGGATATTGTGCACTTGCCATAAGTCAAATGTTGCGTGCCTCATTTATGATGGAGTAACCCATCTGCCAAACTCTAAGCCACTACTTAATGTTTATTTCCTGAAAACTTCATCAAGGTTGACATAGATTACTCTTGGTTGTGTAATAGTTCTAGTTTTTATTGACAGAACCTTTGTCAGAGATGAGAAATGCTTCCATCAATAATCCACTACTGACTAGACATAAAGTCAGGCATACCCTATTAATACAATGTTCTTTTATCATGGTGGGCAAAACATGGCCGATGCCTGATGATTCCATCATGGATGACAGACTAATATGTGCAATGTGTACTTACTTTTTCCAGCATTTGCAGTCCCACATTGGTTTTAATGTTATGTGATTGATGGAATTATTTGTGTGAGTGTATACTGGCTTACTTGTATATCACACCAACATATTGTTAGGGCCATGTTGCCACTTGTCTCCTAACTTTCAAGTGTAGCAGACCTTGTAAACTGTTGCTGGTCAGTTTCTTCAGTTGGAAATCATCAACACTGAAGGAGCAGGTGACAGTGCCCCCAATTCCACTCCTGAGGAGCTGGATGTCCTTGTGGAGGGTGACCTGACCAACTAGAGCCAGCTACATAGGCCAATAGAGAGTCAGGTAAGCTATACAAATAAATTGCACTTACATTTATAGTATGTATGTTCTTAAAAGAACATCAAGTTTTAACACTCACAACCCCATAAGATTATGTTTCATAGCAAGATGACATGCAGGTGTGTTTCATATACAAGCTATTGAAAAGCCACATTTGAAATGTAACTTGTGGGTCTAAAACATAAATATATTGACCCGATTAAGCACATTTATACTAACGAAATATGAGAATCAGAGCACCCAAGGTGACGTCCCTGCTTTTAATATTATAAGAAAATGCCTAACCATAAATGTAAAGATAAATTTGACTTGAACATTATTTCAATTCTGGTTAATAATTTCTAATCTCCACTATGTTATTACCTTGTACAAAATTTACTCCTCTAACATTTATGATTGCAAAGAAAACTCTATATTTAAATATTTAGGCAAAATATTTTACCACCAAGGTATGTTGTATTTTTCAAAAACAAAAGTTTGACATTGATGAAGGCTTACAGAATCACTCTTCAGCATGGGAAAGTTGTGTGGCCTAAAAGGAAAGCAGCAATCACAGTGACAAAACATTAACATCCATAATATCACTAAGCATAGTTTATGGTGAAGGTTGTTCTAATGTCATGTATGTTTTGGAACATGGCACTGACGGAGCCAAGGTAGGTAGGTCCCTGGCCGTGGAATTAACATTTCCAAGTGTTAAGTCAATGGTGAAAGCATCTTTAAACAATTCACAGTGCACCGACTTTACCAATTACTAGCAATGCCTTCTTTTATGGACTGGGCACTCCCTGACATTTGATAGGTGTGATTTCTACAAATAACACAACCATCTTTAGTTTCTTTTAGGCAGGATGGCTACTCCATCACAATGCGATATATAGGTCATATCCATAATTAGAAGACTGATACTATGAAAAGCATTTGTACTGCATTGGACAGCCCACTCAGCACACACTTGTGGGGTAGCTTGACCTATAAAGTCAACACATATAATTGAATAAGAACCTTATTGTCATCATACAACATTTAGTTCTAGCCAAATTAAAAATAACACACACTTTTATAAACAATAAGATACATATTTATTTCATATGATTTGTAACCTGTTTGACATTTTATTGCCTCACAAGGTAAGAGATTTCACATCCACCAAATACATGGTATATCACATACTGTTTGTAAAGGTTTCCAGAGAGTTTCTTCCACTTGATCTTGCACAGGAACAGATGACGAATAATTCCCGACTCCCTCTAAAGGACCCCTCACAGTACGTTTATTAAACTTGACTCTCAGTGACCCTCCAAGGGGAAGTGGGAGTGGATAAAATAAAAAAAGACACAGAGACACAGAAGAGACTGCACTGGAGCTGTTTGTTTTGATTCTCTCATTAGTACGTCCTGCAGACTTAACTTCAGAGAAAACTTAAATTGTATCAAAAGAGAAATCAACACAACACCTTTTCTACTCTACTCTGCTTCTTAACATTTTCTAAAAACTGTACCCTTCTTTACCTATTTTTTTCCAGTGAATTTACTTCTCTTTTTTTTATTAGTTGACTTGTTCGTTTTCGCTATCTCTTTGAAGGGCTGATTTCTATGAAACAAAAGGGGTATTACTATGTTATTGTTTCCTATAACCTTATATTATATTGTATCTTAATTACTTTCTTTCTTACCCTCTCAGCCTTTTAGTTGCTTCTTATCTTGCTTCCTTAGTGACCATCTTCGAAGGAGTTAACTTTTCTTTTCCTTTATCTAAACCATATCTACCTAATATTAAACAAGATACTCTAATGTCCTACTTCCGGTAAGTGTATGTATACTAATATTTATGTGCCTAGCCTAATATTCTTACTCTAATATTTATAAGTCTTTCTTTCTCTTGCAGGTCCTCTGTAAATCAGTATTCTCTGGTAAGTATCTTTCTGTACTCTCTTTTATCTTTTTCCTTGTCAATCTGTTGAATCGAATTCTATATTATACAGTATTTTAATTTTAACTAATTCACTTATCTTTCTGTCTCCTCAGGCAGTTATTGGTGGAGGCCTCTAGGGGTTGTATGACGAGTAGGACTGAAGGTTTCCTGATGCGTCTGTCTCCATGACCACACTGGCAATAGCAGGTAATAACTGCCATGTTATTTTCACTGCCCGCACTCAAAGTCAGTAGTTATTGCCGACCACATTATCTTCTCAGCTTCACTTGCCGATACACTGGTACCGCAGCCGCGTTTCTCTCCACAGCTGAACTTGACGACGTAGGCAATTCCTTCACCAGCGTATTTAGCAACTACGCGGTAAGGATAACGTTTGTTATTTTTCCTCAGACTCTCTAAATAACTTGAAACTCAGGGGTGACATGACTTGCTCGGGAAATTTTCTCAGTGAAGTGCGCAATCATATGAGGTCGCACACTTCCCCTAATCTAACCTGTAACATTCTAAACAACTAGACCGCATCCTCCTCCTCTGAGTTGGTGGCCATCTTGGAGTTCCGCTCGTGGCTCCAGTAACTCCAACTATTGTTTGAGGGACGTTTTGGTTGCTAAACCAGTTTGATTTAGTTAATAAAGAGGAAACAACATGTACTTTCTGCTTGAGAGTTCTGACACTGTTAATCTGATGAACTGTACTTCTGTCACAATTGTGATGCAGTAACACTTCAAAATAAAATTAAATTCCCACCAATCGTATATTGTAAATAAATAGACATAATTGTGTTGATTAACTTGTGTGTTTTAAAAAACATGCTTACATTTTGTTTTGTGATTTGTTTTTCTTCTCTAACTCTATGTAGGTTAGCCCGCACAACAAGAACAAGATATGTCAAAGCTTTGCCAGGTAAGTGTACCAGCATTGACTGAGTAAACAGTGAAAGGACTTTTGATGGTGACAAGACCTCAATAACTTAACAAATCTTCGAAGGTCCTCCCAGGCAAAACGTGTGTATGGTGGTCACTGATCCTCATTATGTGGTGCATTCTGGCAGTAGTGTACACCTACTTGCATGCAAACTAAAGGCCATGGATAAGCACCAAGGGGGTGAATGTTTTCACCATAAAGACTATGCATGTTGTTCACAATTATTCTTTCGAGTGTTCAGGTTGCAATATAATGCATACATGCCAACATTTCAGAAGAGCAAAGAGGGAGATTAAAAAAAATAATCGGGAGAATGGGGACTTGAATCGGGTTACTGGCATGTATGGGCTTTGGAAGTGTGCTGCTTCAGGATTTGGCATTTGAAAGGCAAATGCACGCTTTTTCATACCATTTAGAAGCATGGAGCGCAATGGCAGGCAAAAGAGTGTGATGCAAGTGTTGTGGACTGGCCTGGCAGGTTGCCGGCAGTGCATGCTCCCCCCCCTCCCCTCCCCCGCCCCACCCCAGTGTGACAGCCCGGGCTAAAACAGCTTCCTGTGCACACACACAGCCCCCCTCCCTCCCCCCAATACTTCACAGGTCTTTAAAAGACCATTCCCTCGTTAATGACGCTTTGTTGGTTTTTCACCCCTTCTAGAGCCCCTGCTTGGCCACTCTGACTACTGCTGGAAGAATTGGCACTTCATACAAAACCAAGCCCTGTCAGCTGAAACCCCGAGGAATCGGGTTTTTTCTAGCAGGAATCGGGAGGCGGGAGACTAGCCTTGAAATCGGTAGTCTCACGCCTGAATCGGGAGGGTTGGCATGTCTGACAATGTGACAATTCTAATGGCCTGATTTAGATCTTAGTGGATTAGTTACTCAGTCAAAAACTTAATGTATATGGTGTCTTCCTTATTCCAAGTGCTATATGATATAATGCATTCGCAATAAGGCAGGTGGGTTGTCAGGCACATTTTGGATGGAGTAACCCATCTGCCAATCTCTAACCTATGCCCGAAAAGTTTAAAAGAAGTTGCTATTACAAGTACTATAGGACATATTTACCTTTGTCCCAGATTTATTTTTTGCTGTGATAGATATCCCATCCACCTTATTACAAGTGAATTTGCTTACAATGCACTTCTAAATGTAATTAGTCAGGCAAGATATCTGTCACATTTGAGGCATAAATAGCATAAATATATAAATATGAATGCAGCACACTGGCAATACTGTATTTGTACCTTTGCTCAAGTTCTATTTGCTACTGATCATGTCATCTGATATACGTGCAGTTTGTCTTTTCATAATGCGTTTCCTTAAACTCACACACTGCACATACAGGTTTTAAACTACTCAAATGCATATTAAATGTGATGTCCTGATGCAACAGTGTTTTAGATTACATGACATTGATATTATCTTTTGGCCGGTACTTCAAGCTGCATTTTTTTATTAGACACCCAAGGCCATGTCCAGAACATTGCTGTCTTTTTTGTTTTTTAAATAATACCAATACGTGCCTAGGTTTCATTTTGCCACATAGAATCCTCCTTTGACAGCCAGATTACCCTGTCAAAATTGCAACACATAACCTTTCTGGCTCAATACAATAGCATTATATTCTATGGCACTTGTAAGAAGGAGGGTAGCATATTTATGATGGAGTAACTCATCTGTCAATCTTTCAATCAGGAACTTAGGTAAATGAAGATTTCTTGCCAATAGTTAAATAAAAAGTATAGCATATGAGTTGGAGTGTTTAGATTGGTAGTTTACAAAAATGTCAGATATTCCGATCAACCTAATGCAAGTGCTACATCATAATATAATACAAATTTTACTAATGTAGATAGAATGAACATAATAACTATGAAGCAGCAACTGGTCTTCCTAAATCGAAATCAGCCTCTGTATGATGTCCCATTGTCTCCCCTTCAATGTGATTAGTACAGTCAGTTTTTTTTTGGGACTTCTTTGATGGATCTATATTTTGTTATTATATGCACATATGAGCGCTTTCATGTTCCTCTAGGTGAAGCGAATTAGATGTTTTTTCCAGCCTTCCGGGGACACACAGAAGAGCCACTGGACGTCGGAAAGTGGAGCCACTGACACTGTGTCACCCAGTGACAATGAGGATAGTTGGACTGGGCAGGATGTCTCAACAACATTGGAATATTAGTGCTCAGACTTGGGCCAGCAACTTGTGGTCAAGTCCAAATCAACAGAAGATATAACATCAGTTCCTGTGCTTGTCACTACCACTATGCCCATCAACACCCTCACTTCTGTCCCCCCAGTAACAAATACACCCCTAGTCATAGCTTCTCCTGCTTCTATCACCCCAGTAAGTGCTGGAACTTCTAAAGAACCTTACTGTGGTGCAGATGGCATTGTTGAATGCCACCAAAGGTAGCAGTCAGCAATTCACACACGGGATTGGCATCCTGGATGTTATGTGCTCTGTCTTTTCTACCTTACAGAGTGGTTCACTCTCTTCTAGTGCCTCATCAGGCACCAGGGATTTGCTAATTTCAATATATTGCATAGGTCAATCAGTAACTTTATTTTTTCAAATCTTGAGGTTTACTATGAGTTGCATGTTGCATTATAGGACATGGAGGCCATTCCCTTTCCCATGTGTGCTAAAGGAAGTGATAGAGTGGAGAAGAAGTGTGGGACTAGAGCGAGAGGAATTCAGATAGGTAGTGTGTGTGAAAATATTAAGCGCCAATATATTTGTGATGAAATGTAGGAGTAAATTGGAATATTGTGGTTCACATATAGTTTATGCCATACCTTATGTATGCCAACATCTAGGTGGACAGGCCAGACTGCAGATGAATATTCTCCCAGGTAGCAATCTTAATTTCTTTATTGCCCACTATATTTATCATTTCCTTGTGCCGCAAATTAGCATTCAACTTTTAAATATTTTAGAGTCACTTCCATCCTGAGCCCTCAGTAACTGTGGTACTATAAAAACGTTACCTGGTAACACTTCCTGTTTTTGCACGCTCTCACCTGGGCTCCCCAGTCCATCACGGCACTGCCTATTAAACACAGGGAGTTTAGACCGTGTTGGCAGTAACGCAGCCATTCAAAGATGGCTGCCAATCACTGGACAGCAGCGGTCTAGCTCTTCATATAAATTAACAACCTGACGCCAACGTGCAGCAGACAGGCCAGGCTTCAGAAGCGTATTCTCTTAATTCCTTTATTACCCACTATATTTTATGCACAAGTCATTTGCTTGCACCGCACATTAGCATTGACATTTTTAATATTTAGAGTCTCCTCAATCTTTAACCTTCAGTAACTGAAGCTCTCTCCAGGGCTCCCCACTTCATCAAGGCACTGCCGATTTAACAAAGGGAATTCAGGACAGCCAATCACAGGATGGCAGTGGTCTAGCTCTTCGTATAAATTACAAACCTGGTGCTGACACATGCCTGTCCACGACTGCCCATTGCTAGGCACCAAGAGGCCTGCACCTTCACACCCAGGTATTTCTCCTTAACCCACTCTATAACAATAAAGATCTAATTAACTTGAGAAAAAAATACTCACACTGCATCCCCATCTTCCTACCATCTGCTGTAAATGCAGGTTTACATGCTCTATTACTAAACCCACAGCACTATTAGGCAAAAACAATAGATTTCTCTTACATAAACAGGTTTATAAAGCCTCTACAAAGCCCTCTCCTCCCATACCTTGGCCCTCCAACAATTCTCACAAATCTCCCTCTTCACTCAAGTGTATTTACTTTAATGCTAGGTCAATCCACAAACACTCAATAAAAATCTGGAATCTTCTTTCCTCAACACAACCAGACCTGTGTTTTATTGGGGATCTTCTTACCTCAGCACAACCAGACCTGTGTTTCATCACTGAAATGTGGCTACACCAGTCAGCACCATCCAGTATCCCAAAAGCATTTCCTTACTAATTATTTAGGCAAGACAGGGAACACAAACCAGGAGGTGGTATAGCTAAAGCATTCAAAGTTCTCCTGAGCGTCGAAATAATTGACTCCCTACTCATGGACTGGATCAAAATGACTATATTTAAATTACTTCCTCCGAATGGCCTCCCGTGGAAAGGAGCGATTATCTATCGCTGAGTGACCAAAAAAAAGATTTCAGCTTCAATCTAACAGAGCGACTAGCACATGTCATACTAGCCTTCGTTTTGATTGGACACTTCAATTATCATGTAGATGTTGGGATCGACCCTCAACGTCCCTACTCTGCTTACTAATCTCGAGATGTTAAACCTACATCTCACAAAAACTGGCCCCACTCACTCTGCTGGACATATTCTAGACCACATATTCTTTACTGCCAAGCTCCCCCAAATCAACACCCCACTGCCACAAACTTGGGTTTATAACTTGATCAGTTTCCAAATTCCGATAACGATTAGTCATGACAGACCCAAGGCCCAGATCCAAGTCACCGCATTACCATGGAGACAGATCACTCTTGATGCATTTCAAGCAGCTTTCCCCACTCACATTCCCAGACAACTCATAAATGACATACACAAAGCACTGGCAAAGTTCAATGAATCTATCTCTCCCACACATTTGACATCGTGGCTCCCCACAAACTCCTGCCAAGGAACAATTTCAGACCTAGTGGCCCCTGGTACATGGCTGAACTAAAAACAGATAAATACCACTGTTGAAGGCTCTAGTGCAATTGGAGAATGTCCAATAACACTATAGATAAACAACTATTTAAAGACACTTCACATCCATATCACACCAAAACAGCATGTAGACAACATATTATTTACCAAATAGATGAGGCAGGCAACTCCTCTATGGAATTATTCAAAATCGTAAAAACCTTTGTCAAATCCCCTGCTTGTCTCTCCCGAGCCTCCCCAACATTCAGAGACACAATGGCTACTTTCGAGACGAATGGATCCCTCGACCCCTCACAGTCCGGCTTCCGAGCCAATCACAGCACCGAGACCGCCCTCATCGCCGCCACCGATGACATCCGAGCCCTGATGGACAACTGAGAAACAGCGGCCCTCATCCTCCTAGACCTCTCCGCGGCATTCGACACTGTCTGCCACCGCACCCTAGTACAGCGCCTCAGCAACGTCGGAATCCAGGACAAGGCGCTGGAATGGATCATCTCCTTCCTCGACGGAAGAACACAGAGAGTCCGCCTACCACCGTACGAGTCAGAGGCCTCCGAAGTCATCTGCGGCGTCCCTCAAGGATCCTCTCTGAGCCCCACCCTCTTCAACGTCTACATGAGCCCCCTCGCGGCCATCGCACGCCAACACAACCTCAGCATAATCTCCTACGCCGACGACACCCAGCTGATCCTCTCCCTGACCAACGACCCCGCCACCGCCGGAGCCAACCTGCACGAAGGGATGAAAGAGGTAGCCGAGTGGATGACGACCAGCCGCCTGAAACTGAACTCGGACAAGACGGAGGTCCTCATCCTGGGCTCTTCACCCTCCGCCTGGGACGACTCCTGGTGGCCTCCCGCCCTGGGCACCGCACCCAAACCGACAGACCATGCACGCAACCTGGGCTTCACCCTGGACTCCTCCCTCTCCATGACCAGGCAAGTCAACAACGTCTCCTCGGCGTGCTTCAACATCCTACGCATGCTACGGAAGATCTTCCGGTGGATCCCCACCGAGACCAGGAAGACCGTCACCCAGGCCCTCGTCACTAGCCGACTGGACTACGGCAACGCCCTCTACGCCGGTACCACCGCCAAGCTCCAGAAGAGACTCCAGCGGATCCAGAACGCCTCAGCCAGACTCATCCTCGACATCCCACGAACCAGCCACATCTCCGGACATCTGAGAGACCTTCACTGGCTCCCCGTCAACAAAAGAATCACCTTCCGCCTCCTCACCCACGCACACAAAGCCCTACACGACCAAGGCCCGAGCTACCTCAACAGCCGGATCAACTTCTACGCTCCCAAACGCCACCTCCGATCAGCCAACCACGCCCTCGCCGCCGTCCCCCGCATCCGAAGAGCGACTACAGGAGGAAGGTCCTTCTCCTACCTGGCCGCCAAGACCTGGAACTCCCTCCCGACCGACCTGCGCCTGACCCAAGACCACCTCTCCTTCAGGAAGAAGCTGAAGACCTGGCTGTTCGAGCAGTAGCGGCACCCCCCCCTCCCCCAAGCGCCTTGAGACCCTACGGGTATGTTGCGCGCTCTGTAAGTGTCATTGATTGATTGATTGATTGATTTCTAAACCAAAATGTATATTATCTATAATAGCTTTCAAGCCACAACCAACCCACCTATAGATATAACATACCAAATGAAATCATCAGTAGTAAATAGCTAAAAGCCTATTTCTCTAACCCAGATGCAGGACTTACTAGCCAAAGTAAATTCTGGATCCCCTTGCCCCACAAACATGATCACATGTCTTGCTCCACTGATTGATCCGCTCATTACATCAATATGCAATAAATCACTGACCCAGTTACAGACCCAAAACAATGGAAAACAGCAACATTAACAAACATTTTGAAAAAAAAAACCACAGATCCAAACTATCCCTCTATCTACGATTCCAGCTCTCCTTCGCATGCTGACAAAAACCCAGAAGACCCATGTAAACAAACAGCTTGCAGCCTACCTTGAGAGCAACAGCCTGTTGTACATCTCTCAGTCAGGTCTCAGACCTGCTAACAGCACAGAGACTGCTCTACTTGCAGTAGTTAACACCATAAGAATATCCCTGGATGTTCAACAGCCAGCCATGTTGGTTTTGCTTGATCTACAAGCTGCATTCTATACCAACTCACATTTAATTCTGGTGCAGCGCCTCCAACAGACAGGCATTCAGGGAAAGCCCTGGACTGGCTCGTTGACTTCCTCAATGAAAGTATTTAAATAGTCTCCATTGGTACATTCCATTCCAGGACAATTCCCCTAAATAATGGAGTCCCTCAAGACTTCTCCTTAAGCACTACACTGTTTAATGTCTATGTAACCTCCCTAGCCCAACTAATAAAATCTCTAGGTTTTGAAACATTTTCATACGCAGACAACACCCAATTAGTCATACCGTTTGGGCAGGATATAGAAAACGTCAAACCGAGATTCTCTACATGTATGAAGAAGATAGCCATCTGGATTTCTCACACGTGTCTCCAACTTAATGGGGGGTAAAATAGAAATTCTATTGTTTGGCAAAGCTCTAAAATTCTAGACAAAAGGCCGGTGGCAAGCAGAACTGGGCCCGGCTCCTTTGCCCACGAGATCTGCAGAAATCATAGGTATAATTTTAGACGATCAGCTACAAATGCATGACCAGATTGCCTCCACATGTGCCACCTGCTTTAGCATCATGCGTCTACTCCCAAAAAAAATCTTCAGATGGCTTCCTCTGAGCTCACGAAGAACACTCAGCCCGGTGCTAGTCATTACCCACCTTAATTATGGCAATGCCCAGTTCCTTGCTGCCAATGAATTTCTGCTATCATAACCACAAGTTATCAATACTGCTGCACGATTGTTAAAAACCTGCCTCCAAGAACCTCGTCAGCCCCTATACTCAAAGCACCACACTGGCTCCCCATTCGTGAGAGAGAACTGTTCAAACTGCTTTGCCTAAATCATAAATCATTATTAGGTCTAGGCCCAAAATACCTTCAATTCAGGCTCACCCCTTATGTACCAAGCAGGAACGTACGATCAAGTAACCAGCTTCTCATATGCCGCCAACGGGTTCACCCTGCTAAATACAGAGGCCGAGCCTTCTCCTGTCTAGCTCTGTTCCACTGGAACAATCTTCTTCTGTTCATTCACTTCTGCCCTTGTCCGGAAGGATTTTAAAAACACCTGGCTGTTTTAACTGTTGCCTCTCCAAATCCACCTGTTGCTTCAGCTCCGCGGTGTTCCTTCATGGATGAGGTGCGCGCTATATCAAGACCTAAATAGCATAACATAGGCTAAGTCTGGCATGTGAGTGTGTGCCTAATCCTTGACATTTTGTGCCAAAATCCAAAATGTAACTACTTAGTGACTGGAAAGGGAAACCATGTACATGCGGATATCATATGGCTATGGAGTGTGTTGGTAAGTGGATAAAGTGGTATGATGGCTAGACTTTGAATAGTTGTGTGATTATTGTTAAACATTCCAGATGTGAAATATTATCAGTACATAATTATTGTTTTAAAGTTTTAAAACAAACAGCTAGTTACTTCTATGGACATGTTGATGTGTAAAGAACGTGTATTCACTTGAGGTCTGGTGGAGTAGTAACATTGTATTAGTTGAGTATTTAATATTGTTTATAGTATGAGACATGTTTCCAGATGGGAAGACAGGGTAAAGTGCTGTTAGATATGGTTTGGTGAACTTAAAGTTAAGTGGCAATGGTAGTTCACCTAGTGCATATACAATCTTTTAAATGTTCTATTTTGTTGTGCTTTATCTTATTGTTCTTATAACACTGCCAGACAGAGCCCCATGCCTTGGAGCAGCAAGGACATGTTGATTTAGTAGGTTTTGTGGTTTTGGGATGAAGGGTTTGATTCTTTATACTTTTTTTCTTCCAACACAGGTGTAAAGGATAAATTGCTTTGTTTTGTTCAATGGAAATTATTCTCTAAACAGAGCAGATTGAGTAGTGGCTTTCATTGCACTGTCTGCCATGTTTAGGGTACACCTTTGTCATTGAAAGAAGGAAAATTCAGTGGACAGTTGATGGACTTATGGCTATCAACCCACCATAGTTTAAATATGACATTCATTTTTTGAAAGCCACCTGCATGCACAAAACTCAGAATGAAGGCCTGAGGCAGGGGAAAACTGCCCATCTGAGCTTTGAGACTCATTACCAATGCCTCTCTTATACAGAGACAACATATAATTAATCACTTTGGGGCCTATTAAGATGCCAGTTTGACAAGTGTCTCATCAGCCTGGCTAGTTTGAATCCAGTGGCAAAGTAAGCATGAGACCCACACCTGGGCATACCCTGCCAACTTAGGGCGAACAAAGCAAAAACAAGTAGATGATGCCGGAGCTCTGAAAACGGTCATGGATAGCCTCAGCAGTAGCAAACTGAACTACTGCAACTATCTCTATGCCGGAATCAACAAGAAACTCATTTTCAAACTCCAGACCATCCAGAACGCTGCCAAGCTGGTCCTAGATATCCCCCGGCACAACCACATCACTCAACACCTCTGCGATATCTACAGGTTCCGCATAAAAGGCACTCCACAACATTGGAGGAGCATACATGAACAACCATCTCTCCTTCCACGCACCCAAGAGACACCTCCAATCAGCTGACCTCTCTCTGGCCAACATTCCATGTATTTACAAGACCAGAATGGGAAGTAAGTCGTTCTCCTACCTCACAGCCAAGGCCTGAAACGACCTCCCCTCCACCTTTAGAAAATCTATACATTGCCCCAGTTCAGGTAGGGCCTCAAGAGCTGGCTCTTCAGATGAGACCTTCATGTGGGAGTGGCTGTGCTTTACCAACCCTGATTGATTGATTGAAGTTGTTGCTTTCTGGGAGTTTTGACTCCACTCACATCACAACTTCGGTTTCCCTACACTTTATCTTAGCAATCCAGTTTGTTAATGGCATTGTAAATTGCTTTTTACATGTTTACTCCTGAAAATGTAAGTGTGTTGTAAATATGCATATTTATTCCTTCACTTGGTGTTTGCTTGAGAGTAATGAAGAGCAGTGCCATCAAATGGAAGGAATAACGCGGATAATTATGTCTGTGCTAGGTATCCTAATCCAACAAGCCATTATATATTGTAGTAATACCTTGCAGAAAAGCTACAATGTTACCCTGTATGTCACTTTTACAGTATTTACTGTTAAAAGATAAATGAGGACACCGTTTCAGTAAATCCCCAATTTTATTCAGTATTATCTCACAGAACCTTAGGGTGGGAACAAATGGAAAGCGCTAATAGAGGGATGCCATTTCAGATTCAAAAGTGCTAGCTTTAGGTTTTTTTCATTATGAGAGAATAACTAATGAGGGGATAATGGGACATCTGCTGGCATCTGTTTAGACTCCCTCACCAGACGTGGCACTGCTTCATCACTTCACAGCTATCATTTAAATATACAATCAAGAACAGCATTTTCATGCCTGGCCACATCTGTAAATACCAGGCCCCTATTAGTTTTAGCTCATCATACAAAACGAAATAAAACTTCCAGATTCTCATGCCTCCAAATAAATGCACTAAGACATCTGTCCAGTCTTTTAAAACCACATACAAACATCACAAGGGAACCATCGGTAATAAACAGAGCATTTTCAGCCAGCTGCTTGCTTTAACTGAAATGATAATTACAGATAATGATTGGATAGCGAAATATTTGTTTGAACAGCAAATATTTTAGGTGGTGTCCAGTGTTTTAAAGAATTACACTACTGACATGTTTTCGAAATAGGCCTTTCCTAAACTTAAGTGTTAAAGCAGACTCTTATAATGCAACTAAATATTTGTACGAAGTTAGCTACATGAGGAGTTGTTTTAACAATCCATACAATGTTGGTCTTAATTACATAACTATTAAACTTATAGGGCTTATCACAAAACGAGCACCGAAAGCGTTACATTAAAACAAGTTTCTGTCACAGTTGATTGTTATCTTAAAAGCTATAGACAGAGGTAAATGGTTGTTTGTCTTGGGAACTTTAAAGGAATTAACTGCTTTGACATGTAATGCACCAGAAGTTTGGCATCTGTAACATAAACACGAGAACACAAAAAAGCAACGTAAGACAAATGTTGTATGGCACCATATAAAGAAAATTAATATGGACATACACAAATGTTGACAACAGTAAACACACAAATATCAATAACAAAACAATACCCAGAAAAAAACCTAAAATACAACAATATCAAAACCAAAAATAACGAAACAACAAATATTGGCCACATAATATAACTAATGAAACAAAAAAAAATATTATGAAAACATAAAACGCCAGAGAACCAAAATAAATAATTTATACATTAAATAAATATTGAACACTCTAATTAGCATTTTCCACAAATGGTGCAAAAAATGTTTTCAAAGTCTCCAGCAAAGCAATAAAATTAAACTTAAAAACAGGTTAGAAATAAAAATATGTTTCCAATTAACAAAAATTATAAAAAGGACACGAACATGTGCAATGAAATGCTTCCTGAAAAAGAATTACAGCAAAACAATATCACTATGCAAGACTGCTAATCTATGAAAGAAGACTGCAACACCTCAACAAACCACTAAGGACTCCACATGTTTATGCATCCAAATTACAGGTTCATACTCTACAAGAAAGAAAAATGCAAAAAGAAACAGAAATAAAGATACAAACACACTAAGTGTCGAGCAGAAGAAAAAAAACATTTTAAAAAGTTAGAGCTGCTATGGAGAAAACTATATGATAACTCTAATAAAAGTTGGTATAAAGCGGCCCTGAATGCATTCCATGCTAACCTGGAATTGGCATGCTGCACTTTCTACTCAAACACAATTGAAAAGGCTAATAATAATGCCATGGAAAATGTTCAAATTGTATTTGACTTTCCTGATCCAAACAGCTCCGCACCACCTTTGGAAACGAGTGCACACCTATGCCCTCAATTTTGTACGTTTATTTGAGGATAAAATCCCAAAAATCCAGGCAACCTGGCAGAAACGTCAAATAACGCTCCCATGAATAATAAGGGTCTACCAATGCCTACAGCACAAAGCAAATTGAAGTTTACTCCCCCTACAATCAATGAAGTAGAAAGCTTTTTCTCTAAAAGCAAATCCAGTTCTCCGCAGGATTCCTTCCTCCCAAATCATGAAATTGGTAAGGAACAGCCTAGCCCCTATTTACCAGAAACTTTTGGAAACTTCCTTGGGTAGTTTCCTTGGGACAGTACTCGCTGCATGGAAAAGGGGTAATGTCATTCACTTGTTTATAAAAACCCTAAGGCAAACCCCAAAATGCTTCAGACCAATTTCCTTGCTCCCGGGGGTCTCGAAGATTATCGAAAAAATGTGTTTACACCCAGCTAACATGGTTTCTAAAATATCTAAGCTGCTCCATCCGTCTTTAGGGTCCTACTTATACAGAGACAGTACTAATAAACATTAAAAACTCTATTAAGTTTGCATTGGATGCTGGTCAAAATGCTGAACTAATTTTGTTAGACCACTCTGTGGCATTTGACACAATCTCGCCTGAGATCCTGCTACACCGTCTTCCACATATCAGGGTGAAGCAGAATGTGTTAGCTTGGTTGGGTTCCTTCTTAGAACATAGGGAAAACAACATTCTTCTTGGAAAATAAATTCATCATATTTGGAGTGCATCTGAGCCCCACTCTTTTTAACATATATCTGACACCGCTGGCATGTCTTATTGAATCCTATAACATCTAGGTGGTGTCCTACGCAGATTATACCCAACTGCTGCTGATTTATAACAACAATGAGCCTGAGGCTAAAATGAAATTTGCAGCCTGTTTGGCAGCAGTCATGGGATGGCTCAAAACGAATTCCCTACAATGCAACCCAGGAAAAAAGGAGATCCTTCTATTAGGTGTGGGCCCTCTTCAACGATGGTTAGGGGCATGGCCAACCAGTTATACCACTCCCCCCCTCTGAGTTGGCCAGGAACCTAGGGGTTCTCATTGGTACTCACCTATCACTCCAATCCCAGATCGCAGCAGTGGTTAAATCTGCATGCTGGATTGCTGGATTTTAAGGATGCTGAGGAAATTCTTAAACACCTGCATTGTGAAGCCCAGAAAACTATAATTAACTAATTGATTTTGTCAAGACTGAACTATTCTATTGTTCTTTACACAGGACTTCCTGAACACATTATTAATATATACCACAAAATGTAGAACTTGGCAGTCTCCTTTCTCTTCAATCTTCCTAAGCATGCCTCAATCACCCAGTACCACAGCCAGCTACACTGGCTACCAATAAAGAAAAGGATCATCTTTAAGGCTTTGAACATAGCACACTTGGCTTTCCATAAAACTGATCCCTCATACCTGCATGAAAGATTATCCTTGTATTGCACCCAAAGAACTCTACACTTCCATTCAGCCTGTCTTCTGTCCATCCACTTCATTAAAAGGAAGAAGCGGGGAGAATCACCCTGCTCTATGTTACCTGGAAAATACTTGAATGACCTTCCCCTCTGATGTATTCCAGATAAGAAACTGATTCGGAAACAATTAAAAATCCATTGTTAAAACTAACTCATGCCATTCCTTTTTTTGGCTGTTTATGTCCCAGCACCAGGAGACACTAGTAGTAGCTGAGCACTTAACAAAATGCCTTATTCATTTATTCAATTACTCCAAATACAAAACAGACCACCTCGAAACCAAATATGCCAAAAAAAATTGAAAAGTAATATTAAAGTAACATTAATGTTCAAAAAATAAAATAATAATAGAACAATCAAACCGCAAATAAATTTTAGATGAAAAAATAAATTGAAACAGATAACGAATTGTCCCTTTTTTGCAGAGTGACACAAAAGAAAACTGTGCAAAAACCAAAGCCAAACAGACCTGCAAAGCAAAGTTCTACAACTATAATGTAGCAAAGAGAATATCCAGAATGTAAGTTAGGATGTGCACCTCCAATGTAAAAATATTATGTGGTGGAGGCCAGACCCCGCTCCCTGGGAACACTCTTTATTCCCTAGAGCACCCCGACACAACCGAGGATATGGAGACACCATGCAGGGACCCATAGAAGACAGCCCACCACCAACCACACAGGAACAGGAGGCAGAGTGAGAGGACAGAAATGTTCAAGAAACCTGGAACAAGGAGTGGTGGTCACCGTGGGAAGCGTGATTCCCCCTCCACAACTCAGGAGAGTTGCGGCTTTCCTGGTACCTGTTTGGGTTGGGTGGGGAGTTGTACAGGATAGTGTAAAGAAGAAGGAAGGGGAGGTGAAATGAGCCACGTGAGGATCGGAGAATCCAAAGAACAGTTTTGAAGCTTTAATCACGAGGGTGCCGGTGTCCAGAGGGCCCGGCTCATGAATTGTTTTTTGTTTTGTTGAATCTGTTTGGTAAATTGATAAAACTATTTGGGTAGAGGGCATACCCTTGTGGGAAAGAAGCCAAAGACTGGGTTTGAAAGAATGAGCAAGAGGAATGATGTAAACAGAGAAAGAGAACAAGAGGGGCACAGCTAATCACGCACAGTTTAAATTGAATCAACTACGAGATGCAATGAGACACTATTGCACGTGTTTCCTTTCCCTTATACACTCTCCCATCACGCATTCTCCCTTACCAAGGTCCTAGTAGTCAAAGGGTGGACCACAGAAAGAAGCATATATTACCATAGAAAAGGGGAGGAGGTACCTGCTCCACCATTTTCACAAAAGGAGTTCTCCCCAACATCCCTGGGTGTGGTGATAGTCTCTATCCCTTATAACAACATCTCTTAGACTGAATTACTTACCTTACTCTTCTTGTCCTCTTTCCTGGTGAACCGGGGATGACCCACCATGGAAGCAGGAGCCTGAAACAAATAGAAGAAGGAAAAGAGTTCCAGTGAAAGAAGAGAGAGATTCAAATAGTTTACAACAACCTACATTATTTCCAGTCCTTCCTTATTTTCCCTTCATTATAATTTGTTTCGCCCTTATTTCTCCAGACTTTCTTTCAAATAAACACCAAAATTGAGAAACACGTTCTGCCTCCTAGATTCATCTTTCGCTCATCCCTCACAAACGTGGTGTCAGAATTGGTACCAGAGAAGACGGAAGCCATTGTGCACAAGATGGCAAAAGGCCAGGGCAGACTGGGAAAGATTATGGAAAAAATCCTGGCAGTGGCTGAGAAAGACAGGGAGAAGCTCCATAACGCCCTAACGGAAAAACAAACCCAAGAAGCCGTAATTGGGAAGTTGGCAGTTGCCTTCAGCCAACAAAGGACCCAAGCAATGCTCCCCTCTGTAATAATGCAAAAGTATGTTGCTGGAGAAGACCCAGATTTATTCTTTGCAAGCTTTGAGAGGATGGCAAGCTCTGCAGCATTGCATGCTGACAAGTGGGGACAGCACCTCGGACCGCTCCTCTCAGTTGACCTCCAGGCTGCTTATCAAGCCACCAATCCCCTTGTTCTCACGCCATATTAAGAGATTAAAATGAGAATGCTCGAAAGGATTGGAGTGGATGACCAGACCTACCGAATTCGACTGCGACAAATAAAAGAAGGGGTCCAAGAAACACCAACGGTCAGGTGTATGACCTGCCAAGTAGCACCTCGCAAATTGCGTCACATTTGCGATTCACAATTTGAGAGGCACTATTTGGCATGTACAACAGTGTGTTCAACACTGTCTGCGATTCCCAATGGTGTTGCAAATTGCGAGGCTCATGAATATTAATGAGCTTCTCGCAATTTGCGAGCCCATTGAAAAATAACAGACCCTCCCAGGGATGGTGGCCTGCTGGGCTCATCAGACCACCATGTCTGGGACTGCTTTTAAATAAAGCAGCTCTTAGTTTTTTAAATGCAGCCCGTTTTCCTTAAAGAAAAACGGGATGCATTTTTTAAAAAAAATTAACGTTTTTGTTTCATTTTCTAAGGGCAGGCAGAGGTTCCTGGTCCACTGCCTCCATTAAAAAATAATATTGCATGCATTTGCAAAAGGGAAGGGGTCCCCTGGGGACACCTTCCCATTTGTGTATGCATTACCACCTACTTGAAGTAGGTGATAATTTGCGAGTGTTTTGTGACTGCAATTGTGGTCGCAAAACATTGTTACATAGCTTTGCTATCGCTCTTAGGAAGGGAACGCCCTTTCCTAATAGCAAGTCGCAAAACAGTATTTTGAGAGTTGCAATTTATATGCAACTTGCAAAAAACTGTTTGTACATGGACCTATGCTTTTTAGCATGCACAAATGGGTCTAAGACCTGTTTGCGCACGCTGAAAAGCGTTGTACGTCTGGCCCCAGAGCCTTATACTACACGGTGTAAGAGATGGCTGATAGGCGGTTGAGTCCTTCAACATCAACAAAAGAGGAGATAATAGAGAAAGTATATTTGGAACAGTATTTCTCTTTCTTGCAAACCCCCATACAACGATAGGTCAGACAACCATCACAGATAACTTTGGGGAGAGCTGTAGAAATAGCAAGTGCCTATTATCAGGGACAGGAAATACAGAGAGGTAAAGAAGAGACCCAGTGGAAACATTCTAGAGGAATCTCAGCCAAAAGCCAAAAAGTGTTAACCCAGAGAAGAACAGAAACCGTCACCCTATTACAAGGGCCTGCAACCCTGCCAACACGACCCTTACCCCATCATGGACCCCAATGCTTTAATTGCGGACTGTGTGGACATATTGCACATATATGTGCACAGAAGGAAGAACCAATGGACGTAGGGTTAACAAAAGTCCAGTTTTGGCACACGGGCAGGTTTCAGTCCTCGTTACCATCCCCAGGGCACTGTCAACGGAGAGCCCAGACAGCATCTGCTAGACACTGGTTATGTACAGAGTGTCATGCGACCCCAGGCGGTCTCTGGGGAAGTGCAAGCTACTGCAGGCGTTGTAAATATCAAGTGTGTACATGGTGAAATAGAAAATACTCCACCACTGAAGTACAGGTCCAACATATATCATCAAAAAAAACAGTACCCTTACGGGTACTAGCCCCACATGGACAATTTACTACAGGCCGCCTGGAAAGAAGGGGAAGAATGGAGAAAGATAGCTATTTTCTTTCAGGTGCTGGAAAACGAGTGGCCATTTCGGAAGCCCTGGAAAAGCCGAAGGCAGAAGAGGGCAGAAAAGAAAGAATGGAATTGTGTGGCCCAGCCCAAACTGAATAAGAAAGCATATGGGAAACCAATCAAAACTTTTACATTGCTCAGATGGAAGTTCCAACCCTGACAGGAGCCTGGAACAGAGCCTCTCCGGTGAAAAACCCTAACAAAGTAGGTCCCCGGTTCTATGCAAAAAGGAGTCTCTTATACTGAAAGGGGGGGGGAGGCCCTTGCCCCACAACTGCTAGTTCCTTGGTAAAATAGGGAAACAGTGCTGTTTTTAGCCCATACGCAAAAACAACAATTGATGGACGGAATGTTGCACAATGACAAAACATTCACCCCCAGTCACAGATCTGGGTTTAATCCATCGTTATTTTGCTCACCACACCACCCCAGTTCAGACATGGCCATATGCAAATCAGTCTTAACCCTGTGCCTTATGGGAACAGTCCAGCCCGTAATGCCAAGCCATGTCTTCCCTGGACCGTTTTTAGCCCATAGCTATTGCTGGGGGGTCGTTTTAGGGGAGAAAAGACAGAAGAAGCCATACTGGAAAAGTTCTATTTGACAGGAATCTAAGGACAAGTACGTAGATGTTGTAGAGAGTGCCCAGTCAATCAAACGAATAGTAAGATCACCCCTCCCAGAGCCCCACTAAAACCTCTCTCTCTAATAGAAGAACAATTTTGATTTTCAAGGGTGGACATGGATATAATTGGTCCTCCTCTTCCCTCCCACAGTGGATGTCGATATGTCCTGGTCCTGGTCGGCCAGGTAACCCGATTCCCAGAAGCAGATGCCTTAAGGCAGCCCAATGCTATTCAGATAGCCAAAGCAATGATTACCATCTTTTCCCGAGTAGGGTTTCCACAGGAGGTTGTGACAGACCAAGGAACACCTTGGGTCTCCAATTTATTAGGACGAATTTGTCAACGCTGAAGATTAAACAGGGAAGGACCTCGGCCTAGCATCCACAGACAAATGGGTTGGTGGAGAGATATGATGACGCACTAAAAATAACACTAAAAAAACTATTAGAATTGGAAACATGCAAGTGGGACGATATAATGCCCGTAGCTCTATTTGCCATCTGGTGTAGACAGTAGAAAAGCACAGGGTATTCCCCTTTCGATTTACCATATGGACGAAAGCCATGTACCTAGTTAGACATGCTTATGGAAGAGTGGCAGAAGGAATCGGAAAGGGGTAAGCCCCTGCCTTAGTATGTCCATAACTTAATACATGAGTTGGGCCAAATCCATGACATTGTAAAGTCCCATTAAGAGCAAGCCCAAGCTGCTCAAAAGACCCAGTATGACAAAAAGACCAATGACAGGACCCTCGCATTGGGTGATCTGGTCCTGCTTATGATGACAACTTCTGACCATAAACTGCTAGGGCAGTTTCAAGGCCCATTTAGGGTGATAGAACAAGTAACCCTGGGTACCTATCATCTGGAGATGGATCCAGAAAAGAAAACAAACACTCAGATATTCCATATTAACATGTTAAAAAAGTGGGAGAGAGCCAAACCTGCATTGTTAAGTGTCAATACAAATCCTTCCCCTTTAGATCTACAAAGTATAGATCCCGACTTGCCGGACTGCCAAAAACAAGAGGTAAACGCCTGGCTACAGCCCTTTCAGTCTGTGTTTTCTCTAACCCCTGGGTGGACCCCAGTTATAAACCACTCCATACAAACCCTTCCAGGGAAAATGGTCTAACTACATCCCTATCGGATACAGAAGTCCCGATGAGTGTCTGTCGAAAACAAAATTAAGCAGATGCCTAAGATTGGGGTTATAAAACCCTCAACCAGTGAATGAAACTCTCCAATAGCCATTGTTACTAAACTGATGGGTCTGAGAGGTTAACAAAACATCACATTTGGACTCATATCCACTGCAACGGTTGGGTGAGGCACAGCATATCAGCATTTTAGCCCTTTACAAAGGGTAATGGCAAGTGCTACTCAGAGAACAAGACAAGGAGAAGACAGCCTTTTCTACACCAACAGGACTATACCACTTTACTGTGTTACCCTTTGGTTTACACTGTGCCCCGGCAACCTTCCAGAGGCTTATGAGTAGTATATTATGACCCTGCAGCACTTTTGCAGCTACCTATATAGATGACATTGTTATTCATAGCACAACATGGGAACAACACTTGGTTCATCTGAATAAGGTAATTCCAGCCTTAAAGGAAGGAGGGCTAACTATCAACCCAATCAAGAGTTGTATAGCTGAAAGGTGTGTAGAGTATCGGGGATACCTCTTAGGGGAGGGATGTATAAAGCCCCAAAAGGAAAATGTTTCAGCCATAGTCAACCTGCTCTTCCCCAAGACAAAAAAAGACCTTCCTGGGCATATTAGGGTATTATATAAGATGAATCCCAGACTTATCGTAAATGGCTGCTTCTCTGACTGACTTGCTAAAGAAAGACCGAAAAGCAGCGAAAGAACTTAAGAACTCCTCATTTGCCACCCTAGGCGCCTTCCATCAGTTAAAACATGCCCTCACATCCAAACTGTTCCTTCTTAACCCTAATTGTACCAAACCCTTCCTTTTGCAAACTGAGGCACCAGAACAAGGATTAGGGGCCGTCCTCTCCCAAGAAGACGCACAAGGACCCAAAAGACCAGTGAGCTACATCAGCCGCAGATTATTCCATCGAGAAAAACACTACTGCATGACTGAAAAAGAAGTTTTTGCAATCAAATGGACTACTGAGTGTCTCTGATACTATCTGGAGGGTAGAGAGTTCATTTTATATACAGACCATGACCAATTAGAGTGGCTGTATCGTAACAAAGGGCAAAATGACTGGATGATGCCGTGGTTCTTCCATTGCAGCCCTTCTGATGCCATACATGTCATAGAAAGGGGAAACCAGACTAATGCAGACGTTCTATTTCAATATCCTATAGAAGCAACTCTTGCAGACAAGAAAGTTAGGGTGGGGAGATGTGGGGGAGGCCAGACCCTGCTCCCTGAGAACACTCTGTATTCCCTAGAGCAGTGCTTTCCAAACGGTGTGTTGCAACACGTTAGTGTGTCAGCTGCCGTCTGTAGGTGTGTCACACAACATGGTCCACGCAATGCGGTCTCGGCATCATGCAAGATGGTACTGTGCATGCTACTGATGCATTACCTGTTCCTATGAAAGAGGAGGAGTCTCCTGTGGCGGGGCAGTGAGCCGTGATTGGAGTCAAAGCATCGCTGCTGCTCACTGCCACCCTCCTGCAGACCTGTGGAAGTATCCGGCCGCGACAGTGGACTGTGAATAGACTGCCGGTTGCTCTTGCAGTGCAGTGCTCTGTGCCACCCACCGCTGTTCCGTTCAATTTAGGTCAGGGGGAGGCCAGCAGCACCATTGCCAGGGGCCAACCAGCGCTCACTGCTGCTGCCCTCCTGCAGACCTGTGGAACATCCGGCGGTGAGAAAAGACTACGGCGGCTCACACTGCCGCCCCCGCAGACTCCTGTCCCCACAGACCCTTCTAAGCTTACACAGGGGGACGAAAGTAGCATCACCAATGACGCAGCTTCCCATGCTTACAGCTCCTGCAGCACTCACTTCTGCCGCCCCCCGGAGACCTATTCCAGCTTACACAGGGGTGAGGTGACAGCAGCATCACCATTGACGATGCTCCTGGTGCTCCACATGCTCTCTATCAATAATGAGTGTTGCTGGTGATGGAGCGGACCTTTAGAATTAATTCTGAAAAAGTACGCGGTGAATGAAACTCCCATAATTTTAATGTACTAATGAGTGTTGCATGATTTGCACGTCTGTACTGACTCAACCTAGAATAATGTGCACCTACATAAACACGCGGGTTTAATCATTTGTGCTCTTGTGATGTTCGTTATTCTGCTTTGAATAATATATTTACTTTGTCTTTCGTTTTGTTGTACATTAACCGCGGCTGTTCTGAATAATAGCATGTGCACTCTTTTAAAATGTGCTTTTGTCTATGTTATGTCGTCTCATGTGTTTGTGTTTTGTTTATCTTTTGTATGCAAAACTAGGTAACATAGACTAATGGGTTAATTTTTGTAAAGGGGGTGGGTAACAGAATAATTATAATTTCTTTAATTAATTATTGTCTTGTGCTTCCTTGCATACTAGACTCACGCTAAAAGAGGCCTGTGGCCTATTTCTAAAATGGATGTCTGAAGCTTTGTCAAAGGTGGGCCTTGCACAGCAACGTTTGAATGTGGAAATATTTTTATATAATAATTCTTTGAAAGTGGCTCGTGAACAAGGCTGTGTGGAAGCTAAAGGACATTTTTCAGTTTCATGGTTAAGGACAGTGAAGACGCTCAGCGGCGGAAAGGCTTAGACGGACGGAGGAAGTATTGGACACTTTTGTCTACTGTTGCTACTCTCGGGAAGCCTGTGACATGCAAAAAACTATGAACAATGCTGCTCTTGAGGATACGTGACTTTTGCTATGCGAGAGTCGTATGATCTCATCGGATGATGTCCTAGACCAATCGTGTTTCGTCTTGCTTGAATATTTGTATTCTTTTAGTTAGTTTTAGATAGGAAAAATATATAAAATTGTCCCCTTGCTAAGAGCACTGTCCGTTCGTTCCTGTGCTCCAGAAATGCTGCCGGACATTCGTTTCACGTAAGATCCATTGAGACTTTACTTTTTCCCAATAGGATTTCTTTAGCTTAGTTAGGGAATAGGGTTTTGGAGAAATAATCTAAATGTTTGAACATTTTCTCATGCTGAGCTTGGTTTGAACTGCCGGACAAATGTTTCTTTCTAATAAATAATCTTGCTTAATAAAAGTGCTAATAAAAGAGTTTACACTTAAAAATGCATTCTGCTTTAAAATAAAGTTAATAGAATAGATTTTGAAATGACAAGCTGGACTTGTATCTTTCCTTGAGTTACCATTAGTTAATCCATTGCCTTTGATATTGACTTAATTAAATATTTTATATTATGTTTTGATTAATTAGGTCATAAGATTCAGTTGGTCAATTCATGTCTCAGTCATTTATGGGCCTAGTGATAAATTTATGAATTATGGTGAGTATCATGGTGTAGAGATGTATTTATGAGACAGAATTTTATATATGAGACAGAATTTCTCTTGGCCCGCTGGATCAAATTCCTGGTAGCAGAGTTCGGTTACTATTGTAACATACATGTTACATGGTAATTACATAGGATACATGTTTTAACACATGTTAAGTTTTGTCTAGTTGTTATTTGTTGTTGAAAGGTTTTTTTCCAGCAGTGTGAAAAGCCTATGTGCCGGCAGAGTAGTGTGACAGGTGAAGTTACACAGTTCATTTGTTTCGTTTCAAATTAGTAGTACAGAAATATCATAAAGTGTTGTGGACGAACAACACAAGTTTAGTGATTTAGGTATGATAGATTGCATGAATAGTGAGGTTTGCCTCAGAAATCGTAGCTCTGAGTATAGGGACTAGGAGCCCGTTTTAAAACTCGTTGTGAAAAGAGTAGTAGGAATTTTCCGAGCTTGTGTGAAAGGTGAGATAGCGTTGTCTATTCTTACTAGCGTTTCTGGATTTCTATTGGTTGGTTAAAGTCATACGGAAGATTTCATGTTTGCATGAATAGGTTTCTCTTGTTTGAAAGTTGAAAAATAGTTTTTGTGAAAATAGCGTCGTCTATTTCATGGGAGTGAATTCTTGAATGTTTGATAAAACTATCACTTTATTTAGTAAAGCGGACAAATGGTTTGTTTTTCTGTACTGATTAACTAAAATTTGTTGAAAAGAATTGTTTAAACTGGCGCTGTGAAAATATTTTGTAAGGGAGGGGTGAGTTTACGGAGTGACACTGACACGCGCAGCTTCGCTACAGCGGCAGTGTACGTCACAGGGTTCGCGCTGTTATTGGTTGACATACGTCACAGCAAGCACGTGATCAAACCGAGCTGTTAGCTGATTGGTCATTTCTGGAAACTGGTTTCTCATTGGTTGAGCAAGGTGGTGACGTAGCCTAACCTGATTGGCTTGTCAGTGAGTTTGGCGCACGGATTGGTCAGAGCAGCGGAACAACAGAAAAATATTTACGACCTTTTTCAAATTATACGATTTGATCTAAAAACATGAGTTATTATTGGAATAGAGAAGAGAAAAAGCCTTCATGGTTTCAGAAAATTTAAAATTAATTTAATCCTGACAAGAAAATTGAAGCGCGTGGTGGAAAATTACTTCATAAATATAAAACACCTGCAGCATATATTGAAGGAGAATATGGTTATCATACCGTTCTCTGGTTTGAAAATTGGATGCAATACACTAGAGGTGATGGTGTTTTAGCCTGGCCGGAGGATGGGTCATTTAATGTTAAAGTTGTGATAAACTTAAGAGATAAAATGATGGCTCCTTCATCAAGACCCAGACCCACTCAATTTGAAGCTTTAGTTGAATGGGAAGTTGAAATGATGGAACTTGAGCGAGAAAATTAGGGAGCACCGAGAGGTTTATATAGGGAAACCCACCAAGATAAAGTGCGACATTGGAGGAAAGGAGATATGCATGAAGGATTGTATCCGGTTCTGGAAATGGTTGTAGAATCAGGTCAAAAGAATTCTCAGAAAAAGGGTCATTTAGATCAAGAATTAGATGATGCAGTTTTAGAGGATATGTTAAATAGTCCTCCACGGAGTGTTCCAAATATTTCTCCTAGTGCGCCTAGGGAAATTGAAGATTCACCCAGATTTATGAAATTACCTAATAGAGGGAGATCGAGAAGCAAAACAAATTCTAATTCGAGAAATAATTTCCAGAGAAATTATAAAAAGACATTGCCTGAGGATATTCCAAATATAAGAGATTATTTTAAAGCAAAGGGAGAATTAATTCAACAATTAACAAAAGGCATGGAAGCAGTGACAGTTCCAGTTACAATACTGGGTCTTTTGAGCAGCTTGGGCTTGCTCTTAATGGGACTTTACAATGTCATGGATTTGGCCCAACTCATGTATTAAGTTATGGACATACTAAGGCAGGGGCTTACCCCTTTCCGATTCCTTCTGCCACTCTTCCATAAGCATGTCTAACTAGGTACATTTGGTCCTGTTGTACCAGTTTTTGATCAGGGTGAGAACAGGCATTCTGTTATAACGAATCCTTTAAATGCAGAAATTCAAAAAGTAGCTGAAAATTTTTATTCTGAGTTAACAGAAATTCATAAAGTCGAAACAATGCCAAATTTAACTTTAAATCAAGGATTGTCAAATGTCACACCATCAGCTGAAGAATCAGATTCTGGTTCTATAAATAGAACAGATTTAACACAAGTTCCTGAGTCTAAACAACTTGATGTTGCAAAATTAAAAGCAGATTTGGAAGAATTAATTATTGGCACAATTGGTACTGACTGTTTGAAGCAATATCAGGATGATGAACTGCTTTTCATTTGCAAAAGTATTCAGTGGAAAACTAAGAATAAATATGAACAGTTTGAAGAGGTGGCTGCTGAATTAGAGATAGATTTAACTCGCCAGAAGCAATTACAAAAGCATTACAGAGTAGATTTTTCTGAAAAGGATATAGAGAATCTAAATACTACAGGCAGAATAACCCATATAAAAGAATTGACTGTGTTTTTATAAAGATTAGGTGATTTGAGTAAATGGAGAGTTAAATGGACAAAGAAGAGAGAAGAAGAAAAGAGAGACAGGGGAGAAGTTTTTGGTGAATTTCCGATGAGGTAAATGGCTGGTGGGGGTTATGTTCATGTTCCATGGACAAGACAGGATATATTACTGTTCACAAATGATTTTCCTCAGCTGAGAGAAAAGCCAGTGGAATGGTATCGTCAAGTTGACAGATTCATTAAAGTCTCAAAAGTTCTGTGGATTGATCTTGATGGTTTCTTTGACATTGTTGTCCCGTCAGATCTTTGGACAGAATGTAAAATTTCTATTAGCTGGCCCAAGGAGGAACTGCAGCAGCATAAAGTAACAGGCGCACCTTCAGACAATGTCATGGAATTCTGTGACAAAGAAATTGTTTGGCTGAAAGACAAGATTCCTGCAAAAGAAGTAGATTGGGTTAAAATTGACAGAACTAACCTGGTATTTAAACAATACAGTGGCTATGAAAAATTAAGTGAAAGTGACATGAGCCATTTTATTTACAGGTTTGTTTATGGCCTGAGACCTGAGATAGGGGATATGATTAGGACAGGATTTGTTGGTTGGCAAGCACTTTCAGTTGATGACATCCTGAGAAAGGCAAAATACTGCAGTGATGAATTAGATGCAAAGCAAAAGAAACTCAAGGAAAAGGCAATGTGGGTACAAGTGAAGGTAGCTGACCATCAGATAGCAGCATTAGAAAATAAGAATTTTCAGCAGAACCAGAATCCAGGCAAGTTCAAAGGGAACTTTACAAATAAACCAAAATTTAATATAAATATTGAAGAGCTAAAACAAAAACTACCTTGGTTTAATTGCGGTGAAATTGGACACTGGAAGCGTGAGTGTAAAAATCCACCCAGAAATGTTAAAAATTCATCATTGAATCCACAGATGCAGAGTGAGGTAATTCAGCAGCAACAGCAACAGCTTCAGCGACAGTTAAATGAAATAAGTCAGCAGCAACAGCTACAGCGACAGTTAGCGAATCAGCAGAACCAATTGATTCAACAAAATCAAATTCCACAGCCACCTTTGCCAAATTGCATGAATACACAGAGATATAATCCAGAGATGGGTTTCTGCGGAGCTGAACAGGTAAAAAGATCACAAAAAGTAAATGTGTCAAATGTCTCTCAACAATTTTGGTTAAAAGAAAACGAGAGCAGTGACTCAGAGGATTACTCATGACGGTGCCTGAGGGGGGAAGAAGAGTGTGTGCTTGGAGCCTCTCATGAGGTAGATCAGTCAGGTCTATTTGTAAATGGTAAAGTGAATGACAAAGATATCACTTTTCTTGTGGACACTGGTGCTACCCGTTCTACTGTTAGATCAGTGGAAATTGAAAATCTTCCTCTCTCGTTTGATTCTATTCAGGTAATTGGTGTAGCTAATCAGCAGATTAAAACTAATCTGACAAAACCTGTAGATGTAGAAATTGGGAATTACAAAGACAAACACAGATTTGTTGTCTGTAACAGCAGTCCAGTTAACCTTTTAGGTCAGGGTCTGCTATGCAAGATGAATTCCAAATTGTATTGTTCACCAGAGGGTATTGAGCTTTTAACTCTAGAAGAAGATGGTTTGTACAAATTGACACAATTAATGGTTGGTGAAGAAAATAAATTGTTTCCAGCTTTTGATAAAAATAATTTACCTGAGGAACTGAAAAAGACAGTAAATCCGAAAATTTGGGATCTAACTGAAGATGAAATGGGTTTAATGAAACATGTGGACCCAGTAAAAATTACTGTGAGACAGGGAATAGATTTTCCAAACATTCCCCAGTACAAAATGAAACCTGAAACAATTGAAGGTGTAATTCCTGTTATTGAAAAATTCATTAAGCAAGGTGTTTTGAGAGAAATTGAGAGCAGCCCATGTAATTCACCGATTATGGGTATTAAAAAGCCGAATGGAACGTACAGAATAGTTCAGGACCTCAGAAAGGTTAATAAGATAGTTGCTCCTTGCTGTCCAGTTGTACCAAATCCAGCGGTAATTCTATATCAGATTCCGCATGATGCAGAATGGTACACAGTCATTGATCTGTGTAATGCCTTCTTTACGGTTCCATTGCATCCAGATAGCCTGCAAATTTTTGCATTTCGGTTTTAGGATCGCATGTTAGAATGGTGTCGTATCCCTTAAGGATATACTGAGAGTCCATCTATCTTTAATCAGTTATTGAAAAAATCCCTGGAAGATTTAAAATTACCTGGAGAGTCAACATTGGTCCAGTATATTGATGACCTGATTGCAGGAAAAACTAGAGAAAATTGTGTGACTGACACTGTTACACTTCTGAATCGCTTGGCAGATGAAGGGCAAAAAGTGTCACCTGCAAAACTACAGTTTTGCAAACAAGAGGTTAAATACCTTGGTCACAGAATTGCAAAAGGAATTAGACAAGTGACAATTGAGAGAATAAAAATGATTCGAGCAATTCAACCACCAACAACTCAAAGACAGATCAGGATGTTTCTAGGAATGGTTGGTTATTGTTGCCAATGGATTTGTGGGTTTTCAGTAATTGCAAAACCTTTGCAAAGATTAACAAAGGCAGACATTAAGGACCCGATTGTTTTTACAAAAACAGAATTGGAGGCTTTTGAAAAGCTAAAGAAAAGTCTCTGTGAAGCACCAGCATTGGGTATGCCTGACTATGATAAGGAATTTGAGTGTACTGCAGTGAAAGGGAAGGTTGTGCTTTGTCAGTTCTCATTCAGAAACATGGGAAAATGAGAAAACTTATAGCTTACTTTTCAGCTGTTCTTGATCCTGTTGCAAAGATATTGCCAGGTTGCTTAGAAGCAGTGGCTGCAACAAGTGTAAGACTTGAGCAAAGTCATGGAATCATAATGGGGTTCCCTGTAAAAGTATATCTACCTCATTCAGTTGAAACACTTCTTACTAGAAGTAAAACACAACACCTGTCAAGCAACAGATTGACAAAATATGAAAAAGTTATTCTGGGATCAGATAATGTATCTATTGTGAGAAGTCTTAATCTCAATCCAGCTACACTTTTGCCAGATAATGTGGCTCTTGATGATGATGATGTGGATCATGAATGTTTGGATGTTTTAGAATACTGTACCAAACCCAGAAAAGACATTAAAGATGTACCTTTACCAGAGTCAGACATTGTTTACTTTGTTGATGGCTCTTGTTTGAGAACAGATGAAGGTATTCTGTGAGCAGTGTATTCAGTCTGTACAGTTTCTGAGATAGTTGAGGGTTCAACTCTTGAAGGAATTTGATCAGCACAAGTAGCAGAATTAGTTGCTTTAATTCGTGCCTGTGAAAATCTGCAGGGAAAAAAGTTACCATAGCGCCTGACAGTCAGTATGGATATGGCATAGTCCATGATTATGGTCAGCTCTGGTCTCAGAGAGGTTATTTAACTTCTGCAGGAACTCCAATCAGGAATGCAAAATTAATTAAAAGATTGATTGATGGCATTCAGTTACCAGAAAAAATAGCTGTGGTTAAATGTGGTGCACATAAAAAAGGTCAAGATTACATTACTATAGGAAATGCCTTTGCAGATGAGACTGCACAATACTGTGCAAAGAACAATCTTTCACTTAATCGGGAGAAGGACAATGAGCATATAATGAACTCTCTTAATGCTAATATCTGTGGTAGAAACATGGCAGGGAGTAAAAGACTTACAGGATGAGGCAAATGATGAGGAGAAAAACACATGGCTCAAGGAAGGTTGTAGACAGCAAGAGGAAGATGGAATTTGGGTTTACAAAGATGGTAGACCTGTTATGCCTAATTGCATGATTGCTGACGTGGCACGGATGTACCATGGACCAGGTCATTTAGGAAGAGACACAATGATCAGACAGTTCAGGGAGACTTGGTATAATCCAAAATGTAGGGTTATTGCAGAGTCGCTTTGCCAACGTTGTTTGATCTGCCAGCAAATCATTCCAAAGAGAAAAACAGTTGTAAGCATGGGAACCATAGGTCGGGAGGGTGGTCCTTTTACCAGGTTACAGATGGATTTCATTGACATGCCACAACACAATAAGCTCAGGTATGTGCTTGTGATTGTCTGTTTGTTTTCAAGATGGGTGGAAGCATTCCCAACTCGTCACAATGATTCAATCACTGTGGCAAAATTGCTTTTGAGGGAGATCATACCTAGAAATGGTTTTCCAGTAACTATTGAAAGTGATCGTGGCACACATTTCGAAAACAGACTGATTGAATTAATTTGGGAAGAATTTGGGATTAAACAAAAGCTACGTTGTGCTTACAGACCAGAAGCATCAGGTGTCGTTGAGCAAATCAATGGCACAATCAAGAACAGAATTTCAAAAATGTGTTTAGCTACAGGAATTAAGTGGACTGATGCACTTCCACTTGTGCTGATGTTTTTAAGAAGTACTCCAGATTAAAAAAAACAGGCCTTAGCCCTCATGACATTCTCATGGAAAGGGTAATGAGACAGGCTTATATTCCAGTTGGAAAGTTGTTAGCAATTAATGTCAATCTTAGACTATTGTAAGCAACTTTCTGATGTAGTGACTTCTGTATTCCACCAGGTGGGGACAGATGTGATTTCAAAAGAAAAGGAGCAGGCTCATGATATTTTGCCAAGAGACTGGGTCAGAACAAAAGTTCATCGGAGGAGGAACTGTTTGATACCCAGGTGGCAGAAAGCAAGGCAAGTTATTTTGGTCACAACTAATGCTGTCAAGTGCAGAGGCCTGAAAAGGTGGGTGCATGCAAGTCATACCCTTCGTGTACCTGCACCAGAAAACAGTGACGAGACTACAGCAGATTCGGATTCAGAAGAAAAAGAACCTGAAAATCCAGATTCTGAAGATCGACAGAGAAGTCGACATCTGAAAAACTCAGAACCGAATCAAGCATCAAATGAAAAAGATCTAGACATTGTTGTTGTTGACTCAGAAAATGATGAAGATGCTCTAGAAGAGAGGTCTGAAAAAGAAACTGTGTCAGTAGAGATTCAAGATCAGGAGAGTATTGAAAAGCAGATTGGAAGCTCTGAAAGCAGGAACTGGAAATCTGGAACTGGGAAGTTGGAAGTAATTCCGGAAGAGGAGGACGAATTGCCAAGTACCAGCTACAGAGACGTTGTTCCTAACGGAGTGAAGCTGCCGAGTAATGAAGTTTCTAGATACAGTATTGAAATCTCTGAAACTGATTCGGATGACAGTGATGAAGAATCTGAAATAAGAAGATTCAGAAAATGAGCTTGGAAAGCTGAGTGTAATGAAATTGAGCCTAAGAAGAAACTCTTGAGAAAAGGTGATGTTTGGCCAAAAGAAGATTTTAAAAAGAAATTAGTTAACAGATCGAAAGGACAGGTCAACGAAATTTCTAGTCAAAAGGGTGAATCAGACAAAAAGGGACAAGTTGGGAAGAAAATTGTAGTAATGAACAGGAAAAGCAAAAGGCCATTAAAACCAAATCAGAAGTACAAGTCTCCAGAGTGGGCCTACATAATTATCCCACCAATAGTTGAGGTTAGCAGTAGTAGTCAAGAAGATTTGGAAGAAAATAGTGACAATGATTGAGGTTTAGTTACTTTTGAAGTTGGGGTTTGCTTTTGGCATAAGGCTGAAGAAATTGTGTTAGGTGACACAAGGTCGAAGAAATTGTGTTAGCTGAATACTTTTATGGACGCAAGGTCGAAGAAAAGCTGTTAGATGGTTACTAAAAAAACATTTAAAAACGGGAGAGTGTGTTGGTGTGTTACATACTAATTACAAGTAAAATTTCAAGTTTACAATTTTTGTTTATTACATACTAATTACAAGTAAAATTTCAAGTTTTAAATTTTTGTTTAGTTTAAGTTAAGTAAAGATGCCTAATGTTGATAGTTCTAGGTGTGCAATTCTTAGGAGATGTTGTAAAATGTCTTCTATTTGTGTGATTTTAATTATTTTAGTTTGGTTAGTTTTAGCAGTCATTTTCCCTTTTGGCATTAATAGGGAGGATTATAAGATAAATATGACAAGCAAAGCTGAATCAAAACAAGCTGATCATGATGTTGCAGGAAAAACTAACAGAATCATTGAGCATAAACCAGATATCCATCAGGACAGATCTGTTGGAGATTTTTCTACTAATTCATTTTCTTGACTCCTATCGGAGTATGTTAGAGTCATGGATGTTAAGGATTGCTATGTGTGTGTTAAGCTTCCTACTTCAGTTTCTGAAGGGGTCAAGTATAATATGCTTCCCCTTACTTATGGAATAACATGCAGTGTTATATCAAGCTTGTTCTATCAAACTGGTCGTCTGGAATGCTATTATTCAGATTTTGATGAGATTTTTGCTAACCTGAAAATTGTGCATAGTCTTAACAAAGTTAGGCCTGCTAAGCAGATGAGGGAATTCTTCCTGGTAACAAATGAACTTACCTATGAGTACGCTTACAAGAATAATTTAACTTGCAAAATGAGGGATGAAGAAAGATTTTTCCTTGATCAGGTTGAGGAGAGGAGAGCAATTTATAAGAGGAATGAAATGCTGAAACAAACTAAATCCAAGTTTTGGCAAATCGAGGATGAGAAACTTAATGGTGAAAATGGATTTGCTGCTATTCACATAGATGAGCCAGTTAGTGGTAAGCTTTGCATTAGAAGAGATAACATGCTTTACGACAAATATTTTGTCGGTGCTAGCCAGTGTGAGGACACCTACCGAATTGTAGGGGGATGGGGATTTAAAGGTGGTAAAGACCCAATTTTCCCAGGAATTTATTTTGTTTGTGGAAACAAAGCATATTTCAGTCTTCCTGACCATTGGAATGGCACATGTTACCTTGGTCTTGTTTTTCCTAAAATTTTCCATGTTGACAGGAAGGAAGAAGGATCATTTGAAATTGGCAAACACCTGAATAGATTCAAAAGAGAAAAGTTTTTCAGAAAGCATGGGAGATATATTCGGTGCAACAATTCCTATGGTGGGAATTACCCTGAATGCGATTAAAATCAGAAAGGTTTCCACAATTGTTGACAGGTTGTCCACTGATACTGCAGGTGGTTTCCAGTTGGTATAAACAGAGCTCATTGCTACCAGAAGCATGGTTATGCAAAACCGGCTTGCGTTATACATTCTCAAAGCAAAAGAGGGAGGAGTCTGTGGGATTTTGCATGTTCAGCATTGCTGCACATATATCCCGGATAAAAGTCAGAACATAGAATTGTTAAACAAAAATATTACAGAAATTCACTCAGAAGTAGAACCCATGGAAAGTGACAGTTTTTCTGAACGTTTGGCAAAAAGGTTTGGGGCAATTAAGGAGTGGTTTGCAGATATTGGCAGTTCAATCATTGGCAAAGTGCTTTACCCTGTAATAGTTATTGTTATAGTGACACTTTTTTTAAAAATCAGTTGCATGATTCACAAGAGAAAAAGCATGTGAGGGAGAAAAAGAGAATTTATAAACTCAGAAAAGCTCAGGAGAAGGAAATAGAAATGGATGAGTTCCGCAGGGCTCAATATGAGAGTTCCAGAAAGGCTGATGAAACAGGAGTTTAGATTTACTAATACAGAGAGAGATCATTATATGACATTACTAAAAAGTAAAATTTAGTATGAATTTTTGGGTTTATTTGGGGATTTTTAAATCACCAGATGAGGGAGTTGATGGAGCGGACTTTCAAAATTAATTCTGAATAAAAGTACGCGGCGAATGAAACTCCCATAATTTTAATGTACTAATGAGTTTTGCATGATTTGCACGTTTGTACTGACTCAACCTAGAATATTGTGCACCTACATAAACACGCGGGTTTAATCATTTGTGCTCTTGTCATGTTCGTTATTCTGCTTTGAATAATATATTTACTTTGTCTTTCGTTTTGTTGTACATTAACTACGGCTGTTCTGAATAATAGCATGTGCACTCTTTTAAAATGTGCTTTTGTCTATGTTATGTTGTCTCATGTGTTTGTGTTTTGTTTATCTTTTGTATGCAAAACTAGGTAACATAGACTAATGGGTTAATTTTAGTAAAGGGGTGGGTAACAGAATAATTATAATTTCTTTAATTAATTATTGTCTTGTGTTTCCTTGCATACTAGACTCACGCTAAAAGAGTCCTGTGGCCTATTTCAAAAATGGATGTCCGAAGCTTTGTCAAAAGTGGGCCTTGCACAGCAACGTTTGAATGTGGAAATATTTTTCTACAATAATTCTTTGAAAATGGCTTGTAAACAAGGCTGTGTGGAAGCTAAAGGACATTTGATTCAGTTTCATGGTCAAGAACAGTTAAGACGCTCAGTGGCGGAAAGGCTTGGACGGACGGAGGAAGTATTGGACAGTTTTGTCTAATGTTGCTACGCTCGGGAAGCCTGTGACACGCAAAAAAAATATGAAAAATGCTGCTCTTGAGGATACGTGACTTTTGCTATGCGAGAGTCGTATTATCTCATTGGATGATGTCCTAGACCAATCGTGTTTCGTCTTGCTTGAATATTTGTATTCTTTTAGTTAGTGTTAGATAGGAAAAAGGTATAAAATTGTCCCCTTGCTAAGAGCACTGTCCGTTCGTTCCTGTGCTCCAGAAATGCTGCCGGACATTTGTTTCACGTAAGATCCATTGAGACTTTACTTTTTCCCAATAGGTTTTCTTTAGCTTAGTTAGGGAAATAGGGCTTTGGAGAAATAATCTAAATGTTTGAGCATTTTCTCATGCTGAGCTTGGTTTGAACTGCCAGACAAATGTGCCTTTCTAATAAATAATCTTGCTTAATAAAATTGCTAATAAAAGAGTTTACACTTAAAAATGCTTTCTGCTTTAAAATAAAGTTAATAAAATAGATTTTGAAATGACAAGCTGGACTTGTATGTTTCCTTGAGTTACCATTAGTTAATCCATTGCCTTTGACATTGACTTAATTAAATGTTTTATATTATGTTTTGATTAATTAGGTCATAAGATTCAGTTGGTCAATTCATGTCTCAGTCATTTATAGGCCTAGTGATAAATGTATGAATTATGGTGAATATCGTGGTGTAGAGATGTATTTATAAGACATAATTTTATATATGAGACAGAATTTCTCTTGACCCGCTGGATCACTGGTTATATTCAAATTGTTTTAATTCTTGCACATATTTACATATTGTTAATCCTAAATGACACCAGTCTTCAATTACAGTGTCACAAAATGCTACATGTCTAAATAGTGTGTCACCAACTCGAAAAGTTTGGAAAGCACTGCCCTAGAGGACCCTGACCCAACCTTCATAATCAGCCCACACTCAACTCTTTCGTTGCAGCCCGGAGAGCGGCTTCATCAGCTCCGTTCGTGCAAAGAAGAAGAGGACAAGGTTAACGCTGTTAGCGCGGAGCCACTGACGGAAGGAGGAGGTGGGTCTTCACAAGCGAGCAGGCAATACCAGAAAGGAGCAGAGAGTCTGGAGAGAACAAACGGAGTGAAACAAGAAGGGGGAGACTGGAAGAGGCTGGAGAGAAGTGCATGAGTCGCGTTCGTGGTTCAGAGGAGGAGTTCGGGACCCGCTCCTCTGGGTTCGAGGACATGGAAGACATTGTGCAGGGAACCGAATATGACAGCCCACTACCAACCACTCAGGAACAGGAGGCAGAGCGAGAGGATGATGAGGTTCCAGAGAACTGGGGGAAGGAGAGGTGGTCGCCCTGGGAAGCGTAACTCTCCCGCTGCAACTCAGGAAAGTTGCAGCTCTCCTGGTACTTGTTTGGGATTGTTTGGGATGTAAATATAAATGTAAATGTACAGGAATTTATATAGCGCAAATCACCAACCGTTCTCTAAGCGCTTGCTTAGGGAACCAATCCTGGTATTCCCCTGTGAGATGACCCCGGCAGGGTATCCGCAAGGTGAAAGCCAGGCATCCCACCGAGAGGGGCCGTTGTGGAGATTAAGCAAGCTATTGGCCAGAGTTGCAGAGTGTGAACCCGTGAATCGAGTAGGCACCGGAGCGAGAATTGTCGAGTCCATGGACATTTTAGGACTCAAGACCCCGCCGAGCCGGGAATTGAACCCTGGTGCCGGGCTGACCTTCTGCATCCAGGTCTGCCTCCTCTAACCAGTGAGCCAAACTCCACAATGGGGTGGGATGGGTGGAGAGGTGTTCGGGATAGTGTATAGAAGAAGGAGGAGGAGGTGAAACAAGACACGTGAGGATTGGGCAATCAAAAGAACAGTATTGTCGCTTTAATCACATAGATGCCGGTGTCCAGAGGTCGCTACCGGCTCATTGAGTCTTTTTCGTTTTGTTTATTCTGTTTGGTAATTTGAACAAACCATTTGGGTAGAGGACATACCCTTGTGGAAAAGAAGCCCAAGTCTGGGTTCAAAAGAATGAGCAAGAGGACTGTCGTAAACAGAGAGAGAGAGAATGAGAGGGGCACAGCTAATTAAGCACAGTTTAAATTGAATCAACTAAGGCATGCAATGAGACACTGTTGCACATGTTTGCTTTGCCTTATACACCCTCCCATTACACATTATTCCTTCCCAAAGACTTAGCTGTGAAAGGAGCGGGCCTACCACATAAAGAAGCATATAACCTCATAGAAAAGGGGAAGGGGTACCTGCTTCACCATTTTCACCAAAGGAGTTCTCCCCAACACCCCTGGGTGTGGTGATGGTCTCTATCCCTTAAAACAACATCTACTAGACTGAATTACTTACCTTACTTTTTTTGTCTTTTTTCTAGGTGAACCAGGGATGACCCACCATTGAAGCATGAGGCTAAAACAAACAGAAGAAGGAGACGAGTACCAGTGAAAGAAGGGAGAGTTTACAATAACCTCTATTATTTCCAGTCCGTCCTTATTTTCCCTTCGTTATATATTGTTTCACCCTTATTTCTCTAGACTTTTTTTTCAAATAAACGCCAAAATTGAGAAACATGTTCGGCCTCCTAGATTCGTCAAAATTAATTTAACTATAATTCAGGACACCATCCCTGTCTTTGCAGCCAATCAAAGTGATCAATTTGAGACTTGCCTAAATAATATTTATTAGGTTGTTCTACAACCCACTCCAATTCCTTATTTTGCACCTCGACTGAATTGTACATAGCTACATAGTAGATAGATAGATCTCAAAATCAGTTACTGCTCATGATGGCCTTTTGTGAGCATTTCTTTAGTACATCTGGCCTACATTCTCTTTATGTTATGTTATATGTTATAAAGAGCTTGTAACGCGCACTAATACTTTAGAGTGTCCCTGCGCTTGGGTGAGCTGAGGTGGAGTGAGCAGGGGCCATTCAAACGAGATAACTAAACAGATGCGTCTTTAAGCGTTTTTTAAAAAGTCAGAAGTCTTGAGTATGCTGTAAATCCATGGGGAGAGCATTCCAGGCAGCTGCTGTTTTAACAGAAAGGGATTAACCGCCCAGGCGTGCTCTACAAAACCGCTGAATAACCATACAACATAGAGAGGCAGACCGAAGTCATCGATTGGGCACAAACAAAGCAAAGTGTCTCCTAAGATACACAGGAGGACCATGTGCGCTAGGGTAAGGGCTTTGAATTGCACCCGCTGGGCCACAGGTAGCCAGTGCCGATCCTGCAGATGCTGCTGAACACCAAATCTCCTAGAGATGTTGAACAGAAGTCTGGCTATGACATTCTGTATAATTTGCAGTTTTTTCAGCAAATACCCAGGGATTCCAATGAACAAAGTTTTGGCATAGTCGAGACGGGAGAGGATAAGGGCACGGGCTACCGTCTCTTTGGCCTCTCTTGGGAACAAGAAAAAAAACCTACTTAAAGCCTTAAGGGTGCCAAAGCAGAATCCGGTGAGTTTTTGAACATGGTCTGAAAATCGGAGATCTTCACTAAACCACACCACTACGTTTTTTGCTGGGCCTCCCTCTGAATTAGGACAAGGAAAATCTTGAGGCCACAGACATTCTCTGAAGGCCAGGGGGAATCGGCCATACCAGAGAACCTCCTACTTGTCCTCATTGCACTTCAAATGGGGCTGTGCATGCCAATGAAATACAGACGCAAGGAATGACTGGGCGATACTAGTGTCCAAGTCAGAGCCCTTCCAGGTGAATAGCAGCTGGGTGTCATCAGCATATGCTATAATTTTTGCTCCCAGCTCCTTCGCCAGAAAAATCAGGGGGGTCAGATACATATTAAAAAGTAAAGGGCTGAATGTGGAAACCTGAGAGAACCCTGTAGTGAGTTTCCTGACCGAGGATGAGAAAGGAGACATCCAGACCTGCTGAGTGCGATCCTCCAGGAAGGATTTATCCACTCCCGTGCCAGGCTGGCAATACCAATAGATGACAGCCGGGCAAGGAGTAGCTGGTGGGGCACCATATCAAAGGCGGCAGAGAGATCCAGTAAAATCAAGGCCGCCCTACCGCACCCATCCAGGCACTCCCTGTTTGCCTCCGACATCTCCACCAGCGCAGTCTTGGTGCTGTAGGCAGTTCTAAACCCAGATGGGGCAGGGTATAGGGCACCCGCTGCTTCAACAAAGGCCTCAAGCTGCCGAAAAACCACCTTCTCACAGACTTTGGCCAGGGCTGGTAGAAGAGAAATATACTGGTAATTAGCTGGAACCAACTGGTTTAAAAAGATTTCTTGAGAAGGGGTAACAGTTTGGCCTGTTTCCAGCGCACAGGAACTGTGGCAGTCTGAAGAAAAAGATTAACAATCGCAACCACCTCAGAACAAAGCTCCTCCGCTACCCCAGCTAGAACTCGTGCCGGACAGGGATCTGTAGGAGAGCCTGACTTGAGAGATCTAAGGATAGCCAAAATGTCAGGCTCAGCTGCGGGCCAGAATAGCATATACCATGGGGTAGGTACGCTGGAGATTAAGGGAGACACCAGAGGAGAAATCCTTTGTTCCATAGAATGTAAACCCAAGCTGTCCTGAATCCTCGTTATCTTTTCGTCAAAGAAGGAGGACAGCTCCGCACACCATTGTGGTGAAACAGGGAGAATCCTTTGCTCTGAACAGGGCGATAAAACGCTCTTAACAATGGTAAAGATCTCCTTACTGTTGTTATTTGCCAACGCAACCTGCCCAGCATAGTAATCACTTTTAGCTTTCCTGATGGCCATGTAGTACTCCCTCTTCGCTATTCAGAGGGCAGACGTAGAGCAAAACTTCTGGCGCCAACAGCGCTCCAATTTTCTAACCTTAAGAGGATTCGAAAACCAAGGCTTCGAGGGAGGACAGCGCTGTTTTCTGCAGCCAGCTGGTTTGGAACAGGAGCTAACACACCGGTCAATCCAGTAGTCAAAGCTGTCCACCGCCCCTTCAAGATCAGGGGCAGGGAACGGGCATGCCCGAAGCAAAGCCTCCAAGAGCCCCGGAAGATTAATCGTCCCAGGGTACAAATAAGAGGGCTAAGCAGGAATTCAAGGAAGCTTTCCCATAGGCCATGAAAACCTGATCAGATAGTGGTCAGACCAGGTGACTTGTTCTGGTTCCCCTACAGCTACATCAAAATGAGTGCAAACCTAGTCAATTAGATGTCAACCCGAATGCAATGGCATCTTGACCCACTAAGTCATCTGGGCCAAATTAGGTGAGTCCAGAAGAGCCCCTGAGTCAGGTGAATATGGGACGTCCAAGTGAATATTAAAATCCCCCAAAAGTAAAAACTTGGAATAGCGAAGGGCACGTGGGATATAACGTTCTCAAGTGCCTTCAAAAAAGCTCCAGGTAGACCAACCTGCCTCCCAGCGTAAAATGAAGGGAAAGGGTAAAAGAAAAATCCAAAGCCTCCCCCTCCACCCACTCACCAGTGACTTTGCAAGTAAACGACCATGAATCCCTGAACACCACTTCCGTTCCCCCACCTCTCCCAGTTCTACGATCGGCACGGACAATTTTATAGCCCTTAGGGATAGCGATCTCCACTACCGGAGCGCAGGACTCGCACAGCCAAGTTTTTGGTACAAATAGAACATCCCATTTAGCGTCCAGAAGAAGCTCATAGATGTCCGGTGTATGCTTGACCATAGAGCGGGCATTAATAAGTGCAGCCTGAATCCTGGCCTCACTCACTACTAAGGGGGGATGACCTGAGATGCTAGTTTGGAAACCGAATTTCCAGGAGGGGCATGTTTTAGATAAACTGTGAAGTACTGCCCATTGCTTACCTCCGCCACATTTAAGACCATCAAGCGCCAATGGTTCCTCACAAGTGAAGGACCTACTGCCGCCGCAGGCATCTGACAGCCTGGCAGGCGTGGCTGGCGCTGGTCGCTTCCGGGGCGCGGATGGGCGCAGACGAGCTTGCCTTTGGCGCGCCTATTTCTTACGTCCGCTGCACGTCCGGGAGGGCGTTTGCAATTTATAGTGAAACCCCTACCCCAGCTAGACCGCTGCCTACAGCCCCGCCGGGTTACGGGACTCGCACCAAGATGGCGCCCTGCCCTCCACTTAATGGGCACTGGAAACCATGGTGGAACGGTACAGGGAAAACACACCACCTTCCTCAGGTACCGCCTTCCTCAGGTACGTGGTACGTGGGGACCAAATGTACAGTGCACAAAGTAAGGGGATTTAACAATCATCAGCAATAGAAACTGGCAACCACTGTATCAGAAGTTTTGAAAAAAAATTGAACTAAAAGCTTCTTATTCACAGTGTGGTGCAAGTTAATACTGCTGCCTTTAGTCTAACCGTTCCAAAGATTAAACTACCTAAGCCATGGTTAATGGAATTATAAAATTCCGCAGCTTCTCTGTTTTCGTTTCACTATGAAATAACCGCACTTGACATCTAGTAAATCATCTGCTGCATAATGTGTTTCGACCTCAAACAAATCCAAAGCTAATAACGTGTGGCCAAACATTGTGCTGTTCAAAGCCAGGCCCTTTCAAATGTTAACTAGTCACCTTTTGCTGCTCACTACTGTATTAATAAATTAAGGTCGAACTAATGATATGAAACTTTCGCCCAAAGAGTATTAATGTGAGTTAAAAGGACAAAATAGACAAATAAAATTACCACGGACAATGGTACATTATGAAAATTACTTTGCCTTTTCATAGTGCATAATTTAGTTCACCTTGCTGCATGGTTGGTTTTTTTCCACAGCTGCATAATTCTAGTGTCAGTGAAGATAGTGGATCAAGCTAGAACACTGAAATAGTCAAAGCAACTTGAATGCTATTACTAGTGATGCTTACCAACTTACACAAATACGTTTCTTACAGTTTTGATAAGCACATAATACTTATGTATTTTTGGGCACATGCATCAACCTATTTAGGAAGTGCAAACGGTGCGAATCGGTAAATTCGGCCGTTTGCACTTCCTAAATATGTGTTTGGGATGCATCAAGCATTTTTGAGTAATTCGGTATTTTTACCGAATTCCAAAAATGCGATTGCTTTTAAGGAATTGCAAATTTGCGATTCCTTAAAAGCTATGCATCATTTAAAAAAAAATTGCGAGTATTCAAATTGGAAGTGCAAATTACCACGAGGTTCAACCTCGTGGTAATTTGCGAAATTGTTTTAAAATGCCTAAAAATGCATTTTTTAAACTGTCCAGTTACAGACACACATGTCCTTAGGACATGTGTGTGTGAAACATGCACTTTCAAATGCATTTCAGGGGTGCAGGTGGGGGTCCTTTGGACCCCCCCCCTGCACCCATGAAATTTTCTAAGTGCCACTCGCAATTTGCTACTGCCTTCCAATTGACTACATTGATTCCTATGGGCCTCTAGGCCCATAGGAATCAATAAAAAGCCATTCCTTATTTGCACTTCGCAATTAAGGAATCGCAATTTCCGAAAATTAAGAAATCCTAAAAACTTTTAGGATTTCTTGATGCATAGCATTTTGCATTTCCTAAATAGCGATTCCTTAATTTTCGCTATTTAAGAAATGCAAAATCCTAGATTGATGCATGTGGGGGTTAATGTTGTAGTTCATTTAGAAATGATTACGTATTACAAATTCTGAATCGAATTCCAATGTATACCATTTGCCTTGTTTATTAATATCCCTGTAACTTCCGACAACTGCAACAATATATTTAATAAGGTGTCTCTACTTGAGCAATCGGATGCATATTAACATGTATGGACCTCCAGAGAAAAGGTAGACCGCAATTTGTACTGTTCTGTATAAAGTAAAGGTATAGCTTTTAGGCAGCTGTTCTATGCTTACACCTCCTCTGCAGAGTATAATGGTAATTTCACTTTTATCGGAGAAGGAAGGAAAGGGACGCGACAAATGTGAACAAGCATTTACAATGCAATGGTTTCGCCTTTGGAAAATTTAGAGCTATTGGCATTGTAAATGACAACATTTTTATTTATGTGTTGGTTTTGAAAGCAGATAAATAAATGGCATTGTCATTTACAATGCCAATACCTTAATCACTCGCAAATGCGAGAACTATTGCATTTCCACTGTCCTAGTTATGGGGGTACAACACAGCCCAAGTGATTCAGGGCGCCCGCGCGGGCCATTACTCTGCAGCTAGAACAGCTCAAAGGATGCACATGGCCATCTGCCCTCCTTGCTTATTAACACGTTATTTCTCAAAGGTTTGTTTCTATGCTGGGGGCAGAGGTGAGAGAGGTAACTGCTGCCTGTGCTTATTTTATTGCCCCAGTGGCTCTCTGCTGAGCGGCAGGTCAGTACAGGCTGCGGCCAGCGCCTGAGCTGGTAACATAGCACTACATTTAGATTGTGAGCTGCGAAAGTGAAACATTATGCAAATTTCCTAATGAATAGCTGATTTTCCCGTTTTGAAGAAAAAAAAAACAGTATTGCACTTTAGAGTGACAGTCTACCATATAAATAGTGATATGCAAACTGAAATACATAGATTTGTGGCGGCCTTGCTTAGTTCCGGAACTGTTTTTTAGATCCTTGTGCGCTTTAAGAGTACCCAGGTTTTCTGCTTTAAAAGGGTTTGTTCACGTGTGTTTTAAATGGATGTACACATTGGTTTTAACCAGTTACGGCATTATGAAATTGTGTGCTTTGTTTTTCTCTTGCAGTGCGGGTTATTTAAACGAGAATGCCGCTGCACTTCCATTGATTGAACTCGTAGCATGCCTCGAATGACCCATTTTCGTCTCTCCGGGTTTTATCGTAGAGCGCCACCATGTCACCAGGCTCTGTCAGGCCGCAAGCAAGCTTTCTAGAGAAAGATGGACGGGTGGGAAATCCTACTAGGCTGTGGGCAGAGGGGGTGTTGTTTCAGACCCGCCTGACCGTGGGATGAAAGAAATAGAAACGAGAGCGGACAGCGGGAGGGGGGGGACGGGCACATGGACAGCGGGAGGGGGGGACGGGCACACGGACAGCGGTAGAGGGGGACGGGCACACGGACAGCGGGAGGGGGGACGGGCACACGGACAGCGGGAGGGGGGGGATGGACACACGGACAGCGGGAGGGGGGCGAGAACGGGGGTAAAATATGCTGCTTACCTGCTAGCAACTCAATTGCGCAGCCCACCCCTACATGGCACACCCTGGAAATGAAACCAACATGCCGATACAAAAAAAAAAATCCGCTCACCGCCGGAATGAAGTCACAAAGGGGCGGGATGAGAAAAAAAAAGCCGGAACGCCCACCAATCGCCTTGGACAATGGCGGACGCCTCTCTCTTCCAATGGCTAGCCTCCATTTATGGAGCTAGCCAATGGAAAGAGAGGGTGAGACAAAGCCACACAGTGCAAGTTATTAGATTTCGCCTGCGCGAAACGCTGCTTGCGCAGCTTTCGACAGGCGGAACATAAAAAGGGCCTTTTGAAATAAGAGCCAGCCATTTGTTTGAAAAATGCGGTCTTTTGACCACCATTTGTTTAGCACTTGCATAGCACAACATTGTAGTCTCCACCAGTCTTTATGGAGCCAATTTCACACTCACAGGGGAAAAGAGGTGCCGCCCTATATAAAGCTGCAATGGCGCCAACCCATGTGGGCGATATGCCAACGAGGACTGTTCTGAATACCAAAGGCGGGATGACAGAGCATTAGCCGTTTTTAAACTTTTTGGTTTCCTTGTAATTTTTTTAAAGATCACAATGGCGGGATGACCGAGCATTAGCTGTTTAAACTTTTTGGTTTCCTTGTAATTTTTTTAAAGATCACAATTACTCACCGATTTTACATTTTGCAGCAGGATGGACACATGAACAGTTGCACAAAGTTTAGAGATAAACCAAAGATGGTTAAATACACATTTACAAAAAAACTATAAAAATCACATCAAATAATCGTACTTTTAAGGCTGACGTTCAAACCAAATCCTGCTTATATACCGGCGCCCACCACAATCGGGCTCACACGCCAACAGACACGATTCAGGCCCCGGAGTTGTGCGCGCACGCAAAAATGAAGAAAAAAAACATGCAGACAGGCGAGTGGTGTGAGCGCACCGTGACGAGAGAGGAAGCCATATGGCGCCTCTGCTCGTCATTGTGCGCGTAACCGCACGCTCTATGCCAGCCAATAGCGTGTGGTAGTATTTTTAAAAGCCCACACACTAAATGTCTCGCAGAGCAGCGCATGCGCTGGCTCAGCGAAACCTAAAAAAGCAAACAATAAGACGGCAAGATGGTCAATGAGCAACCCTCAAAATTGCTGAACGTTTTGAACTATTTGCATTTCAACTTCATGTAATCTTATGAATTCACCACGGTTTCATATGTATTATTGATTGCTTTGGCCGACATGGGTAAAAACATTTGAAGATTTGGTTTCTGCAGTACAGTTCATGGGACGCTCTATGCCCTACCAATTAACTCATCTTCTAGCCGGAAACTTAATATCAACTTGAGCAGACCATAATAAATATTCAATGTACAGAGAAAAACCAGTACAGCAAATGTTACAAATTATGCCATGGTTACCTGGTCATCATTCAGATAGTTGGGTAAACCTCCAATAAACAACTGGTGTGCCGAGTCTGGCACCACAGTAGATACCACACCTGTAGGAAGAGACCATGCGATTAGCAAAGACTTGGGTTAAATGGGAAGTACCACTTATTTGCTGGCTAATTGTGCACACAAGTGTCCAGAATGCTACGACAATGACACGCTAATTAAAATTCTACCGAATTACTGACACCGACATGCATTTTGTAATTAGTCTTACCTGGTACGTATACGGAAGGATTTTCAGACATGCCAGGAAGTGGCTGATAATCGTGTGGTCGACGGATCTTTAAAGACTGCCCCTGGAAAATGATACCATCGAAAGCCATGGCCTGTGTCGTTTCATCCACCGAGCGGAACTGCAAAAGAGGGAAAATCTGGCAATCTGTACAAACGTTTCATACCCTCCAGGGATACGTTGCACGACAAAAAAGTGAGGTGTACTTCAAGGACCTTAAAAACGAAAAAACAAGTTTATGCCACAACTCAAACGAGACACCATTGCACGTGGATAGTCAACAGCAATGGTAGTTATTATACGGACTGCCAACCAGGATCCCGGCTGTAAACACGATAGTGACCGATGACAATCCCTGAAGTATCACTGCCCATTCAATATCCACTCAGGTCATGCTCAAAATCTACATTACTAGGACATGTATTAAAGATGCAAATTGGGCAATGTGTGATAAACCGCAAATTATTCTACGGGAAGTTATACCGGAGCCAATCATTAGTAAAGATGCAACGAAGGCCACTGTGGTACAGGCATAAATTAAGTCACATGCAGCCCCAACTCCCTTTCGAAAAGTGTACCTTCTATAAAACCATGCCAATATCGTTTAAGTGGCAGAGGTGGGTGTGAATGGGAGGAGACTAAGACAAGACGTGGAATAAATCCCGAATTATAATCTCACCTCCAGGAATGCAAAGTTTTTGTCTTGGTTTATTTGCACAGCCAGCACAGGGTTTCCTGGGGCCTGTGTCAGACCTCCAAGGCGCATCTGGGCGTTGAAGAAATCCATCATGGCTTCCTGCAGAGGAGGCAGAAAATGAAGAAGGAAACACAAAATAACACCAACATGATATAGGGTTTATGTGGCACCAACCCGCTGAATATATAACAAAGAGCAGGCTTAAAATCTAGATGCTCCTACTTGCCTTGGACGATGGTAGCAAACTTATTTTGCTACGAAGGGATTTCAGCCCCACAATTCACTTAAAAAAGAAATGGAAACAACTCTTTGATCTTTGTTTTTATTAAGCGGGAGTCAATTTTATTTGTATACTTTCCATTTTAAAAGAAAAATCTAACACCAATTGACCTTTGATCGCTAGCTGCAAAAGAAGCTTATGGTCAAATAAACACATTAGTCAGCCATGTAATTTTGGAATGGGTTATCCTGAAGCAGTCCATTACATGGTTATTTCCAGGCGCCCACGAAAAGGAACAACTAACGCCCACCCTCACCAGCCACCATGAGCAGGGGAATACAAACAAACCCACAACCAGTTTAGAAACCTAGACCAATGGGAACCGTCCAGGAAGTCTAGCAGCAACATCACTGCTCCCTAAAAGTAACTACTGCACGATTAAATATATACTGTTAAACCCTGAATCCCTACGTCCTCTTATTGTGCAGAGGTATTTGTATTCAATTAATTGCCCCGACAGGCTGTCTCTTGGCCTACTAAAAGTACATTTTCTATATTATGCACTCTATTTACGATCAGACTCAGTCCTTTTTTTGTTTAATGTATCTTGCACAACTTCTAAAGGTGGCGGTTGACTCGCTCAGTGAACGAAGCCTTGACAGCCTAGCCATGGCAGGTTTTATTATTTGAACGGCGGCCATTACACAAATAGTTTACAGAGAATTGGGGTATAAAAGCTGAAAACAGCTGCGGAGATGCACAGCTCGATTCCAACACGTGGCAGCCAGTTCAAACAAAAGGACACAATAATAGAGCTTCAGTGCACCAAGCTTAATTAAAATGCAACAGCTTGGATTCCAAAGAAGATTCAATTTCCTCGTGTCTATACACATCAAATTCTGGGGCAGAAAAAAAAGCCTGTTCATCTGAAACATGCACCGCTAGAGGAAAGTGAAACACGGACAGGATCCTGGTGAGACTAACTGAACGGCCACAAAACCTGAAATATAAGATACGAGGAGCTGAAAATGGGGGGGAAAGGTAGTTAGTTTTGTGACCAGGTTCCAATGCAATCTTTACTGTACACCTACTGCACACAAAGCTTCTCGGTAGGAGAGACCGGAGGACGGCATATGGAAACCACGGGTACCTCAGTGATTCCGAAGGGGATATTTCCAACGTAGAGTCGGCGGGCCTGCCTGGTCATCTGGCTGCCGAAGGAAGCAAGACAAGAGAGAACCTGTTATAAAGAAAAAGACTATGGACCAAGAGAAACAAGTTTTTTTCCAAATATCAAAAAGGGTTCCTACACACAAAACATGGGTGTAGCGTGAATACAAAATGAATACCAGAGGATTCCTCCAATTGCTTGTGTGTATGTCTGTACAGTGTGTATATATACACAGACACCCCACCGAGTTGCGGTTTGCTAGGGCACTGTTCAAGAAGCCCAATTGAATTGGAAATATGCTTAAACGTTGCTTTCGTAGATACATACTAAAGCCCACCAATGACGATATCCAATAAATGCCCAAAGGGAAATAGCTAATTGTGGTAGTGTACATACATGCACGTACATCTATACAACAAGCGATTTGGTATGTTGGCGTGGGATGCTCGTTAAAATATATACCTTGCATGGCTTTATACTGCATTGGTGTGATGTGTTCAAACCCAGGAGGTGGGACATCCCAGTACTTGCGGATCTTCTTTTTCTTCTCATGCCTGGGAGACCTGCTGTGAACAGGAGAAACAATAAAGATTGCAGTGGCTGAGAGAGAAATAGCGAAATGTGTGAAAGCACCCAACTTTGTCAGGAGCCCGGAATTGGTATGCTAACCTCTTATCAAACGATGGCTGTATGTGTTCTACAAGGTTATCCCTAGACAAAAATCGATAAGGAGTAAAACGAGTGGTAACAACCAATTTTCCACTGTGTGTCACAAAACATACATCAGAAAGGAATAAGCAGTCTATAACAAAGCAATTAAAACGCATAGGTAGAATGCACAATGTATATATAGATCGAGGAAACAGATTAAGGGGGCGGGGGTGTAAATTTGTGGCAAAGGAATTATGCGAACGTGGACCAAAAAAGCATGCAATAGACTTATAAAAGATATGGAAATAAAAACGGTGGTCCCGCCCTTTCACTGGTCTAAGCCAACGAACGGCACATCCATACCTGCAACGTCTTCGGTCCCGGGAGCCACTACGCTGCTCTCTGCCACGCCTTTCCCTACTGCGGCTACGACGCTTTCGCTCGCGGCTCCTAGAGCGACTGTGACTTTGTTTCCTGTGACGGTTCTCCTTGTCACGTTCTATAAAGTGAAAAAAAGGATTTAGTTTCAAACAAAAAGCAACGTAGTAACAATGAGCAAGAAGAGGTCTGCTCGGATGAACTTAAGAGTTCATAGATAGGCAAGCCATCTCTTATCCATGGGACCACTGAGGAACTCAAGTGTTCGTACAATTGCAATTTAGAACGGCAACACTACCGAACTATTTTGTACACATTGCTTCAGTTATCTTACCAATGCTCATTTCTAACGAAGCTAAGTGAGCAACAACAATGCAAGTTGTGCTCCTATTGGTTTTCCTAAATTGTATGGCATATGGTACCCTTACACTAAACGCACTTGCACATTTTTTTACATCTACCTATGAGGTCCAACCCGTGAGAGCAATCTCCTTAGTGTTATTCTGTCTAGGTTTTATTCTACCTGCATACAGACTTATAAATGGATTTTTTATAAATCAAAGTTTTTAGCGGTCAGTCTAGCTGATGGATCCACCTAATAGGAATTCGGACGTTGCACTTATAATGCATTAACGCTATGCTTCGTAGGGTTCTATTATGTGCGAGCATCATTCGGCTTACTCGCCACACACGTCCCTATTTTAACAGTTTATTAAGTTGATATATTTTAATCTGTCGGTTAACATTTGTCTGCAGAAAGAATTATGGCAATGCATGCGTTGGTAAATACACTGTTTTGTACGTCTTTGCACTTTTGACAGTCGTAATGACCGAATAAAGTTCTGACTAACTGCCTGGCATAAAATACGGTAATCAGAGAGAGCGCACGAGTGCAACCGTACTGCTTTGCCAGACTAATATAAAAGTAGTCGTGCCTTCATCTGGTTTCCACAGTAAACCTCGGTGCTCATTTCAAAACGCAGTTTGCCTCAGTAGCATTAAATGCACTATGAACATAAGCCAATGTTTTCAGACCACATTCTTTCAAGTATATATCGCTATCCGATCCAAATAACACATTACAGCATTTAATATGTCACTTAACGAGTGTGCTATGAAAAGATCTAAAACATAGTCATACTTTACTAATAAAAGTGGCAAGATATATTAACACCTAAAAGCCTGCACCCCTACCCGTTTAAAGTTTTCAAGGCAAAACACTGTTCATGTGCTCGCGTGCCTAGACCAAAAGCCATGTGCAGCGAGCCGCCAGGAAAAAGGGATGAAAGAGACAGGGGCAGAGCTCTAGCATCAGTGCTCTCCAGCGGTGCTAAAACCAATACGTTTAAAGTGGAGGGCTGGCTGGGTCATTTCTGGTAAGAGGGAATGGGATGAACAATGAAACATCCCGTCGGTCAAGTACGTGAGCTTGACCACGGTGTACTTATAAAAACGCATCTCGTGCCACACGACCAACATTCGTTCACAGATGCCCTTGTCAAGTCTCTGCAGCGTGCATGATTAGTCTAGAAATACTAAGAAAAAATCCCCCAAACTAATCGAGAACAGGCTTTAGGCCTAGAGTGTCCTCCATTTTCCCGCGATAGGCCGATGCGCACATCGATTGTTGGGACCGCTTAAGTTCCCCCTCTACCGCGCGCCTCACCTAGTTTGTTTTCGTTCAGTTGCCGCTCAAACTCGTCGAATTCGGACATGTTGGACACCCTGATGGTGGTGGTGGTGGTGTCGCCGCTGCCGGGGGCTTGTTTCGACCCCTCCTGCCGTAGCCAAGGAAAGAGAAGACGGCGACCCAAACAAATATCTCCTGCAAAAAAAAGAGGCGGTATGAGGGCGAGTCCGCCCGCCCCGCAAATCTCAACAGCCAATCATCTACCACACTGAAGAAGGCAACCACTGAGGATAAGCTATAACATTTGCGGCCAATCAAAAAGAAAAATTTCGAGCAAAATCAGCCAATCAAGAGCAGTATTCGCTCCACGCTACTGACGATGTGTTCTACGCGCTAGTTACGTAGAGGCTGTTGTGAGGCTATACAGCTAACACACGCACATATATATAATATATATATATTTAAAAATATAAATAGACCATAATTTACAACTTAACAAAATATAACAAGTCAGGTCCCGGGCCGTGCTGTGATTGGCTGACATCACGGGGGTGTCCCGGGCTGGCAGCCAATCACAGCGCGGCGCGGGAAATGATGTCACGGGAGTGTCCCGGGCCGGCAGCCAATCACAGCGCGGCCCAGGACAAAGGGGCGGGACTTAAAAAAAGCCCGAGAAACGCCCCCGAATCGCGTTTTCACCAGAAAGCGTGATTGACAGCCTCTGTCTCCCAATGGCTAGTCTCCATTTATGGAGCTAGCCAATTGGAAACAGAGGCGGTCCAAACATCCCTACTGAAAACAAAAGTTTTCAAACTGGGAGGGGCACTGCGTGCCCCTCGCCAGGTCGAAACCTAATAAGCATGCTTGATTTTACAAGCTTCCAGTATATACACGAAGGTATACACCCAAGGAAATAAGGCTGGATAATGCTTTGTGTAATTGCAATCTATTCTGTCCCAACATTTAGTTTTCCCCTAGCAAGCATGTTCAATGGCTTCTTTCTTAGAAATAGTCGGCATTTTTGCCATCTAAAATAACCAAAAAATGTGCATGTGGATTTCTGGGGGTTATCCTTCACTGGTATTAATTTACAGGGTACTTCCATTGTTGTGTGTAGTTAATGCTTTCTCTATTATCTGCTCACCAATCCCAGAGCAACAGCCTTAGGCATTGGTTTGTAGCACCCGGCCACTAGCAGCAAATGTGTCTGTTTGTCAGACTCTGCATTCCTAATGAAAAAAAAAGCAGAAGAATCCCATTTTTCTCGAGGGCCGACTCAGGATTGAACCTACATTGTTAAAGTGGCCAAAAGAATTGACGGCTCACTATGAAGGGTGTTAGAGGGAGGAAGCTTTGGAATTCATTTTTCAAACGGATGAGTTGTTGATTCCATTGTCAGAAAGCTATTTATAGTAATAAATGTATTACCACGAAATGTACTCACTCTAGTAAGCTTAGCTTTAGGCGCCATCTTGGAGCGTCCTCGCGCTCGCGCCAGGATTGGAGAGCCTACTTAAGGCGGACCCAGACTCAAGACAGGTCTTGACAGACGCCTATTCTACCGCGCAATTGCTGTTGCCAGCGCTACTGCTAGCGCGTTCGTTTTTAACCTACCTGATTTTGTCTTTTTGTTTATTTTAATTTGTAGCACTTTTCCCCTGGTTTTAGCAGGGTCTTGCCCCCGTCCTCATTCTGCACATAATTGTCTCCCGCACTGCCGTTTTGGCGGGCCTGGATCCCGGGGGTGGTTCACTGTGGGCGCCATTTTGGGTTGGGCAGTAAGCTTAGCTTTAGGCGCCATCTTGGAGCGTCCTCGCGCTCGCGCCAGGATTGGAGAGCCTACTTAAGGCGGACCCAGACTCAAGACAGGTCTTGACAGACGCCTATTCTACCGCGCAATTGCTGTTGCCAGCGCTACTGCTAGCGCGTTCGTTTTTAACCTACCTGATTTTGTCTTTTTGTTTATTTTAATTTGTAGCACTTTTCCCCTGGTTTTAGCAGGGTCTTGCCCCCGTCCTCATTCTGCACATAATTGTCTCCCGCACTGCCGTTTTGGCGGGCCTGGATCCCGGGGGTGGTTCACTGTGGGCGCCATTTTGGGTTGGGCAGTAAGCTTAGCTTTAGGCGCCATCTTGGAGCATCCTCGCGCTCGCGCCAGGATTGGAGAGCCTACTTAAGGCGGACCCAGACTCAAGACAGGTCTTGACAGACGCCTATTCTACCGCGCAATTGCTGTTGCCAGCGCTACTGCTAGCGCGTTCGTTTTTAACCTACCTGATTTTGTCTTTTTGTTTATTTTAATTTGTAGCACTTTTCCCCTGGTTTTAGCAGGGTCTTGCCCCCGTCCTCATTCTGCACATAATTGTCTCCCGCACTGCCGTTTTGGCGGGCCTGGATCCCGGGGGTGGTTCACTGTGGGCGCCATTTTGGGTTGGGCAGTAAGCTTAGCTTTAGGCGCCATCTTGGAGCGTCCTCGCGCTCGCGCCAGGATTGGAGAGCCTACTTAAGGCGGACCCAGACTCAAGACAGGTCTTGACAGACGCCTATTCTACCGCGCAATTGCTGTTGCCAGCGCTACTGCTAGCCCGTTCGTTTTTAACCTACCTGATTTTGTCTTTTTGTTTATTTTAATTTGTAGCACTTTTCCCCTGGTTTTAGCAGGGTCTTGCCCCCGTCCTCATTCTGCACATAATTGTCTCCCGCACTGCCGTTTTGGCGGGCCTGGATCCCGGGGGTGGTTCACTGTGGGCGCCATTTCGGGTTGGGCAGTAAGCTTAGCTTTAGGCGCCATCTTGGAGCGTCCTCGCGCTCGCGCCAGGATTGGAGAGCCTACTTAAGGCGGACCCAGACTCAAGACAGGTCTTGACAGACGCCTATTCTACCGCGCAATTGCTGTTGCCAGCGCTACTGCTAGCGCGTTCGTTTTTAACCTACCTGATTTTGTCTTTTTGTTTATTTTAATTTGTAGCACTTTTCCCCTGGTTTTAGCAGGGTCTTGCCCCCGTCCTCATTCTGCACATAATTGTCTCCCGCACTGCCGTTTTGGCGGGCCTGGATCCCGGGGGTGGTTCACTGTGGGCGCCATTTTGGGTTGGGCAGTAAGCTTAGCTTTAGGCGCCATCTTGGAGCGTCCTCGCGCTCGCGCCAGGATTGGAGAGCCTACTTAAGGCGGACCCAGACTCAAGACAGGTCTTGACAGACGCCTATTCTACCGCGCAATTGCTGTTGCCAGCGCTACTGCTAGCGCGTTCGTTTTTAACCTACCTGATTTTGTCTTTTTGTTTATTTTAATTTGTAGCACTTTTCCCCTGGTTTTAGCAGGGTCTTGCCCCCGTCCTCATTCTGCACATAATTGTCTCCCGCACTGCCGTTTTGGCTGGCCTGGATCCCGGGGGTGGTTCACTGTGGGCGCCATTTTGGGTTGGGCAGTAAGCTTAGCTTTAGGCGCCATCTTGGAGCGTCCTCGCGCTCGTGCCAGGATTGGAGAGCCTACTTAAGGCGGACCCAGACTCAAGACAGGTCTTGACAGACGCCTATTCTACCGCGCAATTGCTGTTGCCAGCGCTACTGCTAGCGCGTTCGTTTTTAACCTACCTGATTTTGTCTTTTTGTTTATTTTAATTTGTAGCACTTTTCCCCTGGTTTTAGCAGGGTCTTGCCCCCGTCCTCATTCTGCACATAATTGTCTCCCGCACTGCCGTTTTGGCGGGCCTGGATCCCGGGGGTGGTTCACTGTGGGCGCCATTTTGGGTTGGGCAGTAAGCTTAGCTTTAGGCGCCATCTTGGAGCGTCCTCGCGCTCGCGCCAGGATTGGAGAGCCTACTTAAAGCTCCCCCCTCCCGCGCAGCGGGACGCGCAGGTGTGGACGCCGTCGCTTAGCCGGAGTCGTGCCTGAGTCCTGCCCGTCTGCGCTTGTCCGCGCCGAGGCAGCGCGAGGCAGGGCAGGCTCAGTCTTTTATCTTTTCTCAGCGTCGTACTGCTGCTCTTGCCAGGTATGGTATCTTACACACGGCCAGAGCTGTTGGCCATAGGTCATTCGTCCAAAGGCTGTGCGTGTAAGCCTGTGGACCCTTTAGTCGGCCCATATAGCTGCGCCTGTAAAGGCTGGTCTCTTAAGAGCCCAACCAAAATACGATCCTTGGAAAATGTCGCCCCCGTCACACGGCCTCGTGCTGTATCACGAGATCTCCGTATCTGGTGCCTTAATGTGAGATCTCTTGTAAAGCACCACCTGTCCATCTATGACCTGATAGATAAAGAGGATCCCGATGTTTTCCTAATGACAGAAACCTGGCTTCAGGACTCTGACTCTGCCATTTTGAACCTTGCATTCCCCCAGAACTACACCATCTTCACCTCTAATAGGACCTCAAGAGGTGGTGGCATCGCTATGGCTGTCAAATCCTGCACAGACGCTGAGAAAAGATAAAAGACTGAGCCTGCCCTGCCTCGCGCTGCCTCGGAATGGAATGGAAGCCGTCAGGACTACCCGCATGTGAAAGTGCAATTTTCAAAGTCGCCTTTTCCCATCAGTTCACCTTCAGTGGGCTGCTGGTCTACCGCCCCCCCGGCAATGATTCTGTATTCAGATCCGCATTGGCCGATATGGTCAGTCCTATAGTACTTGGCTGCGCCAATTTTAACATCCTGGGTGACCTCAACATCCATTTCGATAATGGGTCATCCACTACCGTGAGCTCCCTGCTGGCGGATTTGGAAGCTCTCCAACTTACTCAGCTCGTCACCCTTCCAACCCACGCTGGAGGCCATATCCTTGACCCCTTCTTTTCCACACTTGACGGGTTAAGGGTGTCAGATCCGAGGTTGATAGGGTGGACTGATCATCTGCTAGTAGAAGCTCTCTGCCCGGTCCACGACAAGCCTTTTATATCCATGGAAAGGCCAATCCTTAAAAGGCCGTGGCACAAACTTACGTTGGAAGAGTTCTACGGTATATTAGAGCGGAAACCTCTGAGTAATTTCACTAATGTGGAACAAGGTTACCAACAGTTCTGCACTTGGATCACCGACGCCCTGGACTCTCTGATACCTCTACGATGGGCGAAAGGCCGGACAAAAACACCTAGTCCCTGGTATAACGAGTCTCTTGCAGAATTGAAAAAATCTTGCCGAAAAACAGAGAGGGAATGGAGACGATCATATGACCCTGCTCTGAAAACCCGGTATTTCACTGAGCTGAAACTTTACCATAGAGCTATTTGCAGAGCTAGAGCTGCATTCTACGCTCATGAATTTGCTACCAGCACCAACCGCTCAAAACTGATTTTCAAGGTACTGAAGGACCTTATGAAAAACAGATCCTCATCAGAGGCGATTTGCACAGATTCGCACTGTGATAAATTGGCCTCCTTTTTTGTGGAGAAAGTGGAAAAAATATATCACGGGTTCGCCACACTCCACCAGGATCGAGAAGCCACTGTCTCTGATACGTCGGATCATGAGCCCCTGGCTATCTTACCTGAATTGTCGGTTGAGGCCTTCGACAGGTTCAGCCTCAGGGTCAAGTCAGGCTCCCCTGCGGACCCGTTAAAGCCAGCCTTCATTAACACACTTTCCCTGCTGTGCCGTAACCCCATATTGGATCTTATCAATATGTCTCTGTCTTGTGGAACAGTACCCGCGGCTTGGAAACAGGCAGTGGTTACTCCCATATTAAAAAAAGCTTACTCTGACCCCCGGCTGCCAGAAAACTACCGACCTATCTCCCTGTTGCCTTGGATCGCTAAAGTAACAGAAGCTCACGTCAACTCGGTTCTGTCTGAGTATCTGGTTCGTAACCAGATTTTGGACCCCAGTCAGAACGGCTTCCGGTCAGGACACAGTACCGAGACGGCACTACTCTACATCATGGAACATCTTCGCCAGGTACTTGACTCAGGTCATACTGCAGCGCTTATATTATTAGATCTAAGCGCTGCCTTCGATACTGTGTCCCACCAAATACTTATCCAACGCTTACAGGAGGCGGGAGTGACGGATGTCGCTCTCCAGTGGTTTCGGTCCTTTCTGGCTGACCGTTCCTTTAAAGTGGCTATACCACCTGGCCAATCCGCCACTTATCCCCTGAAGATGGGGGTACCACAGGGATCTTCGTTGAGCCCTACAATGTTCAACCTCTATGTGAAACCGTTGGCTGGTGTCGTCAAACAGTGGGGCCTTACGATGGCCTCATACGCGGATGACACACAGCTAGCGGTGACACTTAGTGGAGACCCTGAGGTGGCGGCTCCGAGATTTCGTGCGGGTCTCTTGGCAGTAGCTAGCTGGCTTCGCACCAACTGCCTCCAGTTGAATGCCACCAAAACGGAGGTGTTGGTTCTAGGGAAGCACGCTGAGCTATGGGGTAACCAGTGGTGGCCGTCTGAACTTGGTGTCACTCCTATTCCAGTGGCTGGAGTGAGAAATCTAGGAGTCTGGGTGGACTCTGTGCTCACCTTCAGGGACCACACCAAGAAGGTGGCTGCCACGTGCTATGGAATATTGCGTGGTATTAGGCCGGTCTTAAAGTACTTTGATCCCCCTACTAGACAGCTTGTAGTTCAGGCCTCAATACTATCTCGGCTGGACTACGGCAGTTCACTGCTGTTAGGGGTGAATCAAGCGGAGGCCTCTAGGCTCCAAAGAGTACAAAATGCCGCGGCACGAGCCATTGTGGGCCTTCCCAGACACTGCTCAGTGTCTGGTACCATCACGGCCTTGCATTGGCTCCCGGTCAGACAGCGAATCAAGTTCAAGGCGCTGTGTCTGGCCTTCAAAATTCTGAAATCTTCTTCGCCGCTGGCACTTGCCAATCTACTCACGCCCTATGTGCCTTCGAGATCCTTGAGATCTGAGGGGCTTCATCTGGCTGTCTGTCCACGCTTTAAGTTGAGCAGGATGGGTGGCCGTTCTTTTAGGGTGCTAGCGGCAGGCCTATGGAACTCGCTCCCGGTACACATCCGAGCTCTTGAGGATGTGTTCGCCTTTAGGCAGGCGATTAAAACTTTCCTGTTTCCAGTGTCTAGCTAGTTCTTTTCTTTTATTGTGTGTTATGTTACAGCGTCTGTCAAAGCGCCAGGACGCCCCTTTGCTGGGGCAGCTGCGCGCTATAGAAATATAAATAACATAACATAACATAACATAACATAGTGATAGGTCTTACATCAGATATTTGATCGGTTTTAACCGTCACTCCTAAATAAGAATGATAACAGCAACTATAAGTATGCAAACTTTCACGTGTCACAATTCTTTCAAGATATGTCACTATTAGTGGCTACCTGAAAAATTTGATATCTGACTTTAAAGCAAAAAGAACAAATGATTTACGGAATGCTCTACAAAACAAACATTTACCCTCAGAGACAGATCTGAGTTTAATCAATTGTTTTTTGCACAATAGGCTACCCTGGTTTCGTCCCAGCTATATGCAAATCAACCTTGACCCTGCTCTCCATGGCAACAGTCCATCCCGAACTGCCAGGCCAGGGCCTTTCTGGACCGGAAACAAGCATTTTGGGACCAATTTAGGGGTCTCACCCTTCATTAGCAAGGCTAGCTTGAATGCGTTGGTACAGTGAGCATGGGACCCATGTCTGAGCATACCCTTCCCACTTAGGGCGACAAAAGCGAAAAGATCAATTGATGGACGGAATGCTACACAAATCAAACATTCACCCCCAGTTACAGATCTGGGTTTAATCTCTCATTTAGTTTGCTCACCAAGGCACCCCAGTTTGGAACCAGTCATATGCAAATCAGTCTTGAACCTGCTCCTCCTGGGAACAGTCCAGCCCAAACTGCCAGCCAGGTCCTCCTGGACCAGAAACAAGCAGATACAAATTTTGTAGTTCATGTGAGACCTATGCGGGAAGCTGCACCATTGTATGTTCCTCATAGAGGTACAGGAACTAGCGACGATAAAAATTCTACTGATGCAAAGGGTTATTTTGTTTATAATTTGGTTTACACTCCTTGGAATAGAGCAGATGTCATGGCCCTTAAAACAGCATTACCTAATCAACGAAAAAGAATCCAGCAGCCTTTTACGAGGAAGTTGAGGGTGCTATTAGCTTTTGTACTGTGACTTTGCCCAATATTGATCTAGTTTTCGGTTTGATATTACCCCCTGCATATGTGGAGAACTGTTCGTAAAGTTGATGATCGTGCGACTTTTGGGGCACTATGGAAAGATTTGGAACAATTAGATGAAGAAAGAGAACCTGCACAGAAACCGTTTCAGTTAATTCTAGATCTTCTAGCAGCTATAATAGTAAAGTTAAAGACGACTATTCCCCTTAAAACGATAGATTGGACAGTGTTAGCATCTTGCAAGCAAAAGGCAGATGAATAGTTTTCTGATTTCTTCACACGCTTTGAAGAGGAATTCTACAATTTTAGTGGCCAGTCATTGACAGGCGTCTGTTTGTCAATAAATATCTTGCAAACCTGTTGCCAGGAATAGCTATTCAGAAAAGGGGGTGGTGATGAATAGAGTGTCTGAATTAAGCAGACCACTCTTACCCAGTCCAAAGATCAGAGCTTGATCCATCACCGTTTTTTAACTCACTGCACCATCCCAGTTCAGAACCTGGCTGCATGCAAATTAGTCTGTCCCTGGCCCAGTGCATCATGGGAACAGGGCAGACCAGACTACCAAGCCAATTCTTCACTGGAAGGAGACAAGCTTCCGGGGACCGGTTTCTGGCTTTTCAGCCGTCGTCGGCCCGGCTTGCTTGAATCCTGATGGTGCAGTGAGCAAGGGACTCATGTCTGAGTATACCCTGCCACACCTATAGTGGCCAAAAACGATTCAGAAAAGGGGGTGGTGATGAACAGAGTGTCTGAATTAAGCAGACCACTCTTACCCAGTCCAAAGATCAGGGCTTGATCCATCACCGTTTTTTAGCTCACTGCACCATCCCAGTTCAGAACCTGAAGCTACGAAAAGCTCTTTGTTCTGCACCAGTGTTAGGCACTCCAGATTACAAGAAGGCTTTTAAACTCTATGTACACGAGAAAGATGGGTGTGCATTGTCAGTTTTAGTACAGGCACACAGTGACAAGCAGCGTACCTGTACGTATTTTTCAGCGGTTCTTGACCCTGTTGCTTGTGCATTGCCTGGGTGCTTCCATTCAGTTGCCACAACAGCTGTGTCCATACGTGTCCATACGTCAGAGTGAACTGATTGTTTTGTCACATACACTGTTGGTGCTAGTACCTCATGCGGTTGATGCCCTTTTGAATCAGACTAGAATGCAACATTTGACTAGTGCTTGCTTAACAGGATACAAGTTGACACTGTTAGCCCCTCACATTACATTGAAGAGATGTGCGACACTGAATCCAGCTACTTTGCTGCCATATCCAAACTCAGTCACAGGAGTCTCACAATTGTATTTTCCTTACTGAGGAACAGAGAAAGGGTCACCTCAATTTGCAAGATACGCCCCTTTCAGATGTAGAGGGGGAACTGTGGGTTGATGGGTCCTGTTTGAAGTTACCAGATGGCACAACTTCAGCTGCATATGCAATCATGACACTTGAGACAGTAGTGGAGACAGCTCGTATACCACAAAAGTTGGCTCAAGCATCTGAGCTAATAGCTCTGGCACGAGCGTGTGAACTTAGCACTGATTCGTGTGTGAACATCTATACGAATAGCCACAATGCTTTTGAAGTGGCTCATGATTTTGGCCTACTCTGGAAGGAAAGAGGCTTTCTTACATCCCATGGGATGCAGATAATGCATGGAGAATTGGTGCATAATCTTTTGACTGCACAGACATATCCAAAGAAAATAGCTATTGTAAAGTGTAGCGCGCACAAGAAAGTCATTAATTAGATAGGACAAGGCAACGCCTTTGAAGATCGCTTAGCTCGTGAGACTGCAATGCAATGAAGCACTACATCCATGTACGTAGTGAAATCACAAGCTGAGCGTTGGCATGGTGCTAGAGAGGAAGTATTAGATATACAGAGATCTGCCACTGTGGAAGAACTTGATCAATGGTCTAAAGAAGGAATGTTAGATGATGAGGGTTGTTGGCGCAACAAAGAAATTAATAAGTGGAAATTGTCTGCTGCTTATTTACATCCTATGGTTCAAATGGCACATGGGCCGGCACATGTTGGAGCTCTAGCGATAACAAAATTACTCACACAGGTCTGGGAGCATCCAGAGATTGCCGGTACAGATAAAAGACTAGTATTATCCTGTTTGATCTGTTGGCAGTATAATCCTGGAAAGGGGACACAGACTCCTACAGGAGGGTGTGCTACACCAACTGCACCTATTCAAGTTTTGTAAATGGATTACATCCAACTTGAACGCTGTAAGATTTTAAAGTATGTTCTAGTGGTGGTATGTGCCTTCAGTAAATGGATAGAGGCGTCCCCTACAAAGGATATTACAGCTCTTACTACAGCGAAGGTGCTTTTAAAGGAGTTGTTCCCTAGATATGGTGTTTGTAAACTTTTGTGGAGTGACAAGAGACCTCTTTTTATTGAGCAAGTTGTTGAGCATGTCCTGAAAGGATTAGGAATCAAACAGAAATTTCATGCAGTTCTCCACCCACAATCAGCAGGATTGGTGGAGAGGTATAACGCTACATTGAAATTGAAGTTAGCAAAAATACTTGCTTCCAAGTCTTTGAATTGGCCAGATGCACTACCCTTGGCATTGTTCTCCATATGATTGGTGCCACATTCCCGATCTGGGCTTACACCATATGAAGTGGTATTTGGGATGCCGATGAACATTTGGGGACGCCCAGGACATGATGTACCTTGTGTTCTGATGAATGATTATTTGGCACAATTAACCAACAGTTTGATCTCTATTCATCAACAGGTTCGAGAAGCTCTCCCTGGCAGATCTGCAGGTGAGCCCCACGAACTCCGAACTGGAGACCATGTGATGGTCAAGGTTTTTGAGAGGTCGAACAGCTTGGAACCGAGGTGGTGAGGACCGGAGCAGGTGCTCCTAATGACAAGGACAGCAGTTCAAGTGACGAACAGGAAGAACTGGGTCCATAGCACTCACTGTAAGCGAGTGTCGCCTGCCTTGGTGGATCCTGCTGTACTGACCGATCATCGAGAGATCTTGGAAACAGAGAAGGGCCATGCTATCTCACCTGATGAATCTGAGAGAGTCTTCCCGGATCCACAGGATTCCTGGAATATCATGATACCAACTGAGGCAGAGGTAAGAATCTGCAGTGCTGAAAAAGACTGGTTGAGCCACTGCCCTGGGTTAGTAAAACGGAGTGCCGATATGGCAAGGGGGGATCAGTCTTGCGAAGTGACACCCGTCTTGACCCTCGGTGAAGAAATCAATGGCTGCTCAGGGATAAGAGCTCCAACTATTGTTTTTTAACAACAAAGTGATCATGCCTGCTGAAAGATCAACTGTTCCTAAGAAGAAGATAATTTGTGCTGTAGGATTTGTTGTTGCTATGGTGGTTATAGCAGCTTTAACTTGGTTTGTTGAGAAAGTGGCTCCTGCTCGACAATGGCTGATTACCACTACTTCTGCACCAATTGAGCATCATTTTTTTATGCTTCCTTACCCTGAGCAGAAGCATCGACAATCCTACTTAAACAACACATTTATTCAGTTGTTGCATCATACTCATAATGCCACAAATACCACCGATTGTTGGGTGTGTGGGATGATACCTGCTCACCAAAAGAAAGGGGGAACACCTTTTATTCCTCTTCCTTTTTCACATAATGGTTCTTGTCATGCTTGGTTTGCGCTCTTGATTGCTTCAAATAGAGCATCAGTTGGTAGAAGTAACTATCATCTTAATAAAGTTTGTTACTCTCATGAAGATGGTTACTCTCAAGCTAAAGTAACTAAATGGGAATGGGAGGAGTATCGGCCAGACAATAATTCTGCACCATACGTTTTCACGAACATTAGAACTCTAAAGAACACTGGACCATTTGTAATCTCTGTGACCAGAGCTAAAGCAGATTTGTGTATAGAAAGTATTGGGAAAATTCCGGTGGGAAGGAGTGAATGTACTGTGACATTAACTATTGAAGGTGCTAATAATAGTAGTTTTACATCATCGCATAATACATATTTTGTATGTGGTAATAAGGGATATTATCAAAAAAAATCTGCGAATTTGAAAAATTTCCCGCGAAATCGCAGATTTCTTTTGCGATTTGCCATGGAGTACTTTCTACTGGCTAATTCAGTAAGTGCTCCCTCATTGGGTAAATGTATAGTGCTTTTACTGCACTGCAGCTGTGTAAAGTGCCAGAAGACGTGTCTCCAGTGACCATGTGTGCCTGTAACACAGGCACAGGCACACATGGTCACTGGAGACACATCTTCGGGCCCTTTACGCAGCTACAGTGTAGTAAAAGCACTATGGGGCAGATTTACAAGCCGCTTGCGCCTCTTTTGCGCTGCAGTTGCGTCACTTTTGCGCACAAAAGATGCGCCATGGTGCTGGGTATTAACAACGTGACACATCTGAGAGATGCGTCACGTTGTAAAGCCCTGCACCATCAGGAGGTGTTCCGGCACAGGGGAGGGCGTTCCTGCGCAGGAACGCCTCCTAAAAGTGGCTGAGTGAAATCTTCAAAATTTCACGCTGAGTGAAATCTTCAAAATTTCACTCAGTCACTCAGTCACTTTTAGGCCAATGCTGCGTCAAAACCCTGCACCGGCTTGAAGCAGGCGCAAGGCTTGACACAGCATTGGGGAGATATGACCCTCCAGAGCATTGTTGAAGCTGCGTCCAGCAATGCTGAGAGATGCGTCACATTGTAAAGACCTGTGCCATCAGGAGGCGTTCCGGCGCAGAGGAGGGCGTTCCTGCGCAGGAACGCCTCCTAAAAGTGGCTGAGTGAAATCTACAAGATTTCACTCAGTCACTTTTAGGCCAATGCTGTGTCAAAACCAGCAGGCGCAAGGCTTGACCCAGCATTGGGGAGATAGGGTCCCTCACAGCATTGCTGGAGCTGCGTCGCGCTTGCGATGCAGATCCAGCAATGCACTGCTTTTACGGCACAGATGCATGACGCATCTGTGCCGTTTTTGACACATGGTGCGGCGGACCATGGGTGGCGGAGCTGCGGCGCACAATAATTGGCGCATCCCTAGGGATGCGCCAGTTATTGTAAATCTGCCCCTATACATTTAGCCAACGAAGGAGCACTTACTGATTAGACAGTAGAAAGTACTCCAGTTGAGTAGAGGTATTGCACAAAACGGCGCCACCTTCGTGGACAGAAAAACGCAGGTCGGGATTCATTCTGCCCCCTGTTAGTCTCTTTTTTTGTGCCCTTCTGCCCTCTGTTAGACTCGTTTTTCCCTTGTTTTTCTGCCCTTCTGCCCCCTGTTAGAATCGTTTTTTGTGCCCTTCTGCCCTCTGTTACACTCATTTTTCCCTTGTTTTTCTGCCCTTCTGCCCTCTGTTAGACTCGTTTTTTGTGCCCTTCTGCCCTCTGTTATTCCCTTGTTTTTCTGCCCTCTGTTAGGCTCGTTTTTTGTGTCCTTCTGCCCTCTGTTAGACTTGTTTTTCCCTTGTTTTTCTGCCCTTCTGTCCTCTGTTAGACTGTTTTTGTGCCCTTCTGCCCTCTGTTAGACTCGTTTTTTCCCTTGTTTTTCTGCCCTTCTGCCCTTTGTTTGACTGCTTTTTGTGCCTTTCTGCCCTCTGCATCGCCACATCATCACCCAGCGCTACCCCAGCATCACTCAGCACCACCACATTATCACTCAGCACCACCACATTATCAGTCAGCACACCACAGCACCACTCAGCACCACCACAGCATCACTCAGCACCACCACATTATCACTCAGCACCACCACAGCACAACTCAGCACCACAACAGCATCACTCAGCACCACCACAGCATCACTCAGCACCACCACAGCACCACTTAGCGCCACCACAGCATCACTCAGTGTCACCACAGCATCACTCAGCACCACCACATTATCACTCAACACCACCACAGCACCACTCAGCACCACCACAGCATCACTCAGCACCACCACAGCATCACTCAGCACCACCACAGCACCACTCAGCACCACCACAGCACCACTCAGCGCCAACCCAGCATCACTCAGCACCACCACTGCATTACTCAGCACCACCACATTATCACTCAGCACCTCCACAGCACCACTTCTGCGCTTTGTTTGACTGCTTTTTGTGCCTTTCTGCCCTCTGCATCGCCACATCATCACCCAGCGCTACCCCAGCATCACTCAGCACCACCACATTATCACTCAGCACCACCACATTATCACTCAGCGCCACCACAGCACCACTCAGCACCACCACAGCATCACTCAGCACCACCACATTATCACTCAGCACCACAACAGCACAACTCAGCACCACCACAGCATCACTCAGCACCACCACAGCATCACTCAGCACCACCACAGCACCACTCAGTACCACCACAGCATCACTCAGCACCACCATAGCACCACTCAGCACCACCACAGCATCACTCAGTGCCACCACAGCATCACTCAGCGCCACCACATTATCACTCAACACCACCACAGCACCACTCAGCACCACCACAGCATCACTCAGCACCACCACAGCATCACTCAGCACCACCACAGCATCACTCAGCACCACTACAGCACCACTCAGCACCACCACAGCACCACTCAGGCCACCACAGCATCACTCAGCACCACCACAGCATTAACCAGCACCACCACATTATCACTCAGCACCTCCACAGCACCACTCAGCACCACCACAGCATCACTCGGCACCATCCCAGTATCACTCAGCACCACCACAGCACCACTCAGCATCACCACAGCACCACCACAGCACCACTCAGCGCCACCCCAGGATCAATCTGTACAACCATTCAACAACAACTGGTTCAAATATGTTCTCTCAATGTTTAAAGCTTTATTACAAATGTCCCAAAAAGATGTTAATATTTCACTTCTGTTCTTGGATTTTCGTCACAATAAAATACACTGAACGTAATCTTCACCAAAGTTATTGACAAATGTTTAAGCTATTGCCATTATAAATTAAAATCACTTTTATTTATGTATTATTTAAAAAAAATTAAAAGCCATTGTAATTTGTAATATCAATACATCTAAGTCACGTAAATACAAAACATGTTGCATTACAAATGTGTTGTAAAAGAAGACGAGGCTGCACACCTGTGTCACGTTGGTTAGGTACTTTATTCAAGAAGAAGCGTAGAAAACCCAACCAGCAAGACGGGCTGAGGGTTTACAGTTATGGCTCCGTCACGCTTCACACAATGTTATTTCGTTTCCCGGTGAGTTATTTTAAAGCATACCTTCTGATGAGCCTTACGGTACTTTTCTTTATAAAGCGATCCTTCTTCACGAGATCGCAGGTGCTTTCCTTTGGTCGGGTTTTCTCCTTTTCTCCCTTTTTGACGCGTCGTTCCTTCGTCAATTACCGCTTTCGCTTTCTTTCGTTACCCTCCGCCTTCGTCTGTGAAACGATGTTGCCAAAATGTTGTAAAAGAAGACGAGGCTGCACACCAGTGTCGCGTTGGTTAGGTACTTTATTCAAGAAGAAGCGTAGAAAACCCAACCAGCAAGACCGGGACCAAACGGGCAACTAACTGCCGTTAGGACCGAACACTGGACACGTAGCAGGATCAGGTAGCACGAGCTCAGCGCGAGACACAAGCTGAGGACAGGGAGAATATAACACATCTCTTTTCCGTAAACAGTGAATAAAGAAAGTGTACTAAAACAAATTAGGCAAGGATTTACACCAATACACAAAAATAATGATACTGCTTTGAACACACAGTTTTCCCTTGAGAACACAGGACCATGTAACACAGGACCATGTAACCCCACACCCTTCCTTAGACAAGCAAAATTACACAAAATCTTTTAAATAGGCAGGAGCAACCCTTTTGCGAAGAGGTCCGCAGGTCTCTTCAGCAACAACCTTTTTAGTGACCGGCACTTGAGTGGTTGGCTTGACCTTTTTCTGGTAAAGTGCTACCCTGCGGAGATTCCAAGTTTGTCCATTCTGTAACTTTATGTAGTTACCAACCACCGACTTCACTTGGTAATGCCCTCTAAATTTGTTGAACATACTCTGATTTCCGCCAGGTTTTACTTTTACCAAGTCCCCTTCAGCTATGTTAGTGGAAGCACAATTTTTCGGGATGTTGTGACCAACCTTCTCTACTTTCCCATGTAGCCAAGTAGGAATCAGCTTCGTACCCGCTGACCTCCCCCTCATGAGTTCAAAAGGTGTCACGGACATGTTGCTATGAACCGTTGTGCGGTATGCCCACAACATTTCTTTAATTTCCTTCTGCACTGAACGACCTGAGGCTAAAGCAAGCTGCATAGTGCCCTTAACAAGTCTGTTCACCCTCTCGCATAGTCCATTCCCTTGCGGGTTGTAAAGCGAAGTACGCAAGTGCTTTAAGCCCAAAAACACAAAATAGTTCTCCATAATGGCAGAGGTGAGTTGTGTGCCATTATCTGTCAATACTATGGAAGGAATCCCTTCACGTCTAAAAATCTCATCCAGTACTTTGACAGTGGACTCAGCAGTGATGCTCTTCATAAAAGCAACCTCTACCCACCTTGAAGCCGAATGCACTAACACCAAAGCAAACTTCTCTGAATCCAAGAGGTCATGAATGGGACCTATGAAGTCAATACAAACCTTCTGCCACACACCATCGTCAGAAGCAATCTGTCCCATAGTATCCTTACTTGCACGAACCTGTAACCTTTTCTCAGACTCTTTGCACGACTGACACTGTTCAACCCAACTCTTTACCTGTGCATCTACTCCCGGCCACCAAAAGTCAGCTTTGATGCGTTTGCCAGTAAGGGTTTGTCCTAGGTGGCCCTCATGCGCCAAGGCAATGATACGGGGTCTAAGGGATATAGGTGGTACAAGAATGAACTCGCTCTGTAAAGAGATTTCATCCTGTAACTGAACATAAGGCCTAAGAGCAGGCCAGACCGTACTTTGCCTTGACACCCCTTCCTTGCACATCTTAATTAAACCCTACATGACAAGATCTTTTTTCATTTCTTCCATCCACTCCTTCTTAGATATGGAACAGGGTAAATCACTCTCCAGGTCATCTAAAAACGCGACCACACTCTCGGTCACCATCTCTTTAAGCTGCACTTTAGTGTCAGGCAATCTCGATAAGCAGTCCGCAACACTGTTGCACCAACCAGGTAAATATTCCACATTGCATGTAAACTCTTGGACACTGACTGCAAGTCTTGCTAACCTCCCTGAGCAATTTCTAATACCCCCGGGGGCTAGAACCTTCAACAGTGGCTTGTGGTCAGTGTTGAGTGTGAAAGTGATTCCCCATAAATACACACGGAAATACCGAGTTGCCCATGCAGCCGCCAATGCTTCACGCTCTATGACCGAGTAATTCCTTTCAGTCTCAGTCAGGGAACGCGAAGCAAACGCAACAGTGTTCTGTTTACCACCACCTTTTTGTGTCAGAACCGCTCCGATCCCAACAGAGCTGGCTTCCACAGTGAGAATGGTGTGAAGTGACTGTGCAAAACTTGAAAGAATGTTAGCATCCAAGATATTTTGTTTGATCATTAAAAAGGCATTTCTCTGATCTGCACCCCAAGTAAAACCTTTCCCTTTCCTCATGATGATTCGCAAAGGTTCTACTTTCTCTGCAAAATTTTTTACGAATTTTGCATAGTACTCCACCATGCCCATAAAAGACCTTAGTTTGTCTTTATCATCAGGTTCAGACACATTACATATTGCATTTACAAGGTCTTTTTTGGGTTGTATCCCAAGGCCATACACGTGATACCCCAAATAATCTACTTCCCCAACAGCAAATACACATTTTTCCTTTCGCAACGTCAAACCAGCCCTTGAAAGAGCGGTAAGAACTTTATCCAGAATTACATTATGATCATCAATGTTCAGACCATGAATCAGGATATCGTCCTGGAAAAATACTACTCTTTCAATGTCTTTGAGGACATCAGTGATAATTCTTTGGAATGCACTTGCTGCTGAGCAAAGGCCAAAAGGAAGTCTTTTGAACTGGTATGTTCCTTCCGGAGTGATGAACGATGTAAATTGCTTTGAGTCCGGGTGAAGCTTTACCTGGTGGTATGCGCTGCGAAGATCCAACTTAGAAAAGACTTTTCCTCCACCCAAACTCAGGACAATTTCGTTTATATTGGGAAGTGGAAAGTTATCCATTATCACAGCTTTATTTAGACTTTGCATGTCCACACAGAAACGCAAAGATTTGTCCGTTTTCTGTGTGATAACTACTGGACTCAACCACTGTGTGGCCTCTACAGGTTCAATTATGTTATCATCCAATAACTGTTTGATAATCTTTCTGACTTCATCCCTGGCGGACAAAGGTATTTTCCTCGCGGTGTGTTTTATAGGTGCAACACTCCTCTTGGTTTTTATAATATGTTGGTAACCAACAGCCTCCCCCAGTTTCTCACTGAAGATGTCCTCATGCCTTTTGAGAATGGTCTCTAAGTCTCCATGAACACTATTGCATTCGTTTTCACCATCTACACACATCACAGGTGGATCTGCTCTCGGGTTCACTCTTATGTTTAACTCGTACTGATGTAACCATCCCAAAATTGCAGGGCCGTTTGGGGATACATAAACCTTCCCTTGAGTGGCTCTCCCCTTAAACTTAATATTGGCCTCAAAGAACCCAAGAACACTAATGATCACCCCTTGATAACCTCTCAGAGTGATGTCAGATTTGATTAGATTTGATTTGGTGCATGAAGAATCATACAATCTCTTTGGAATAATTGTATATAGTGACCCAGTATCCACCATTAGGTTTACTACACTCCCATTCAATTCAAAATATGCTTCAGGCCGAGATAGAATAACACCTTCTGTTATCTCTTGGCTCCCAGCAGACGTAATCATCATTACCTCCGCCTCATCATCTGTGGTTTCACTCTCAACCATAGCAATCTTTTTGGAACTATTGGTTCTACACATACGTGCGTAATGCCCTTTTTTCCCACACTTCAAGCAATCTCTAGACAAAGCTGTACAATTCTTTGAATCAGCTAGGTGAAAAGGGCTACCACATCTGTTGCAGGAACGTGTGGTCTGTCTAAACTTGTTTGTTTGCCCACTTTTATTAAACGAGGTTGTGGCTTTCCCCCCTTTATTTGTCTGTCTTCCTTGTATTAAACCAATGCCCTCTGAAACATCTGTTTGCAAAGTTGCAATTTCCTGACTATTGGTGTGCCCATGTTGTATTCTCTCAAGCTCTTTCATACATCTGTCACTCTCTTCAGCAACTTTAGCAATTGTAATTGCCTCTGTGAGAGTGGGGTTTTTGGCTGCCCACAACTTTTATTGTGTTTTCTTGCTAAGGCATTGCACAATTAATTGATAACGGATCATTTCATCCTGTATATTGCCAAATTGACACTTCACAGAAAGTTCTCTTAGCCTAGAGACGAATTCATCAATTGTTTCATTTTCTCTTTGAGGAGCAGTGTAAAATTTATGTCTGCGCATTACTATATTTTCCTGCTTAGCAAACCTTGTATACAATCTAAACAAAGCATCTTTATAAACATCATCAATGTCTAAGGGCGGACTCGGTAAATACTTAAACATTCTCTGTCCCTCCTTCCCTAAAGCACCCAGTAGTAAAGCCTTTTTCCTGATAGCAGAAAACTTTGTGCCATCCAAGGCTATGATGTAGTTCTCGAATGCCTCACACCAATCATCCCATTCCATGGATGGTTCACCCGGGGCACTTAGGAAAGGGACAGGGGCTTGGATAGTATTATTGACATTCATTGTGAACACCTTAGCTTAGTCTTACAGCAATATAAACAGCTTACTCAACAGAATTAGAAGAAAACATAAATCAGGGCGTGAACTTCTTTACAAGTGAGTATATCACTGTTGTAGGACGATAATGTTCGTAGTACACCAATTTTAAGTGTGTGTGTCACTGTTGTTAGATTGTCTATTGCGTGACACACTGTGTAACGAAATTATTTTAAAGTGAGTGTGTCACTGTAGTCTGCGTTTATTCCGAAAGGTAGCCATTTTTAAATGACGCTGGTATTAGTTTTAAATACACTTCGCTTCCTCAAGCGCGTTTCTCTTTTAATTTGTCTCACCCAGTGGTGGGGCTCATCGATATTGCCTTTCCGTTTTGAAAGTTATTTCCCCTTTAAATGTAATGACGCCGGGGGCACTGTTGCCTGCGTTGACGGGCTGAGGGTTTACAGTTATGGCTCCGTCACGCTTCACACAATGTTATTTCGTTTCCCGGTGAGTTATTTTAAAGCATACCTTCTGATGAGCCTTACGGTACTTTTCTTTATGAAGCGATCCTTCTTCACGAGATCGCAGGTGCTTTCCTTTGGTCGGGTTTTCTCCTTTTCTCCCTTTTTGACGCGTCGTTCCTTCGTCAATTACCGCTTTCGCTTTCTTTCGTTACCCTCCGCCTTCGTCTGTGACACGATGTCGCCAAAATGTTTTAAAAGAAGACGAGGCTGCACACCAGTGTCGCGTTGGTTAGGTACTTTATTCAAGAAGAAGCGTAGAAAACCCAACCAGCAAGACCGGGACCAAACGGGCAACTAACTGCCGTTAGGACCGAACACTGGACACATAACAGGATCAGGTAGCACGAGCTCAGCGCGAGACACAAGCTGAGGACAGGGAGAATATAACAAAATGCTATAGGTGTCACATTTGTGAAAGTTATACCTATTGGCATTGTAAATGACAAAGCTATTAATTTAGCCATTTTCAAAACCAACACATAAATTAAAAAAATTGTCATTTACAAGACCAATAGCTCAAACTTTTCTAATGCGAGACCTATTGCATTGCAAATGCTTGTTTTTATATCTGTCAGTGCTTCCTGTTGAGGTTTAATTTTCGTGACAGGCACCTCATTGTCTACTTGTAACTATTCTCTGACCCTGCTTCAAGGGTTAGAGCAGGGTCAGAGAATAGTTGCAAGTAGGTAACGAGGTGCCAGGAAGCACTTACAGGCTTACAGCAGCAGGTGCCCAAGTTGAAGGTAATTTCTTTGTAACCCTTTTGTAAAAGGTTACAAAACATTAGCTTCAACTTTTGCACCTGCTGCTGTAACCCTGTGCAAGTAGGAATATGGCTGAGCAGAGATGTCCTGAAGCTTTGCGAAAGCAGATGCAATTGTTGAGGTATGCTAGTCCAGTGTTATATAATGTCTTGAAAGTGTGTATGTGGTGTTTGAATTGTGGTTGTTTGTTAATGGGTAGCCTGCCAAGCTCCTTGAGATGTGGTGTGATATGAGTGTAGCATGCGAAGGTGAGAGTGACCCTGTCACCCAAGTTCTGAATGACGTGCAGCCTTCTCATGAGATTTCAATTGAGTCACCTTGCTCGTGACCATAGCAAGTGTGACAGTTTTCTGGGTGCTGATTGGGAGCCATTTGAAAACATTCATCAGCACCTTCAGGGTATGAAATCATGAGCCTGTGACGGCATTGACTTGGCGGTCATGTCGATTTTGCCAACATTAGTGATCTCAAGGTATGTGGCATGTGTTCTGGGTGTGGGTGTTGGTCCTAGCTCTGTTGGCCACCAGGTGGAGTCCCACAGTTATGTGCTTTTCCTGAAAATAAAAATGTCAGTCTTGTTGGTGTTCAGCTTTTGGCAGTTGGTCTTCTTCCAATAAGCAATTTTAATCAAGCAGAGGTGATGTGCTACCAATGTTAATGTTAATGTTATGGGTGTCTTATATAGCGCTCGGCTACTCCATGGAGTGTCCCAGTGCTTTTTTTCTAACCCACAACAGACTACAGAGAAACTAGCAAAAAAAGGAAAAGGAAATGAGCAAATTACTGTCCATACAGCCATGTCTTCAAACCCTTTCTGAAGGCCAGCAGACTTGAAGTACAGCGGAGTGACAGAGGAAGGCTGTTCCATAGCTGGGGAGCCAAGCGTTTGAAGGAACGTCCCCCAATCCTAGCCTTCCTAACAGTAGGGACAGTGGCAAGACCAAAGGATTCTGACCTAAGGGATCTAGTAGGTTTGTAAAAGGCAAGACGTTTCTGGATATACTCCGCTCCTGTAGCATTGAGTGCCTTATGTGCCAGCGTCAATGTTTTAAAAGCAATCTGCTTGCGAATAGGCAACCAGTGTAAGGAGTTTAGCAGAACTGAAGCTCTCACTCGGCGGGGAAGGCAAAAAATCGCCCGTGCCGCCGAGTTTTGGACCACCTGAAGTTTTTGAAGTAAATAGTCCGGGAGACCTAAATACAAAACATTTGAATAGTCCAATCTAGGACAAATAAGAGACTGGACAGTTGTTTTCCTATGCACTAATGGGAGCAAGGGAAGAAACTTGCGTAGCATTTTGAGGAGCCCATAGCAAGTGCCAGTCAGACCCAGGATCTGGGACATTGTCGATTTTGACCCCCAGGTTCTTAGCAACTAGAGAGGAAGACGCAGGATGAAACATGTTTATAGGCCGCCAATCCTGCCAATTTGGGTCAGCCGACCACCAAAAAAAAGCACTTCTAACTTGTCAGGGTTGCATTTGAGGCTGTTTCATTGAAACCATTCGAAGACAGGCCCAAGGCAACCCCGAATGCTCTCTCCATCAAACTCTGCCCCCTTATGACAAGTAAAAAGGAGTTGGGTATCATCGGCGTAAGATATGATCTGAGCCCCAAAGGACTCAGCCAGCACCGCCAGAGGGGTCATGAAGATATTAAAAAGAGTCGGGCTCAGCACCGAGCCCTGAGGGACTCCGACCTCCAGAGGCGGTACTTCGGCTGAGTAAGGGGGGGCCCAGACCACCTGTCAGCGACCCGCTAAATAGGATTGAAACCAGCTCAACACCGTCCCTCTCAGACCGATCTCATAAAGTCTGCTGAGGAGAGCCTCATGAGGGACGGTGTCGAAAGCCGCCGACAGGTCTAACATAACCAACATGGCCCTTCCTCCTGCGTCCAACACTTCCTTTATGGCCTCATTGACCTCCAGGAGTGCTGTCTCGGTGCTTAGATTGGATCGGAAGCCCGACTGGGTGGAGTGCAGAAGACTATGGGTTTTGAGATAGGTGGAAAGCACAGTATGTACATGCTTTTCAGTAATTTTAGCGAGAGCAGACAGGAGGGAAATTGGCCTATAATTGGCATGGAGCTCGGGGTCAAGGCCTAACTTTTTAAGGAGTGGCACCACCATCGCTTGTTTCCAAACCGCCGGGACCACGCCACTAGTCAGAGACATATTAAGAATGGGATTTATCAGCGGATTAATAGACTCCAAAACCCTAGCCAAAAATTTAGCAGGGCAAGGGTCAGAAGGTGAGCCTGACTTGAGCTTAGCCAGGAAGTCCTGGGAGGCGGAGATAGCAATAGATGGAAATTCCGAAAGAGAGGGTCCGAAATCAGTTGTCCTATTTATCTGGTCCCTCGAGATGGTGACACATCTAGGGCCTATGGAAGAGAAAGAATCTTGAATCAACTTGATCTTAGTGGTGAAAAAACTCGCCAGCGAGATCACCCAAGGCTCAGAGAACTCGTATTGCGATGCATTAGCCTTAGGAGGAATAAACTCCTTTACAATAAAGAACATTTCCCTGCAGGAACTTGAAGCAGTCTCAATCACATGCAATAGTTTACCTGTCAGAATGAAAACCAGCATGTGCATGAAAATCCCCATCAAGGGGCACCCTAAATGCTGGCTAATCTGGCTGAGTACTCCCAACCACCAATGAGGGTCAATCCTTTTCCATTCTGTGCAATTCACATACTGTCTGTTGCACACATAAACCCAATGGGCTCATAGATGGTGTTTATATTTATATTTAACCTGTAACAATGATGTCCCTTGTTGACATGCACTACTAATGATTACTTTGTGTACGTTTACAACCCTGTTGCAGCATTTTTGTGACACACCAGCAGATGGCTCAGCCACAGTAAAGACTTTTCCCAATTTCTGTAATGAGGATATAGGTATAAGGATATATCCATATCTTTCCATTTCATCAATGAAACACTCAGACATTGCATGTATTTTCCAACAGTTGGGGTGAAAATCTGCACCTTTTTTTAAAACATGTGACACAGAATTGTCTCTCGGATAGGCCTGGGCGTAGGACTACTCTCCGCTCGCGTAGATTGCGTAAGTACACGCTACGAGAATTGGACATAGCGCAGTGCAAAAACGAGTAGCAGGCCTTTGTTGCTTGCTCGCGGTCCTCAATGTCAAGTTGGCGATTGCGAGCGAGCAAAATGCCATCACGGCGAGACTTTTTCCTCGTTCACGATCAGCAACATCAAGTTGCCGATCCTGAGCGTGGAAAATAAACCTCCCGGCCAGATTCTCAATGCGGAGATATCAGGTTTCTCATTGCGAGTAGTCGCGTATGCTCGCGACAGCTCGCGATGAGAAACTACAAGTCCGCGCAGAAAACTGCAGTTCGAGTACAAATCTACTCGAGTGACAGAAAATGACCGCTTGCACTGTGCAAGATGCCATTTGCAAAGACTGCACAGTGTGGATAAGCATATGGCACGGTGCAATCAGCGCAAACAGCATTTTCCCTACCTCACTACGAAGTTGGAATAGCTACGCGTAGCTTGCGTAGTGCGAAGTGCACTACGCAAGCTAGTCATAGCACGACCACGAGAACTACGCCCAGGGTTACTCTCAGACAGCAATAATATATATCTGCAGATCGGTAAATCCAATCTGATTGACTCAGACCCTGCTTATTCTTCTACATGGAACAAGTAAGCCCACCTACAAGCTGATTTTCATAGAAAGTTGTCGACTCTCGTCTGGTAGTCTCTGGTGACAGTGCCTGTCGAATTGCTCCCCGGCCTGGACCCGGGCAAGGAGCCAGCAATTGCCTGTTGAGTGAGCAGGGGCATGAGTGTATTGTCAGGCCCAGGCCTCATGCTCGTGGGAGACCATTCTGCGGACCGCACAGCCACGATCTACCCTAGGCTTATGAGGACCTACCCTGGCTGTGACCAAGTGGGACATTAGGCAGGATAGGCTGACTGTGGCAAGGCTCATTCCTTCCAGTTGTGCAGCCTCCCTTAAGGCGCAGATCCTTCAAAGCTAAAAATCTATGCTGAGCAACACCCACAGTGGGCAGTGCTTGCAACAGACTATCTTCCTTTGCCTGTGAGAACTTTCCAGCCTCATCATCTGCTGGAAGAAATTTACGGCAATTGGGGTCTCATCTAACCACTACATTTGCTATCGCATATGAAAGGATTACATCTATTGTCTATGAAGCTGGCTGGCCTTGTCTCACTGCTAGGAATTGGCACCCTGCCTTGACTCCATTCCCTACGGCACATGGACCCCCTCCCCTTTCCCTCTCCTCCCCGTGAAAGTACCGTTGCTGTCAACTACCTCCAGCCTTGACAGCAAACCAGTGTTGGAGGCGGTGAAGGATTCACACTGCTGGCTCAGCATCTAGGGGAAATACGAGATAGTGGCAAACATGCCCTGAAGACTAACAAGAGACTTCTCTTCCCTGTTGCCATCCTGCCTGACACCAGCTTCTCTGATGCCCACTGCTCATCAACCGGCCATGGGCTGCCTTTGCTCGGCTGGCCCCCAGCTCGGGCCCATGCTGAGTCATCCATGGAGCGGCTGCACAAGACACATTCAAGGGCTGAGTCGCCCCCACCAAAATGGATACAGTCCTGCAAGCTGTGGAGAAGATTGGTGCCACACTTGAACAAACATGCACATCGTTGAAAGGCGGGATCATCAATGTCACGGCAAACTTTAATCTCCTACATGCAGACCATCGAAAACTTGTAGATACAGTGCAAAATGCCAAACTCACTCTGACTGAACTCCAACCTATTGCTTGCAACCACACAGCTCTGACCCAATCCCTGGTTGACCGAGTTCACACCTTGGAGCAAAAAGTAAAATGTTTGTGAAAGACTGCTCCTGCAGAAACACTGTACAAGTAGTGGGGCTGCTGGAAGGGGAGGAGGGTCGAGATGCTGTGTCCTTCACTGAAAATTCGGTCAGAACACTACTGCCTGATGCTGCATTCACGCCCTTCTTCTCAATTGAGTGAGCACACGGGTCCCGAAATTAAGGCCACTGCCCAGTGCTAACCCTAGACATTTTCTGTTCCCCTGAACGATAGGGATTGTGACACCATTCTATATGAATCACGCAAGCTTCAAGAGATCAGGGTGAACAGCACTTGAGTAATGTTCTTTCTAGACTTCTTCCAAGAGGTCAAGGTTGCGCCACTCCGTGCTGATCCCTATCCCTCTCCGAGTCGCGTACTTACTTTTTTAATTCTCCCGAGGAGGCCTGGGACTTGGTGGTGGTAAATGGACTTGCTGGCTCCCGGCCTCCCTCTGCTGGGGTGTCAGAGATGTAGCCCCCCATGAAGAAGAACTAATGTGACAGGGGTAAAAATGCTAACCGCCCCCTGCTCCCCCCATGGCTGTCCCTAATCTGGAACAGATGTTGACAGAGAACAGGCAAGTCCTACACATGACATCCACAATGGAGGACCATGCCTCCATCTCTGACCATGACGGCTCCTCCAACACTCTGCAGTTGAGAGCAGAAACATTAACTCCGCCAATTATCACACAGCAAACAGTGGATGACATTATCTGAATCCCTGACTCTAATGGCAGCTACCGCAGCAGTTACCCTACATTGTACAGTTGTCTCCCCCCAATATGTCATACAGATGCCTTTATTCACAGTTAAGCTTTAGGTGGGGAGGTTCGGCTGTGACACAGGTCCCACTGCATTGTATCTTAGTCAGGTTCTGGGCTTCTTTAATGCTATATTTCATTATTAATGTATGCTACTTGATGTTACAATGTCATATACATATTAGGGGTGGCGGACTACTGACTTGAAACACTCCTAAGCCCCCTGGACTTAACTGACACATTCGGTACTTGCTGCAACTAGTTTTGCAGTTTGGACAGTCGCCTGATGCATTAATGCCCTAGTAATGTTCTATGTATTGGAATCTCCTTCCCCTCATTACTTTTTCGAGCTCCTGTCACATTGTTCTTATACACTCGGCCCACCTGTACTATTACAGTATCACCATGCCCCACACTAACATGGTCACCTGGAATGTTTGGGGCATGCACACACCCTTATGCCGGTAAGCAGTCTACTCGTACCTTAAACGCAGATCCACTCTCATAGCACTGCTACAGGAGATGCACCTGACACTTACTGAGGCATATCACCTTCATCGTTGATAGCGGGCCAAATGTTTGCCATGGATTATGCTTCATATGCCAGGGGGGTGTTGATGTGGAAGAGGTCGGGAACGTCATTCAAGGTATATGACTTGGTGAAGGATAGAGATGTTAGATAAGTACTCTTACGGGGTACTCTGGATTGTAGCAAGGTTCTCTTGGGTGCAATATTTGCCACCAACACAGATCAGATTTCATACTGATGGAGCGAGCTTCAGAAATGATTTTATTCTGGCTCGTGATATAAAACTCTCATAACTTGAATTAACATATTAATGAGTTATTGCATGGTTTGTTGAATTAAACCAATTTAGAGTAAAATTCCACATCATTACATGGGACTAATGTGCTTTATGTTGCATTTGCAAGTTTATTTATTAATTCATAACTAATGTTGTTCTGTCTGTCCTATTGTCTTTGTCAACACTAATGTGCCTATTTAATTAATGGCATGTGCTTAAATTATATGGGCTTTTGTTTATGTTGTGTTTTTCTTTGGTTATGTTGTGTTTGGTGTTGTGTCTGTCTATCTTTTTACTCTTTCAGATATATGAAGAATCCTGCTGGACACTATGAAGAATGGTAGATTTTAAATGTGCTGCTTTTCTGTGTGCTTCTGCTAGGTGACTGATACTAATGGGTTAACATTAGCTATGTAGGTTGGAGACAGAATGACTTTCATTACCTGAATTAATTATTGTTTTTTGTTTGTTTAAATAATATTTTTCGAAAAAGTGACGCAAGCTAAAAGTGGCGCAGTGATGCAAGCAAAAGTGGCACAGAAAATTGACGCTTTCTGAAAAGAGGCCTACTGATGAAAAGCCACATGAGAAAAACTTATTTTGAAAAGGATGAGAAGCCTATGAACTTTTATTGTGAAAAGTTTTTGAAAAGAACTGCAAAAGGCGACTCTGTGGAAAGGTTTGCTAATGTGCCACGAGAAGCTCAGAACGGACAGGCTCAAGGCCAGGAATGTGAGTCGCGGCATTTTTGTGCACTACATGAACAATCTTTGCTACAAAATGTAGCAGCCTAAGGAAGTGCTGCCAGGACTCTGTGCATGAACAATGGCTTTGTGTAAAAGCCTGGACTTGAGGTGGAAGATGTCACAATTTACTGTGGCGTGAGGTGGTTCAGCCAATGGGGAGCCAGAATACAGCTGATGGTATGTGAAATTAGTTAGTTTAGCCATAGTTTTAGGGTATAAGAATAGGCTCTAGGAGCAGATTTTTGGCTTACGCTTCTTGATTCCAGAGGGACGTGTTCTGCTGTCCGATGAATACACGTAAGGAAAGGAGATTTTAAAAGACTTTGTTTTCAGGCGATGAGGGTAGAGACAGAGAATTAGTTAGGGTTTGGAAATGCTCTTTTTCATTTATTTCTGCTAATGAATAATATTTCTTCAATTAAGCTCTCTTTATAAATGCTGAATAAACTTTTCTTTATGACATTTTCTAATGCTTGTTTAATAAAGATCCAAACCTAAGTTTTCTTGAATATGTTTGAATAAACTTTTAAAAATAACAAGCTGGCCTTGTTTATTGTAGATAGTTTAAACAACATATCAGATCCATTCACCTCATGATTCAGCTGCTCTGTTACTTTTATGGGCCTGGTATTGATTGGTAAGTTTGGTGGTAGATGGTGACATCATTTATGCAGAATTTTAGTAGGAGCGCTGGATCAATACCTACACAAACTATCCAGCATGCGATCCAACTGGAGGGGATCCCATGGCTTCTAGATGGGCATTTTAACTCCGTTCTTGGCACAGCTCTAGACTCGTCGTTCCCTCCCTTGCCACGCATGGTGGCCATGTCTAACGCACATGCCCTGGGCCCTTCGCTACAACATTGGTCTCTCATAGACAAAATGGGCATTTTCTATCTTTGATGACATTTTTCTCATTTGGCGTAGCACCAAAGAACTTTTGGACAATAGAATTCGGAATATGAACTTGTGGAACCTAAGGATTCAATTTACTCATTCCATATGTAATATTCTATTTCATTTTTGGATGTTTGGGTAGAAATGACAGGGGCTGGACAAGATTGTATAACAAACCTATAGATAGAAATAATGCATTGTTGTATCAAAGTTTTCACTTGTTCAGTCTGATTCAGAATCTACCATAATCACAATTTCTGAGAATCAAAAGAATAAGCTCAGATTCAAAAGTATGTAAAAGCACTTTTCAGTAACAGAGGCAAAATTATCTTACCAAGTGATATCGTATGCAAACTCTAGAGTTTACAGAAGCACCCGTTTGGATATTGACCGCATTTATTTGCTGAAGAAACAATTCAAATCGATAGCAGAACAAGTTGTTTTGTCTCTAGGTATTCAACAAGTTCAGCAGCTACCAAAACAATTATGAATACACGATGGGTGCTACTTCAGAGTGAGCCAGATTTTTCGGGAAATATTTAAGCATAAACCTCTCCATGCCTATACTAGGTCGAAAAATCTCAAAGAGCTTTGGATATCATCTCCACAAGTGGTCACTAAACTGGCTGTAGGCACAAATAAATGTTTTCCTTCACGATATATGAATGTTAATATACCATGTATGTGATCTATATTTGTGTCAGTTTCTATTTTTGTAATATAGATACTTTGCCATTTAGTGGCATTTCCTAGTATATCTGCATAACATTCATTTTCCATAAGAAATAGTGCATTCCTCAGCAGAACCGAATGTTGCTATAAAATAATAAATCTCCAGGTTCTGTGAGTTACTGGGTTACCCCATTATTTTCAATCATTTAAACTACAGCTGATTCACATAACATACAATTAGTACTATACACATTCTACCTACACAAACAAATATATGGAAGTACACTAAGGCCACATCGTCAGTAATTTTGCCATACAGTCAGCATTCGGGTTCATAAAGACTATGGGGCAGATTTATAAGCCCCTTGCGCCACATTTGCGTGACTTTTAAGATGGGAAAAATGACGCAAACGTGGCGCAAGGGGCTTGTAAATCTGCCCCTATGTTTTTACAAATGTTTGTAAAATGATCATGCTGTTATAGAGATCATGACTACATATGATATAAAGGTGTTTCCTCATAATCCAGCATAATCCTTCTATGCTGTTCAACGCAAATTATCTTTTCACAAAGCAGGCTTTGGAGTACTTTTCTGCTGTCTTTTTGGTCTGGTGTTATCTGTGGGGGTGCAACAGTTCGTTTACAAGTCCTGCATGTTCTATTCTTTGTGTTTTAACTATTTACCTATATGCATAGTCCCCTAATGGTAGATTTCACTTCTCAAGTTTAAATCTCAGGTATCTTCATATATATTTCATGAGCAATAGCGACAGCTGAGGCGTTGATATTGTAAATGTTTTTATTTGTACTAGGCTTTTCGGCGTGTAGTATGCATAGTATGAGAATTACAGACTTACAAGATCAATATGGCGTGTCTTAGTCACTTAGGCCAATCTATTTTGTTTAGTCCTTTGTCTAATTTCACATGCATAGACACAGTGGAGTGTTTATATTGTGTCCACTCTTCTTGTGTGCAAGCCGCTGAGATTTGAGGGTCGAAGCCTATGCTTGCACTGAGTCCACATGGAAATGAATACTGTAGAAAGGAGCCTGGTGGCATTGATTAGAGACAGGGTTAGGGCACTGTCCTACAGAAACTGGGCTTATGGTTTTGTTTACGTCATTGATTTATTTTTTTGGGCAGTCCTGGTTGTTTTTTAGAGACTGGCCATTTTTCTTCATACATGGGTCCTACGTGTGCGCAGTTACGCTTCAACAGGTATGTCTAGGCTTCTTCGTGTAGCACCCTGCTACTAATGACCACAGACACCATTACTTATGAATCAAGGAGCTTTATTATCTGCCTCCAACCTGTTTCATGTCCCTGCTCTAACTGTCGTGGTTCCTGTCACTGGCTCCTCCCGTTCCTGCTCCTCCCTCTTAACTCCACCCCAACCACTAGACTACATCATACAATCTGACATCTCCCCCCTTCTTAACAAAATGAACTTAATTTCCACAGTGTTCGCAATTCTTCAATCCACCACACGGGTTGGCGGACAGCTTGTTCTTCAAGCATCAATAGTGTCGAATCCGTGGTGGTCCTGACATTGATCAATCTTTCCAGTGTCTTAACCAAGACATCCTTGACTACGGGAGTGCACTTTTGAGAATGCAACCCATTGTGTGTGGGCTGCTTATTATCCGGTTCCGCAGTTATCATGGTTCTTTCATGTTGTGTGACTGCTACTGGCTCAGCTCGGCAGTGGCAGTCTGCTTTCCTTGGTGACTCTTGTTCTGTTGACGGTTGATCTCCTTTGGGAGTGGACAATGCTCCGGTCTTCTTCCGAGCTCCCACCTGTAAGGTTATTTCTCTTTGTCTTGTCAGGTTGGGAGCAGCACTGTTCTTCTGTTCACCGTCAGGCATGCCAGACGTTAATGTACTATCTGAAATGGGTGTCCTGTCTTGATTCTTGGACTCGTTTGCTGCCTCTGTTTGTCTCTTCCTCTCCCACTCGTGTTTGAGACTGGCGAAACCCCTGACCATCCGGTCATGTACCTGTTTCTCTCTCATTCGGTGACAGTCTATCTCTGTCACCACTTTTGGTCCTCCTCCCTGGGTGACAGGATAATCCTTTTCCACTTGGTAGATACTGTCCCATCTCTTTGTTTTCCTTCCGTCAGTTCTTTTAGTCAGCCTCGCTGACCCCATCAGGGGTGACGGCATATTACTCATGTCTTGAAATGGCGATGACTGATGTGACATGTTGTCCTTTGGTTCTGTTGTGCGTTTGGGTGATTGATGCCATGGACGTGGTCGGGACCATGATTTTGTTGACCTGAATGATCGGACAGACATATTTTCCGACTCGGAGGAGTCGTTCGCCGATTCCTTTTGAGAACGTTCCTTTGAGGGTATTGTGACTGATAAGTTTATTGAGTCGGTGGTCTGGGATGACATGCTCCTGGAGTCGGAGCTATCTACGGAGCATTCCTTTGGGTACGTCTCTTTATGTGTCATTTGTGTTGTTGCGATTGAGAGATTGTTTGCTAACCACACATTTGCTTCTTTAGTTTGATCTCGGAGCATTTGGTCTTTACCCTTTTCACGGGACATCACTTGTCCCTTCTCCGTTTTCTCATTGACACAACTGTCTTGAGTGCAAGTGCCCCTCCCTTTTCGGTGTCTGAGTGACTTACCACTCCTCATGTGGTTGGTTTCTTCTTCTCGTCCGTTAGGCGTGCTGACGTCCGTGCCATTGGGGTGATATGTCTCGCTGATTGATGCTTCCTCGGACTCATCTATAGACTTTGGTGCATAGCGGGAGGATGCCCGGGATGTTCGTGTGCCGAATTCCGGCGTTGACGGGACTGGTCCTGTCTTCTGTAGTTTGTCTTGCTTGCCCTCTTGTTGAGCAATCTGCCATCTTGTCCATGCGTGTGATCTGACCCGCTTGACACTTCATCTGCTTCATAACCATTTTCATCATCGGTTGACTGACTCCTTGAGGTTGAGTAACTCCGTGAGGTGGTATCAGTATCGTCATCTGTTGACTGACTCCTTGAGGTTGAATAACTCCGTGAGGTTGTATCAGTGTCGCTCTCGCAATCCTGATTCATCCTGGTCTGTTGTGATGGTGACTTGGGGTGTTCCATGACGCTGTGTCTCTTGTTTCGTCTTGGCTCTGATTCACCCGCCTTCTTTTCAGTTTTGTTTGTTTCCTGGGCCTTGCCCCCAGACATGAGGGATGTCTCTCTCCAGACATCCATGTGTCTTGCATTCGAGTGCACGTCTTTCGACAAGTCTTTTGCTTTTATCCGCACTCCAACCTCGGCCCCTCTGATGATTCTCTTTAGCGACCACTGTTCCAGAAGAATCTTGCGCTTTGTGTCTGCGCTTGAACAGCCTTCGATTATCCGGAGCCGAACTGCTTCTTCATTTGTAAATGTATTGAAATAGCAGCAGGGTACCAGACTTAGCAACCGGGTAATGAATTTCGGCAATGGTTCTCCTGGTTCCTGCCGTGCTGTATTGAAAGCGATGCGAGCATGATCCACTTCCACCTGTGCATGGAAATGGGCACGTAACTTCACTTGGAGTCTTTCATAGCTCTCTGTGTCCCTTTTGGGAAATGTTCTGATTAAGCGTCAGCCCTCATGACCAACCAGTTGAAGGAGTAGCATCAGACATTTTCTGTCTCTTTGCTCACCAATTGCCTCAAGAAAATCGTCCAGTGATTCCAGCCACCGGTTCCATTTGAGACCCAAACTCTGACTGTCAGTCTGTTGCACTGGGGGTGGTACTTCAATGCAGAGATTGGACCGATGGGTTGCACTTACCCCCGCCATGATGGAGGAAAGGTTTCATTTACTACCGTTGCAGGATTGTTCACTTTGCCTCCAGTCTTATTTGCTGACCTTCTTCGCCTGAGATTCTGTGTCTAGTCGTCTCCTTCGATGTTGGGAAGGTTCGCCACTCCAGGGTGACTACTGTGTTCTGTCCGCCCTTAGCACGACTGTCTCGGTAGGCTTCAATGAGCGAGGCTTGAATTTCATGATTTCGAAATTGAGTGAACTTGGATTTCTGAAGTTCAGGCGGGCTACCACTCAGCAACCTGTGCGTGACTCGTGGCTTCCTTTCTTTAGAGTCGTATGTTAGCTGCAGGTGATTGAGGGCTCTTTCACGATGACGCCTGACACATTTGGCGTCTTATTCCTTCATGCATCTCTTCTGGACTAGCACAGGTCCTCCACTCCCTTTGCTGATGAGAGAAAGTTTCCTCACTGCTTGTGTTTGTCGCATTCACAGTTTGTGCAGACTTGAGCTTGTTTTCAGTGCGTTTCTTGTACTTGCCAGTGTCCGCTAGGTTTGTTTCAGTGCGTTTCTTGTACTTGCCAGTGTCCGCTATGTTTGTTGACCCTTGGCTCCTTTCACGTCACGCTGCTCATTCGCATTCATTGATTACATTTGATGCGTTCTTCGCTGATTTGGAGCTGTCTTCTGCAGTTCGGTCCTCCTCTGGTTGTAATCGACGTTATCTTTGTTGATCTCGGGCACTCGCTTAGGCTTATGCATCTGCTTCTTTCGCCTGCTTGCATTTGCATGTGCTTGTCTGTGTTGACCCTTGACCCTTGTGTTCGCTTGCGCTTGTTTACCCGTTCTATTCACTTTTAGTTGGCTACTGCTTGTTTGTTAGTTCACCTTTGCATTGGCTCATGCTCGTATTTTCTTATTGTCTTTGCCAGTGCTCGTTGCTAACAGTCGCTTTTGTTCATTCCCCTTCTGGTCACTGGTATTGGTGCTTGTTTTCTTTTATATTTCTTGCATTGGCTAGTGCTTGTTTCCAGTTTCCAATGTTTGTTTCATCAAGCTGGAGGTTGCCCCTACCACTGCTTCTGCTGCATTTACCAATGCTTGATTGCTTGTCCCTTGCCTTCGCCAATGCTTGTTTGGTCTTCGCCAATGCTTGTTTGGTCTCCGCCAATGCTTGTTTGTATGTCTCTTGCCTTCGCCAATGCTTGTTTGGTCTTCGCCAATGCTTGTTTGTTGTCAATGCTTATTTCCAAACACTGCTTGCCTGACTTAAAGATGGCCGCTCCCGATTTTCACAGGGATGTCCCATTGGCTTGCCTGACTCCAATATGGCCGCCGTCCCTGAAATCCCAGCTTGCACGAGACTTTCACTTTGCTCATTGCTGACTCAATCAGGACTCACCGGCCGCCGGTCCCAGGGACATCAGCACTTCTCCAGGTCCCCACACTTATCCACAGGTGAGGTCGGGGTGAGCTCCCGCTTCGCTGCACTAGGGGCCGAGTCCACACGGTGACAGCAAGCCAAGACTCACACATCGGGCGTGAGATTTCTAGCGTCAGGAGCCACCGAGGCTCCAGGTCCACCGTGCTCGACTGCGCTCGCTGCCAGACCTTCTCGGGGCGCTATCCTTCACTCAGGCACTGGTCCTCTGCTTCTAGCGTGCTAGGCAGAGTCGGGGTGGGCTCCCGACCTCTGCTCTTTCTGTATGTGCTGGGGTGCATGCATCCAGCGATATTGCGTTTCGGCGCGAACTGTTCCGACTTTTCGAGCGCTCCAACGCTCGTTGCTGCGGCTCCCTCTTTCCTCCCTTGGGGCCTCTGAAGGGAGAGGGTCACATGTTGCCAGCTTCTCTCTGAGGCAGCTCCATACAGCGGCGATTTCTTCTTCTTGGCGCCGCCTTCATTCAGCAGCGGAGCTCGTTTCTCGACGCTGCAGGGACAAGGTGGTTTCACAAGGTGCTGTGGCTTGTGGGGTTTTGCTCATCCCATCCTCGTCGCCAGTTGTAGCATCCTGCTACTAATGACCACAGACACCATTACTTATGAAACAAGGAGCTTTATTATCTGCCTCCAACCTGTTTCATGTCCCTGCTCTAACTGTCGTGGTTCCTGTCACTGACTCCTCCCGTTCCTGCTCCTCCCTCTTAACTCCACCCCAACCACTAGACTACATCATACAATCCGACACTTCGTATATCCTTTATCATATTTATGGATATACGTATTTCTTGCTCATAATTTTTTCAGCTTTGGGAATTTAGAGAGGAGGAATTGTTTTTTTCCATGCATTGACACTGGTCTGAGTGAGTGTTTATACAAGGCACATTAGGAAAAGGGCATATCGGTGGTAGTTGCATGGCATCACATTGAGAGGTCTGGTTAGTTGGTGTTCTCTTGTGCACATCCTCTTTTTTGGTGCACTTGATTTGTGCTGATTTTTGTGAAGAATGTTAGGTATTACACTGTGGAGGTTGTCCGCACACCCAAGTTTACAGCTATCAATATGTTTGTTACTATACAGTTTGCAAACAGATATTGTCAAACTTAAGAATTGTGACTATACCATTCCTGTACAATTGTTTCTTTTTTTCGTAGACCAGCCCCAGAAGAAGGGATATTTTCCCAAAATGCATTGGGCACCTTAATGTTCATGGTTATCCTCATGTATTATATTTTTGGGAAATTCATTTACTGTTGTTTTAGTAACAAGGAGTGAAGAATGTATTAGCAGCAGGTACATTTCTTGGTAATTGTCTGAATAAAGAACAAATGAGATTCACGCCGAAGAATCAGAAGTCTGATTAAGATGAATCATTGCATTTGATATATTCACACGCTGTGCGTACGGAGTTCAAGTTACATGGGGTACTTGAAATTATCAAATTGGTGTTCAGATTATGTATACAAGGCAGCATTCAAACCAGTGCAGTATGCATATGAGACGTTTGTTACAGTTTAGTAATTTTATACATAGGAGTGCACAGCACACATAACTTACTTACAAATTGCTTTTGCAGCTTCAATCCTGCCTCACAAATCTATTCTTTTTACTCTCCATGCACAACCTGCATGTACAGATCGACTACATGGCTGGAACAGCTGCACTCCTCTCAATGGTTTGTCATATCGACTTTCTGGGTTGCACACACTCAGACCACAACCCCCAACTCCTAACAGTGGCTTGAGATAGGGACATTCCTATCATTCCCACATGGCACCTCCAACTGTCGGCACTGGAGGACATGCCATTTCGGGAGTTTCTCAGCACTGCTGCAACAGAATTCTTTGACCCTAATGGTGACTCAGCCCCCTACAAGTTGATCAAATGGGACACCTTTAAAGTCACCATTAGGGGACACAGCTTAGGCATCACATGGAATATTCATAAGCAACTAGATGACACTATCACTAAAATTGAGCGTAGGCTTTTACATCTTGAGACACAATCAGTCACATGGCCAAAATCTTTGTATTTCCAGGACAAATCGGGCAGCGAACATACTACATCGCATGAAAGGCTACCCTGTCTAAATTTCACTGAAACTCATGCGACATCGGACAATGCGGGGTGACTGCTGGTGTAGTTTATATGCCAAGAACAACCTTGTGAACCCATTTTCTAGCAGCACGCTCACAAAGGATACTTCTGCCTACACAGCATGAAATGCACACTGAATTGACACGCCACTATTACTCACTCTATAAATCCACTGTTAGGCCCAGCTCAAAATGCCTTTCTGAATATTTCTCAACAATACACCTCCCTGCTACTTACCCCATTCAGCTGTAGGAGCTGGAGGAACCAATCTCGCTCTCCGAGATAAGCGAAGCCATCAAACCCTGGCATTGTGTAAGATCCTGGGGCCAGATGCCTGCCTGCGGAATACTACAAAGCATACACCTCAGTTCTGACCCAGCGCCTTCATGCTTTATACGATGATACTCTTACAGCTTCCATCCTTCCTGAGTCACTAAGGTAGGCACACCTACTTTCCCAGCCTAAACCAGATAGGGATCCCACTGCCTTAGGCTGGTATTTCCCTTTAGCCTTGCTCAACCTAGACTACTAGATATTGGTAGTTGCATGGCATCACATTGAGAGGTCTGGTTAGTTGGTGTTCTCTTGTGCACATCCTCTTTTTTGGTGCACTTGATTTGTGCTGATTTTTGTGAAGAATGTTAGGTATTACACTGTGGAGGTTGTCCGCACACCCAAGTTTACAGCTATCAATATGTTTGTTACTATACAGTTTGCAAACAGATATTGTCAAACTTAAGAATTGTGACTATACCATTCCTGTACAATTGTTTCTTTTTTTCGTAGACCAGCCCCAGAAGAAGGGATATTTTCCCAAAATGCATTGGGCACCTTAATGTTCATGGTTATCCTCATGTATTATATTTTTGGGAAATTCATTTACTGTTGTTTTAGTAACAAGGAGTGAAGAATGTATTAGCAGCAGGTACATTTCTTGGTAATTGTCTGAATAAAGAACAAATGAGATTCACGCCGAAGAATCAGAAGTCTGATTAAGATGAATCATTGCATTTGATATATTCACACGCTGTGCGTACGGAGTTCAAGTTACATGGGGTACTTGAAATTATCAAATTGGTGTTCAGATTATGTATACAAGGCAGCATTCAAACCAGTGCAGTATGCATATGAGACGTTTGTTACAGTTTAGTAATTTTATACATAGGAGTGCACAGCACACATAACTTACTTACAAATTGCTTTTGCAGCTTCAATCCTGCCTCACAAATCTATTCTTTTTACTCTCCATACACAACCTGCATGTACAGATCGACTACATGGCTGGAACAGCTGCACTCCTCTCAATGGTTTGTCATATCGACTTTCTGGGTTGCACACACTCAGACCACAACCCCCAACTCCTAACAGTGGCTTGAGATAGGGACATTCCTATCATTCCCACATGGCACCTCCAACTGTCGGCACTGGAGGACATGCCATTTCGGGAGTTTCTCAGCACTGCTGCAACAGAATTCTTTGACCCTAATGGTGACTCAGCCCCCTACAAGTTGATCAAATGGGACACCTTTAAAGTCACCATTAGGGGACACAGCTTAGGCATCACATGGAATATTCATAAGCAACTAGATGACACTATCACTAAGATTGAGCGTAGGCTTTTACATCTTGAGACACAATCAGTCACATGGCCAAAATCTTTGTATTTCCAGGACAAATCGGGCAGCGAACATACTACATCGCATGAAAGGCTACCCTGTCTAAATTTCACTGAAACTCATGCGACATCGGACAATGCGGGGTGACTGCTGGTGTAGTTTATATGCCAAGAACAACCTTGTGAACCCATTTTCTAGCAGCACGCTCACAAAGGATACTTCTGCCTACACAGCATGAAATGCACACTGAATTGACACGCCACTATTACTCACTCTATAAATCCACTGTTAGGCCCAGCTCAAAATGCCTTTCTGAATATTTCTCAACAATACACCTCCCTGCTACTTACCCCATTCAGCTGTAGGAGCTGGAGGAACCAATCTCGCTCTCCGAGATAAGCGAAGCCATCAAACCCTGGCATTGTGTAAGATCCTGGGGCCAGATGCCTGCCTGCGGAATACTACAAAGCATACACCTCAGTTCTGACCCAGCGCCTTCATGCTTTATACGATGATACTCTTACAGCTTCCATCCTTCCTGAGTCACTAAGGTAGGCACACCTACTTTCCCAACCTAAACCAGATAGGGATCCCACTGCCTTAGGCTGGTATTTCCCTTTAGCCTTGCTCAACCTAGACTACTAGATATTGTTGAAGATTCTTGGCCATCAATTGCCACCATTTGTTCCATCGCTGGTGCACTTGGATCAAAATAGGTTAATCCCAGCTCATAACACCTCCCTGAACCTGCGGTGCTTCTTCCGTACTTCCACTTTTTCTTCACTTTGTTGGCCTTACTATGGCTGTCTTGTGCTTGACGTGGAAAGAGCATTACATTCTCTGGAATGTGATTTCCTTTTTGCCACCCTGCCTCACTACGGTTTTGGGCCTTAGTTTATTCGCCTGGATCAACTGCTCTATACTGAGCCAGCCGGCCAGAGTGAGGATGGGTGCCTACATTTCTAACCCAATTCTGTTGCCCCGTGGTGCCCGCCAGGGCTGCCCCCAGTCCCCATTACTTTATCCCCTAGCTATAGGGCAGCTAGTATTGGGGCATTCCCATGGGAGATGACACCCATGCCATAGCTCTCTACGCAGGAGATCGCTTTATATACCTTTGAGATTCGTGGTTGAACCCCACTGCAATAGCTAGCACACTCACCGATTTTGCTGCCCTCTCTGGCTTCAGGATAAACTGGGGAAAATCATGTTTGCTCCAATTCATGTCAACATGTCCTAACCCTGCCTTGACACTCAATTGTGTCCTCATAGTATGGCAATCTAATTCATTCCTGTATTTAGGGATTAGGATTTAACATCAACCAACTGATCTGCTTGATGGTAATTTTATAAGAGCGGCAATGGCTATTAGGTCCCATATAGTTTCTGGCATATGCTCTATCGGTTATGGGTTGGACAGAGCTACTAAAAATGATGGTCCTGTAGTGACTCCTATACTACTTTACTAACCTGCCTCACTATGTCAAAGCCCCCTTCTTTCATACATTCATACGCACCATGAGGGAATTGGATTGAAATGGCTCCCGTTGTTGAGCGGCCCTCTCCAAGCTATATTTGCCCACGAGTCAAAGAGGTCTAACTGCCCCAAATATAGAACACTACTATCTTGCTTCCCAGCTTCATTGGGTGACCAGATAGATGATGGGATTTCAGCTCGCTGACACAGCTACGCCCTCATCCCCATGGTCATTCTAGGCACTGCTCCAATTGTTTCACTTCTGCACATCTGAAAGGCTGCTGGACTCCCTACTGCTTTGAGTTGCATACCACTCCTGCAGGGGCTTATATGTCACACTAACAATGAACCCCTATGTGTTGATGCTACCCCTATTAGGCACCCCCATGGTCAAACTGTTCACACATCTCCTGGGGTATTTGGTAAATACGTGCACCCATATGGCCTCCCCTAAAGCCTGGGGGCAGCCACCTCCCCGGCACTTTATGTGTAATGAGAATGGGGAGGCAGCATGGCCCCCCACAGTCCCAGGTACTGTCACCTCCCTGGCACTTGAAACTTAAATTTTGTGATAGTGCCCGGACTCCCCACAGTTCCGGGGACCATCACCTCCCTAGGGCTTTGACTTTCAAAATTAGGGGCCTGTGCGGCCCACCTCCCCTTATTATTTAAAAAGAAAATTGCACAAGCCAAGCCACAGGAGATGGGGTCCCTGGGCCTAAATCAGTACAGGAGGGTAGCCACATGGCCCCCCTCCCATGATTTGATGATTTATTTTTTCTAATAGAAAAATGCAGCTGGTCCCAGGGACAAGGGGTCCCTAGGGCCGAAGTGAGCTTGGGAGGGGTACCCCTCAGCCCCCTCCCTCTATGTATAAAAAATAATTTTGAAAAAAGAGTGGGCCCCGGGCGATGGGGTCTCCAGGGTCCAAATAGACCCAGGAAAGGGGGCCATGCAGCCCTCCTCCCATACAAAAAATGAAAACAGATGCAGGACTGAGAATTCACCAGTGGTCATGCCCCCTTTCTTCACTACTCTGCAAATGCACCTCCTGACATAGTGCTGGTTGGGGATGAAGTCCCCTTGGATATTGAGGGTCCTTGGGGTCCAGGAACCCCTTCTGTTACCTCCAGTAAGTCCCAGACAGTGGGAATGCTGAGAGGACTTTAAGACCATACACCTTTCCTCTACCACTTTGCAAACAAGCCTCCTGGTGTACTGCTTATGAGGGGAACAAAGTCCCCTTTGCTCCATAGGGTCCTTAGGGTCCTTGGGGACCAACAAGACCAACAAGACCTCCTTATACCTCCAGTATGTCCCAAGTTCTGACAGATGGTCAGAGGCACACCCCCTTTTTCAACCTCTTTGCAAATGCGCCTGCTGGCATACTACTACTTTGAGTATGAAGTCCCCTTGAATGCTGTGGGTCCTTGGGGGGCAACAAGCCCTGCTATTACCTCCAGTAATTCCCAAACAGCTGGATTGCTGAGAGATCATCAAGAGGTCATGGCCTCTTTCTCCACCAGTGTGCAAATGCACCTCCTGGTGCACTACTGGTTAGGGGATGAAGCATCCTTGGCTGCTGGGGTTCCGTGGGGACCAACAAGCCTTTGTGTTACCTCCAGTTGTTCCCACATTGCGGGATTGCTGAAAGGTTTTCGGAGGCCACTCCCCCTTTTTCCACCACTCTACAAATGCACCACCTGGCCCACTACTGGTTGGGGGTGAAGTCCTCTTGGAATCTGCAGGTCCTTAGAGGCCAAGAAGCTCTCCAGTTACCTATAGTAAGTGTGACACAGTGAGATTCACGAGAGCTGGTCGGATGCCCTGCACCCTTTCTCCAACTCTCTATAAAATTCACAACTATTTTAAAAACATTATGAATTCACTGAAAAAAAACCAAAGGTTACACAGATGTTATTGTTAGGAAATAGAATTAAAAAACCATTATCATTTGAGATCGCATCAGTTATGTAATTTGGGATCTCATCAGTGATGGCATTGACCATGTCATGAGTGAAGTAATATGTGAGGCCTTAAGCAGTGCATTGCAGGGGAGTAAGTTATAGTTAGCTCAGCTAACTATAACTGCTGAATTTCTCTGGTTTTGTATGAGTGAAACGTCAATCAAATTATAATGTCCCTGTAGTCTTTGGGTTTTTCGATGAATATATATCAACAGTAGGTAGTTATAGTTAGAACCTAAGCCCTCAATATGATTTAGAGCACAAGGTTACTGACAGGCCATTGGTGGTGATCCACCCACCATCGAGGGCATCGGTTTGACTGCTGCATTACAATGCAGCCGGTCACACCGAAGAGGTTGGGGTTTAGGACCGCCACCTCCGACAGGATCAAAGATTATGTCAGGGAAGCGGTAAGATCCCTAAGCCCACAATGAAGGTGGTGCCTGAGCAAGCACTGCCATAGGGATTAGGATATCCATTTCTAACTGTCCCCGTGGGCCACTGCTGACTGACTGACTGATATACTTGAAAAGCGATGGATTACCGAGGCGTCTTGGTGCTGGGGTGTAATGGTACTGATGCACAGGCTAGCCAATCTTAAACGATTAACGGTGTGTCAGTGTAAGCATCAGTGTGTGCCTGTCTGTCAGTGTATGCAGCAGTGTATAGCTGGTTGTCATTGTATACATGATGGAATGTCATGGTGTATTATTGTATGCATCAGTGTTTGAATGGTTGTGTCAGTGTCTTGATTGGTGTATGCCTGAGTGTTGTTACTCTTTAGAAATGGTTTATTCTCCTTTCGTGGTCACTGTACATTACCCTACTTTGATCATAAGCCCTCCATTTATATTTTCTTTAATTTTTGTAAACATCATACTCAATTTCATCTACCTTATATACACATGATTTTTCTAACTTTTTTAAATGCACCTTAATTTACATACCTGTTAAGTGTGCTTGTAGGTTTGTTTTTTGTTTCCCAAGATCAGTTAGAATCTCTCCTCACAGAAAATGTGTAGAATGGGAATCCACTCTCATACAAAGGAACAATTAATGGCAACCTTTTCAACTGTGCTTTCAAGATAACTCAATCAGAAAACAAATCACAACATCCCTTTCATATTTAAATGAATCTGTATAACTTCTGATGGGTCAGCATAGTGAACCATTTATAAAAGTCCACTACAAAAAGCCAGATTTGGTAGAGAGTTTGGGGGGATTTGTGAATTCCCCACAGTGCCCAGAGGGGCCCTCTGTGTAACTTTGCGGAGGATTCAAAATATCTACATGGTAGCCCATGAAATAATTTAACAATATACTTCTATACGTTTTTCAACAACATTTCACTTCATCCTGATTTAGAAGATAACTCATCACTAATAAGGAATGCGTCTAGACCACTCTACCTCTTTTTTTAAAAACTTTATTCAACATTTTTCTTTCATCTACAGTTAACCACAATTTGGATAACAATCTTTTGTCTGCGCACAATTACAAACATTGCTTAATAGTACATACATCGAAAGTAGATACATTATAATCAATATCAAATTACCAGTCGGTGCAAACATGAATATAGCGGCATTACAATCAATCAATTTAGGAGCTGTCTAAGTATCAATTGGCTCCTTTACAATCTTCCATTTTGGATGTCTACACCGGGGGACGGAATCAGCCCACTCCGGTCAGTACAACTCCAGGAGGAGCATGAGATGAAGGAGACCCCAATTCCTGTAAATAGGGCTTTAAGGGCTCTCATATGTCTTTGGGCTGCGATGTTACAGGTAGTGTAGACGTAAACAACTCCCGATTAGTATTACAATAAACAAGACTGTTCAGGCATGCTTTGGCGGTGGACGAAAATGTATCTCCCCCATGTAATGTGATCTCTTGCTTAGACAGTAATAAGGCAAGAGAAGTGTAATGGCACAATTCTTTGGGAATGTTCTGAACATATCCTAGTAGGGCCACCCTGGGAAGTAGGTCCAGATGTGTAATCCTAGAGAGGATTACATATACTGATCTCCAAAACTCTCTAATCGTATCACAATTCCAGGTCATGTGGACAGAGTCAGCTTGATGTGCCTTGCATTTGGGGCAGTTATGCTGCCTAGATGCTTCAATCGAATTAAGTTTGTCAGCGGACATATAGGCTCTCCACAAAAATGTAAAATGAATCAACTTGTGGCAGCTATTTAGAGAGACTTCTTTTATTTGGGTGCAGCAGAAGGACCACTGGGAGTCTTCTTTGGGATGTCCCAAGTCACGTTCCAAGATCTTGCAAATTTTGGCATCCCTGGTGGGCATTAGTTGCATGCAGGCACTATATAACTTGGAACTTAAATGCCCCCCCCCCCCCCAGCATCAGAGATTACCAGAGTCAAGGATGTGAATGACTCCGGCTCAAGCAGTAACTCCGAAAGTGAACCGAAGTGAGCAACAGAGCCTATTAAGTAGGAATCATCCATATACAAGGCTTTACTAAATCTAAATCTTCTGAGCAATGATAAATGTGTCCATTTGGGAATAACTCACCACAAGTGTCTAGTGAATATTTAGCTAGAGTGTGTTGAACTAGTTTCTCTTCGGTGGTGGGTAGCAAAGGATTATGAAGCAACGGGAGTGACGAGGAATGTAACTTGTGGCCACCTGTCAGCCGTGCGAGTTTCCTCCATCCCCAGCTAGTGGTGGACACTCTTTGGATGTCTTTTGGGTCTCCTGGGAACCCTTTGGGTAGGATTGTCTTTAATGGGGCGAGTATTACTAGGCCCGCTTCTAACTTTAAATATGGGATTTGAGCATCTGGTTGATATCACGATTGTGCATAACTAAACTGCGCTGCCAAATAATAGATCTGAAAATTAGGTACCCCAAGCCCACCTTTTTCGAATGGTAGTGTCAAGGTGTCCCAGCTAACTCTGTCTAGCTCCCCCACCCAAATGAGCTGAATAAGGTGTGTGCGGAGTCTACCAAAAAAAGTAATGGGAAAGTGAATAGGTAGGTTTTGAAACAGATATTAAAATTTAGGGAGAACAACCATTTGTATAGTTGCCACCCTCCCCGCTAGTGATAGGGGAAGCTTTCAACAGGAATTCATAATCCCACCTAGTTGTACTGGTTGTGAGAGGAAAAATTTCCGATTTGCTCCAGTTTATGCCTAGTCTCGAATATTCACCAAACCTGATAATTTCTCGTATTAGCGATTCCAGAATTTCTCAGGGACGAAAGACATAAAGTATAACATCATCCGCATATAAGGAGACTAAAAGAGGACCAGTCATAAACTGCAGTCCTCTGTGCAGGTGTCTCTCCTAAACTGTCGAACCAATGGGTCCATGGCAATAATAAACAACAGTGGCAAAAGCGGACAACCCTGTCTGGTACCCCGTGTTAACATGAATTGAGACGACTATGTTCCATTAAGTCTCATACTGGCCATGGGAGAGGTGTATAACAGAGAGACCAGCTCGATATACCACTATGGCATCCCCAGGTTCCTCAATACTGCCAAGAAAAATGGCCATTCGAGGGAATCGAAGGCCTTTTCAGTATCTAGTAACACAGAGGTGGCTGGGAGGGTGAGGTCCATTCGAATAATTTGTGGTGAAGAGGGTGCAGAGATTTAGGGAAGAAGACCTTCGAGGAACAAAGATCGACTGTACCAGGGAAATAATGTGGTCTAACAATAGTGCAAGTTGCATCGCTATCATTATAGCAAGGATTTTATAATCCAAATTTAGGACAGACAGTGGCCTGTACGATCCACTTAAAAGTGGGTCTTTGACTGGCTTGGGTAGGAGAACGATCACCACCTCACGATGAGTGGGGGGGTGCATTCTTATTCAAATGCCTCATTATACACTTCTATGAGATAAGGAGCTAAGATATTCTTCCAGGCTTTGTAGAAGCAGCCTGTGAACCCGTCCAAACCCGGGTCATTTGAACCATTCATACCGGATAGCCCTGATCTGCTCTTCCGAGGAGAACAGCTCCGCCAGAAATTGCTGCATGGCTTTTTCCAGCCAAACCATTGCCACTTCCACAGATAAGCAAGTCGGTCAGCATTGGTATGGGCCACAAGCGTAGCATATAGTTGTGTATAATAATCAAGAAACTCGTTTTGAATATCAGGAGTGCCTGTCAGAATCTCCCCCTTGTGATGATTACAGGCTTGCTATGTAGGAATTACCGATCAATGGTCGCAACAGTCGGGCCAATGTATGGCCCGGCCTGTCCCCCTCTCCATACCTGCAGGCTATGGTGTATTTGCTGAGAAAATGCACCTCACGCTAGGTCGGATCCTTGAACTCATGTAAAAGCATCAACCATCAGCCCTGTTAAGACGCACCATGACCCGCCTGCTGTTGCTGATCTAGCTCGGCCAGTCTCTTCTTGATGTCAGATAGAGTATCCCTCAGGTCACACAACTCCCCGGCATGTTTAGGAGTGCAGACCCCTCGCGCATATCCTTTGAAAGCCTCCCAGAGGGTAGCCCAGGGTTGTACAGATCCTTTATTGATGTCAAAACATTCTATAATGGCCTCTTGAAGTTCTGAATGAAAAAGCTCATCTTTCAAGGCCTTGCTAGGAAATCGCCAATGCTGTTTGCAGCCCTCTGGTAGAGGGACCGTAAGAGAAAGAGTTACAGGGAATGATCAGCGTGAGTCCTAGGGGAGTTTAGGGTGTTATTATACCAAGCAGCCAGATTCAGGGTCACCAGCCAGAGTCTCGTCCAGGTATCTTGTTGGGCAGAAATGTGCTGAGTCCCGGGCCAACAGCTATCCCACACATCAACATAGCCAAACCACTAACGGAGCTCGGCCAAGGTGCAGCGTGCACGATATATCTGGAGATGTAGAGGTAGTGTTGTGCTTCGGATCAATCAAAAGATTAAAATCATCCCCCCATGGCAATATAATCTGCATCTAATTGTAGGATGTGGTGATGTAAGGAATGAAAGAAATCTGGGTCATCTACATTCGGCACATAAAGGCGAATGAACACTATCCCGCGCCCCAAGAGCTGTCCCACTACCGTGATGTATCGCCCTCTGCAACTTTGCGAACATCCGATCGCTTGTTGGCAGAATTCCTGAGTGAAACATTCTGGTACTACCAGCAACATCTACCCGCCAACATGCCGGATATATCATTCCGTACCGGAGTCCCAGATTTGAGAGAGTGGCCTTCACCCCAGTGAACTTCCTCCATGCCTCCTGGACCATGGACGTAAAGTCTGGGAATAAAGTAATTGTTGACCTTGCCAAGTTAGTGTGCCCTCCTCATGGGCAAAGCAAAGTGCTGTGTCTCTGTTGTGGTAATTCATGAGGCGAGCTAATATACGATGGGGTTGAGCACCTGGAATTGGTTTTGGCCCAAGCGTACAGTGCACTTTCTCCACTAGGAAGGTGGTAGTAAATGCATCCCGACCAAAGAGGGACACATGCAGGGTTTCAACAAAGGGATCCATGTAGTCAGTATCTGTTGACTCAGCAACCCCCAAAATGCGTATATTGTTGCGCCTGATCCTGGCCTCTAAGTCCTCGTTTTTCATGGCAACTGATTTTAAAATCTTCTCCATCTGATCCAGCTGCTTGAGGGATTGTGCAGCCCCATCCTTCAGATCGGAAACCCTCCCTTCCACAACATCTAAGCAGCGTTCATGACCATCTAATGTTGCACCCATATTGTACAGCCGCTTTTCAAGGCCATCAAAGCGCCCATCTAACGCCTTGAAGCCTGCCCTTACCATCAGCGCATATGGACTAGTTAATGAAGGCCCCACTAGGCCACCCTCAGCCATGTTAGTATCAGGTCCTCCCTGCGCGCCACTGGATTTCTCAAATAGTAAGATCAGATGTTTGGGATCTTTATGGACCATGGCACAATAAAATGCTGCCAGTGGTGTTCAGTTTGGCAGCGGAAAATGCCATCAAGCAATATCAGTCAAATTGTATTGGCCACTGAAGTGCAGGGAAGACAATTGTAGCCAGGGGCATATTGTGCGAAGGAGGAGATTTCAAACAGTCCTTGTTGCCAAAAGCAGAGTGGGGGGTCTTTCTAAATGTGGCCACTCTATTCACTGGGGAACTAGCAGTTAACCAGCTGCTGGGCCCGTTCCCAGCTATGTCCCCAAGGTTCTGGTCCCCAAAAGTGGAAGCGGTTTCTACTAATGAAATGAAAAATGGGGACTACTTAACCAGCAGGCGTAGCATGCACATGCCTACTGAGGCTTGATATAAAACACCTGAAAATTGCACGAACGTTTCCCTTCACTCCAATGCTAAGCCAGTGACAAAGGAATGGGATTTCTGAAATGCGTATGGCAGTAATTGGCGAAAGACCTTGTTGGTGTGGCCGGTGTCATCTTGCTGCTGCTTGCCAAATAAAGGTGTAATCAAAGCGTTGGGTGAGGTGTCTTCTCTGTGGGAGCAGTTTTGATTTGGAATATGTGTGGCCCGCTCTGGCCATGGAGACAACCCCCCTGCCAGTGTTGCAGGTCTGCGTGCCTCGAGTGAGGGGCACAAGAACGGAACAACGTACCTGTTCGGTACATTGCAAAATCAGCAGCAGGCGGCCCTCTCCCATAAAAGCAACCTGATGGGTTTTTAATTTGAGAGATGAAAGGGGAAGCGGTTTCTACTAATGAAATGAAAAACAGGGACTACTTTAACCGGCATGCGTAGCAAGCACACACCTACTGAGGCTTTATATAAAGCTCCTGAAAATTGCACAAACGTTTCCCTTCACTCCAATGCCAAGCCAGTGGCAAAGGAATGGGATTTCCGAAACGCTTATGGCAGTAATTGGCCAAAGACCTTGTTGGTGTGGCCCGTGTCATCTTGCTGCTGATTGCCGAATAAAGAAGGTGTAATCAAAGCGTTGGGTGAGGTGTCTTCTCTGTGAGAGCAGTTTTCATTTGGAATATGTATATATATATATATATATATATTACCTACTGGCTATCGCCAGTAGGTATATATAGTTAGGATTTTTTCCCTATGGGATTTTTGAAAATTCTATGTCTAATAACTTTGGCGTTTGTGGACGGAATTGGCTGAAATTTTCAGGAAAATGGCACATTTTGTTTCTGAGCAGCCCTTGAAAATTTGGGGGGGTTTCGTCGAGGGGGGGCCGAGAAAAAAGGGGGGTCCCAAAACACGTTTTTCCCATGTTAATTTCCATAGGGCGGTTGGACTCACTTTTAGCTCGAACGGCTGAATGGATTTGCACGAAACTTGGCAAAATTGTAGGGACTGTTAGCCCGATGTGCCTTTGCTAGGTCTCAATATATGTGCTCCAGTAGTTTTTGAGAAATTAACGTTCAAAACAAGATATATATCTGTAACAGCGCTCCAGGCTGCGCTCCGGTTCGCTTACTTTTCGCGAAACGGAACTTTGCGTGCAGAAAGCTGATTGGCTCTCCGGTGTCTGTCAACATTCTAAACAGTCCGGAGCGGCCGCCATCTTATCTCTCGGTAGGATCGAGAGAGAAGAAGAGGTGAAAAACGAAGGGGGAATTTAATGAAAGGGGGCAAGGTATACCCCTCTTGACCCCCTAGGAATGTTGTTGGGGTTATTAAAGGGTCCCGTGGGGAAAATAAAAAAAAAATGATTTTTCACGGTAGAAGCACTTCACGGGCCGCGAACTGGGCCGCAAACTGGTAGCGAAACGGGAATTCGCCATTTTGTGCTTCGTTAATTAAATTACTAGGTATAAGGGGGTGCGGGAGACGTATCCTAATCCCCTATGTTTCCTGAGGGTGGCTGAGGAGGCTCATATATGTTGATACATCTCTTCCAGCGGCTGTGCGTGAGCTTTTTTTTTTTTTGCTGCGTGACAGTCCGGAGCGGCCGCCATCTTATCTCTCGGTAGGATCGAGAGAGAAGAAGAGGTGGAAAACGAAGGGGGAATTTAATGAAAGGGGGCAAGGTATGCCCCTCTTGACCTCCTAGGAATGTTGTTGGGGTTATTAAAGGGTCCCGTGGGGAAAATAAAAAAAAAATGATTTTTCACGGTAGAAGCGCTTCACGGGCCGCGAACTGGGCCGCAAACTGGTAGCGAAACGGGAATTCGCCATTTTGTGCTTCGTTTTAATTAAATTACTAGGTATAAGAGGGTGCGGGAGACGTATCCTAATCCCCTATGTTTCCTGAGGGTGGCTGAGGAGGCTCATATATGTTGATACATCTCTTCCAGCGGCTGTGCGTGAGCTTTTTTTTTTTTTTGCTGCGTGACGTCTGTTAACGTTCGATTCGATGGAAATCAGGAAGTGTTGACCATCAATTTGTCACTGCGATAAAATATTTTGTTATAAATGAATCCTTATTGATAAACATTGTCTGCGCCATCTTGCCTTTTTTCCAATGCCACAATTTTGTCGTGCACGGCAGCCATTTTAGATGCCAGGCTGGTCCCAGGCTATCACCTACCCCTGCGGATGTAGTTTATGGCCCCAGCTGTAGAGAAACCAGACATGCCAACCCTCCCGATTCAGGCGTGAGACTACTGATTTCAGTGCTAGTCTCCCGCCTCCCGATTTCTGCAAGCAAAAACCCGGGGGCATATTACGAACAACTAGCGATAATTTTTGTCTCTAACTTGTTTAGAGACAAAAATTATCGCCGCACATCGGCGATTTTTATCGCAGATAAACCTTGCTATTATCGCAGAAAAGTCAGCGATATTCATGTATTATCGAGCAAATGCTCTTAGCCATGTTATCCACCTCCCATTGGATAACATGGCTAAGAACTGCTCAGGGCAGGTGTTAGCTTTTGGAGATATTCGCGCTTAGCGCGAATATCTCCAAAAGTTGGTAATAGGAGATAGCGATGTTAGGGACTGTTTACAGTCGCTAACATCTTGGCACGCCCACTTTGCATGTCATTAGTGATAAGTATCACTGACATGCAAAGCGGGGCCCAAGATGGTCGCTATATCCTTTTAGCTGTCACTAACTGGTGTTAGCGACAGCTTGGTAATAGGGAGATAATTTTATCTCCGCTTTCATGGCTTTTAAAGCCAAAAAAGCGGAGATAAACCCCCTTGATAATATGCCCCACGATTCCTCGGGGGTTTCAGCTGACAGGGCTTGGTATTGTGTTACGTGGTAATTTTTCCAGGAAACGTCAGAGGGTCGATGCAGGGGTTCTAGAAGAGGTGATAAACCATTTAAGCCTCATGAACAAGCGCATGGTCTTTTAAAGATTTGTGAAGTACTCGGGGCGGCGGTGTGTGTGTGCCCTCTTTCAGGAGCGGGCGGGGGGGCACTGCCAGCAACTTGCCAGGTCAGGTAGTGTTCAACACGTGCATCACCCTTTCTCTGCCTGCTATTGCGCTCCATGCTTCGGAAAGGTAAGAAAAAGAACGTACATTTGAGTTTGAAATGTCCGATCCTGCAGCAGCACACTTCCAAAGCCCACACATGACAATAACCCGATTCAAGGCCCCATTCACCCGTTTTTAAAAAAATATATAAACACTCCAACAAAGTAAGATTATAAAACTTTATTAACTTTTAAATATAATGAACGGAACAAAAACTGTAAAAACATTTAAACATTTTTCACCCAAAAAAGCAACAATGGTCAGAAGCTGTCTTTTGTGCGAATAGTCCCAAGGCAGCACAACGTGCAGAGTTCTGGACGGCACCCAGGTGATGTCGCCTGGGTGCCGCACTGGTTTTGGGATCCTACAATGCTGCTCCGAAAATTGGCGTGGGGCGTCCCGGGTGGTGCGGGGGGAGGCCTCGTCAGTAGCGGTCTGTTGTGCGAATAGTCCCAAGGCAGCAGAACGCGCTGAGATGTTGATGGCACCCAGGTGATGTCCAGTAAACTGCCGCACTGGTTTTGGTATCCTACAATGCTGCTCCGAAAATTGGCGTGGGGCGGCCCGGGGGGGGGGGCGTGGGGGAGGCGGCGTGAACGGGCCTCCCCAGGTGGCGGCCATCCAGCTGAGTTGCGCCCGCTCTTGTGGCTACAGCGTCTCGCTCACCATGTTGTGGAGTTGCTCCCACTCTTGCAGTGCAGCGATAGGCGGCTGCCACATGACTCTTAAAATGGCGGACGGCTCTTCGGTTTTGGGCCTGGTCCACTGAAATGGCCCTGGGACACCTTGGAACTCGGACGCTTGCCTGCTAGGGCTTGGGCTCCATTCTCGAAAAGCGTCCCCTCAGCCGTGAAGATTCTACAAAAGTCTTGGGGGCCCCCGACTCCCGCAGGCTTCCGGTGGGGAGCGGCTGCCATGATTGCTCACGGAATGACCACGACGGAGCCACGACATGGTGGTGCTCTCATGCTGACGCCAGCTTCAGTCTGAATGATCCAGAAACAAGGTGGGGCTTTCATCGTTTGGGAAAAAAAAATGTTCTAAACCAATGAAAAGTGTTATTTTTAGGTCATATGACCAAGCCTTCCATCTTTAGGAAACCAAAAGTAAAATGAACCAATGAAAAGTTTTATAAACAAGTCACATGACCTGTTATGCAGCATAGGGCTACAAAAAGCGTAGAAAATCCGTTGGCACGTGAGGCGGCGTCAGTAGCGGACCGATGTGCGAATAGGCCGAAGGCAGCACAACGCGCCGAGATCCGGATGGCACCGAGGTGGTGTCCAGCAAATTGCCGCACTGGTGTGGCCATCCTACAATGCTGCGCCGAAAGACGGCGTGTCCAGCTGAGTTGCGGTCACTCTTGCGGTACAGTGAATCGAACGCGCCGAGATCCGGATGGCACCGAGGTGGTGTCCAGCAAGTTGCCGCACTGGTGTGGCCATCTACAATGCTGCGCCGAAAGACGGCGTGTCCAGCTGAGTTCCGGTCAGTTTTGCGGTACAGTGACTCGAACGCGCCGAGATCCGGATGGCACCGAGGTGGTGTCCAGCAAGTTGCCGCACTGGTGTGGCCATCCTACAATGCTGCGCCGAAAGTCGGCGTGGGGTGCCCCGTTGGCTTATGAGGTGATGTCAGTAGTGGACCGATGTGTGAATAGGTCGGAACCAGCACAAGGCGCCAAGATCCGAATGGCAAGTCCTGGCTGTTGAGTGCCTTAGTTGAGAGTTCTGAGCAGTGCTTGTAAGACTGTCTGAAGCTTATTTGCACCTGCTGCAGCTTCACTATTGCCCTGGTGTGGCCAAAGGTCGCACATGACATAGGCGGCCGGCTCCCGAGGTCCGGCGGAACTTTTTTCCTTTTCCTTTCTGCTTCTTTTCCTACAATCCGTTTCATCTGAAGACACGACCAGGTCCCTGAATGTGTGCAGGGGGACGCTATTGATTGAATGAAAATGGCGGCTTGACTCAAAGCTGACTCAAGCGTTGCTGTTGATGCTATACAGACAAAAATTGGTTTTCAGTTTGTACATTCTTCAGGATTTTTTTTCCATCCAAGGCTGATTGAGAGTTTGTAGAAAAATGGCTTCAGATTTTCCACATACTACTCTTCAACATTCTTCCTAAATGTAACAATGTGAAACTCACTAGGAGAACGGCTGTTTCTGTTTCCTTTCAAAATGCTGCCAACAATATTTTCTGAATGGAAGACACCATCTTGTAGCATACAGGGCCGAAAGGGGTTCTGGTCTGGCCGATGGTTGGTGGAGACATTTTGACTATATCTTGGACCTGCCCGGCCTCGCCCAAAATGGCGCCGGTATAAATGGGACTCGTAACTCCTTGCCCACAAATGTATATCTAGAAAATTTTATTGTAAGTGGCCCTGTCTTATTTTAATTACAAAATGTACGTCCACCGATTCCGCAACTGTTAGACACCTTAGTTCTTCCAACCTAATGGCCCGCTCGTTACGTTCCTCTACAGTGTAAATGTCTCCTCATCATATACGATTTCAGTTTGCTCCGTGGCCGGCCCACGTGGTTATAGGCCCGTATTTGTATACTGACATTTTCACAATAAAGGTTTTTAAAACAAAACACGGTAGTAGTATTTACATTGGTAAAGTTTTTACTTTTAGTCACTGTTTTCGAATCAGTAAAAGGCAAGTGAAATAAAGCAGTCCAATTACATGACGGATAAAAGGTATAATATGTAGGAACGCAGTAAAGATAAATGGTCAAGGGCAGTTGTGTTTTTCATTTCTGCAACATAAAGTGATCGATAAGAATCTGATAATCAGGCGTATCGGCGACTAAGACAGCAGGCCGAGTCTCTTTTACTTAACGGCTCCGTTATGGAACGAAGAAACGCCCTTTTTCTCGAAAAAGGAATATATTTTACTTGCAGGACAGTTGTAAATTTTCCGGGAAAGTACATTAGCCTGGAATATTATAACATATGTTTAAAAAAAAATAATGTTCGAAAACAATAAAAAGCGTAATTTTTAGGTCATATGACCAAGCTTTTCATCATTAAAATAACAAAAGTAAAATGAACCAATGAAAAGTCTTATTAACAAGTCACATGACCTGTTATGCTTACGTTACGCGCTGCGCGCCGCGCCTCGGATCACTTCCGGGTGCGCTAACACGGCGTGTCATATAACGCATTACGCGACAACGTAGGTCAAGAATATAGTCAAAATGTCTCCACCAACCAGCGTTCGGAACACAACCCCTTTCAGCAGTCCAAAAAGTTCTGTTAAATGACAACAGAGGGGACAGGCAACAAGACCCATCAGTCAAAGAGGGGAGGGCAAGTTCTTCTCTTCCGGGTCATGTTGGGGCGCTACCGGAACTGATCGAATTGGTAGTCTACAGTGTTTCTGGATGTTTCAGACTAAAGCTGGCGTCAGCATGAGAGCACTACCATCTCGTAGCTCCGTCGTGGCCATTTCACGAGCAGACATGGTAGCCGCTCCCCACCAGAAGCCTGCGGGAGTCGGGGCCCCCCAAGTCTTTTGTAGAATCTTCACGGCTGAGGGGACGTTTTCGAGAATGGGACCCAAGCCCTATCAGGGAAGCGTCCGAGTTCAAAGGTGTCCCAGGGCCATTTCAGTGGACCAGGCCCAAAACCGAAGAGCCGGCCGCCATTTTGAGAGTCCTGTGGCAGCCGCCTATCGCTGCACCGCAAGAGCGGGAGCAACTCAACTACATGGTGAGCGAGACGCTGTAGTCGCAAGAGCGGGCGGTAAACAGCTGAATGGCGGAAGAGGCACAGTGTAGCAAAAGCGGGCGGAATGGCAACTGAAACGGTAAAGGGGCGCCCCACTACAGCGTGTCTTCAGGTCAAACGGATTGTGGGACAAGGTCCAGAATAGAAGAGTCATCAAAAGGCAAAAAGTTCCGCCGGACCCGGAGAGCCGGCCGCCTATGTCGGGGGCGATCTCAGGCTACACCGGTGCTATAAGACTTGGGGAGGGGGTCGGAGCCAAGTGTCTTCTCCGAGTCCATGGCCATCACACCGCCCCTCGGGGGCCTCCGTCAAGCTGTTTAGGAAGGTTTCATATCACATTGTTTTCAAATGCAGTCAGGTCCACAAACGACACTCACTTACTTTGAGAATAGTGAAGCTGCAGTAGGTGGAAATAAGCTTCAGACAGTGTTACAAGCGCTGCTCAGAACTCTGAACTATGGCACCCAACATCCAGAACTTATGCCATTTGAGAATGGCAGTGACATTGAAGCAACTCAGGGACCAAAACCATTAACGTACTTTCACGTATGAAAATCTTACTTGGGGAGGGGGCAGGAGCGAAGCGCCCCCTCCCAGTCCGCGCCACCACACCGTATGTTGAAAATCTGAAGCCATCGTTCTACAAAGTCAACCAACCTTGGATTGAAAAATCTAGAAAAATGTACAAACTGAAAACCAGTTTTGGTCTGCATAGCATCAGTAGCAACGCTTGCTATCAGAGTGCATGAGTTTCATGCTCGATCGATTGAGCTAGCCGGATCGGGCAATAAAAAGTATAAAATAGTTATGTAAATAGTTATTTAATAAAATGTTTACCCTGTTTCTTTGCTGGTGTGTTGTCTATATTTTTAATATTTGCATAGGGTTTGTCGTTATTTTGGGCGGGGTGGGTGACGGAGTCGAGCTGTCTTGCAGCCCTCATGGTGTGGAGCTAAGTTCATCTCACTATTTTCGTATTTCTCATGAAGGGTTGTTCCTAATATTTTTATTTTAGCGAGGTCAAAAAGAGATCCAATTAGTGGCCTACTGATTTTGCTCGATTACTTTTATTTTTTTACACGATTTTTCACTATCTGCAAAGACTAAACAGAGTATTGCGACTTTGTGCTTGTTTGTAAATAGAGAATGAACCAAAGAGAATCAATTGTAAAACAGTAAATGCTTGGATAACAATCAATCAAATGGAGAGACAAGCAGGTACGACGGATTACAACGGGGGTAAAGGTCTGCGTTAACTACCGTTCACTATCTGCAAAGAGAGAGTACTACTAAGAGAAAAGAGGGGAGGGGGGGGGTGCAGCGTTCAAAGCACATCAGCGTGCATAAATACGAAAATGTTTTTATCTATCACGCACTTGACATTTTAAAGCTTTTCATATTTGCTATTAAAAAACCATTGAAATTCACTGAAAAAACCATAGGTTATAGTCGATATATAGTTAGGAATTTGCATTTACAAAACCTTGAAAATTCAATGAAAAAACCATTGGTTTTAGGCCATATATAGTTAGGGATTTGCATTTACAAAACCTTATTTTACTCGCATAAAACCATTGAAATTCCATATATAGTTAGATGCGCTAACTATATATCGCGCACCCGCAATCCACTGCTGATGATGTCACATATTACATCATTCATGACATGGTCAGTGACATCACTGATGACATCACTGATGATGGATTGCGGGTGCGCGATATATAGTTAGCGCATCTAACTATATATGGAATTTCAATGGTTTTATGCGAGTAAAATAAGGTTTTGTAAATGCAAATCCCTAACTATATATGGCCTAAAACCAATGGTTTTTTCATTGAATATATATATATATAAAAGCTTGTTTAGCACTTGGTTTTCCGTGAACAGAGTGGTGTTTTACCGTTATCGACGTTGGAAACCAGTATAATTTTAAAGGGCAGTCATGGTGCACTATGGGGGATGCAGTCCCATGAGTTGTTATAATTGAAACCTACCAACGAAGGGAACCAGAATTAACATTACCACTTGGGAGTTACTTGTGAACTTGAACTGAAACAGTACTCACCTTCGTTAATCACTGGGAAGACAGTGTGCAATTTCGAAAATCCAGAGAAACTGTCCCTTTAAACTGGATGAATGGACTGATGTCCTTTTTCAATGTCTGTGAAGTTACGTTTTCTTTAAAACTGAACGAACCCGCTGACATGGCAGTGAAAGGCATTTGAGGAAGAGTCGCCTGACTCGAAACGCGTCATGCCTGTGTATCTTCCAAATAAAGAACAGAGCAAGTATTTCTGGTGTGGTCCTTGCAGCGTTGCCTACAGCGCTTGTTCCTGTTTCATTTACAGAGATGTCTGACACATCTCATAATGGACCCCGATCCGCGAGGAAGAGGCACTTCTAATTGTCAGGACGTTTTGACTAGAAGCGAGAAGCTTTCTTTATGAAGTGCCCACCGGCTGCCAAAAAGCGAACATGAACGGAGTTCGAGATGGTAGGGCCACCATGTGAGGCCCGCCCCGACTTGGTGAATGAACATTTTCAGGCAGCCAGGATTTGCAGAGGATTCCCCCTCGGCACGGCATACTTGAGGCAAGGATTTTAAAACTGCATGGAAATTCAGCGGTCGTGAAACTAACCTTGTTCACCACAACCGAGGTATGGAACTGTCCGTCTAAAAGCTTGTTTAACACTTGGTTTTCCGTGAACAGAGTGGCGTTTTACCGTTATCGACGTTGGAAACCAGTATAATTTTAAAGGGCAGTCATGGTGCACTATGGGGGATGCAGTCCCATGAGTTGTTATAATTGAAACCTACCAACGAAGGGAACCAGAATTAACATTACCACTTGGGAGTTACTTGTGAACTTGAACTGAAACAGTACTCACCTTCGTTAATCACTGGGAAGACAGTGTGCAATTTCGAAAATCCAGAGAAACTGTCCCTTTAAACTGGATGAATGGACTGATGTCCTTTTTCAATGTCTGTGAAGTTACGTTTTCTTTAAAACTGAACGAACCTGCTGACATGGCAGTGAAAGGCATTTGAGGAAGAGTCGCCTGACTCGAAACGCGTCATGCCTGTGTATCTTCCAAATAAAGAACAGAGCAAGTATTTCTGGTGTGGTCCTTGCAGCGTTGCCTACAGCGCTTGTATATATATATTACCTACTGGCGGTCGCCAGTAGGTAGTTATAGTTAGGATTTTTTTCAATGTTAAATCTCAAAATTCTATTTGGAATAACTTTGGTACCGGTTGAAGAATCTGCTTGAAAATTTGCTCAAAATGGTCTCGTCGAGGTCCGGTCTTTCCCTAAAAGTTTGGGGGATTCGTCAAGCGGGGGCCGAGATAAAAGGGGGGTCCCAAAATGCGTTTTCACCATGTTTCCATAGGGCGGTAGATTTCACTTTTAGCTCGAACGGCTGAATGGATTTACACCAAACTTGGCAAAATTGTAGGGACTAGTAGCCCGATGTGCCTTTGCTATGTCTCAAGATATGTGCTCCAGTGGATTTTGAGTAATTTAGGTTAAAAAAAATATATATATATCTATAGGCGCACCCCGGTACGCGCACCAGGGAGCGCACTGGGCGCGCCACGCGACTTGTGCGCAGAAAGCTGATTGGCTGTTGGGTGTCTGTAAACATTCTAAACAGTCTGGAGCGGCCGCCATCTTGTGTCTCGGTAAAATCGAGACACAAGAGGTGGCAAAAACAAAGGGGGGAATTGACCATAAGGGGGCAGGGTAGACCCCCTCCTGACCCCCTAGGTTTAATGTGGGGGCTAAAATAGGGTCCCGCGGGGCATTTAAAAAAAATATTTTTTTTCGATTTGCGCGGGGGGAGCGCCCGGTACGCGCACCGGGAAGCGCACCGGGGAGCAAAGTAAGGGGAAAATCCAGGACCATATTTATGAAGGCCTTGCGCTGCCAGTTTTGCGCCGCCTGTGCGTCACTTTTTGTGATGCACCAGCGGTGTAAAAAAATGAGCCTTGTTACGATATATTTAAAAAGTGATGCATCTAGGTAGATGGGTCACTTTTTAAAACCCTGCGCCACATTATACCTGCGTCAGGTATAATGTATGCAGAGGGGGCGTTGCCCCGCAAAAAGCTTGTTCATAGCGATGCAGTGAAATCTATGAGATTTCACTGCGTCACTTTTAGGATGCTGTTGCGTCAAAATATTGTGCCTGCCTCACAGCAGGTGTAAGACTGACGCAAGACCTTTCACATGGTGCTTTCTTCATGCGAAAGGACGCATTACTGGAGTTGCGTCACTTTTGTGACGCACTCCAGTAATGCGTCACTTTTGTGTTTACAGATACGTCAGAAATACTGATGTATCTGTAACTCTTTGCGACATGATTCGTCATACATTAAATATGACACATCTGGAATGTCGTAAGGAGTGCGCACAGAAAAGTGACGCATTGCACTAGCGGTGTAAAAAAATGCGCCTCGTTGCGCTATATTTAAAAAGTGACGCATCTAGGTAGATGGATCACTTTTTAAAACCCTGCGCCACATTATACCATCGTCATGTATAATGTATGCAGAGGGGGCGTTCCCCCGCAAAAAGCTTGGTAATAGCGACGCAGTGAAATCTATGAGATTTCACTGCGTCACTTTTAGGATGCTGTTGCGTCAAAATCTTACGCCTGCCTCACAGCAGGTGTAAGACTGACGCAAGACCTTTCACATGGTGCTTTCCCCATGTGAAAGGAGGCATTACTGGAGTTGTGTCACTTTTGTGACGCACTCCAGCAATGCGTCACTTTTGTGTTTACAGATATGTCAGAAATACTGACGTATCTGTAACTCCTTGCGACATGATTCGTCATACATTAAATATGACGCATCTGGAATGTCGTAAGGAGTGCGCACAGAAAAGTGACGCATCGCACCAGCGGTGTAAAAAAATGTGCCTCGTTGCGCTATATTTAAAAAGTGATGCACCTAGGTAGATGGGTCACTTTTTAAAACCCTGCGCCACATTATACCTGTGTCAGGTATAATATATGCAGAGGGGGTGTTCCCCCCCAAAAAGCTTTGTAAAAGTGACGCAGTGAAATCTTTGAGATTTCACTGTGTCACTTTTAGGATGCTGTTGCGTCAAAATCTTGCGCCTGCCTCACAGCAGGTGTAAGACTGACGCAAGACCTTTCACATGGTGCTTTCCCCATGTGAAAGGATGCATTACTGGAGTTGCGTCACTTTTGTGAAGCACTCCAGTAATGTGTCAATTTTGTGTTTACAGATAAGTCAGAAATACTGACGTATCTGTAACTCCTTGCGAATTGATTAGTCCTAAATTAAATATGACATATCTGGAATGTCATAAGAAGTGCGCCCAGAAAAGTGACGCATCGCTGTTTTCACAGAGCGATGCGTCACTTTTCAGAAATGAGGCCTCCAGTGTATTCACTGTGTCACCTCTACGACCCTTTCTTGCGTCAATACGTCCCTTTTGCATACATTACACCTGACGTAGGAATAATGTGGCACAGGGGTTTACAAAGTGATGTATTTACCTAGAAACGCCACTTTGTAAATATGAATAAATAAGGTGCATTTTTTATTGGACTGTTGTGTCACAAAAAGTGATGCTTTGGTGGCGTTAAAGTGACGCTTGGCTTCATAAATTAGGCCTTCTACCTTCAACTCCAGCAATGCATCGTTTCTTATCCTTCAACACTCCTGTTCCTTTTCAACATTTTCATTGAATATCAACATTCCCCATATTCACTCTTCTTCTCATAACTTTCTTTCCTAACACTCACCTTCTTTCAGTCCTCCTACTTCACTTCCTTTTTCCTCTCATACCTTTCTGTTATTTCTTACTCATTCTCCTTTCCATTATCAATGCACTCTATTTCACTTACTCTTTTTCATTTTTTTAAGAATATAGCTCTTTGATGAGAATTGGAGGTAGTTCTGAAAAGAACTTTTGGTTTTCTTCTTTTTTCTAAACAGGAACAAAAACAGGGAATGGAAACTGCTCAACAGGAGCAAAAAAACCAAAAAAAATTAGGGGTGGGAAGGGCAGCGATAGTTCTCCAATGCTCGAATCATGAGCTGGACACTTTGCTCCCCATAGGTGAGGAGTTGATTGGAGTATCTGCATCTGAGGACACCATGGTTAAATGCAGGTTGAATGTTTGGCACCTGCTCCTGTGATTGCCCCCTCCCAGAAGAAGTTGCTCCTCCGGTGGATGTAGAGGCCCCATCACTGGGAACCTCTTGTGCCAGAGCCCTGACACTTTCCCGGGCAAAAGTTTGGGGGTGCTTCTTCTGCACATGCCGGATCATTGTGAAGTTCCCAAAAGAGTACTTTTTCAAAGGGTTACCTCATGACAGCTCTTCTTTGCTGCAGATCCTGCACTGCTCTTTTGGAGCATTTACTTTTTTTTGGCCAGGTGGGATTTCAAAAAATTTCCAAATGAAATGTTCCTTAACTTTTCGTTGAGGAGGCTCTTCATTGATGAATTCTGGGTCATCCTCACTGCTGGATTGTCTGGCAGCCATTGTAAAACCAACAAATATCCAGGAGCAAAAAGGCAGGTCTTGCAGTCACAAAAGTGAAAGAAGAAGTGAAGAAAATGGGTGGGGATTTCATTTTTTGTAAAAAAAAACTGTTAGCAACCAATGAAAAGTGTTATTTTAAGGTCACATGACCCGACGCTCTTACGCTGTGCGCTCGGGAGCGCTTCCGGGTGCGCACACGCGGCGCGAACGTAGGCGCTTCCGGGTGCGCTTACGCGGCGCGAACGTAGGCGCTTCCGAGGGCGCTTACGTTGCGGGCCGAAGTGACGTCATCAAACTTTTACGGAAATGCATAATAATTTTCCTTATAAAAAAAACTGATTTTATTTGTAAGGTACGAAATGTTTTGCATTATTATTAACTTTTCATTCATATTTTTTTTCACGAACGAAAGTAGCGCTCTGGGTGCGTTTTCCGGTGAGCTTACCGGTGAGCTTACCGGAAAGCTTACCGGAGAGCTTACCGGAGAGCTTATCGAAGCGCGCACCCAGAGCGCAAAAGAAAAAAATTATATAAAAAAAATCAAAAATGAATACTTACACAAAACAGCAAATTGTAAAAAAAAAAGGTTAGAAACTCGATATAGAAAGGAATTAGCATTTAAAAAACCTTTGAAATTCACTGAAAAAACCATAGGTTTCACACCAGTTATAGTTAGGAATTAGCATTTAAAAAAACCTATTAAATTTACTGAAAAAACCATAGGTTTTACACCAGTTATAGTTACCTGGAAATTTTACTGACATAAAACCATTGAAATTCCCACGTTATAGTTAGTTGGACTCACTATAACTTGCGCGCCTGCAATGCACTGCTGATGATGTCACATATTACATCACTCATGACATAGTCAGTGACATCACTCATGACCAGTTTAAATAAGAATAATTCCCCAATGTGTGTTTCTCTATATTCATAATTCCTGAAACATTGTGCAATAATAAGTATTTCATTTTAACAGTAACTTAGACGATATCCAAAGACAGATCTTGTAAGTTCTATTTGTTAGTGTTCAGGACATGATTCCCACTATCGGATACAACAACATCCTCTGCTTTAAAACAATGTGTTAAAAAACCAATTCATGTCATCACTATAAAATTTACTATACATATCTATATGTATAAAAAGGGATTATGTACATAGAAACAAATATATAAATAAATAACCAATAGAAATAAGTTCTAAAAGGTATTAAATAATTTATATCTCCTCTAAAATGAAACAACAATAGAAAATATTTTCAAGATGAGCAAAGTAGACCAATCTTTATAATCCTCCAAGTGGTACACATATTTTTAATTGTATAGAATTATTGATGGTGTGGCTACGTGTTTCGTCTAAATGTTATGCCTTCACCTATCAACATATTTAGATACAGCTGAAATATATGTTTTAAAATGATTTAGTTAGGTTATTAAGGTGGGTCTACGTTAGTCTAGGTACGTATAAAAGTCTTCCCCCATGTTCAAACCATTCGGTTGTTTACTATCTAACAGTAAAATATAATGGGTCTCTAGGCGACGTAGCATTCCCTCTCTATCCCCGCCTCTCCTTTGAATGGGGACACTATCAATCAGATAGTATTTAGGATCATTTGGCTTCCCCCCATGATGTTCCTTGAAGTGGCGGGCCACCGGGTAACTAGGGTCGTTGTTATTGATTGCCCTAATATGTTGAAGTATTCGCTGATGTCCCGGCAGTTTGGTGCTTCCAACGTATCTAAGGTTGTAGCTGCATTCCAAGACATATATAACACATTCACTTTTACATGTCAAGTGCTGTCTAATCTGTTGGGGCTTTGGGCTGAAAGCTGTTACAAAATCTTTCTTATTAGTACCAAATTTACATGCTTTGCAGCTAATATATATATATATATATTAGGTATATATAGTTAGGACCTAGCTACCATAGCAAATCTGCAACATTCTATTGGGAATAACTTTGGCGCCGGTTTAGGAAATTGCGTGTAATTTTCCAAAATTTAGGCCAGCTCCGCTCCGCTTCATCCCTGGAAGTTTCGGGCGGATTCGTCATGCAGGGGCTGGGAAAAAATGGGGGTCCCAAAACGTGTTCTCCCTATGTTAATTTCCATAGGACAAATACACAAGGCTACAGCCCGAACTGCTGAATGGAATTACACCAAAATTTGCAAAATTGTAGGGACTGGTACGCAGAAGTGCCTTTTTTATATTTGGTGAACATTGCTCTAGTGGTTTTTATGAAAATTAACTTCAAAAACTCAGATATATCTGGGCGGAGCCTAACCACACATCTCATCGTGAGTTCTGATTGGCTGTCAGCACTTATCCAAGAAATGTTGGCAGCCATCTTGGGACCAATATACATTATAGCACCTCATTAAAAGCATTGTAGTTAATAGTTACATTATAAATCATTTGTTGATGGTACCATACTCATTTTAGGATTTGTGGTGTGTTCTAAGGGGATTTCACCATGTGAAAAAGCCTTCTGCTAAGATATCATGAATCATGTTTGAAAAAAAACTATTATCTCATGCTTTTCCCACAGTGGTTTGGAATGGGATCTATAAGCTAAACTGAAAGCATATTTTCTGTAAATTCACACTATCTTTCTCAGTCATGTGAGAATGAAGTCTGACATTCTAGTAAAACATGTACATACAACAAGGACAGAGACTGTCAGTTGATTCCTTTCTGTTCTACTGCAGCCTCCTAGAGTGTTCTAAAGAACAACTAGAGCGCTAACAGTCCTACTTATTACAAAGGTATGGTGCAAATTAGAATACAATGTCCTGAAAGGTAAAAGTCAATAGACAATTATTCATAGCATGCACATAGCATTACTTGGGTCCACAAGAAGGAGATAACTCATAATGGTTAGAGGTAGCTTCGGTAAGCTGGATGATGCACAGGTAAATTGGTGTCATCGCTACTGGGCCATGAGGTAATTTGTGTCTTTGGCTGGCGGGCCGTGCTCGCTGCCGCAGAGGCAATGTTTTTTAGCCCTGTGGGATGGCCTTGCTCCGGTAAATGACTGGAGGCAGAATCAGCGTTGCAGCCGGCAGTCAGTGTGCCAGTAGAGACAGGTTCTGAACCTGTCTCTACTGGCACACGGACGGTCGCGCTGAGTCATTAAGCGCCGACCCACAGCGCGGCCAATTAATTCGGCCGGCTGCAACGCTGATTCTGCCTCCAGTCATTTACCGGAGCAAGGCCATCCCACAGGGCTAAAAAACACTGCCTCTGCAACAGTGAGCACGGCCCGCCAGCCAAAGACACAAATTACCTCATGGCCCAGTAGCGATGACACCAATTTACCGGTGCATCACCCAGCTTACCGAAGCTACCTCTAACCACCCTACTCTACCAGGCCTTAAGGACTCATAATCTCTGGGATCCTTTAAAGCACTTCCTAATTTAGACAACCAGTCCTGATGATGATCCTAATTTCTCTGGATCGAAACGCCGTCGACCCAACAGCCTGACTAATAGGCGCACTTTTCTTTAGTGGCTTTTAGACCTGAACCAAAATTAACTGTGCCCACTGTGATATCACAATGTCACATGCGCCATTCTAGCCACCCACTGTAAATAGTTTGCACCTTATGCACAGTGCGCCGACTACGCTGTTTTCTTTCACTTGCGTCGCCACCTGCACTATTTATTCACGTTTGATGCACCAAGTCCCATGTGGTTGTCAATCCATTCTATGCAGTGCTGTCTTCTAACTGTGTATATCTGACCTTGAAATGAATGTTACCACATAAAACTGAATAAGTACCTTTTGTCAAAAATTATGAGTTATCTCCTTCTTGTCCACCCAAGTAATGCTATGTGCATGCTATGAATAATTGTCTATTGACTTTTACCTTTCAGGACATTGTATTCTAATTTGCACCTTACCTACCCAGTCCTGACTTGGTCTTGGTCTTGTTTGAAAAAAATATTACAAAGGTATGGCACACCTGAAGCCATCTTGATTGAAATAAAGTGGTAACTCTTAAAACATTTCATTTAAAAAACGAAAAAAATGAGGGGTATATTTTGCCATATAAAGTATGATTAGTGCTGCAGAAAAAAAATTAGGGCACATTTTGAGTGACTTATCAAATCCTCTTCTATTTCATTAAAAAATTCTGACATGCAGTCTCCCAAGATGGCCACCAGAGACAAAAGAACCCAAATGTAGCCCAAATATCACCCAGATGTAGCCCAAGTATAGCCCAATGATAGAATGTCCCAGAGTGTTCTAAAGAACAACTAGAGCGCTAACAGTCTTACTTATGACAAATGTATGGCACACTAGAAGCTCTTGATTGGAATGAAGTGGTAAGTCTGAAAACATTTAATTGAAAAAAGAACAAAATGAGGGGGTTCATTTTGCCATAGAAAGTATGATTAGTGCTGCAGAAAGAAAAATTAGGGCACATTTTGAGTGACTTCTCAAATCCTCTTCTATTTCATAAAAAAATTCTGACATGCAGTCTCCCAAGATGGCCACCAGAGACAAAAGAGCCCAAATGTAGCCCAAATATCACCCAGATGTAGCCCAAGTATAGCCCAATGACAGAATGTCCCAGAGTGTTCTTAAGAATAACTAGAGCGCTAACAGCCTTACTTATGACAAAAGTATGGCACACCAGAAGCCATCTTGATTGGAATGAAGTGGTAAGTCTGAAAACATTTAATTGAAAAAGGAACAAAATGAGGGGGTTCATTTTGCCATAGAAAGTATGATTAGTGCTGCAGAAAGAAAAATTAGGGCACATTTTGAGAGACTTCTCAAATCCTCTTATATTTCATTAACATATTCTGACATGCAGTCTCCCAAGATGGCCACCAGAGACAAAAGAGCCCAAATGTAGCCCAAATATCACCCTGATGTAGCCCAAGTATAGCCCAATTATAGAATGTCCCAGAGTGTTCTAAAGAACAACTAGAGCGCTAACAGTCTTACTTATGACAAAAGTATGGCACACCAGAAGCCATCTTGATTGGAATGAAGTGGTAAGTTTGAAAACATTTAATTTAAAAAGGAACAAAATGAGGGGGCTCATTTTGCCAGAGAAAGTATGATTAGTGCTTCAGAAAGAAAAATTAGGCCACATTTTGAGTGACTTCTCAAAACCTCTTCTATTTCATTAAAAAAATTCTAACATGCAGACTGAAACATGCACTTTCAACACCAGCAGCAGACTTCCCTGGTGAGCAGTAGCTTTACTACAGTGATCTAATGAGCAACTAGAGTGCTAACATTCAGAATTAATGGCAAATGTGTGACACATCTGAATGCCTTCTTGATGGAACCAAAGCAAACAAGCATTGAAAATGCAATAGATCTCGCCCTCGTTTAAGTTAAAGCCATTCTGTTTGTAATGAGGTGGATTTTTAGCTTTTCTTTTATTAGTGTTTTTAAAACTTTCATGTTAATAACATGCATATGTATGCATATATGTATGCATGCATTTATATTTGTATTTATCCAAAACACTCGGTCCCTATTCCTCAGACCGTTTTCCAATAAAGAGCACTCTAGCTGTTTTGCGCAGTTCACATGCCATATTTATTCATAGCATTGCAGTTTTCAAAAGGGGTTTAACAAACGTGTTTCGGCGTTTCCGCCTTCGTCAGTGTAAACCTACTTTACATTACATGTGCATTTAGATAAAGTTTCATTGTGACATTCGGTCACATGCATTAAAAGAAATTAAAAATGGCACAGTCTATACAATTCATTCATTGAGGCAGCCATCTTTCAATGATCAAAATAACACTTTGTGAGTATCAGTGTCTTCATCTATAATCAGTTATTGCACAATACATTTATGACATTCATTATTCTGAGACTACAATTCATTATATTATTCTTTTGTTTGACAATTACAATTTTGTTATTCTGATTTCATAACTCATGTTGTCTTGTTGGCCTGGGTTGTAAGCATGGGCGAATTTTGTGAATCTGGCGTTTGCGAATTTGCGTATTTGCGAACTCGCAATCGGCAAAATCCGCGAATTCTCGCAAATTTGAAGGATTTTTTTTTTGTGTTCGCAAGGGTTTCTGCCAGTTCGCAAGGGTTTTGTACCAGTTCGCAATTGCGAACTTACTTGTCGACTCGCAACAGTCGCGACTATGATGTTTCTTCATCTGGTTCATCATCACAGGTTCACAGCACCCTCTGTTTCACCACTGCCACCCTCTGCTTCACCCATGCCACCCTCTGGTACATCAATGCCACCCTCTGGTTCATCACTGTAGATTATGGGGGGGAAAAGCAAGCACACCTGTCCTGCTTCAACTGACATGAATTAATTTGGGGTTGATTTATTAATGTGTCACTGTTTTAAAATTCCAGTCTGGCACCTGCTTCATTATCTGTAATTTGCTTTCTGATGCAGTGCACATTTTTGTTCCAGGACCTTTGTGGCCTACTTGTAGCTATTCTATGAGCCTGCTGTGAGGGTCAAAGCAGGGTCATAGAATTGTTGCAACTAGCAACTGAACTCTAGAGGGGCCCCAGTCAGGAAGCACTACAGGGAATGGTTACTAATGATGAGTTTGAACTTTTGCACCTGCTGAGTTCTTTCAGTTTTGCAAAACTCGTTTTTCTGCAGAACAGCAACTGTAATGCCCCAAACAAACATAGGCAACTGAACTCTGGAGGAGCCCCTCAGGAAGTACTACAGGGAATGGTTACTTATGATGAGTGAACTTTTGCACCTGCTGAGTGCTTTCAGTTTTGCAAAACTCGTTTTTCTGCAGAACAGCAACTGTAATGCCCCAAACAAACTTACTTGTGAAAGTTGATTTCTAATCCAAAAGTGATCCAAATAAAGTCAAAAGGCCTCAAATCCCAAAAAGTGCAGGCAAATGTCAACCTAAGGAGTTATTCTGATAAAAATCATCATTTTCAGAAGGTCTAGGCTGCTTGCTAGTGGATTTCTTGTGCAGAATTGTAAATTTTGTAATTTCACGAGTGCGAGATTGTTGCTGCCCGCCGCACCTGCATGTTCGCAGTTGCGAACTCTCGCGATGCGTCGCCAAACTCCCGCGGGATCCTGCAGCAAGATCCAAAATGGTGCAGCACTCGCAAAATATTGAGAAAAACAACTCAGCAAACGCTGAATGATGGTAAGTGAACTCCGCACGCCGCAATATTGTATCACCAAGAAAAAAAATCCGCTGCGTGCAAATTTGCGGATTTTCAGTAAATTCGCGAGAGTTCACAGATTGTGAATTGACCGAAAATCCGCAAAATCCGCGAGTGGAACGTATTTTCCGCCCAACTATACTGGTTTGTTGTGCCATTGGCTAGTACTGTGCCCGTTATAAATACCAGGAAAAATTAGTAGAACAGTGATATCTAAATTGCTAAATTGCAATTCGGAATTCACTTTGTACTGCTTGGTGTGCCCATGCGGGAACAAATATGTGGGAAGCACCACGAAACAAACAAAGTTGAGAGTCTTGGAGCATATGAGAGCTATCACTACAAAGGACCAGAGCTATCCGGTTGTGCGACATTTCAAGCTAATGCATAAAAGCAATAGTAATCTACTCACCTTCTTTGTTCTAGATCAATTGGTAAGAACAGAACGAGGGGGAGATTGGGTTAAAAAACTCCGAACCCTAGAATCTAGGTTTATCATAATGCTCCAGACCAGACCCCAGGGGGCCTGAACAATGAAGAAGAAATGTGGGCACACATAGGATAGATTCAATATATATGTAGAAGTTGGAACAAAAGTATCAATGACACTGCATTATCCACACCCTTCCGTCCACCCCTTTAGCTGAACTCCCTCACCTAAGTCTGAATTAAAGTAATGCTGCACTCTACCCAAAATAACAACCAGTATAGCCCATTCAGGGCAATATTAGTACGGGCAGAGTACTAGCCAATGGCACAACAAACCTGGCCAACAAGACAACATGAGTTATGAAATCAGAATAACAAAATTGTAATTGTCAAACAAAAGAATAATATAATGAATTGTAGTCTCAGTATAATGAATGTCATAAATGTATTGTGCAATAACTGATTATAGATGAAGACTAAGCATGGGCGGAAAATCCATTCCGCTCGCGGATTTTGCGGATTTTCGGTAAATTCGCAATCCGCGAACGCTTGCGAATTTACCGAAAATCCACAAATTCGCACGCAGCGGATTTTTTTTTCTTGGTGATACAATTTTGCGGCGTGCGGCGTTCACTTACCGTCATTCAGCGTTTGCCGAGTTGTTTTTCTCGATATTTTGCAAATGCTGCGCCATTTTGGATCTTGCTGCAGGATCCTGCGGGAGTTTGGCGAGCGCGGTTACATCATCGCGGCTTGCCACCTTGCACAGCGAAAGTTTGTCAACGCGAGTACGCCGTGATCACGTATCGTGGGAGTTCGCAATTGCGAACTTGTAGAGTCGGGGGGCAGCAACAATCTCGCACTCACGAAAATACAAAATTTGCAATTCTGCACAAGAAATCCACCAGCAAGCAGCATAAACCTTCTGGAAATGATGATTTTTACAGGAATAACTTCTCAGGTTGACATTTGCCTGCACTTTTTTTTGCAAGGAGTCCATTTTGGGGGGGGGGGGAAGGAAGTGCCCCACAGTCTCCAACTTTCTGTTTCTGTCCAGCAGGCTCCTCCCAGTGCTTTCTTCATGTGCTGGTCACTTTCATTCGGAATCTTCACCTGGAAGGATTACTTTTTGTGGATGCTGCTGGATATTTGGATTTGAAGCCTTTTTGACTTTCTTTGGAACACTTTGGATTAGAAGTTTCACAAGTAAGTTTGTTTGGGGCCTTACAGTTGCTGCAACTACAATTTTGGAATTTTGGATTTTTGGGCTGTTTTAGGGCCTTTTGCCCAGGGGTACTCAGTGGTGGGTGGACTGAGTCTTTCTGTGGGGTGTCTTGATTTTAAACATCATGGAGGGCCTGGATGGCTTGGGATTGTGCTGATTTTTCTGTGATTTTCGTTTTTTTGGGCTGTTGTTGTGGCCTTTTCACCAGGGGTAGTGAGTGGTGCATAAGCCTAGTCTTTCTGTGGGGTGTCTTGAATTTAAACATCATGGAGGGCATGAATGGCATGGGATTGTGCTGATTTTTCTGTGTTTTTCGATTTTTTGGCGTGTTCATGGGGACAGGCCATGTGGGTGGGGGCCATTTTGAGTGCTGCTACAGGCAGGCCCTTGCCATGTGCTGGGAGGCAGGGGGCCATTTTGAATGCAGGCTGTGTTCTTAGGTCTGCAACCATTTTGCCTAGCTTTAAACCTTTATGCCCAGGGGTAGTGAGTGATGCATGGGCCTAGTCTTTCTGTGGGGTGTCATGAATTTAAACATCATGGAGGGCCTGGATGGCTTGGGATTGTGCTGATTTTTCTGTGATTTTCATTTTTTTGGGCTGTTGTTGTGGCCTTTTCACCAGGGGTAGTGAGTGGTGCATGAGCCTAGTCTTTCTGTGGGGTGTCTTGAATTTAAACATCATGGAGGTCATGGATGGCATGGGATTGTGCTGATTTTTCTGTGTTTTTTGATTTTTGGGGGTGTTCATGGGTACAGGCCATGTGGGTGGGGGCCATTTTGAGTGCTGCTACAGGCAGGCCCTGGCCATGTGCTGGGAGGCAGGGGGGCATTTTGAATGCAGGCAGTGTTCTTAGGTCTGCAACCATTTTGCCTAGCTTTAAAGCTTTAAGCCCAGGGGTAGTGAGTGATGCATGGGCCTAGTCTTTCTGTGGGGTGTCATGAATTTAAACATCATGGAGGGCCTGGATGGCTTGGGATTGTGCTGATTTTTCTGTGATTTTCGTTTTTTTGGGCTGTTGTTGTGGCCTTTTCACCAGGGGTAGTGAGTGGTGCATGGGCCTAGTCTTTCTGTGGGGTGTCTTGAATTTAAACATCATGGAGGGCATAGATGGCATGGGATTGTGCTGATTTTTCTGTGTTTTTCGATTTTTTGGGGGGTTCATGGGGACAGGCCATGTGGGTGGGGGCCATTTTGAGTGCTGCTACAGGCAGGCCCGGGCCATGTGCTGGGAGGCAGGGGGCCATTTTGAATGCAGGCAGTGTTCTTAGGTCTGCCACCATTTTTGCCTAGCTTTCAACCTTTATGCCCAGGGGTAGTGAGTGATGCATGGGCCTAGTCTTTCTGTGGGGTGTCTTGAATTTAAACATCATGGAGGGCCTGGATGGATTGGGATTGTGCTGATTTTTCTGTGATTTTCATTTTTTTGGGCTGTTGTTGTGGCCTTTTCACCAGGGGTAGTGAGTGGTGCATGGGCCTAGTCTTTCTGTGGGGTGTCTTGAATTTAAACATCATGGAGGGCATGAATGGCATGGGATTGTGCTGATTTTTCTGTGTTTTTCGATTTTTTGGCGTGTTAATGGGGACAGGCCATGTGGGTTGGGGCCATTTTGAGTGCTGCTACAGGCAGGCCCTGGCCATGTGCTGGGAGGCAGGGGGCCATTTTGAATGCAGGCAGTGTTCTTAGGTCTGCAACCATTTTGCCTAGCTTTCAACCTTTATGCCCAGGGGCAGTGAGTGATGCATGGGCCTAGTCTTTCTGTGGGGTGTCTTGAATTTAAACATCATGGAGGGCATGGATGGCATGGGATTGTGCTGATTTTTCTGTGTTTTTGATTTTTTGGCGTGTTCATGGGGACAGGCCATGTGGGTTGGGGCCATTTTGAGTGCTGCTACAGGCAGGCCCTGGCCATGTGCTGGGAGGCAAGGGGCCATTTTGAATGCAGGCAGTGTTCTTAGGTCTGCAACCATTTTGCCTAGCTTTCAACCTTTATGCCCAGGGGTAGTGAGTGATGCATGGGCCTAGTCTTTCTGTGGGGTGTCTTGAATTTAAACATCATGGAGGGCCTGGATGGCTTGGGATTGTGCTGATTTTTCTGTGATTTTCGTTTTTTTGGGGTGTATAACTGAACTGATGTTCCTCTGTCTTCCATTGCTTTTAGGTGCACAAGACTCAAGAGAACCACCAGTGCCAGGAAGAAGTCCTGCAGCGGTGTGTGTGTTTAGCATAACGTCAGGCGACGTCACGTCTGGCCACAGACAACTCTGCAACTCGTGCAACTGTGGCCTGTTGTTCCGACCTGCTCTGAAGAAGATGACCCCCAAAAAAGTTCCCTGTAGCTCCTCTAGCAAGAAAGTTGCCAGTAAGGAGCAGAAGAAGCAAGTTACCAAGGAGACTGGTGTGCCGCCCGCCACATTTTTTGGGAGTAAAAAAAAAAGTACGCCTGCAGCAGCAGCGGGATCTGCTGGGGACCAAGCTGGGAGCAGCACCCCCGCTCCATTGGGCTCAGTGCCACCACCACCACTACGCCAAGTTCGCCAACTTAAGTCCAAGCCCTTGAGTGCTGCAGAGGCAGCCAGTGTACTTGTTCAATCACCATTGACCAGTGATGTTGGCTCATCGCAGGAAAGTAGCAGCAATGTCCCTCAATCAACACAGGTTGTTGTAACTCATCTGATGAGTGTTGAACAACCACAGCCACAACAACAACCACATGTGCAAGTATAAGCCCAAGTACAAGTGGAAGGAGAGGCAGCGCAAGGAGATGCGCAAGCAGAGGTGCATGGAGAGTCACAAGTACCCACAATAGTTGTTCCTCCCGAAGTAGGGGCACATCAGGAAATCGACAATCAAGGCGAGGTATCATTTGAGGAAGCCACTCCTCCTGATGATCATTCACTGTCTTCCACATCCCTAGCAAGGAAGAGATCAAGGCTGGTGTCTACATCTTCTTCAAGCCCACCTCCTTCTGATTATACAGATCTAAATTGGGAACCATCACTGCCGTCTGAGAGTGAGGCACACCATGATCTGACAAAGGTACTTAAGCGTAAAAGGAAGGTTGTCCAAAGTCTCATAATTATGGAGTGTGATGAGGCTCAACAAGAAGTGGCGGATACTGCTGCTGATGAAGGCTCTCATGACGACGACCCAGTCATCATAAAGGTCACTGCAGCCCCAGTGGGCATGCAGCAAACAGACATTTTGACCCTAGCCCGAGAAGCTGCTGAGCGTGATGATGATGTCGACGAGGAGGCAATGGAAACACAACAATCATTGGAGTTAACTAGTACACCAACACGTACCGCTTCCATATTTCTTCCTCGCCAGAAGGGACCTCCATCCACCTCGACCTCAATTAGTGGTGGTGAAAGTGCACAACGTACTAAAGTTCGGCAATCCACATCCTCCACTTCATCTGGCATTAGCAGCATGACCACCACCACCAGTATTGCCTCCTCCTCCGGCCCCCACAGACAATTCAAGTCCCCAGTTTGGGACTTCTTTAGTGTTTGCCCAAAAAGGGAAAACTTCGCCATTTGTAGCATTTGTAAGCTTGCAGTTAGTCATGGTAAGTTTGGTACCAACTATGGTACCGGAGGCCAGAGAGGTCATCTTAAGAGACAGCACGCTGTCCAATGGTTTGCGCACCTAAAGGCGATCAAGGTAGCCCGAATTGCATGTCAAGAAAACGTTGATGTTTCATCTGATGATGACGAGGAGGAAGAAGACTTGTCAAACACTTCACTTACACCCAGTACCCCTGTCAGCAGCACACCCCATGTGAGCCACACTAAGAGTGTGGGAGAGAGTGAGACACCAATGCGAAAAAGTTAATCAGCGAGCGTAACTGGGTCGAAGAAGTCATCATCATCATCCCGTAAATGCTTGGTCCAGGATAACACTAGAAACATGTTGTTTATAGAAGCGCCATATGAACGCAACCACCCACTGACGCGTCTGTTTAACACTAAGCTGGCTAAAATGCTAGCTCTGGACCTTCTCCCTTTTTCTTTTGTAGAAGGGGTTGGTTTTCTAGAATTAGTGGCAGCGCTCTGCCCTAAATGGAAGGTTCCTAGCCGGTTCTATTCTGCCAGAGTTGCAGTTCCAGCACTACATGAAGATGTGCTGGAGGTGATTGGGGCAGCTTTGCAGAAGAGTGCTGTTCACACTATTTTTTTTTTTTTTTAAACATTTATTTGGAGATAAGCAAGGAAAAGGAAAGTGCATTCATGGAACATACAGTCGTAAATGGCTATTATAATACAGCGAAGAAAGCAATGGGTCCGGAAGACAGGGTAACATATTGATCCGTACAGACAGTAATGGATGAATTCATACAGCAGTTAAAAATGGACGATTCAGGGCACATAATAAACTGATGAGATGTTACAGCATGGGGATGCTCTGTCAACGCAAAATAAAACAAAGGAAAAACAAAAAAAAGAAAGAAAACCCAAGGAAAAGGGAGAGTATGAGCGTGCCAGCTGACACCAGCACCCTCCAAGTATGACATACTCCAAATAGGCCTTCCCTACTCGCCAATTGAAAGCGGCCAGGCGCTGGATCTCCACCGCCACCACATGAGTGACATAGAAGGGAGTACAGCCCCCTCAACCATGCAGAAAAAGGATGCAGTCCAGCTCTTCCCCCAATACCTGAGGACCAGCGAATGCAGTATCATATCTCAGCCCCTATGCTGGTGCTAGCCAACCCCTACTCGGGCCTCATGTTCAGAATCAGAGTCCTGCACAGCTCTAGTGAGGAGGTACACCTGTAGCGGGCTCCAAAAGTCCTTGGGCCTGCACCTCACGGGCATCAGTTCAGAGTAGACATAATATTGGTCCTGACAGTATATAAGATCGCTCAACCAATCCTTGAAGCGTGGCACCCTGCCCCGACCCCAACAACAGGCCACCCTGCGCTTGGCCAGCAGCAAGGCCACGTCAGCAAATCTACGGTGGGGGGCAGGTACGTCCCTGGAATAACCCAGCAACATTACTAAGGGGTCAAACGCCACTCCATCCTCCGTCATAACCTGCAGGGCCGCATGGACCTGAGTCCAGTATTCCAGAACCCCCGCACAACTCCAAGCCAAGTGCAGAAAGTCGGCACCCTCTGCTCGGCACCTAGCGCATCTGTCATCCTCGGCTAAATGAAACCGAAGTTTCCTCGCCGGGGTGTAGTAATACCGCTGGACAAATTTATAATGGATGATTTTCAGGCGGCAACTGGAAGAAACATTGGCAGTAAGCCCACAGCAATACTTCCAATGCTCGTCGGCAATAGGGACGCCCAGCTCAACAACCCACTGCTCGCGCACCCGACTGGACGGAACAGAACGCTGTCGACGGATAGCACCGTATAACATGAAACTAGGTGACGCCCATCTGAAACCAGCAGCACGTGGAGAGGGAGGGTTACCTCCGGCTCCGAAGGAAAATCAGGCAGCAAGGCGCGCATGCCCTGCCTCAGACGAACATAATAAAACAGCTCCAAAGGGGAGCAGGCAGCAGTCCCAAAAAAATGAGCCTGGGTACGAAAGGCACCTTCATGAAACACGTCACCCCACGTAAGAATACCTAGCCGCCTACACAACCGCTGAAACCCCGTTTCCAGCAACAGAGACAAATCAGAATGATAGGAGAGAGGAAGTGCCGGCGAATAAAGAAAGGAGACGCCCAACAACCGCGCCACCCGCTTCCAGGCGTCCACCGTGCATGTCACCGTCGTTTGATGCGTGTCCACATCTGACACCTTGCCCAATACCAACCCCTCCAGTGGGAGCGGATGAGAAACCCAGTGTTCAGCCGCTACCTGGGGCATAAACGGTGTGGGGCGCATCCAATGGTAAGCGTAATGCGTTTGAGCGCTAAGATAGTAAAGCTCAAATTCAGGGACGTCAAATCCTCCATCAGCATAGGGCAGCGTAAGGGTAGCCCAGGCCACCCGCGGCTGTTTGCCTCCCCACACCAATCGAATGAGCTCAGAGCGAAGCCTGCGAAAAAAATAAGCGCCAGGGTGATACGGAAGGTTTTGAAATCGGTACAGAAACCGGGGCAGAACAACCATCTTGATAAGGGATGCCCGACCGGCCATGGAAAGAGGCAAGGACATCCATCTAGTGACGTCATCTGCCAGTTTAGTAATTGCCACCCCGTAATTAAGCCTGACCGTCTCCTCCCTGTCCAATGACAGAACAATGCCGAGGTACCGCAGCTCTGAGTCGCACCACTCCAAAGGGTAATCAAGAGGAAATCTACTCACAGCCGCAGTAAGAGGGAAGAGTTGGGATTTCCGCCAGTTGATGTGGACACCGGAGACACCCCTGAAGGCGATCAACTCTCGCAAGAGCGCATTAAGGTTGTTCTGGGGATCCTTTACATAGAGCGTGACATCGTCCGCATACAAAGAGATCCCGACCTGACGCTGAAGACAATTGAAGGCGTTCTGCTGATGGAACTGGCGAATCCTGCAGGCCAAAGGCTCAATAGCAATGGCAAATAGGAGGGGCGAGAGGGGACATCCCTGACGAGTCCCCCTAGTAAGAGGGAACGGGGGGGAAAGCACCCCATTCACCACCACCCTCGCCATCGGATCAGTATATAAGAGCTTGACCCATGAAATAAAGATCTGAGGAAATCCCATCCGACATAGTACATCAATAAGATAGCCCCATTCAACGGAGTCAAATGCCTTAGTGGCATCAAGGAAGATGGCGGCGACCGGGATATCAGGAGCAATGGTCGAAATAAGGGAAAACAAAGTACGAAGATTGTGGGAAGTAGCACGACCAGGCACAAACCCCGACTGATCGGGCAAAACAATAACAGGCATGAGCTCAGAAAGTCTCATCGCCAGGACCTTTGCGAGTATTTTGACATCGCAATTAAGCAATGAGAGGGGCCTATAGGAACCCACATCCAGGGGATCCTTACCGGGTTTGAGCAGCGATGTAATAGCGACCTCCCGCATGGAGCACGGCAGACGTCCCTCGTCCAGGGATTCCTCAAAAACCTCGCGGAGAACGGGGGCCATAATGTCCACATAACACTTATAGAATTCAGCAGGAAGGCCATCCAGACCAGTGGCCTTCCCATTATTCAGAGACATGATGGCATTTCTGACCTCCTCCACCTCTAGAGGCCTACCCAAGAACGCTCGATGATCATCCGACAACCAACATAGCGCCAACTCATCCAGAAATCCGCCATATCGTGTCTCCCCAGACTGCTGCGTTGTGTACAGTTGTGTGTAATGGTCAATAAAAGTGCGTTGAATCTCCGCAGTGTCCCGACAGCGAGTGCCATCTGGCAAAACCAATTCCAGCACGTCCGAGCCATGCCTCTGGTGTCTAGTAAGTGCAGCAAGGACCTTACCGGGCCTCTCCCCTTCACAATACCTCCTCGCCGTCCAATATTTCCCCCTATGCCTAGCTTCCCTGGCAGCCTTCTCCTCATACTCGGAGAGCTTGGTGCGGAACTGGCTCAACAGATCGGGATCAGAGCCAGCCTGCATCCTGCGTTCCAAGGCACGTAAATCTCCCTCCAAACCCTCGAGAGTTCGAACAATCAATTTAAGCATACCACAACTTTTGGAGATAGTGACTCCCCGGATCGTAACCTTGAATGCCTCCCATATAACCTCGACACTGTCGACAGAGCCCTTGTTTCTAGGAAAGAACGCCTCCACCTCCTCGCCAAGCTCCGCCTTAAATACTGGGTCAAGCAAGGCAGTTGGAAAAAGGCGGACGCGGCCAGATAGGACAACCTTCACTGGGCAGTGATCAGAATACGTACGAGCAAGATGCACCGCCTCCCGCAGGCCAGCCACCAGCCCCCTGGAGAGGAAAACATAGTCCAGCCTAGCCCATGAGCGCGCATGTGCAGTGTAATGAGTGCCTTCCCTAGTGGCAGGGTGAGAATACCTCCAGCTGTCAATCAGCCCAGCCTCCTCCACAACCCCACGCAACACATCTCTAGCTTGCACATTGTACTGAGGACTTCCGTCCGACCTATCCACCTGAGCATGAAATGCAAAATTGAAATCCCCCCCCCACACAATGTAAGTGGCATCGACAGCAAGCACATGGCCCCACAATGTAAGGAAGAAGGTTGGTGTATCAACATTGGGAGCATAGCAGTTAACAAACAGCACAGTGATCTGCCCAAGCCGCCCCCACAGTAGTACATAGCGTCCCTCAGGGTCTCCCATAGAGCCTAGTTCTTGAAAGGCGAGCGATCTTTTCACAAGGATAACAGCCCCGCGAGCATACGAGGAATACGAAGCAAACACCCTGGTCGCAGCCCACCGCCCGCCAAAGCTGGGGGAAGGTCCAGGTCGCAGATGCGTCTCCTGCAGGAGGGCCACATGAATAGCATGCCTGTCCAAATACTGTATCACATTGCGACATTTCCTGGCATCATTAAGACCCCGTACATTCCAGGACAAAATTGATATCTTGTCTATAGTGTCAGTCGACATCAGCCATATTCAGGGCCCCACAGGACCCAGTGAGAAAGGGCAGTGTGCCCGACTCCTAGTGCCAGCCAGCAGCAGGCCACCAACCCAGGGCGCAGTCGCCCCACCACATACACTCCACACACATCCCAGCCATCTCCAAACCAATCAACCAGAACCCCAACAACCCCCCCCCAGCAGCACCATCCGTGCAACAGGCACCCAGGAAACACTTCGCGCAGCACGAAGCAAACACAGTCCATCCGGCCCTCAACTCACACACGCATCCCCCACGTAGCACGCTCACTACCATGCGGCCACCGAAGATAGCGGGCACCATACAGACAGCAATAACAAACAACGCGATGGCCCATGAGACCAGGGCGAGCACGTGTCACCCGCATCATCCCCACCCCCATCTCCCACCTGATGAAACCCCAACTATCAGGCCATGCTGACCCCCACCCCCCCCCCCCCCATTCCCCACCACACATCCAGTCATCCAACAAAGGACTAGAGTCCGAACCAAAGGTACTAGTGGGGTACACCCTCCGGGGAACCCTCTAGAGGTGCACGGCACCACTCCCACGCACCACGCCAGTGTCCGAGCCAACGAGTCCCATAAGGCCCCAGGCGCAGCGCGGGGGGGTGGGTGCCCAGAGCGCGAACAAAAAGAGCGCCAACCTGTGGTCCCATACCGACCCCAAGAACCGCCACACAAACATACAGTCGCAAACAGTCACGGCAAAGCCCCTCGACACAAAAGCAGGTGGCAGCGAGGCCTCCAAAACAGTCAAGGAAGTTAGTGCACAAGCCACACGCCAACAATGTCTCAAGGAAAAAGCAAGGTCACCCCCAATCAGGCGACCTCCTCCTCAGCCGCCGAATGGTCCCCCTCAGGGTCTCGATCGCCTCCTCGATCCGCAGCCGCTCGATCACGCTTGAGGCGCTTCACAAAGTCCTCCGCATGCTGTGGGTTAGTGAAGAAGTGTTGCTTAGCCTGATGCGTCACTCTTAGCTTGGCAGGGTAAAGCAAAGCATAGTCTACCTGCAGTTCTCGAAGTTTCTTCTTCACCCCTAGGAACTTACGACGTTGGTCCTGCACCATCGGCGTGAAATCAGGGTACATGGTGAAGGACATCCCTTCAAAGGAGAGGGCCCGATTAGTACAGGCAGCCTGGAGGGCAGCGTCCCGATCGCGATAGTTTAGAAGACGCGCAATAATGGGGCGCGGTGCAGCCCCAGAGGCAGGCCGAGGCCCCAGTGATCGGTGCGCTCTCCCGACGATGAACTGGGATGAGAAGGCACCTGCACCAATGGCGCCCACCAGGAGTCTCTCCACATAAGTTTCCATCTTTCCCACATTTGTCGACTCCGGCACACCTACTATACGAACGTTATTGCGCCTACTCCTCGCCTCCAACTCCTCATTCTTAGCGGCAATCACCCGCAATATATTATCCATCCTCGCCAATTGTGTAGTATGAGCGGCAGCTGTATCGTCGTGGTCCGAGATGCGCTGTTCCGCCGTTGTTAGGCGTTCCTCGTGCACGTCTAGCTTCTGGACCACCGCATCCATGCGCGACAACAGTTTGTCCACTTTGTCCACTATCGTGGCAAATCCTTGCCTCATCCCTTGCATCATCTGTTGGAAGTCCGGTGCTTGTGGCTGCGGCACAGTATCAGCGACAGGCGGGGGGGGAGACCGCGAGGTCCCAGCGTCCTGTAGTAGTCGCGTTCCCCTCCTAGCCACCCCCGAGTCAAAGGATAATTTAGATTGCTTAGTGTCCGGCTTCCCCATGATAAAGTGCGATCAGCACGGCAGGGCCCAGAAGTAAAGAAGGGCCAGACTGCAGGTCGGTCCAATCACTCGACCAATCGCCAAAGAACGGGGGCACGAGCAGGCATGGACGCCCCGCCACTCCCAGAGAAGCAATGGCCGTCTCCACCCTCAGGCCAAGGGGTTCACTTCCTCACTTCCCAGGCGCTCAAGCGATAATCCGCGGCGGCTCCGTAATCAGCAGTTCCAGGACAGGCAGAGGTAGAAGCCGAAACCCAATTCCATTACGGGGGAGCACTCAGCTAGCAGGCCCGGAGGAGAGAGGAAGAGCAGGGCCTCCACCCCACGTGCGAAGCCGCGGGCTAGCGTAGAAAGTGATGCCGGGCCACGGAGCACCCGACATCCAGAGCGCAAGTCGGGGAAACTTGGAGCTCTCGTAACTTCGGCCAGCAACCTCCGAATGGAACAGGAGTTGGACCGTGGGTGGCCAGTCGGTATTCCAGCAGATCTATAGGGTCAGATCTGGGCGCAGTGATGGTCAGCAGGATCTATAGGCGGATAATAGCTCCAGGCAGCAGGAGCCTCAAGACAGTGCGGCCATTCTGCAGTGCGCCCTCTAGCGCCCAGTGCTGTTCACACTATGCATCTGACAACAGACATGTGGACCAGTGGCGCAGGCGCTGATTACATGTGCATCACTGCACACTGGGTCTCTTTTTCAGGGGTTAAAGCAAAGCTAAACGCAGGTGTTGACCCGGACCAAGTTTTTAAAGCTGCTCAGAAACATGCAACACTAGCCATGTTTGGCTTGGAGAAACGTCACACAGCACAAAACATTTGGATGAGTTTAACACAAAGGTCTTTCACTGGCTGTCCCCAAAAAAACGCCAGATTGGTTATGTTTCCACGGATAATGGCGCCAATGTGGTTAAGGCCATGGAGCTGGGTGACTATATCAGAGTGCCGAGTTTGGCGCACTGTATAAACCTGGTTGTTAAAAAATTCTTGAGTGATGAAGACAGTCCAGCGTGCAAGGTAGTGGCCACCTGCCGAAAAATGTGCAACCATTTCAGACATTCTTTTAAGGCCCGGAAGCATCTGAGGAGCCTGCTACATGAACGTCGAATGCCAGTGAAAGCACTCATCCAGGAGGTGCCAACACGTTGGAACTCAACCTTCTACATGCTTGAGCGTCTGTATGAGCAGTATACGGTACTCGATCACTATTTCTTAAAACAGGGTACAGCTCAGAAAGACCTGAGGATGGATGCGGCGCAATGGGACCTAGTTAAAAGCCTGACAGACATGCTTTGTCATTTTGAGGTCTTCACGCGTGCAGTCAGCAAGGAGGACTGTAATTTGGGAAAAGCTATCCCATTGTTGTACATGCTGGAGCACCAACTGAAGGCGGTGTCTTCTGTGTTTCAAAAAGATGAAAAAAACCAAGACCCTTTTGTTTTGGCGGAGAAATTATTAGAGCGCCTACAAGGTGATGAACGTCTTAAAATGATCCACTCAGAACAGCATTACATTTGTGCTACTATTCTGGATCCACGCTACAAAAAGGCGCTGGCAGGCCGAGCATTCTTTCCTTTTGCTGATGAAGATGTTACAAAGTACAAACGTTGGCTAGCCTTGTAAGCCAAGAGGTTTGAAAGAGAATGGCAGCTCATTGAAGGAAAAGGCAGTACATCAGCATCAGCATCAGCAGGCCATCCCCAGTCAAAACAATCCACTTCTGCACCTGTGGCTGTGGCACAAGTGACCTCTCAGCCGTTAAAGACACCGGCAACCGGATCATCTGCACCAGACACAAAAGTAACATTGGATGCTGAAGAGAATTGGCTAAGTTGGCTTGGGTTTGGTTCTCAAAAGGTCACAGCAAAAGCTAAGCAAAGTGGAGGAACCTTGGAGGACCTTGAGTCGATGGTGCAGGACTATCTGAATGACTCAACAGAGGTCTATGTTCATGCTGACCCATTGGCGTATTGGCATGGGAAAAAGAATTGTGGCCAAAGCTCTCCAACCTGGCTTTAAACTACTTGTCTCGCCCACTCGCAAGTGTGTCTTCTGAATGTGTTTTCAGTGCTGCTGGTGGCATTGTAACTCCCAAACGGAGCCGCCTCTCGCCCAAAAATGTGGAGAGGTAAACAATGATCAAGATGAATCAGCACCTCATACCACCAGATTACAAAGTACGAGAAAGCACGCCGGATAAAGACAAGGTGGACAGCAACGTAGATGAGGGAATTTCTTCTCTGTTAGGTGACACTGAGCTCACCCTGCCTGAATTCGCAGAGTATGATGACGAAGCCTTATTCTTATTCACTGACACCGAGCCCTGAAAATGAGACAATGAATCAATAACTTTCTTTTTCGTCCTTATTCACTTTTATTCCTGTGTGTCTGTCTTTCTTTGTTGTGCACAGTTAATATAAGTCAAACTTTAATCACCTAATCACAAAAACAAGCCCATCAGCAGAACTGTATTCACTTGTTTGCTTATTGATTTGAAGGTGCCGCAGTCTGCATTCCTCAGGTTCACAAGTTCAGAAGAACATGCTCCTCTATCCTCCTCCTCCAGACTCCTTTTTCCCTCAAAGAAGAGGGCTGGATTACGCCCAATGAAGAAAGACTCAGCACTTGTGGGGGTGTTCTACTTCTTTGCGGGTAAGTTGACGGCTCTGGGGCCATTGCTGGGAAGCTCTAATACCGGATAAAAGTGGTTTGGACCAAATCGGAGGCGGAATTTTTTTTGTGTTTTTGCTGACTTGCTTGCCTTTGAGGTGCTCTTTGGGGGGGTTCCGGGTGTTTGTGGGTGAGTTTTGGGGTCTGGGAGCACTGCTGGGACAGTCTAATCTTATATAGTATGAGATTTTCCTTTTTGGCTGTTTGGAGGTGTTGTGCTTTTTTGCGGGTGGGTTGGCGGGTCTTGGGGCATTCCTGGGAAGGTCTAATACTGGATAGAAGTGGTTTGGACAAAATCCATGCAGAATTTTTTTTTGCTATTTCTGACATTTTGCTCAATGTAGCGTTTTCGGGGGCCTGTTTGGGGGGCTTCCTTGTGTTTGTAGGTGGGTTTCGGGGTCTGGGAGCACTGCTGGCTATGGATACTTTAGTTTGCAAGAGGTTTGAAGCAAATCCATGGTGGCAGAGGGGAGTTAGGGCCTAGCTGCAGAGCGCGTGCGGAGTAATTTTGGAAATTGGCAAGAAAATGACTAAGTCCCCATTTTTGTACTTTTGCTTTTTGGCTGTTTGGGGGTCTTCTACTAGTTTTCGCCTGGGTTGACGGCTCTGGGGCATTGCTGAGAAGCTCTATTACCGGATAAAAGTGGTTTGGACCAAATCGGAGGCGGACATTTTTTTGCGTTTTTGCTGACTTGCTTGCCTTTGAGGTGCTCTTTGGGGGGGTTCCGGGTGTTTGTGGGTAAGTTTTGGGGTCTGGGAGCACTGCTGAGACAGTCTAATCTTGATTGAATTTGCTTTTCAGGAAATCCGTGGTGAAAAACGGGAGTCATGACCTGGCTGCACAGCGCGTTTGGACCGAAGGCCGAGAAATATTGTAAGTATGAGATTTTCCTTTTTGGCTGTTTGGGGGTGTTGTGCTTTTTTGCGGGTGGGTTGGCGGGTCTTGGGGCATTCCTGGGAAGGTCTAATACCGGATACAAGTGATTTGGACAAAATCCATGCAGAATTATTTTTTGCTATTTCTGACATTTTGCTCAATGTAGCGTTTTTGGGGGCCTGTTTGGGGGGGTTTCTGGTGTGTGTGGGTGGGTTTCAGGGTCTGGGAGCACTGCTGGCTATGGATACTTTAGTTTGCAAGAGGTTTGAAGCAAATCCATGGTGGTAGAGGGGAGTTAGGGCCTAGCTGCAGAGCGCGCGTGGAGTGATTTTGGAAATTGGCAAGAAAATGACTGTCCCCATTTTTGTACTTTTGCTTTTTGGCTGTTTTGGGGTCTTCTACTAGTTTTCGCCGGAGTTGATGGCTCTGGGGCCATTGCTGGGAAGCTCTAATACCAGATAAAAGTGGTTTGGACCAAATCGGAGGCGGAATTGTTTTTGCGTTTTTTGCTGACTTGCTTGCCTTTCATGGTGCTCTTTGGGGGGGTTCCGGGTGTTTGTGGGTGAGTTTTGGGGTCTGTGAGCACTGCTTGGACAGTCTAATCTTGATTGCATTTGCTTTTCAGGAAATCCGTGGTGGAAAACGGGAGGTATGACCTAGCTGCACAGCGCGTTTGGACCGAAGGCCGAGAAATATTGTAAGTATGAGATTTTCCTTTTTGGCTGTTTGGGGTGTTGTGCTTTTTTGCGGGTGGGTTGGCGGGTCTTGGGGCATTCCTGGGAAGGTCTAATACCGGATAGAAGTAGTTTGGACAAAATCCATTAGGAAAAGCCTTTTGGCACTTTTTGTAACTTAGGGTTCGTTAGGGTTAGCTCTAGCAGCAGGATTGCATGTGTTTCGGGGTGTTCTAGATTTTTGCAACTGAGTTTTGGGGTCTTAGAGCACTTGTGAGAATGTGTAATTTTGGTTGCAAGTCATTTGAAGAAAATCCATAGTGGGAAAGGGGGGATTTGGCATAGTTAAAGAAACCCTTTGCCACTATTCTTAACTTAGGGCTCGTTAGGGTTAGCAGTATTTCTATTGCATGTGTTTGGGTTTTCGAGTCTTGGAGCGATGCTGGCTATGGATACTTTTGCTTGCTTGCAAGTGGTTTGAATACAATCCACGGTGGGTAAGGGGGTATTTGGGCCTACTTTTACTTTCAAAGTACGTTTTGTCACCAGTTTTCTGCTAGGCCTCGTTTTTTGAAATCTGATTGGGGGTCTTCTCCATTTTTGCGACTGGCTTTAGTAAGGGTCTGGGTGGGAGCACTGCTGGGAATGTCTAATTTTGTTCTAAAACACAGTTTACAGTACACCTACCTTGAGGGGAAAGATCCGCTAAATTAATTTGCCCATACTTATTTATCCTTTAAAAGGTGACTCAGACAGAGTACGCACATTCAAAAATATTGTACTGTCTATTAGGAAAATCAAAGTGTGACTTTTTGCACTACACAGCGTACATACCTTATATTTATTTATCAGTGGTGTTGTAATATCACTTCCTGTTTTTCGTTCAATAATTACAGGCCGGGTTTCAGTCTGTGCAATGGAGAAAAAAGGATGGAGTCAGGCTTCACAATAGCGAGCCCCAATTCAGCATCCGCCAGGCAGGCAGCGGACAGGGTGTCTTCTGGTCACCAACATTGATGGACGAAGCATCAGCTGGAATGGAGGAGTGCCGCTAATAAGAGAAATTGTTTGCTGCATGCAACTTACTTACCAAATTCAACAGGACAACTACAACAACATACAGATACAGTATCCATTGTTTTCTTCTATGAGTGTGACTGCATTTCTTGGATCTCTCTCTGCTTCTAAGTTGATCCCTACAGCCATTCTATAGGTTTTACTTCGGCTATTTTTTAAACCAAATTTAATGTAAGAAGTGTTTCTCTGAGTGCAGAGATAGGCAAGTGAAAACGCTGCAGCCCTGTACTGTCGCATTCTAGTACTACTTACTTTTCAGTAACAATGCATGCAGTAGTGCATGCACTTCCTTTATGTCACTTAAAAGATTTATGGTTAGCTTTGTATCCAAAAATTTCTTTATCTTCAATTATTGTTTGTCCATGCTGTGCTTTTTTTTTCTTCTCTCAACAAAACCTACCCAAAAAGAAACCCCCATTCCCATCCATTTTCCAAACCCTAACCCTCTTCCCCCGGGCTGTGTGGTTTTGCTTGATGTGTGACTAAATGACATCAATAATTCCACACACTTACTGGGGAGGATAAGGTCATAGCAACAGTCTGGTGAAGGAATCCGAGGATATATTCTAGACTTACTCAGCTTCAGTACTATTTCTTGTAGTAGTAGCCAATGTCAAAGAAATCCAACACAAGTACAAGTTATACTTTCAATACTTTACCATTTGTTAGGCTACATTGTGGCACTGTTCTAGTGTACTGTCACCTGCTATATTCTCTATCGTACCGTTGTAATGCTACAGTAAGGACAAACCAGGTTTCATTTTCTTTTTTTCCATAGGCATGTAACTGCCACTGTGTCACACCACTTGTACCACCGCAATGAGGAGGACATTTCATCCACCCAGGATTGCCAACCTTAATCGCCATTTCCCGTGGAGCCAGTCCTGGGCCTAGCCCTACTTTCAAACACAAATTAGAGGTAAGATAAGCGTTTGGTGGGAGGTAGTACAATGGAGTATTAGGAGAGACGAGAGATTGACGGTAGTTCTACTAAAGTCCTAGGAGTCTTCAGGAAAACAAACTTACTGTTAAACCCCCACCCACCAGACTCAAAAGCAGTAAAAAACAGGTATGGTCAGATAAAGTTTCAAAAAGTATATTTTTATAGCCCTAACAAAATAATCTCCCGCAAGACCCTCCCTAACCCCAACGATTGTCCTTCAAAAGTCCCAAAAACAACCCAACTCTAAATTCCCACCCCCCAAAAGTCTCTAAAAAAGGGGCAAGGAACACTACGGCAGGGTGCTGTTGACTTTAGTGGCCAGGGCATCATACTCCTTGCGGAGGGTGGCATGGTCGAAGCAGAGGCCCTCCACCAAGTTCTTAAAGGTTAGGACCTCCTGCTCCAGGTAGGACACTCTGAGGCATAAACGGCGCATGCGTGCCTTGCAACTCCTGTGGGGGGCAGCTGCTGTCTTTGCTGCTCGGCGGTGGCGGTTGGCTTTGGTAGCCCGGCTCCGTACCGCTGGAGCACTGCACTGGCTGGCAGCCCGTGGGGGCGCGGAGGAGGATGCAGATGTCCCAGTGGATGTTGTTGTTGTACCGGTAGACTGCGTGTCCTCCTCCTCCAGGGCCACCAGCCGCCGATATTTGGCGACAGTGGCATCCAGCCTCCGTTGCCGGGCCATTCGAGCCAGCTCCCTCCTTAATGGTCTATTTGATTTGGAAGGAGCAACTATATGAAGAAAGAAAGACATAGTCTGTAACCAATGCTCCTTAAGATTAACACAAAATGATTGAGCAGAAAGTTGTGTCACAGTACAAGTAGCAAATTAAAAGCACAGTACATAACTATTGAGGACAGTATCTATCTAACCTCCCACTTCTTCATACTTGCTCTAACATTAGTGGGAGTTTAAGGAACAAATTCTACGAGCACTATGGACTTCCATTACAGTCGACTATGACGATACACCAGTCTTATTCTTCTTCTTCTCTCTTGTTTAGGAAAATTGGTACGTTATCTTATTCAAGCCGGCATAATGCCAGCGCAGTGAACTTGCACCCGAGAAAAACAGATGCACACCATGATGAGTGAGACAGACTTGCGTTACTGTACCGGTCCAGTACATGCAGGTGGTGAAGCTCTTACTTTTCTATTACGGGTGGCACTGAGAATACTCTGTTAAAAGGGCTACTGCTTAATTAATTTAGCTTTCACCCTACAGTGCAAATGGGTACTAGAAAAGGAAAATGAAGAAGCTAAGTAATCTGATTATATCACTTCACATGGGATGTATTTGATGACATATGGGATGACTTTAGGTGCTTTGGGGGTTCAACTACAAAGTCTGTTATCACTGAGGTTTGTGGAAAGTCTAACAGCGCCTATTATAATTGATAAGCTAAGCAATGCATTATTTAGTGTCCATAGTTCTGTTTGTGCAGATTTGTCCCTGCAACAGTAGTAGAATGGATTGTCCTACTATCCAAACCAAAAGTAAAGTAGTATCTTATTCTTTCTTGGTGGTCATTCACCTTTTTATTGTTGGCAATTGTCAAAGCATAAACATTTAGAAGACTTGAAAAGACATTATGGACAATCCCAGAGGACTGCACTCAGTGCATAGAGCTATTGCTGACTAGAATGGGAGTCCAATGGAATTGGAAAACAATAGTTTAGGAGGGTCAAGGGGACTATATTTATAGACCATCCAAACTCAAATACCCCTAATTAAGCTACAACGAACAAAGAAGAGTTGGAGGGTCTGTAAACCAAAAGAGCCGAGCCTATACGGTCCTGTTAAGAAGACCACACTTTTGGATTGCACTAAATCAGACCAAGTGGTCACATGACACAAGTATATGATAGATATCCTATCAGCCCACCCACTTGGCGGAGCCTCGTCATGTAGGACGTCTAACCAGAATGGTGAGTCCGAGCCCAGATGAATTGGCTAGACAACACACACTACTGGTTCATATAGTGGAAGTGTCCATGCCACAGAGTGGTGCTGAAAAAGTGCAGTGCAAACAAAAAAGAGTGAAGTGGGTGATGTTAAAATGACGGTCGAGGCAAAAGAATTTTTTTTTATTGATATTCACCAGGACGCCAGATTAAAAAGAGATGTAGGACAGTGTGAAAAAATCACTGTTTACTTTGCTGTGTTGTGGATTAGGCCAACATGTTTCTGCCAATAGGTGAAAACTACACCGGCATTCTTCAGGGCCACATACATAAGATATTGCTACTGCAAAGGTACACTCAAATAATTTTGTGTAAAGTGAAAAATGAAAAAGACAGACCAATTTATTTGTTAACGGGCTGTCAAAACTACTGGAGTGGTCATATAGACCATCCTACCGTATCCTCTCGAACCAGTAGTTGATGGAGGATGTAATCCTGTAAATAGAAACAAAAAGACAACAACTATTGTTTGTTCTTTAAACATAACAAACTAGTCACGTTGTGAGGACCATTTAGAAGACTCAGCTGGGCTAGTCCCTAGTAGAACAGCCAATCAAAATAAAGGTTGCATTTGGAGTAAACCACAGGCATTGCTGAACATAATTTTACAAAAAATAGTATAGAAGACTTACCCAGCAATATGTGGGAGTCAAGCCTCACCTCACCCGGCAACGGCTCGGAGATTGAGGCCCCGCTCTATGCACAAACAAAATACATTTAAACATGTAAGCCTAAGTGACTCAAAGGGTCTGTAAAGTATCCTAAGTCAATGCTAAGTTATAAAGTCTGTGCATGTAAAAAAACTGGTTGTATGATTGCCCGCACTGATCACAGTCCCATGGAGACCAAGAGAAGGTATAACTGCTAGTCAAAGCTAGTGTCTAGTCACTGACTGGCTGGGTCAACCAAGAGTCAGTACCCCTGTAATACTTGTTAAGTTATCAGTTTGTTGACCACTCAGAAGCAACATACAGTCAAGGAATGGGAATAAACTGTATGGCACAAAGATGAATTTATAAGGGTAGTGAGTCTGAGTGAAAAAACAGCCCAATACTAGACTGTAAGAGGACAAAAGGAACCCTGGCCTCCACCTATAACCATACTCTAATGGTAGGAAAAAGGTGAAGAAGCTCAGTCTTGAAGTGAGGCTGGGAATATAAATCAGCCTGGAGGGCTTTCCTTCTCAGAGTCAAAGTGCTCAGAGAGACCCCCAAATGTCTGAAGGAGCGTGCCGCGATCTGCCTACTCACCTCTCCGTCGGTACCTCTCGGCTAACACCAAAGCGGAAGGGGAGGCAACGAGGAGAGGTGAGGCACGCGTTTTTATACCCAACCTAATTGGAAGAAATAGGCAACAGCTGTAGTCCTATCGCTGTTGCCGATGTACGTCTAAAACATCTACTGCGCATGCGCGCCAATGCGTCGCTTTTTGGAACGAGCACCGGGCATGCGCGAAGAGATGAAGCATGCCTCCGGTGAAAGGAGATATGCCCGTAGCGGCGCTTACACAGGGCATGCGCGAAGAGGTAAACCATGCCTCAAGTTAGTGGGAATGCGCCCATAGCGCGCGCATGCCCAGTAGCATGTAAACAAAGCATGGAAAAGACTAGCGGGAAGACGATGCTGCGCTTCGTTTGCCCGTCCAATACAAAATATACTTATCGCCTGGGACAATATCAAAACGGCGACATGGGGTTGTCTGAAACGCAAAAACGCAGGCTCAGAATCGTGCATAGTCACGCACTTATGAAAAAAGTACACAATCATGGGATATTGAATAACAGGCGCTATGAGGTATGTAATGCGCCAGGATTACCGGTATTGACCAAATGTGGTGAGTCAACAATGCAGATGTAGAAGCAGTGTGTGAAAGATGTATAAAGGGCACATTATACTAGAATATTGATCAAGTTGCAAAGAATGGGTGTTAACCACGGTGGATGTGCACTGACCACTATGAGTTATGGGAACCTTGACCTACGGCAACAGAGCTGGCTGAACCCAGAGCTTAAATTGAATGGATTCAACAGCGAAGGGACCACTGCCTCACCTAGTTCTTTTGGCATGTTGGGGTAATATTAACTAATTACTGACGTGTACTACACATTGTATGGTCACTGGAGAGGATCTACATAATGTGATGTGTATAGAAAGCTATTAAGCTGAAATCTAAGAGTGTAAAGAGTGACAATTCATGAGGGTTATATTTGCATGGAGAATCCCGGATGGTCAAATGGCCAAATGTGCAATCTTAGTTAGCTACACAGACAGACTAATAAGAATAATCTAGTAATACCACAGGGAGTCATAGTCGAGGCAGGATACGAATTTAGATCCAGTCTACAAGAAGATCAAAGACGATTTAGAAAAAATCGAATGAGGAACGCTAGGAAAAAATAAGTACTCTATATTAAAATTAAAACTTACTGGGGCCAGCAAAGGAGCCCTCGCACCCTCCTCCTCTTCCTGTGTCCTCTTGCCCCTGGGGGAGCTGATGTACAACATGAAAGAAAGAAAGACCAGAAAACATGGATGATATTTGTCAACCAAATCAAACATTTCAAAAGAACAATAACAAAATATTTTGGCGAAATAGCAAATAGACAACTATTCCACTTGATATATTGACTCATGTGGTCTACTACGTTATTAGTATTGCTTGATTTGCAGACCGTCGAATTGGAAAGTTCTTATGTAACTCACTAAACAAAGTACTAAAAAGGTTTGCCTAGGATTGGCAGGCAGCAGTCCACAGCACGCGAAGTGAGAGACAAAGCGCATCGTGAATGCAGATCAGCGACAACACTAAAGTTTCCTACTACTTTAACCAGTCATTAAAATACTCAAACTATCAATCCACCACCACTATTTCTTCTTATCTCCATGTGTACAAAAGAAGGACTGGACTTGAGTCTGTAGGGGCTCATTTAGAAGCCCCTTGCGGCTCTTTTGCTCCATTGTTGCGTGACTTTTGTGACGTAGCGGCAGAACAAAAGAGGCACAATGGTGCGGCGTATATATTAACAATGTGACGCATATGGGAGATGCATCACGTTGTAAAGCCCTGCGCCATCAGGGGGCGTTCCGGCGCAAGGGAGGGCGTTCCTGCACAGGAACGCACCCTAAAAGTGGCTGAGGGAAATCTACAAGATTTCAATCAGTCACTTTAAGTACAATGATGCGTGACTCAAACCCTGCGCCTGCTTGAAGCAGACGTATGGCTTGACGCAGCATTGGGGAGATAGGGCACCCCAGAGCATTGATGGAGCTGCGCCATCGTTGCGACGCAACTCCAGCAATGCGCCCCCTTTACGGCACAGATGCGTAACACTTTGGTGACGTTTTTGGCCCATGGTGCGCCGCATTGTAAATACGGAGCACCATGGGTGATGGTGGCGTGGCGCACAATTACTGGCGCATCCCTGCTACTTTGCAGGGATGCGCCGGTAATTAAAAATCTGAACCTTAGCGTCTAGCATTACACAGTTCTTTAAACTACACTCATACATAATTTCACAGGCCAATGAAATGAACACAAAATCGAAAACAAAGAAGCATAGTAGCAACACTACTGAGAAGGAGAGCAGTGCACCTGAAATGCACAGAAGATTTTGAAATATAATTTACCTACAATGTAATGAGCAGCATTATTGCTCTTGGTAAAAAACAAAAATTTGCAATATAATAACACACATGCAGGAGAAAACAGAGTAGTAAAGAAATAGCTACTACTACTCACCAAGCCCGGGGATCTCAAGGCCAAGCAGGTCGAGCAGATCGCGTTCACGGTCCAGGACATCCATCCAGCAGTGGGTGGCCTGGTTGTAGCTGCGCCGGACCCGAGAGTGGTGGTACATGGCCCAGCACACCTTCTCCCACCGCTTCCGGCGCTCCCGGATCCCGTACTTGATACCGATCTTGCCGCCTGCCATGATGGTCCTGGGGAGGCGGCGCTGAACATAAAAAATGAGTGCGGCCACCTCCTCCGGGCTGAAGATCTCCAGGGGTGCGACTTGCACCCCCCTCAAACGCCCACCCGGGAGCCAGGCATGGGGTGCGGGACCCTTCCCCTTCTCGGGATGCTTCCCGGCTCCCTTCACCATGGTCTGGGTAGAAAGGAAGCTAAATAATAAAGAAAATAGAATAGGGAAGAGAAGAAAAGTAAAGAGTTTAAAAAAGTAGTTTAAAATTAACCAAAAGTAGCAGAAAACACAAAAATATAGAGCTAGAAAAATAGAGAGATAGATAATAAGTAAAATAGATTAAAAAAAACTTCAAACAAGCAAAGGATGGCAGAGATACAGAGAGGATACAAAAAGCATGCCCAGAACCATAGCAATGAATGAGAAACAAAATGGCCGCCCCCGTTCACGACCGCGCGGGTAAGTTCGCGCGAGATTTTCCTCACGAACACACGCAAAATTGTACTAGCGAGCCGCACACTTTGCGAGATTACACTTCGCGCCCAGAAACGGAAATACGTCATGAAAACAAGATGGCCGCGCCCTTGAATGACCGCGAGGGTAACTTCGCGCCTTGCGCTACAAGCGGCTCGCTAAAACGCACAAAACCTTGCGAACTAACATGCCGCAAAATAAACAAATCGCATATTCGCACAAATTTGCGGCTTCCAAATCCGATCTCGCGCAAGAAAAACGAGTTTTGCAAAACTGAAAGCACTCAGCAGGTGCAAGAGTTCAAACTCATCATTAGTAACCATTCCCTGTAGTGCTTCCTGACTGGGGCCCCTCCAGAGTTCAGTTGCTAGTTGCAACAATTGTATGACCCTGCTCTGACCCTCACAGCTGGCTCATAGAATAGCTACAAGTAGGCCACAAAGGTCCTGGAAAAAAGAATTGCACTGCAACAGAAAGCAAATTACTGATAAGGAAGCAGGTGCCAGACCTGGAATTTTAAAACAGTGATTCATTAATAAACCAACCCCAAATTAATTCATGTCAGTTGAAGCAGGGCAGGTGTGCTTGCTTTTCCCCACCATAATCTACAGTGATGATGAACCAGAGGGTGGCATTGATGTACCAGAGGGTGGCATGGGTGAAACAGAGGGTGGCAGTGGTGAAACAGAGGGTGCTGGAAACCTGAGATCATGAAACAGACGTAGAAACAACATAGTCGCGACCGTTGCGAGCCGACAAGTAAGTTTGCAATTGCGAACTGGTACCAAACCCTCGCAAACTGGCAGAAACCCTTGCGAACACAAAAAAAAATTCCGCAAATTCGCGAGAATTCGCGGATTTTGCAGATTGCGAGTTCGTAAATTCGCAAAATTCGTAAACGCCAGATTCGCAAAATTCGCCCATGCTTAATGAAGACACTGATACTCACAAAGTGCGATTTTGATCATTGAAAGATGGCCGCCACAATGAATGAATTGTATAGACTGTGGCGTTTTTTATTTCTTTTAATGCACGTGACCGAGTGTCACAATGAAACTTTATTTAAATGCTCATATAATGTAAAGTAGGTTTACAATGACGAAGGCGGAAACGCCAAAACGCGTTTGTTAAACCCCCTTTGAAAACTGCAATGCTATGAATAAATATGGCATGTGAACTGCGCAAAACAGCATGAGTGCTCTTTATTGGAAAACAGTCCGAGAAATAGGGACCAAGTGTTTTGGATAAAAATAGGCACTCCACCGTGTGGTAAGAGGCACCCGTGGTGAAGTGGAGCAGTGGTTGGTGGAAGAGAGTCAAGGAATATTTGTATTTATACAGATATGCAGATTATATATGTTTATATATGTATGTATATATATATATATATATGAAAGCTCCACTCGCACCAGCCTGTTGCACTCCAAGGCGGGTGCCTGCCAGTCGGGGGTGCACCCGACAACAATATCCGCTCCAACAGTCCCTCCCCGCAATGCTCGGGAATCAGGAGGCAGCACTCCAAAGATAGGTTAGCACAAAGTTTAATCTCACAAAAACGCGCTTTCGGCACTCGGCCTTCCTCAGTTATGAGACAGTGAGACGTTACACCCGTCATTCATTTAAACACCACACGTTACGTAATGAATAGACATAGAAATAGGACTCAAATTAGATTAGGCATCCGCCATCTTGGAATGGGATTGATATACATAATGAATACATTGTGTATAGACCAATAAGTCAAATTATATTACAAAAATCAAAGTTATATATGAGAAGCCCAAATTGGCTAAGATAACTACACAATGTAATACATTTCCGTGAGTCATCGCTTAATCTCGCCCTGGATGGGCATAAACCATTCATTGTATTAGTAACGTGAAAATCAGTTCATCATCATTATGGAAAGAGACCATCAGAAAAAGCAATGATGCAGTCAATCCATTATAATCAACAATTCAAATTTTGTAGTAATCATACTAAGTGAACAGCTAAGTCCTCATGCATATTTAGTCCAGTAGGCATTTTGCTCAACAAGTCTATGATGTACCGCAATTCTAATCGCCTTAACTTCAAGAGTCTATCTCCGCCCCTGGCATTGACTGGGACAGAATCTAAGCAGAAGAAGGTTAATAATTCCCTGTTGCGTGCATGCTCTTTGTCAAAGTGTCTGGCAACTGGGTAGCTCACGTCTGCATTTTGGATGGCTCTCTGGTGTTCTAAAATCCTTAGCTTCACCGGATTGGTTGTACTGCCCACATACCTTCTGCCACACGGACATGTCAGACAGTACACCACATAAGGCGTGGTACAAGTGAGGAACGTTTGTATTCTCTTCAGTTCTTTGACACCTGGTATGCTGTATTGAGTGATGGGTTTGCTTCCTTTGCACGCCTTACAGCGTCCGCAGGGAAAGAAACTCTTCATAGGTTCTATTTTTGGTTTGGACTTTAGTTCCTCATGGTGACTATGAACCAAATAGTCTTTTAGTGCTCTGGCTTTCCTGAAAGTCACTAGAGGATAGGAGGGCAAATCTTGTTTTATGGCACTATCCGTCATCAGGATATTCCATTGTTTACGCAAAATACGTTTGATTTCGTAGGAATTTCTAGAGTAGGTGGTGATAAGCCGAAATTGTCCAGTGTCTGTTTTTTTTATTATGCAATTTTTCTTCCAGCAACTTACTCCTCTCCAGACTATCAACTTTACTTAAGGCTTGTCTGAGTACCCCAGCTGTGTACCCTCTTGCTTTAAACCTTTGTATACAGTTGCTAGCTGCTTTCCTGAACTCGTCATCTTTGGTGTTGTTCCTCTTTATCCTCAATAGTTCACCATATGGTATACTATTAACCAAGCTCCTGGGATGTCCGCTGGTAGCATACAACGTAGAATTGCCAGCGGTGGCTTTGCCAAAGAGCTTGGTATGGAGACTACCATCCTCAACAAAAACAGTCAAATCCAAATAGTTTACTTCCTTTTGGCTGATTTCTCCTGTAAATCTCAAATTGTTGTTATTGTCGTTGAGTACCTCTAGATATTCTTCAGCTACTCCCACTGACCCTTCAATGATGATAAACAGGTCGTCTATGTAACGGTACCAACATTTCACAAGGTCATTCCATTTTTTGTTGGCTTGAGACCAAGCCACCTGCTCTTCCCAATGCCCCACGAATAAATTCGCGAAGCTCGGGGCTGAACAAGTGCCCATCGCTACACCTGTTAGCTGTTCATAGAGGTTTTTGCCAAAGAGGAAAATGTTGTTGTTGAGGCAGAATCTTAGGAATGACGGGTGTAACGTCTCACTGTCTCATAACTGAGGAAGGCCGAGTGCCGAAAGCGCGTTTTTGTGAGATTAAACTTTGTGCTAACCTATCTTTGGAGTACTGCCTCCTGATTCCCGAGCATTGCGGGGAGGGACTGTTGGAGCGGATATTACCTACTGGCGATAGCCAGTAGGTATATATAGTTAGGATTTTTTTCCTATGGGATTTTTGAAAATTCTATGTCGAATAACTTTGGCTTATGAGGACAGAATTGGCTGAAATTTTCAGGAAAATGGAACATTTTGTTTCTGAGCAGCCCCTGAAAATTTGGGGGCGTTTCGTCAAGGGGGGGGCGAGAAAAAAGGGGGGTCCCAAAACGTGTTTTTCCCATGCAATTTTCCATAGGGCGGTTGGCCTCACTTTTAGCCTGAACGGCTGAATGGATTTACACCAAACTTGGCAAAATTGTAGGGACTGGTAGCCCGATGTGCCTTTGCTATGTCTCAAGATATAGGCTCCAGTGGTTTTTACGAAAATTAACTTTGAAAAATATATATTGGGCTACATTGGGCTATATATATGTTGGAGCCCAAATGTAGCCCAATGTAGCCCAATGTAGCCCAAAGATGGCCACCAGAGACAAAAAAAAACAAATGTAGCCCAAATATCAGCCAGATGTAGCCCAACTATAGCCCAATGACAGATTGTCCCAGAGTGTTCTAAAGAACAACTAGAGTGCTAACAGTCCTACTTATTACAAAGGTATGGCACACATGAAGCCATCTTGATTGGAATAAAGTGGTAACTCTTAAAACATTTAATTTAAAAAGGAACAAAATGAGGGGGTTCATTTTGCCATAGAAAGTATGATTAGCGAATATATGACGAAATCCCGCATACCATCAGTCCGCAAAAAAAATCCCGCATGTACTATTAGGCTGCAAATTAAAATAACGAAAACTTTTAGAACGAATATGCCTTTAGCATACACTAAACAACTAAACTACCCTAAACCCTAAAACACTACCCCCAGCATGACCCTACACTACACAAACAGTACAACACTACCCTAAACCCTAAAACACTACCCCCAGCATGACCCTACACTACACAAACACTACAACACTACCCTAAACCCTAAAACACTACCCCCAGCATGACCCTACACTACACAAACACTACAGCACTACCCTAAACCCTAAAACACTACTCTCAGCATGACCCTACACTACACAAACACTACAACACTACCCTAAACCCTAAAACACTACCCCCAGCATGACCCTACACTACGCAAACACTACAACACTACCCAAAACCCTAAAACACTACACCCCAGCATGACCCTACACTACGCAAACAATACAACACTACCCTAAACCCTAAAACACTACCCCCAGCATGACCCTACACTACACAAACACTACAACACAACCCTAAACCCTAAAACACTACCCCCAGCATGACCCTATACTACGCAAACACTACAACACTAACCTAAATCCTAAAACACTACCCCCAGCATGACCCTACACTACACAAACACTACAACACTACCCAAAACCCTAAAACACTACACCCCAGCATGACCCTACACTACGCAAACACTACACTACCCTAAACCCTAAAACACTACCCCCAGCATGACCCTACACTACGCAAACACTACAACACTACCCAAAACCCTAAAACACTACACCCCAGCATGACCCTACACTACGCAAACACTACAACACTACCCTAAACCCTAAAACACTACCCCCAGCATGACCCTACACTACGCAAACACTACAACACTACCCTAAACCCTAAAACACTACCCCCAGCATGACCCTACACTACGCAAACACTACAACACTACCCTAAACCCTAAAACACTACCCCCAGCATGACCCTACACTACGCAAACACTACAACACTACCCTAAACCCTAAAACACTACCCTCAGCATGACCCTACACTACGCAAACACTACAACACTACCCAAAACCCTAAAACACTACCCCCAGCATGACCCTACACTACGCAAACACTACAACACTACCCAAAACCCTAAAACACTACCCCCCAGCATGACCCTACACTACGCAAACACTACAACACTACCCAAAACCCTAAAACACTACCCCCAGCATGACCCTACACTACGCAAACACTACAACACTACCCTAAATCCTAAAACACTACCCCCAGCATGACCATACACTACGCAAACACTACAACACTACCCAAAACCCTAAAACACTACACCCCAGCATGACCCTACACTACGCAAACACTACAACACTACCCTAAACCCTAAAACACTACCCCCAGCATGACCCTACACTACGCAAACACTACCCAAAACCCTAAAACACTACACCCCAGCATGACCCTACACTACGCAAACACTACAACACTACCCTAAACCCTAAAACACTACCCCCAGCATGACCCTACACTACGCAAACACTACAACACTACCCTAAACCCTAAAACACTACCCCCAGCATGACCCTACACTACGCAAACACTACAACACTACCCTAAACCCTAAAACACTACCCTCAGCATGACCCTACACTACGCAAACACTACAACACTACCCAAAACCCTAAAACACTACCCCCAGCATGACCCTACACTACGCAAACACTACAACACTACCCAAAACCCTAAAACACTACCCCCAGCATGACCCTACACTACGCCAACACTACAACACTACCCAAAACCCTAAAACACTACCCCCAGCATGACCCTACACTACGCAAACACTACAACACTACCCAAAACCCTAAAACACTACACCCCAGCATGACCCTACACTACGCAAACACTACAACACTACCCAAAACCCTAAAACACTACACCCCAGCATGACCCTACACTACGCAAACACTACAACACTACCCAAAACCCTAAAACACTACTCCCAGCATGACCCTACACTACGCAAACACTACAACACTACCCAAAACCCTAAAACACTACCCCCAGCATGACCCTACACTACGCAAACACTACAACACTACCCTAAACCCTAAAATACTACACCCCAGCATGACCCTACACTACGCAAACACTACAACACTACCCAAAACCCTAAAACACTACCCCCAGCATGACCCTACACTACACAAACACTACAACACTATCCTAAACCCTAAAACACTATGCCCAGCATGACCCTACACTACGCAAACACTACAACACTACCCTAAACCCTAAAACACTAGCCCCAGCATGACCCTACACTACGCAAACACTACAACACAACCCTAAACCCTAAAACACTACCCCCAGCATGACCCTACACTACGCAAACACTACAACACTACCCTGAACCCTAAAACACTACCCCCAGCATGACCCTACACTACGCAAACACTACAACACAACCCTAAACCCTAAAACACTACCCCCAGCATGAACCTACACTAAACAACCACCACAACTCTACACTACACTAACACAACACTACACTACACAACACTACACTACACTACACAATCACTAACCCACGAAAAAATTAACACAAACCCACTTACCTCTCTCGTCATCGTGGTTTTCACAACGCAAATGCATTTACCATACATGCCTTTAAAACGTAATTCTTTGTAAAGGCATGCGCGATAAATGCACATGCGTTTTGAAAAAATGCGGGATAATGGTATGCGAGCTCAATGACCTTGCGGGATAATGGTATGCGGACTGAAAGTCTGCGGGATAAAAAATGCGGGAAAATGGCTGCAAACCATGATTAGCAGCAGACTTCCCTGGTGAGCACTAGCTTTACTACAGTGATCTAATGAGCAACTAGAGTGCTAACATTCAGAATTTATGGCAAATGTGTGACACATCCGAATGCCTTCTTGATAGAACCAAAGTAAACAAGCATTGAAAATGCAATAGATCTCGCCCTCGTTTAAGTTAAAGCCATTCTGTTTGTAATGAGGTGGCTTTTTAGCTTTGCTTTTATTAGTGTTTTTAAAACTTTCATGTAAATAACATGCATATGTATGCATATATGTATATGTATGCATGCATTTATATTTATATAGATATGCAGATTACATATGTTTATATATGTATATTACCTACTGGCGATAGCCAGTGGGTATATATAGTTAGGATTTTTTCTCTATGGGATTTCTGAAAATTCTATGTCTAATAACTTTGGCGTTTGTGGACGGAATTGGCTAAAATCTTCAGGAAAATTGCACATTTTTTTCCTGAGCAGCCCCTGAAAATTTGGTGGGGTTTCGTGAAGGGGGGGCCAAGAACAAAGGGGGGTCCCAAAACGCGTTTTTCCCATTCATTTTTCCATAGGGCGGTTGGACTCACTTTTAGCTCGAACGGCTGAATAGATTTACATGAAACTTGGCAAAATTGTAGATATGGTTTGCCCGACGTGCCTTTGCTATGTCTCAATATATGTACTCCAGTGGATTTTGAGAAATTAACGTTTAAAAAAATATATATATCTGTGACAGCGCTCCGGTTAGCTCCCCGGATCGCGTACCTGACGCGTAACGGAACTTCGCGAAGCAAATCTGATTGGCTCTCCGGTGTCTGTCAACATTCTAAACAAACCGGAGCGGCCGCCATCTTGTCTCTCGGTACGATCGAGAGACAAGATGTGGTGAAAAACGAAGGGGGAAATGAAGGAAAGGGGGCAAGGTAGACCACTCCTGACCCCCTAGGATTGAGGAGGGGGATATTAAAGTGCCCCGCGGGGCAAAAAATTTTGCGATTTTACGCCGTAGAGGCGCGTCCCGGTACGCGAACCGGGCAGCTCACCGGGCAGCTAACCGGGCAGCTAACCGGCAGCGTAGCTGTCAACATTGTAAACAGTTCAGAGCGGCCGCCATCTTGTCTCTCGGTAGGTTCGAGAGACAAGATGTGGTGAAAAAAGAAAGGGGAAATGAAGGAAAGGGGGCAAGGTAAACCCCTCCTGACCCCCTAGGATTGATGAGGGGGATATTAAAGTCCCCCGCGATTTTTCGCGGTAGAGGCGCTTCCCGGTACGCGAACCGGGCAGCTAACCGGCAGCGTAACGGGAGTCCGCCATCTTGTGCTTTTGGAGCGTCCGGTTCGCGTACCGGGTAGCGTCCCGGTAAGCGTAACAAGGGGAAAACCAAGAGAAACAGTAAAAAAAAAATTAAGGGAATAGATTTCCAGCAAACTTGGCAAAATTGTAGGGACTGTTTGTTTGATGTGCCTTTGCAAGGCCTCAAGATATGTGCACGTGTGGATTTTGTCTAATTAAGGTTAAAAAAAATATATATCTGTAAGCGTGCTCCGGCACGCTTACGTTACGGGTTTTGTTTGCGCTGCAGAACCGATACGTCACGGTTATGCGACGCGTCATGAGGCGTCTCACGTGGCTACGTGATACGTCACGTAATAAAGAATATATTTTACAGCTATAGATATTAGCTTTTAAAAAACCAATGAAATTCACTGAAAAAACCATAGGTTATAGACCATATATAGTTAGGAATTTGCATTTACAAAACCTTGAAAATTCACTGAAAAAACCATAGGTTAGAGACCATATATAGTTAGCTGGACATTTTATTGACATAAAACCAATGAAATTCCATATATAGTTAGTTGCACTAACTATATATCGCGCACCCGCAATCCACTGCTGATGATGTCACATATTACATCATTCATGACATGGTCAGTGACATCACTGATGACATCTCAAATGACATCACTGATGACATCTCAAATGACATCACTGATGACATCACTGATGACATCTCATTTGACATTACTGATCACATCACTGATGATATCATTCATGTGATAATACGATGAACCTCTTCAGACTCTAATATAACCTTAGATACAATCAGTGTAAACAGACACTCACAGACTGTCACTCATCCATGGAGTTACTCACACACCTAGTCAGTCATGCAAAGAATCAATCACACCTCCATTTCCTCAACTATACAGTTATACAAACTTTACTTATTCAAACATATACTAACACATATTTACTCTCTTATACAATCCCTGATACAAGTTCACAATGATCCATACAGCCACTCACACATTCACTGGCTCTTATGCACAGTTATTTATATATGTCAACTCTCACATGTACTGTGTTTTACATATGTACTTACTTTGACATGCAGCACTGAGATATCCATTCACTCACCAATACACTCATGCACACAGTCAACCGCCCATACAGCTGTTTCCACATGCACTTTTGAAACCATACATCTAGTGAATCAACTGCTCACACATCTATGCACAGAGTCATACACCTCCCAGCCACCCACACACACACTCAGTCTCCCATACAAATACTTGGGCAACCAATCAATAACCCATATAGTTACTCATATAGCTACTTATCAACACATGCAACAGTTTACAGAAGAACATAAATAATGATTGCCAAATTAAGACACTTTAATCACTAACCCATGCACTCAGTGAAACACATTTAATCATTCTCTCATACAGTCAGTCATGCACCTACTAAATCCTTCATCCAGACACTTATACATCCACTCATTCTTCAATATGTAAGACATATTTTAACTTTACAGAAACATACAGTCACTGGATGTTGTCATCAGTGATGTCATCAGTGATGTCATTTGAGATGTCATCAGTGATGTCATCAGTGATGTCACTGACCATGTCATGAATGATGTAATATGTGACATCATCAGCAGTGGATTGCGGGTGCGCGATATATAGTTAGTGCAACTAACTATATATGGAATTTCATTGGTTTTATGTCAATAAAATGTCCAGCTAACTATATATGGTCTCTAACCTATGGTTTTTTCAGTGAATATATATATATATATATATATGTATGTATATATATATATATATATATATATATATATATATATATATATATATATATATATATATATATATACATACATATATATAAATGTATATGCATATATATGTGTATATGTGTGCGTGTAGAGCGAGGTAGAGAGGTAGAGGTGTAGAGGTAGTGAGGTAAAGGTAGAGAGGTAGAGACTAGTAGAGAGAGAAGTAGAGACAGGTAGAGAGGTAGAAAGGTAGAGAGTAGAGAGTGAGTGATAGAGAGTAGAGAGTGAGTAGTAGAGAGTAGTATAGAGCAGTAGAGAGAGTAGCAGAGCGTGAGTAGTAGAGAGTAGTAGAGTGAATAGTAGAGTGAGTAGTAGAGAGTGATTGTGGAAAGGCCACCGTACCTGCAGTAGCGAAGCGGCCTCCTCGCGCGGGGAGGGGTCCGTCTAACATAGATGATGCCTTGTTCCCTCTCCATAGGACTTCTTCTCTATCTCTCCCACTGCAGGGTTACCGAGGTCAGAAACCGGAAGACGGATACCCGGATACAGTTCTACATGAACCCGGAAGTCCCGCCCCGACTACATCCCGGAAGGTATAAAAACCAGCGAACCACAACGAAGGGGGTTCCAACCCGCGGACTTGTAACAGGAGGCAGCAAGGAAGGAACCGGAGCTGAGAGAGAGAGACGAGGAGTCGGAGATCCAACCGGAAGAAGTGGAGGAGGACGCCGACGGCGACGTGTGGTCTGAGGACTGGTGGAGTCCTCAGGAGGTTGCTGGAGAGCGGCCGCAACTCACCAGGGAGTTGCGGCGGGCCACGTGAGTAACCGTCATCCGTCTCTGTGTGCCGTTTGTAGATAGTTGTAATTAAGTGTAAATAATATAGCGCTGCACCTACTTGAGCACGAGAGCACTGTATATATATATATAGATAGACCCCCACCTTCCTACACCTCGAGCACCCTGTCGACCCTTGGTCTCCCTTCCTATTTGTCGGCCTCTTTCACCTCCCCGTCTTACCCGTCCCTCACTTTCCACTTTCTGTATCCCCACCCCTGGTGTCGGTGGTAGTTGTACAGACCGAGAGGACTGAAAGACTAACGGTCCTCTATTTTTTTCTCTCGCCCCAAACCTCCGAGGCTCACCAACAGAAGTCAAAGACCCAACGGCATTACAGAGAGGGAAGCCTTATACCATCCGGAGGACATCAGCCCAGCAGCCGGAGCCCTTCCCTTCCCTCACCGACCGGACGTCTCCACTACCTCGGACTTCCCCAGGAGAACCCCATCGATCCCCTTTTGTTCAGAGACTTATAAGCCACACCTACCTGTATCTATAATAAAAACTCGCTAAACATAGCGCACTATATCTGGCCTCCCCGCCTGTTATTCTGGCCCGCCGAATCCCACACCCCACAAGTGGTGTCAGAAGTGGGATCACCCGGAGGCATGGAGGCCGCAGTCAAGAAGCTGGCTGAAAGCCAGGAGCAGCTCGGACAAGTGATGGAACGATTCCTGAAGACCGCTGAGGACGACCGGGGCCAACTCCACGACGTCCTGAAAGGGCAAGGAACTGCCCAGGACCAGGCTCTAGGGAAGCTCACGGAGGCAATGGGACAGCAGAGGCCTCTGGCTCCCTTACCGTCGGTCGTCCTCCAAAAGTATGTCGCGGGGGAAGACCCCGACTTCTTCTTCACGAATTTCGAAAGATTGGCTCAAGCGGCTAAATGGCCTGAAGATCGCTGGGGTCATTACTTGGGTCCGTTGCTGACCGGGGAGTTACAATCAGCCTATCAACAGGCCAACATACAGGGGCAGACGCCGTATGCCGACATTAAAAAGTGCATCCTCGAGCGTCTGGGGATAGACGAGGAATCCTACAGGATCCGCCTACGACAAGTACGAGAGGGGCCCCAAGAGACTCCTCGGGCCCTCTCTTATCGCATTCAGGACCTAACATCCCGGTGGTTGAAAACTACTACGTCCACTAAAGAGGAGATAGTCGCTAAAATAAACCTGGAACAATTCCTCGCCTCCCTTCATCCGAGCACCCAAAAGTGGGTGCGGCAGCATGCTCACCTGACGCTCGAACGGGCAGTCGAGATCGCCAGTGCCTACAGCAAAGCCCAAGAAGTTCAGAAGAACAAGGAAGAACATCTCCCTCGCGGCCCACATGGAAGCCACATCCGGCCCCCTCGGCCACCCGTACCCCGAAAAGCAGAACCTGCTCCTTTCGTGCCCTATCCGATGATGCCTCGACCAAACCCACCGGGACCACAATGTTACCACTGCGGTGGTTTTGGACACATTGCCCGTCACTGCCCCCAGAAGGAGGAGCCTATGGAAATCGGGGTGACTCGGAACTATGTGTGTCTCACCGCAGGAGCCTCACCCCCACCGTTTAGGTGTCCTGTGAAAATCAACAACCAACCCCTTATGGCGCTGGCCGACACTGGATGTAGACACAGCGTGGTACGACCTCAGGACATACCGAAACCCGTCTGCCCTGTCACAGGGTCAGTAGCCATCAAGTGCGTACATGGAGACACCAAAAGCTATCCCACAGCACGAGTCACAGTACAAACCAGTACTGACCACGGAAGAACCCTGAATGTAGGACTGATCCCTAACCTGCCAGAACAAGCCATTCTGGGTAGTGATTATAGTGGACTTCCTCTTCTCCTAAGAGACACTACCGACTCCCTGGAAAAGTGGTGGAAGGAAGCCCCCTTTTCCCAAAAGCACCCCTTGAGTCCCTCTCCCGAGAAGCAGGCCAAAACGAAAAACCAAAAGAAAAAGGAAAGAAGGAGGTACACAGAAGCATATCCAGTACAAGAGGCGCAGCATCCCTGGGAAACGGACCGTGAATTTAGAGCTGCACAGCAAGAAGATCCCATCCTGCAACATGCCTGGGGCCAGGCCCTTGACAACGAGGACCCGCTACATGTAGGTCCCTACTTCTTCCGGTCTAGGGGCTTGTTGTATCGAAAAGCGGACCCCCAGAAACCTCCACAGTTAGTTATTCCGGTTCCATTCAGGGACAAGGTGTTGTTCCTTGCGCATAGTCATCTCCTGGGCGGCCACTTCGGGGAAGAGAAGACAGGACAGGCAATACTCGAAAAGTTCTACTGGCCGGGAGTGTATAGCCAAATCAAACAATATTGCAAGGAGTGTGCCATCTGTCAAAGGAATAGCCGCTACAGACCCCCGAAGGCACCCCTCCGGCCCCTCCCTCTCATAGACATACCCTTTAGCCGGGTAGGAATGGACCTTATCGGGCCCATGTTGCCCTCCAGGAGCGGTTGTCGATATGCATTGGTGGTGGTGGACTATGCCACGCGCTTCCCGGAAGCTGTTGCCCTAAAACATCCCACCACCCAGAACATAGCGAAAGCCCTGGTCTCTATCTTTTCCCGGGTAGGATTTCCACGAGAAATTTTAACGGACCAAGGAACCCCATTCGTGTCCGCCTTGATGCGCCAGGTATGCTCCCAGCTAGGTATCAAGCAGCTGAGAACCTCAGCGTACCACCCCCAGACGGATGGGTTACTGGAACGCTACAACGCCACCCTAAAAGCCACTCTGAAAAAGTTATTGGATTTGGAAAGCAAGCGGTGGGAAGAGATGTTGCCCCTGGCACTGTTCGCTATCCGGTGCAAAACCCAAAGTAGCACCGGATATTCCCCATATGAACTGTTGTATGGAAGACCTCCCCGAACCCTCCTAGATATGGCCCGCGAGGCTTGGGAGGCAGAACCTGATCGTACCCGGCCCCTTCCCGAGTATGTGGACAATCTAAAGACCCATCTCACCCAAGTCCGGGACATTGTACGGCAACACATGGAAAAGGCCCAAACCTCCCAAAAACAACAGTACGATAAGGGTGCCAAGAAGAGGGTCTTGGCTGTTGGCGATCTGGTGTTGTTACTACTACCCTCCTCTGACCACAAGCTCCTAGGGCAATGGCAGGGACCATTCACCGTCCTTCGTCAGGTAACCCCCGTCACCTATGAAGTAGAGACCGAGCCTACCCGAGGAGTCCGACAGATCTACCACATCAATCTCTTAAAGAAATGGGAGGGGCCCCGACCTGTCCTATCTGGTGAACCGGTGCGTAACCCCATGTCCTTTGAGGGTTGCATAGATCCGGATCTACCCCCATCATTGACAGAAGAACTAAAAACCATGTTGTCACCGGTACAGAACGTCTTCTCCTCCCTGCCAGGACGTACAACACTAGTGGAACACGCCATCCAGACTGATCCGGGGGTAACTGTGAGACAACGGCCTTATCGGGTCCCGGAAGCACGCAGAAACATAATAAAGAAGGAAACAGAACAGATGTTACAGATGGGCATTATCGAGCCGTCGGTTAGCAGCTGGAACTCTCCAATAGTACTGGTCCCCAAACCCGACGGCTCGGTGCGGTTCTGTATTGACTTCCGAGCAGTAAACAAAGTCTCACGATTTGATTCCTACCCCCTTCCACGGGTTGATGAGATGGTGGAAAGAATAGGAGCCGCAAAATACATTAGCACGCTCGACTTATGCAAGGGGTACTGGCAGATACCCCTGAAGGATGACGACAAACGGAAGACTGCCTTCTCTACCCCTGAGGGCTTATTTCAGTTCAGAGTAATGCCTTTCGGCTTACACGGCGCCCCTGCCACTTTTCAGAGGGCCATGAACAGGGTCCTACAGCCCCACTCCCACTATGCTGGGGCTTATTTGGATGATATAGTGATCCACAGCAATACCTGGGACCAACATTTAGGGCACCTCCGGGCAGTGGTGGCCGCTCTGGGCAACAGTGGGTTTACTATAAACCCGGCCAAAACGACCTTGGCCGCACAAAGTGTCAAGTACCTAGGCTATCTTTTAGGGGAAGGTCTCATCCGACCCCAAGACAACAAGATAGAGGCCATCCGCTCCATACCCTTCCCTCAGACCAAAACAGAACTCAGGGCCTTTCTGGGGCTTCTGGGGTATTACCGGCGGTTCATACCGAACTTTTCCCAAACAGCTGTACCCCTGACAGATCTGCTAAAGAAAAGTACCAAAACAGAAGAAGCCCTAAGACATCCCTCAGTGTCCTTACTGCAGGCCTTCGAAGCTTTAAAACAGGCCCTCCTATCCAGACCAGTCCTTGTAAGCCCTGACTATAGCCAACCATTCATCCTCCAAACGGATGCCTCCAATCAGGGGTTGGGGGCCGTCCTGTCCCAGAGAGACACAAGCGGGAATGAAAGGCCCATTCTGTACATAAGCAGGAAGCTCTACCCCAGAGAAATGAACTATGCCTGTGTAGAGAAGGAGGCGTTAGCTATAAAGTGGGCAGTGGACAGTCTCCGTTATTACCTAGAGGGGAGGGAATTCGTGCTCTACACGGACCATGCCCCTCTGGCGTGGATGGCCCGCAACCGAGGCCACAACGACCGTGTCCTTAGGTGGTTCCTTTCCCTTCAGCCCTATAGGTTCACAACTGAACATAGGAAAGGGGCAGAACAGGGAAATGCGGATTACCTCTCCCGCTTTCCCTGTTCTCCCACCCCCACAAGAAAGACAGCTAGGGAAAGGGGATGTGGAAAGGCCACCGTACCTGCAGTAGCGAAGCGGCCTCCTCGCGCGGGGAGGGGTCCGTCTAACATAGATGATGCCTTGTTCCCTCTCCATAGGACTTCTTCTCTATCTCTCCCACTGCAGGGTTACCGAGGTCAGAAACCGGAAGACGGATACCCGGATACAGTTCTACATGAACCCGGAAGTCCCGCCCCGACTACATCCCGGAAGGTATAAAAACCAGCGAACCACAACGAAGGGGGTTCCAACCCGCGGACTTGTGGCAGGAGGCAGCAAGGAAGGAACCGGAGCTGAGAGAGAGAGACGAGGAGTCGGAGATCCAACCGGAAGAAGTGGAGGAGGACGCCGACGGCGACGTGTGGTCTGAGGACTGGTGGAGTCCTCAGGAGGTTGCTGGAGAGCGGCCGCAACTCACCAGGGAGTTGCGGCGGGCCACGTGAGTAACCGTCATCCGTCTCCGTGTGCCGTTTGTAGATAGTTGTAATTAAGTGTAAATAATATAGCGCTGCACCTACTTGAGCACGAGAGCACTGTATATGTATATAGATAGACCCCCACCTTCCTACACCTCGAGCACCCTGTCGACCCTTGGTCTCCCTTCCTATTTGTCGGCCTCTTTCACCTCCCCGTCTTACCCGTCCCTCACTTTCCACTTTCTGTATCCCCACCCCCTGGTGTCGGTGGTAGTTGTACAGACCGAGAGGACTGAAAGACTAACGGTCCTCTATTTTTTTCTCTCGCCCCAAACCTCCGAGGCTCACCAACAGAAGTCAAAGACCCAACGGCATTACAGAGAGGGAAGCCTTATACCATCCGGAGGACATCAGCCCAGCAGCCGGAGCCCTTCCCTTCCCTCACCGACCGGACGTCTCCACTACCTCGGACTTCCCCAGGAGAACCCCATCGATCCCCTTTTGTTCAGAGACTTATAAGCCACACCTACCTGTATCTATAATAAAAACTCGCTAAACATAGCGCACTATATCTGGCCTCCCCGCCTGTTATTCCGGCCCGCCGAATCCCACACCCCACAGTGATAAGTAGAGAGTAGTAGAGAGTAAGTAGTAGAGTGAGTAGTAGAGAGCAGTAGAGAGTGAGTAGTAGAGAGTAGTACAAAGTGAGTAGTAGAGAGTGAGTAGTAGAGAGTGAGTAGTAGAGAGTGAGTAGCAGGGAGAGAGAATAGTATTGAGTAGTAGAGAGTAAGTAGTAGAGTGAGTAGTAGAGAGTAGTAGAGAGAGTAGTAGAGAGTGAGTAGTAGAGAGTAGTAGAGAGTAAGTAGTAGAGTGAGTAGTTGAGAGTGAGTAGTAGAGAGTAGTAGAGAGAGAGAAGTAGAAAGTGAGTAGTAGAGAGTGAGAAGTTGAGAGTGAGTAGTAGAGAGTAGTAGAGTGAGTAGTAAAGAGTGAGTAGTAGAGAGAGAGTAGTAGAGAGTGAGTAGTAGAGAGTAGTAGAGAGTGAGTATTAGAGAGTAGTAGATAGTGAGTAGTAGAAAGAGAGTAGTAGAGTAGTAGAGAATGAGTAGTAGAGAGTGAGTATTACAGAGTAGTGGAGTAGTAGAGAGTAAGTAGTAGAGAGTAGTGGAGAATATTCCAAAGTTTGGCACAGCACCACTTGCACAATAAGTCCAATCAAATCATATCACTTAGAGTCCTTATTGAAGCGCTGAATCTTGGTGTATATTCAAATGCTTTTAAGTTTATGTACCACAGCCAGCCGACATGTTTCGTTCTGTACAACAGAACTTCTTCAGGGCGTTCTTATTTCCTTCAAGTTATGTCGGTATCCTGTTGTCATATAACTAGATATTTCTTCCAAATATTAGACGAGACGTAAGTACATTCTTATTCAAAGTGAATAGGTATCAATTTTACCCACACAATTCGGGCAGACTTGAGTAATTTATAGCATCCTCAAAGTCAGTCTTTCAAAAATTCCAAAGTATAGGACATGAAAATCCAAATCCAAATGTTTCCCAAGAAAAGTCATTTTCAATCGTTCGGAATATTGGCATTTGGGCAGATATGACCCAGGGACCCCCGGTATGCAAGGGGAATTAGTTCCCCCTCGGCAAACGTGCCAGTGGCCTGCGTTGCCGACAGTTGTAAAAATTGGCATAGCCTCATTACACCTCTGTGCAATGCAGCCCCCTGGTGCATACTGGAGGTTCCAGAAGGGCTAGTTGGCCCCCAGGGACCCCCAGTATGCAAGGGGAATTAGTGCCCCCTCTTCAAACATGCACGGGGGCTGCGTTGCAGAGAGGTGTAAAAAAGGGTGTGGCCTCATTACACCTCTCTGCAATACAGCCCCCTGGCGCATACTGGAGGCTCCTGGTGGGCTAGTTTGCCCCCAGGGGCCCCCAGTATGCAAGGGGAATTACTTCCCCCTCTGCAAACGCGCCAGGGGCTGCGTTGCAGAGAGGTGTAACAAGGGGCAAAGCCTCATTACACCTCTGCAATGCAGCCCCCTGGCGCATACTGGAGGTTCCAGGTGGGCTAGTTGGCCCCCAGGGGCCCCCAGTATGCAAGGGGAATTAGTTCCCCCTCTTCAAACACGCACGGGGGCTGCATTGCAGAGAGGTGTAAAAAGGGGCGTGGCTTCATTACAGCTCTTTGCAATGCAGTACCCTGGCGCATACTGGAGATTCCTGGTGGGCTTTCAGGTCTTCTATAGTTAGGAATTAGCATTAAAAAAAACCTTTGAAATTCACTGAAAAAAACATAGGTTTCAGGCCTTATATAGTTAGGATTTAGCATTTAAAAACCTTGCAAATTCACTGAAAAAAACATAGGTTTCAGGCCCTATATAGTTAGGAATTAGCATTTAAAAAACCTTTAAAATTCACTCAAAAATCTATAAGTTTTAGGGGTGTTATAGTTAGCTGGACATTTCACTCATACAAAACCATTGAAATTGCTCCTATATAGTTAGTTGTACTAACTATATTTTGCGCACCCGCAATCCACTGCTGATGATGTCGCATATTACATCATTCATGACATGGTCAGTGACATCACTAATGACATCTCAAATGACATCACTGGCTCTTTTTGTACCTATGTTCCATCTTTCTGTACTTCTTTTGCTTCTTTCTGTACCTATCTCGCTTCTTTCTGTACCGTCCTGCCTCTTTTTGCACCCTTCTTCCCTCTTTCTGTCTCTCTCTTTCTACACCCCGTTCCATCTTTCTGCACTTCTCCTGCCTGTTCCTGCACCTCTCTTGCTTCTTTCTGCATCCTTCTTGCCTCTCCCTCCACCCCTCTTACCCCTGATCTCAGCAAAGAATTAGTTATCACATGTGCTTCTAATTCTTTTTCTCTGACATCGGAAAAGTATCCTGGGGTTGAAAGTGAAGCAAAATTACATGGGTGGGTCTTGCAGCATTTTTTAAAAGTTTTGTGGGGTAGGAGATTGTTGTGTTTCGACCACAAGCATTTGATTAAACAATTGACTGAAAATGAGTTATCTAGAATGATCATCTGCCAGAGTGGCCAGGCTCTCCATGCATTGAAAGGTTTTTTTTTGTATGAGGTGCAGTATGCTCCTGGAACTAAGAATATAACTTCAGATTTTTAAGCAGAATGTCTGTACCTCTTTAAGCAGTTGACCAAGATCCTTGAAAGAATTTTTTAATTCCTGAGATGTTTCAAGCTAAGGATGTAAATATGAGTTTCCATAAGGATGAGTGGATAGAGACTTACAGTAGAGATTACATTTTGAAGGATGTGAAAGAAAAAGAAGCAAATAGCTGGGGTAAAGATGTCAAAGGTAACCGTGTAGGTAAGCTGAGGGCATTTTGGGATGTGAGTGATACATTGATTGTGGGAGGATTATTCATTTTGAGGAGTGAAAGGGATTCTACAATGAATTCAGGAATATAATCATTTCTCTTTGCCAGAAAGATTCTGTAATAACGCATGCTAAATACAATGTTAAGACTGTGTACTGGTATCCAAAACCGAATTTGGAGACTGACAAGTGTATATGGTCATGTCTAGAGTGTGAGAGAGATGATAAGTCAAACAAAAGTTAAAATCCTCCCATGCATTCTTTAAGGAGTTCCAAATTGCAGTGGGATGGTGTAGAGTTGGGAACAAATCCATGGTATGATGATAGTTGTAAATGCATCATTGTGTTAGATGAAATGTTTTCAAGGTGGATTGAATTGAACTTAGTGGATAAAGTGGACTCTAAAACAGTGGTTCATATTCTTGATTCATTATTTTTGAGAGATAGGTGTCTAACTTCCATTTTAATGGACAATGAGGTTCAAATGAGGTCTGAGGAGATAAAAAAAAATGAAATGTGCTGTAGTGAACAAAGGTTCACTGCGTTTATCATTACAGTGTAATGATGTATTTGAGCGAGTAAACAGTGATTACATGAATTGTACAAGTGATAAATAACGGTAGGAAAAACTGGAATTTGGAGTTGAAGGGAATGCTTTGGTGGGAGTTGAAGCGCTGGAGTTTGTCCAGAAAGTTTGAGGTAGGTCCGATGTGAACAGAGGTTGTTCTAAAGAAAGAAGTTCAACATTAAACTGCTTGAGACTGTTAATAAAAGTCGCTCAGGTTTTTGCTTTTTCGTTGTTAGAGATTTCTGAATTTTTAAGATGAAGATGGGAAGTTTTGGTGGAGGGAATAAGGGAGCCCAGTAGGGACTTTTCTCATTGTCTACTTCAATGTTTGCCACTGGTGCTAAAGTCTAGCAGTGTTTTCCAATTAAAATGGTGGTGTTGAAGCACCTGCTGCAGCGATTTAGACATCGTCCGCAAGATTCAGGATGCAAAATGGTAAGTTACTGGTGGTTGATGCACTTGCTGTAGGTTGTATGACGTTACAATGCATACTATTACAATGTATGCTTTTACAATGCTGACATTACAACACAAACACAATTACAAGGCAACTTTTTACAATGCTTACCATTACAACACAATCCCATAGAACAACATTAAAACTACCATTACAACACATGCCATTGCAAGCATGCCATTACAACGCATGCCAATACAACTCGACTGCAGAACCGGGAAAAAATAGTGTTCTTTAAGCCCCCAAAAATAAAGTCTTGTAACACTACTTTTTTAGATGACAGTAGGAATAGGAATTTGATGATGAATATTTTCTGTATATATCAATGACAAAAAAAATCAATGTAACGCTGATGTCAAAAACAACAGATGTGTTACAAAATCAACATTTCAGGTGTCCTTTCTCTAATTTATTATATGTCTGCATTCTGTGACCTACTAAAATGGCTGTCATTCTAAACAGGAAAGAAAATAACCATGTTTCTAAACATTTTGTAATACATATACTTTCTGTCAGAATCAGAATCTCAGTTAAAAATACATTTGAAACCGTGTTTTGTTTTAAATTACCATTCACCAAACAAAAATATATAATGGAGCAGTTTGACTTGGCCCTTTTTGCAGGGTCATCCCTGAACTTTTTGCCTTCCTCCTGTATTTTGTCTGACCTGTTTGTGTTGGTTTTATGACTCTGGGCACTTTACCACTGCTGATCAGTACTAAAGTGCAACTGCTCTCCCTATGGTAAAATGATATATTGATTTGAGGCTCCATGAATGGCTCATTTGGTTTACTTGTCAGACCCTAGTACAGTGCACTGAGTGTGCCCAGGGCTTGTAAACCAAATGCTGCTAGTGGACTTGCAGCACTGGTTGTGCCACCCACAGAAGCAGCCTGTAAAAGTATATATAAGGCCTGCCATTGCAGAGTCTATGTGCAGTCTTGTACTGCCATGTTGACTGAGCACGTGCACCCACTTGCCAGTCCCTAAACCTTCCCCTTTTTTCATATCGGACACCCCTATGGTAGGCCCAAGGGCAGGGTGCATTGTAAGTATAAGGTAGGACATGCCCTTGTGTGTGTGTGGCATGTCCTAATAGTGAATTACAGCCATTTTCGTTCTCCACTATTGCAAGGATACATGTTCTCCATAGGCCAGAATGGGCAGTTATATTACTACATCTTATAATTCTAACTGACTCAGAGAAAATGGTAGAAGTTCGCGTTTAGAATGTCTGAACTCAGAATGATAACATGCATTTTTTAGTGAAGTTGGTTTTAACATTCTGTTATTTTCTTGTCTAACTAACCAAGCCTGCCTCTGCTAGGTTGCGTATTCCTTGTCTTGAGTTTTTGAGTGACAGGGCTTGGGGATTCCAGGAGACAGGGTGAGTCCACCCAGTGGTGAATAGAGAAATCTGCATCTATATGGGAGGGAGGAGTTGCACCTGGGACCTGAAAAGGACTGTGCCTGCCCCCACAGTGCTGGCTACACCCCCGTGTTACGTCTGATTTCTCTGCCTTGCACTGTAAAAGGAGAGAAGGAATCATGTCTAAAAAGTGCTCCAGGGCTGTGCTTTCCCTCCACAAGCTGGCTCCACCTCCTGAGTGGCATCTGATGTTTCTGCTCTGCACTGTGAAAGGAAAGAATGAGTCATGTAAACAGAGTGCTCCAGAACTGGTTTCGACTGGTTAAAGGCCCCTCTGCCCTCAGAGGACAAAGGATTTTGGGGTATGAATATTGGTACCCTGATCCGAAGAAATAGGATCACTTTTGAACTACAAGAAGAAACTTCTGATGAGGAGATGAACCTGAAGAAACTGAGGAGAGACTATTCCTGAGCTGAAGTCCTGCTTAGGGGATTGGCCTGCAGTGGTTGCCTGACTGCCAAAGAGAAGAGAAAGTACTTTGTGTTTTTTACTTACAACTTGTGAAGGATCTCCAAGGGCTTGGAACGGAGATTGCCTCCTGCTGAAGTTTCAGGGACAACAGAATTCACTCCCCAGCTCCCTGCTCGACAGAGTTCTTTGGAATTGTCTGCTGCTGTTTTGGACCTTCTGAGAGACTACGTGTCGCAAGGAGCTGGAAGAGTGACTCAGCGAGGAAGAAGAGTGTCGCCGTCGCTGCTGCTGCCATCGCATCTCTGAACAAGGGTGTCGCCGCTGGAGCTGTCGTAATGCACCGCTCCGAGAGAAGTGTCTTACAACAAAGAGGAAGTGTGTCGCTGTCGTTGCTGCTGCCGTCGCACTTCTGAACAAGGGTGTCACCACTGGAGCTGTTGTATTGCACCGCATTGAGAGAAGTGTCTCACAACAAGGAAGATGTGTGTCCCTGTTGCTGCTACTGTCGTGCATTTCTGAACAAGTGTGTCGCCGCTGTAGCTGTCGAATTGCTCCACATTGAGGAAATCATCTCACATCTTCATAGAAGCGCGCCGCGGTTGGAGCTGCTGCCGTCGAATTTCTGAACAAGGATGTCGCCACTGTAGTTGTCTCATCGTGCGGAAGCTTCTCAAAAAATGATGGAGAAGAATGTTGCTGCAGAAGCTGCTGCTGTCGCATCGCTAAAGAAGGGTGTTTCCTTGACTTCTCGCATCATCGGAGAAGCGTGCTGCATCTGGAAGATCTTCACGTCTTTATTTCTTTGCACCAGAACTTTGCCGTATTTCCATCGCTGCAACAATGCTTGTTGTGGAAGTGCAAAGCCTCATAAGGTACATTGACTCAAAGTGTTGCATCTTAAGAACTGAACTGAGCTAAGCTAAATCTACCATCTTAAGGATAGTATTGTGTATTTTTGTTGTTTATGGTCTTGTGTTAAATCTATATAAAGAATACTTAATTTTAATATACAACTGTGTGGTGTCCATCAGTAGCGTTGTCACTGGGTTACTGTATGTGGTCACAAATGCTTTACACACTGCCTCTGAGATAAGCTTGCCTGCTCGTGCCAAGCTACCAAGGGGGTGAACAGAGGATATTTTTGGAGTGTACCCCTTTACCCTGACTAGAGGCAAGGGTCCCTATTTGTCACAAGTACCTACCTGTGCCAACTAGAGACCCCCAAATCTAACATTGGTGGCAGCGGTGGGATTCTGGACTTGCATTTGTGACTCTTGTACATTGATTGGTGAACACTACTAGTGAGTGCAGACCAAAGCGCAACCACATATTTTTGGTAGATTTATTTTTGGGATTTTCTATTTTAGCCAAGAACTACCAAGTTTAACACCCATAAGTAAAGCAGCATCCATATCATCTGTTGATTTTTATTGGGAGGACAGAGAGAGATGTAGGATGCATGAAATGGAGCTGGCCAACCTCAAGTTGAGTGGACAACTGGAGTTAGAGAATAGGAAATTGTCCCTAGAGGAGAAGAGAATGCAAATGGAGAATGAGTTCATAATGAGGAAGCTTGATTTGGAGCCCGAGAGGCTTGAGGCCATGAGTGTCTCAGCCCAGCAACAAGAAATGTGTGTAGCTCAGAAATTGAGCTCTGCTGAGTTGGAGGTGGAATCCAGCTCAGATGGCGGCAGGATAATTGAATGTACTAGTGCTGAGGGAGTAGTACACACACCCAGAGATATGGTGCTTGACTTGGAGGGGGTTAACATACACCAGGAGGTTCAAGGACATGAGGTAACTCCAGTAGTGAGCAGCGTCCCTGAGACTGGGGTAACTGGTGCAGGTGTTCATGGTTCTAGTGGTGGGAGGGACACTCTACTGACTCTATTTGAGGTGCAGGGGGAGGGGTTCCCCCATCGTTGAAGTCCTGGTATGTGAGTGTGAAGACCACCCAGAAGAGTGTGGGTTGAGTGACATAGACAGTCAGATACTTTCTTGCCAAATCTCAGGAGAGTGGTTGTGGAATGCGTGTGTGAGGCGCTGGAAGGTGAGGTGAAGGATGGTTTGGTTAACCCTTGTAGGGGTCTTTGTGATCCAATTGTGGAAGAGCATATTGTAAGTTCCTGTTTTTCAGAGCTCTGCCAACACCTGTTGGAGAGAGACTTCTCTGACTTCAGGGAGTTCACATTGGAGGCAGACCTTTTGGTGGATTCCAGAGGGTCTGGAGAGTCATTGGGGAATGACCCTGTGGGGAGTGGCTTAGGTAGCTTTCAACCCATAGTGGTGGAAGTGGTTCAGTGTAGCCCAGCTAGGTCCCATTGTAGTGGGAGAGGTGTAGGGGCTCACATCCTGTCTCAGTGGAGAAAGAGTAAGTGTGGGGCTGTGTGTCCCAAGGTGCCTGAAACCCAGTCTCAGAGGCTCGATGGTTCTTTAAGGGAACACCAGATGGGGAGCATAGGCTGTCCTGATGGGCCGCCTTTTGAGGGAGATCCCCTAGTGTCTGGTGAGCTGGGAGTGTCTGTAATAAGACCTCCATCAGTACTGGTGTCTGGCAGTGCTGTTCCAGTTGGGAGGGTACTGAGGTCCAGACTGAGGGGTGAGAGGGCGAAAGAGCCCCAGAAGAGGAATGAATGGGTCAGGGACCAGCCGGAAGGGCTGTGTCCCCAATGAATGACCATGGTGACACCACTTCTGTCCTTGGGGATCTTTGTGCACTGTCAGATGGACAGGGGTCAGGAGATCTACACTAGGCAGACTGTTACACGACACATGTGTTATGTGTCACCCTCGGGGGGAGCATGGGTGCTCCAAAGAAAGTCCTGGGTTGCCAGGCAAGTGTTCAACCGCAGGGTTTGGTACCTGGGGTGGGAAGCCAGGTTCAGGTATTGTCTGACCGGAAGAAAGGGGCAACTGTAATCAGTGTCCTGACCGAGGTAGCTTCTAGATATACCACTCCAGGTGGGAGGGTACAGCACCATGGAAGGGGGTGCAGAGGGAGGATGTCCTCGTCTCTGACCCTGGTTCAACTGGAGGGTTTAGATCCTAGGTTGGAGGGTCAGGTTCCGGGAGTCCCCCCTGACCTGATAGTCCAGTTGCAGGATAGAACCCCTAAACTGGTGGGTGAATTGTGTAGGACACCTGCTACAGGCACCCTGATAATTCTGGTAGAGGGTACTGCTCCAGGAGGGAGGGTACAGAGCCCCAAGGAGGAGGAACAGGTGTGGGTATGTCTACCCCAGTCTCTGGTCCAGCCTCTGGGTACAGGCTTAGGGCTGGTAAGTCGGTGCTATGATGTCATACCTGACCTGACAGGAGGGAGAATGGACAAAGGGTGCCAAGCACCTGGGGTTCCTGCCCCCGCTCACTGAGATTTGAGAGCCATGGGAGGCATAAGGCCTGGGTCTCATTCCTTACTACTGTCAGTGGCCACTGTGACTTGCTGTCTGTCTGTTGGGACACACCTGTGAGCAAGATAAAGTTGGATGCTGCACAGGTGTTGTCCACAGGTAAAGTGAAGGGTTCCCAATGGAGTAGCATGGTGGGCCTTGAGAGTATGGACAGAGGAACTGAAATAGGTTCAAGTTGGTGTAGAACTGGAATATGCCCCTTCTGTTGCGGACCAGGTCCATGTTCTTTCGCCCTAAGCAGGGAAGCCCATCAAGGTAGTGATTTGTCTACCCTGCATTTTGGCTGGAAGGGGCTTGTGTTGGAGTTGGTCTTTTTGGCAGGTTCATCCCTGAACTTTTTGCCTTCCTCCTGTATTTTGTCTGACCTGTTTTTTTGGTTCTATGACTCTAGGCACTTTACCACTGCTGATCAGTGCTAAAGTGCATATGCTCTCCCTATGGTAAATTGATGTATGGTTTAGTGACTCAATGATTGGCTGATTTGGTTTACTTGTCAGACCCTAGTACAGTGCACTGATTGCGTCCAGGGCTTGTAAACCAAATGCTGTTTTTGGACTTGCAGCACTGGTTGTGCCACCCACAGAAGCAACCTGTAAAAGTGTGACTAAGGCCTGCCATTGCAGAGCCTATGTGCAGTCTTGTACTGCCATGTTGACTGAGCACGTGCACCCACTTGCCAGTCCCTAAACCTTCCCTTTTTTCATATTGGACACCCCTATGGTAGGCCCAAGGGCAGGGTGCATTGTAAGTATAAGGTAGGACATGCCCTTGTTTGTGTGTGGCATGTCCTAATAGTGAAATACAGCCATTTTCGTTCTCCACTATTGCAAGGGTACCTGTTCTCCATAGGCCAGAATGGGCAGTTATAATATTACATCTTATAATTCTAACTGACTCAGAGAACATGGTAGAAATTCCGGTTTAGAATGCCTGAAATCAGAATGATAAAATACCTTTGTTAGTGAAGTTGGTTTTATCATTCTGTGTTTGAAAAACCACTTTTAGAAAGTAGGTATTTTCTTGTCTAACTAACCAGGCCTGCCTCTGCTAGGTTGTGTATTCCTTGTCTGGGCGTTTTGGGTCACAGGGCTGGGGGATTCCAGGAGACAGGGTGAGTCTGCCCAGTGGTGAATAGAGAGATTTGCATCTAGATGGGAGGAAGGAGTTGTAGCTGGGACCTGAATAGGACTGTGTTTGCCTCCCACAGTGTTGGCTCTATCCCCGTGGTGTGTCCGATGTATCTGGCCTACACTGTCAAAGGAGAGAAGGATCATGTCAACAAAGTGCTCCAGGGTTGTGCTTTCCCTCCACAATGCTGGCTCCACCTCCTGTGGGGCGTCTGATATTTCTGCTCTTCACTGTGAAAGGAAAGAAGGAGTCATGTAAGAGTGCTCCAGCACTGCTTTGGACTGGGCAAACGCTCCTCTGCCCTCAGAGGACAAAGGATTTTGGGGTATAAATATTGGGACCCTGATCCCAAGAAATAAGCTCACTTTTGGACTAAAAGAAGAAACCTCTGCTGAGGAGAAGAACCTAAAGAAACTGAGGAGAGACTATTCCTAAGTTGAAGTCCTGCTTAGGGGATTGGCCTGCCATTGTTGCCTGACTGCCAAAGAGAGGAGAAATAACTTTTTGTGCTTTATTTTCAACTAGTGAAGAATCTCCAAGGGCTTGGAACAGAGCTTGCCTCCTGCTGAAGTCTCGGGGACAACAGACTTCACCCCCAGCTCCCCAGAGTTCTTTGGAAGTGCCTGCTGCTGTTTTGGGCCTTCTGAGGGACTGCGTGTCGCAAGGAGCTGGAAGCGCGACTCAACGAGGAAGAAGCGTGTCGCTTCTGCTGCGTCACATCTCTGAACAAGGGGGTCGCTGCTGGAGCTGTCGTTTTGCACTGCATCGAGAGAAGCGTCTCGCAACGAAGAGGAAGCATGTCGCCGTCGCAGCTGCTGCTGTCGCACGTCTGAACAAGGGTGTCGCCGCAGGAGCTGTCGTATTGCACCGCATCAAGGGAAGTGTCTCACAACCAGGAAGAAGCGTGTCGCCGTCGCTGCTGCTGCCATCGCATTTCTGAACAAGTGTGTCGCTGCTGTAGCTGTCACATTGCACCACATCGAGGAAAGCGCCTCGCATCCCCTGAGTTGCACGCCACCGTTGGAGCTGCTGCCGTCGCATTTCTGAACAAGGAAGTCGCTGCTGTAGTTGTCGCATCATGCGGAAGCTTCTTGCAAATGTCGGAAAAGAGTGTTGCAGCAGAAGCTGTTGCTGTTGCATCGCTGAACAAGGGTGTTGCTGCTGCAATTGACGCATCGAATTGAGACTTCTCGCATCATTGGAGAAGCGTGCTGCATCTGGAAGATCTTCACCTCTTTATTTCTTTGCACCAGAACTTTGCTGTATTTCCATCGCTGCAACATTGCTTGTTGTGGAAGCGCAATGCATCGCAAGGTACATTGTCGCAAATTGTTGCTGCTTAGGAACTGAACTGAACTAAGCTAAAACTACCATCTTAAGTATAGTATTGTGTGTTTTTGTCGTTGATGGTCTTGTGTTAAATCTATATGAAGAATGTTTATTTTTATTATACAACTTTGTGGTGTCCATTTGTAGTGTTGTCACTGGGTTATTGTATGTGGTCACAAATGCTTTACACACTGGCTCTGAGATAAACCTGTCTGCTCGTGCCAAGCTACCAAGGGGGTGAGCATAAGGTATTTGTAACCCCTTACCCTGACTAGAGGTCAGTGTCCCTATTTGTCACAAGTACCTACCTGTGCAAACTAGAGACCCCCAAATCTAACAGGAGCCATTCACCATTTTGTGCTCAGTAAAAAACTGACTTCCCTGGTGTCCACATGCATTGGAGCAAAAAAGAAAAGAAAAAGACAGTTTGCTTTTGAACACTGCCACATAGAGGTGAAGTTAATAAAAGAGTTACAATAACGCACATTCAAATGAAGTAGTAAAGCCCCTAAGCATTTAATAGGTATATTTTTTTATCCGGAGACTTTTGACAGACTATCTACAGTCTTGAAAATAGCAGTATTCATTGAACACTTACATAAGGAAGTCTATGTTATGAATTAGCATTATATAAGGTTTTTATATTTTTTATTTTTAAAAAATTAGATAAACTAAATTACTGAGGTGGTGTTGAAAATTGCTAATGGTATTATGCCAGGGGCTGTCATTACCAAATTTGTACCTCAGGGAAGGTGCTAGATAGTGGTGGGGGGGCAAAATGACTACTCCAACTCCGACAGATGTTTGCCTAAGGGACGGTGCTGGAAAGTGGTAGGGTGCAAAATTAGTATTTCAGTGTTTGCCTCAAGGATAGTGTTAAATAGTGGTGGGGGCAAAAGTACTAATCCTACACTGACAGGTGTTAGCCTCAGACAAGGTGTTGGACAGTGGTGACAGGTATTAGTACTCCTCTGGGAGCTGTACTCAAAGAATGTGTGCAATTGCTCCTCAATATAACAAAAACAAAAGTAATAACAATAAATAATACTCACATTATATTTTTTAGCCAAACTTTGAATTTCTACCTTATAAATAGAAGGTTCCAATTCAACAGCAGAACAGTTGACAAATATTCCAAAGTGTTTAAGACTATTGGAAGAGCTCAACAGATGAAACCTACGTTAAATACTTTTACTTCCGTAAAGTATTAACATCTACAGCAATATATAAAGGTAAATGTAAGTTCTCTTCTATCCAAATCTACTTAAACAAAATAAAATCATGCTTCACAGTAAATTAAGTGAGTAAAAACTAATCATAGCAAAGACAATGTCTCTTTAATAGGTGTACTGCAATCCATACATCCATAGAAAATGAAAGAAGAAAATACGTTACATCCATGTCTTCTTAACATTTCTGTAAAGATCAAACTAAAGCTATCTGGAGGAACACATCTCCCAACATTTTAAAATCAATCCAGCACCTTCAGAAGTTGCTGTTTACAAACCAAAAAAACCCACTTAAGGAAAAATTTGCCAAAAACTCAATTATCACCAATAACAACTTTCTTTTCACAGGTGTCAAGTTAAATTACATATGAATGCTAACATAGCAATGCCTAAGGAATATGACCTTTGTTGTTAAAAAGAATTGTAGATTGTCAAATAAATTAAGTTTAAACATTTTCCCTTGCAGGATAATATACAAATACATATATATACCAAATCAGTAGAAAAAAATTGTATCTTTTTCTCCTTTGTACATGCAGATAAAGAATGTCATCAAGAAATTAGGCAAGCTATATCAAATCAAGCAGGGAATTCAGACTACTGAGTCACGGTGGGTACCTCTATTGTAAGGAAAGATTAACTGAACCCAGTAAACATTGGAGGTGTGTAAAGTATTATGCATCCAATTGCACAGGCAGAGCATTTACTCTTGTTGACACTGTTTTAAGAACTACTGAGCATAACCACTCTGCCTCTGCAATGGAGTTTAAAGTTTTCCAGAACATTGAACAAATGAAAACCCGTGCACCCATCTCCAATGAACTTTGTGTCTCAGTTTTTAGGGAGATTTCACAAAACATACCTATGCATGTAGCAAGTTGTATGCCTACAATGCCTAATCTACATGGAATTATACAGAGACAAAAACAGGCAAGCAAACCTCAATGTATAACACCTCAAACCTACTCAGATATTAACACCTCTGATGAATTAATAGTAACCTTTACTAAAGAATATTTTCTTTTGCATGATACCAAAAACCAGCAAAAACAAATACAAATGTTTTAGTACCCCTCCATAACCTTGTTAATCTGGAGAATAGTGATATTTGGACAATGGATGGTGCTTTTAAGTCCACCACCCCACCCCTTCAGCCAAATATACACTATTCATGTCAACAGTAATAACACCACCATGCTTTTAGTGTACAGTTTACTGCCTGCTAAGCAAGCTTCAACCTACACTGTGTTTGTGTCAGTGATAGGAACTAAAACCCTAAATAAAAGTCCCAGAAAAGTGATTATAGATTAGGAATTGTCTATGATTAATATCATTACTAAATTATATCCAAGAAACCCAAATTCAAGGATATTTCTTCCACTTTTCACAGCCATATTGGCAAAAAATACAAACAACATTCTTAGTTGAAGATTACCTATCAGACAGTGAACTACAGTATCAATTAAATAAACTAGCAGCATTATACTTCATACCATTGTTATGAACCCCAATGTATCCCAATATAGGCCTCCGTAGTTGCATGACCTTTCACCTACATTGGTCCCACCATGCTCTACATAACACCTCTAGCATTGAACTTTTACATAGTTAGGTGCCGAATAAATGTTGTGTGGTTTTCTTTGAAAAATAGCTTAATTTAATATGCATGAGGTTTCTTAGTATCACAGCAGGGTTACCATCTTCTGTATATTAACTCTGTACCAGAGTCACCCATATCGTCATCCTTGGACAAGAGGCCCACAGTACCATGACACATCTTGGTAGAACCCCTGAGGGTACCTTTCATGTATCTAAGTACCACATGTTTGCTGGGAAAACCAAGGGAGAAGCTTTCATGCTGACATGAGATGCTGAAGTTCCTGCATGTAGACTCTCCAGCAATCAGTGGTCTGACATCCCTTGCAGGGTGTCCAACTCAAGACCAAGACTAGGTCCTTTGTTCTCTCCCATCAGGTAATGGGGCTGGCTCTTTCCTAAGAAAATTATTGGCTCTAGACCTACATACAAGCTAGGTACACTTAGGTGCACTTAGCTAGGGTTAGCACTCTAGGAACACGCCTGATTACTGACATGTGTTTATATGCCTGCATATCTTTAGTGCTTTAGCACCATGGTAGAATTGTACCTTTTATTTACTCTGTTGGTTCTTGTAATCGTACATATATGTTTCTGTCTGTTCCAGCACAGGCATATTATTCTAGAATGAGACTGGTTCAATAAATGCTTATTGAAAACATCCCCACAGTTTATTCTGTGTGTCTCTCTGAGACCAAGTGAGCACGAGTGACTGAGAGTATAGTACTGTAATGTTTACATGATCCCTGAGGGGTCAGAGTTGTCATGTTTGATAGTTCCCAGGAAACTATTCGCTCCTTAGTACAGTTGTGGGGCTTAGAATGGCACTGTGAGCTAGCTGGTCTATAGACTAACATACTTTGGGGGTGCCTGGAATCAGTCTGTACACCAATCCCTTAGTTTATGTTGTCTTAACACAGAGATCCTATATAGATTTGTAGGTACTAAACAACATGGCACCGCACACATTGGTTTGATTCTTAGTTAACATTAAAATCTGAGAAGTACAATTGTGCTTTTCTCAGATACCCCTACTCACAGTTACCCAGAGACATCTGGAGTGGGACCGAAAATCTCCTACAGCTGAGTAGGTATACCGTACGTATTGGCTGTAGGTATATTCAAAGCTTGAAGTATTATAGTTTCCCACATCGGGCAAAACCATATCTCATTTTCCATAGAGCTTCCACCCATATTGTCTCATAGGGCAGATACAGGTGATAATGGCACTAGTGGTACTTGTATGGAGGAAGCTGAGCAAGAAGGTGCTATAAACATTTAAAAACAATTGCAGAAATGCTCTTCCTACAAAACTAGGACATTTTGGTCTCTCAGCGTTAGGCGGGACTGTTACCTTTGTGATTGAGCAAACCAAACAGGTGATGGACCGAATGTGGATCAATGTCACACATTCAACCCAGTCCAAAGATCTGGGCCCAAATCCATCGTTTTTTTGCACTCCACACCACCCTGGGTTAGACAATGGCGATATGCAAATCAGCTCTGACCCTGTGCCCCATGGGAACAGTCCAGTCCGAACTACAAAAGCCATGTCCTTCCCAGAACGGAATCAAGCATCCGAGGACCGGACCGGTTTCGAGGTAACACCTCTCATCAGCCCGGCTAGCTTGACTCCAGTGGTGTGGAGTGCCTGGGACCCACGTCTGAGCATCCCCAGCGCACTTATGGCAAACTTGCAAACAAAACAGGTGATGGACCGAATGTGGATCAATGTCACACATTCAACCCAGTCCAAAGATCTGGGCCCAAATCCATTGTTTTGTTGCACTCCACACCACCCTGGGTTAGACAATGGCGATATGCAAATCAGCTCTGACCCTGTGCCCCATGGGAACAGTCCAGTCCGAACTACAAAAGCCATGTCCTTCCCAGAACGGAATCAAGCATCCGAGGACCGGACCGGTTTCGAGGTAACACCTCTCATCAGCCCGGCTAGCTTGACTCCAGTGGTGTGGAGTGCCTGGGACCCACGTCTGAGCATCCCCAGCGCACTTATGGCGAACTTGCAAACAAAACAGGTGATGGACCGAATGTGGATCAATGTCACACTTTCAACCCAGTCCAAAGATCTGGGCCCAAATCCATCGTTTTTTTGCACTCCACACCACCCTGGGTTAGAAAATGGCGATATGCAAATCAGCTCTGACCCTGTGCCCCATGGGAACAGTCCAGTCCGAACTACAAAAGCCATGTCCTTCCCAGAACGGAATCAAGCATCCGAGGACCGGACCGGTTTCGAGGTAACACCTCTCATCAGCCCGGCTAGCTTGACTCCAGTGGTGTGGAGTGCCTGGGACCCACATCTGAGCATCCCCAGCGCACTTATGGCGAACTTGCAAACAAAACAGGTGATGGACCGAATGTGGATCAATGTCACACATTCAACCCAGTCCAAAGATCTGGGCCCAAATCCATCATTTTTTTGCACTCCACACCACCCTGGGTTAGACAATGGCGATATGCCAGTCCAAAGATCTGGGCCCAAATCCATCATTTTTTTGCACTCCACACCACCCTGGGTTAGACAATGGCGATATGCAAATCAGCTCTAACCCTGTGCCCCATGGGAACAGTCCAGTCCGAACTACAAAAGCCATGTCCTTCCCAGAACGGAATCAAGCATCCGAGGACCGGACCGGTTTCGAGGTAACACCTCTCATCAGCCCGGCTAGCTTGACTCCAGTGGTGTGGAGTACCTGGGACCCATGTCTGAGCATCCCCAGCGCACTTATGGCGGAATTTGCAAACAAAACAGGTGATGGACCGAATGTGGATCAATGTCACACTTTCATCCCAGTCCAAAGATCTGGGCCCAAATGCACTGCATCCACGATGGATACAAAGAGCTAATTTTCTCACTGCTAAAGATGAAGACTACAAATTTGATTCTACATTAACCTCTTAAGAGCTCCCGTTGGCCACGGCGGCCAAGTCTGTATAGGGACATACACAATTGGCACATTACAATCTGACAGTGGCCCTGCTTTCAGCTCTCAGGCTTACAAAGAAGCCATGGGAAGTTTGGGTGTGTTCTTGCAGTACTCCTCTCTGTATCATCCTGCGGGAAATCCGATTGTGGAGAGGAAAAACCGGGACTTAAAGCAATCTTTAACAGCGAGGGTAGAGCTGGGCGTAGTTTGTGAAGTAGCGCTTCACACTACAGGAGCTACGTGTAGCACTACGCGAACTGCGTAGTAGCATTTTCGCACTGTGCATGATGCAGTTTTCAATGATTGCACAGTGCGGATAAGCATCCAGCACTGTGCAATCATTGAAAACGGCATCATGCACAGTGCGAGCTGTAGTTTTCTGCTGCTCATGGAGATTTTTACTCGAGCAGCAGCTTTCTCAACGTGGACTCGTAGTTTCTCATTGTGCGCGGTCACGAGCATACGCGACCAGTTGCAATGAGAAACCAGACCTCCCCACGTTGAGAATCTCACAGGGAGGTTTATTTTCCACGCTCGCGATCGGCAACTTGATGTTGCTGATCGCGAACGAGGAAAAAGTCTCGCCAGGGTGTCATTTTGCTTGCTCGCAGTAGCCAACTTGACGTTGAGGACCGAAAGCAAGCAAAAAATGACGGCTGCACTATGCTACGCTATGCGTGTTCGCACTGTGCAATGTGCAGTTCACGTAGTGCGCGTAGTGATATTATTTTATCAACTCAATAACCGAGTAGCTTTTCTTTTTTCTGAGTATTTTGTTTACCACGTCCAAATTAATGTGACAATTGACAACAATAGCAGGTTTCAATTTAATTCATTTGATCAGAAGTATAAATGTATAAGTAATCGATTACCGGTGATTCAATCCTTGAAAAGAATTCCCTTGTTGGCACCATAATAGAATCACATTTCAGCCCAAGCTCGCAAGGGCTTATTGGGTCACCCACCTCTTCTAAAACTCGCCTACTAATGAGCCTGGAAACACGGGAGGCGTGGACCAGGACTCCTGTGTTGAATCCAAGATAGCAAAAGGAACACCATCAACTCCCCCCAAGCCGGGTGGGAGGGAGAGGAAGCAGGGCCTGAACGATCCCACTGCCTGGCTGCAAAAACATATGTACATCACTCTGGAGCTTCAAAGCTCCTACAAAGTCCAATTCTGTCAGCAAACAGAAAAAAACCAGGAGGAATGCTTGGATAGGTATGCTTATATACTCCCAGAGGGAGGGGGTGGGGTAGGGCCAGCATTCCTTTGTTCTTTTTTTCTGTCGGTGAGATAGGTTATCTCACTTTGCCAATGAATGGCATTAATACAGGAGGGACCTGGGGTAATTAGTCATTCTGAAGCAAATTATCTTCCTGACGACACTGTGCAACAGAATTCCTATCTAGGGTAGCTGAGATCAAGGACTTGAACACACCTCAGATTCCCTAACTCACACACTTTGAGGTAACCCTGGACAAAGCACTACGCTACGCTTGCGTAGTTTGTAAAGTTTGCACTACTTCGCACTACGCGAATTGCAAGTTGACGATCGCGAGCGTGGAAAATGAACCTCCCGACGAGATTCTCAACGTGGGGTGGTCAGGTTTCTCATTGTGAGTGGTCAAGTATGCTTGCGACTAATCGCAATGAGAAACTACCAGTCCTCGTTGAGAAAGCTACAGCTCGAGTAGAAATCTACTCGAGTGCTAGAAAACGACCGCTTGCACTGTGCAAGCTGCAGTTTGCACTGATTGCACAGTGCGGCAAGCATCCCACACTGCGCAATCAGTGCGAACAGCATTTTGCACAGTTCACTACTCAGTTCGCGTAGCTCGCGTAGTGCGAAGTGCACTTCGTGTAACTACGCATAGCGCTACTTCGCAAACTACACCCATGCTTACTTTGAGGAGTGGCTAAACTATATACAGCATAGTGAGGATACGCTAGATGACATTATACATGATGGTTCATACAATTCTTCAGACCCCAATTTTGAAGGAATGGTTGGTTTAGCCCAATGACAAAAACAGGTGCCATTAAAGATTCAGGGGTACAACCGAAGGGTTTTAGTATTCATAGGCCTGATCAACATTACATACAAACAGAACAACCGGGTGGTGACATCCTTCAGTGTTGGCAAGTTATGTCTATAATGGCTGTAAATCCCAACAATCTCCCAGGTGAAACAAAACTTGTCCTTACTCTCAGGTAACATGGATCTTAGGGACTTGTGGTTAGGTCTCCAAAAACCACAAAAGAAGTGCTTCTTATATGCTATTTATAACGAAGTATGAAAATGTTCGCAACAGGAGGCTGCCCAGAGATTCTGTGAGATTGACAGGGTTAATCTACAAAAGGCTTTGGCAGAGGTTGACAATGGCATGACCACACTAACATCCAGGATTTATTCACTGGGCAACATTTTGTCTTTGCCAGTTGATATAATAGAACAGGATTTTTAATCTGGACACTACACTCATTGCGATCTGGTCACCTGCCCTGGCGGTATAAGAAACATTATGTCTTTGTTTTCTGTATGCAATCTAACAGAAATAAAGGCAACAATGACATGAAGAGATGTACAATATACAATGCTGCACATCGAAAAATTAGAACAATTACTTTTTACCATGGCTGAGTCTCCCTCCACAGAATGGTTAATCCATGGCCATAATATACTGCCAGTTACGACATTCCAATTTCAATATTGTATACAGTATCATCAAGTAGGCAGGTATAAAGCATTGGGTAAGGAATGCATACATGAATTTTGGGAATTACCATACAGATTTAGATGCAGGAATGGGGACACTGAAGTCTTTCTGAGCATTCAGACTGTAAGAATTAATTAAGTAGGTTTCTAATTTGCCAGAATGTTATGCTTTGTGGGGCTTGTAATGCTTCAGTTGCAAACCTATTAGTTCACTTGAATGGATCCCCAGTGGTGTGATTCATCCAGTGTTCAAACTGCTCTCGAATGGAAGTTATTTGATGTTGAATGATCAAGGTTGTTTTGGGATGCTGCCAGGCATCACATATCAAGTCAGAGTAAGTTCCATGGTTACTTGTTGCATGCAAGTATTACTGTCACCGACCCATGCAGTCAGGCAGGTGCTATTATTGCCTTCATTAATTGTTTCTCTTATATGGTTTGATGCTCTGAGCAGACTGAAAGCCATGATTTTACGAGAGGATGTGGCCTTAACCTCAGCCCTAGAAACTTTTGATCGCTGGGTTGCAAGGTCTTCAGCTGAGATACAGGCACTAGTCAGAACTAACTTCCTCTCCATTTCAGTGAAATGGTACATTGTATCTTTAACATGTCTGATACGACTGTCTTAGTACACCTATTTATGAGCATAGGTTCGGGACTATTGCGCACCTTTCAGACGATCTTCAGAGTTATTCCATCATTTATAAACTCCATATTAGGAAGTGTTTTTGGATGACTTCCACTGGTCCTGCAACTTGTTGTCTGTGAAGGCAATCAGCAGTGATGATGTGATCAATTCGGCCTTTTTCCAAAACAACCTAATTGGAATTTAACAATATCATTTTTGTTTTATTTTTCTCTCTTGGTCACAATAATGCACTAGGGTTTTCGGCGTGCTCAGAAGGTCTAACAGTATATTGACTATTTAGAGAACTTATAGGGTGTTTTAAACTTTTGCATTGTCTTTTAACACATACCATGTTTTATACTCAAATGTTAGCAATGTCTTTCACTCTAGCACTGGATTCAAGATAGCCTGGCTGATGAGGATTATGAATCCGAAACTGGTCCCAGTATGCTTGTTTCTGGTCCAGGGAAAACATGGTTTGGCAGTTCGGGCTGGACTGTTCCCATGAGACACAGGGCCAGACTGATTTGCATATGACCATGTCTGAACTGGGGTGGTGGAGTGAGCTAAAGAATGGTGATGGATGAAACCCAGATGAGTTGACTGGGGATGAGTGTTTGATTTGCTCAAACGCTCTGTCCATCATCCCCTTTGGTATCGTTTTATGCTTTTTAGACAGGCATATTTTAGCATTTGTTAATTTTATCATCCAGTCGGGTGAGGAGAGGTTGTTATGAGCTCCAATGTACCCCAATAAAGGCCTAGGTAGTTGCACAACCTTTTGCCTACATTTGTCTTACCTTGCTCCACACAGTGGCTCTGGTGCTGACCTTTTACCTAGTTAGGTGTTGAATAAATGTTGTGTGGTTTTCTTCAAAATCTAGCCTAATTTATTTTGTATTACGATTCTTAGTATCACAGCAGAATTCCATCTTCTGTATATTAATTCTGTACAAAAGTCACCACTATCGTCATCGGTTGATGACAGCCTTAACAATACCATGACACATCTAGGTAGAACCCCTGAGGGTACCTTTTGGGTATATAAATACCACATCTTCACTGGGCAAACCAAAGGAGGAGCTACCATACTGACACAAGACGCTGAAGTTCCTGCACACAGACTCTCAAGCACGCAGTATTCTGAGATCCCTTGCGGGGTGTCCAACTCAAAACGAAGATGGGGTCCTTTGTTCTCTCCCATCAGGTAATGGACTTTATGGGTGGATGAGTGTGTGTATGGGTGTGTGAGTGCGTGAATCACTGTCTTAATAGTATCTTTATGAGTAACTACATATGTTTTAAACTAGTATATGTGAGTATTGATGTATAAAAGTGAGTATATGTGAGAGTGAGAGATTGGAAGAGTTCCTGTATAAATAAATATGTGTTTCTAGAAGTGATTGTTTAAGAGAACGGAAACGTATGTGTACGTTTCTGTAAAAGTAAGTGTAGTAGTGTGTGTATAGCTGCATATGCAAGTAAATGGATGTTTGATAGTTTATTTGCATGTGTGAGTATGTGTGTGACTAACTCTATGGATGAGTATCGATGTGTAACAGGATGTATAGGTGTATGAGTACATATAATGAGTGAGTACATGTATGAGTGGCTTTATAGAACTGTTGGTGAATGAGTGGATGTGTATGTAGATGTTGGAATTACTGAATAGGTTGTTGTAACTGGTATTGGTATCTCTATTTTCTTGAAAATGTTCGTTTCTATTTTTGAATGTGTCTATCACAGGTTATATTAGGGTGAGAGGAGGTCTGTCATTCTTTCACAAGGATGATCTCATCAGTGATGTAATCAGTGATGTCATGAGTGATATCACTGACCATGTCACGAGTGATGTAATATGTGACGTCAGCAGCAGTGCATTGCGGGCGCCCGAGTTATAGTTAGCTGAACTTACTATGACGGGGGAATTTCAATGGTTTTGGATGAGTAAAATCTCCAGCTAACTATAACATGTGTGAAACCTTTGGTTTTTTCAGTGAATTTGCAAGGTTTTTTAAATGCTAATTCCTAACTATAACATGTGTGAAACCTATGGTCATTTCAGTGAATTTCTAAGGTTTTGTAAATGCTAATTCCTAACTATAATGTGGCTAAAACCTACGTTTTTTTCAGTGAATGTCTAAAGTTTTTTAAATGATAATTGTTGAATGTATTAATTTTTTAATTTCTTTCTTTTTTAACTTTTTTTCATTTTTATAATAAATATTTACATTTTTATTTATATTTCATATTTTAATGTAAACTAAAAACAAAAAACAAATACAAAAAATGTTTTATATATATATATTTTTAAATATAAAAATGTAATTCTACATAATTCCTTTTGAATTTTTTTTTTAGGATAATCGCACCGTATGCGTACGGTAATGGCACCGTCTTTTGTACTGTAAGTCGTACTCAGCACGTACGCGCGCATACGTCACAACTATGTATTGACGTTACGCGACACATCAGCGCTTCCGTGTGAGGTCATTTGCGTTCGTACGACGCACCGTGCACGTACCCCACAAAACTTTTATAATGTTTAAAACAATATATCTATGTATTTATTGTAAAGTTTAAATGTAGACATTATCTGGGATAATCAAGAAAATAGTTTATTTTAAGTTCCATCTATTGAAAGACCCCTCCCAATTTGATCATTCTACTTGCACTTTCTGAGGCGTAGGGTCATTTATTTGGACCTGCAAACAAGTAAAACTTTTTCATCAATATGGCTGGTCTGCCTAAATCACCATCTGAAAATTCATCTGATGAAAATGAATTTGTAAATGAGCCTCCTCAAAAGAAAAAAAAGAAGCATTCATTTGGAAATTTGTCAGTTTTCCAGAGGGCCAAAAAAGGTGAATGCACCTAAAGTCACATGCAAGATATGTGAAGTAACACTATCAAGAGATGACCCTATGAAAAATACTCTTTTGGGACGGCAAGTATGACCGTCACGTTACAAATTTGCATCCAGTCAACTATGCAAGGGATGCAACACGCAGCCAACAGGATAACCACCACCTGCAGTGGCTAGCACCTCAAGTGCACCACCACCACCTCCTGGAAGCGATCCTACCCCTATTATTGTTCCCCAGTTTGCGAACATAACTTTCCACTGCAAATTTTGCAATCAGTTGCTGTGCTATGGAGAGTAATCTGTGGACCTCATAGTCAAGAGGCAGGAGCAGCACCGTTGCTTGAAAGAATATTTTTTTTTACTTTTTTGTTCGAGGTCCACAGTTATTTTGTTACGAAAGTTCCATTTTTCTGGGTGGTTTTTCGAAAAAGAAAAAAAAATGTTGAAAAAACTATTAAAAAAAACATAAATCAACAAAGACAAAAAAACAGTTCTTTTTAGAACTACATCTACTGGTTAAAAAAAAGAACTATATTTATATGTTAGTGTGTAAAAGTTTGTCAGAAAGAATGTGTAGTTCGTAAATGAATGAATGAATACATTAGTAGTGTATGTGAATGTAAAAGTGCATAACTATAAGGATGTGCTACAGCATAAATCTATAAGGTGTTTACTTATAGCATACTTTAGTACCTCCGAAGCACTTGAATATAATGTATGCATATAAATATGTTACAAGTCTATATTTCAATTTGCACTATTGGTGAAACTGCCTGGATGAATTTGAATGTATTAAGGGCGGTTTTATAACGTCCTTGTGCCTCTTTTACACAACTGTTGCATCACATTTGTGATGCAGTGGTGATGCAAAAGATGTACTATAATGTATGGTATTTACAATGTGACTTAATTGGAAGGTGCGTCACATTGTAAAGCCCTGCGCCAGAGGGAGGCTTTCTTGCGCAGGTGGGGGGTGTTCTGGCACAGGAATGCCACCTTAAAGTAAATAAGTAAAATCTAAAAGATTTGATTCAGTCACTTTTCAGCTTATACTGCGTCAAAACCCTGCACTTGTTTGAAGCAGGTGTAAGGATTGACACAGTGTTATGAGCATAGGGCCCAAAGAGCATTCCTGAAGCTGCTTTGCGCTTACAACGCAAGTCAAGCAATGCACCATTTTCACAGCACAGATACATCACATATCTGTGCCATTTTTGCCTCATAGTGCACCACATTGTAAATACGATGCATCCATGGTGGTGATGTCACAGTGCACAATAACTGTCATATCTCTGGGGATATACTACTTATTGTACAACTACTAATTACTGTTGTAATGAATTGAATGCCTTACTACACACTGATCAATGAGTCACTATAAAACTATACCAAGAGTAACAGAGTGTTTGGTGGAAGTAAAAACATAGAAACTGTGAAATTCAATATAGATAAAACGAATATGCAGGTACATAGAACAGTGTATGCACAGTCTGTAGGAGTTTGAAACACTCTACGCCCTCAGGCCCTCTTTTACCATGAATACTTGACTACTAACATAGGCCTCATTTATGAGATTTTGCTGTAGAAAAGTGCAGCAGGCCTTCCTACCACACTTTCCTATGGCAAAAGAAAAAGATAGGAATGCGGCATATCTGTAAGGTACAGCGCATTTCTATTCTTTTCCCTTGCGCCAGCACACAATGGTCTGCCTGCACCAACGCAGAAACCTTTGCACAATGGTGTAAGGCTGCCTGCGTTGCAAGGATAATATTTTTTGTACAGGTAAGGAAACCTTTCTGTAGAAAAATAATCACAAGAGACTTTTCCTTTTTCTACGTGTGCTGCAGAAAGCAGCACACATAGAAAACGAAAAAATAAAGAGAAATAAAACTATTTTTCCCCGTTGCACCTTCCTTATGCCTCCCCAGGGGAGGCCTATGTTTTTGGCAGTGCCTCAGATTTTCGATTTCTCATAAATATGCAAAAGTGTAAAAAGGCCATGGGTGTTGCTGGGAACACCCTCAATAACACCCATTGCACAGCCCTTTAACACAGAACACTGCATTAAATGAGCTACTATTTATCAGGCAACAGTACACCAAAAAATGTGCCTTAGTGCTGCCTGATAAATATCACGCTGACAGTTGTGCCACAGAACATCACAAAAAGTGATGTTGCAATGGTACAAGGCTCATAAATGAGGGAGTGAATGATTACAATTCTGCAAGGAGAGTATCTAGGCGAAACAGTGTTTGCTGCAAGTGTAAGGAGAGAGACTAGGAAATTGAAGGTAAAAAACACAAATTTGCCGGTACGAAGAACAGTGCATGCATAGTCAAAAGGGGTTTGAAACAGTCCATACCCTAAGCCCACTTTACCTCATAAACACTTTTATAGACACTTTTGGGCTTATGCTGCATCAAAACCCTGCACCTGTTTGAAGCAGATGTAAGGATTGACACAGCATTATGAGAATAGGCCCTAACAACATTGCTGGAAGTACGTTGCGCTTGGAACACAAGTCAAGCAATCCACCACCTTTACAACACAAATATATCACATATCTGTGTCATTTTTGCTCCATAATATACCACATTGTAAATACGGTGCATCCATTGTGGTGATGTCACAGTGCTCAATAACATACCTCTGGGGATGTACCACTTATTGTACATCTGCTTATTATTGTTTGAATGTAGTGAATGGATTACGGCACATACCTCTCCTTTTCCCTTCCACCATAACTCAATAGTGTGCCTATGCCAACCTATGAAGTGCAGCAGTGCTAACAGCTCTGATCTCCAGGCTAGACGAAGAGAAATACCGCCTGTCTATCAGCTACAAAAGAAGCACACTAAAGGCTTTAAGTGTTAATTGGAACTCTGCAATTCCTTTTGTGGAAATTCCTTTGGTGTCTCGAACTTGCTGCACAAAGCCTTAACCTTGGCCTTGGCTCCCTGCGCTCAGCAAAGCCTCTTGCAGAGAAGCTGGAAGTACAATATACATGCCAAGTAAAAAATGTGTGTGCATGCTTTCATAGTTTATCTTTACTTTTGGTGAACGCCAGAGCTATTCTACATAGAACCATTAGAGAGACTTTCCATGGCTACTCTATGAAAGTTCAAGGCAGGTTCTCTCTGATTGCTCTCTCATTTATTGATTGTAGAATATTCATGATGTGTTATAAGCTGAAACTTTGCACAATTGTAAACCCTATTGATGAATCAAGGCTTGGCTTTTCTAGTGTTAGGGGTCTCTACACGGCAGACATCTTCTCTTGCAAAGAGCTCTAGAAAACACCTTTCAGGGTAGAAACTAGTACAGAACTAAACTTCAGATGGGTGTATGCGAGGGTTTCTTGCTGGAAGAAAATTACAAAACGTGCTGGCTTCCCCTTCTGCGGTCTTGTAGCAACAGAGAGAGAGGGAAACAGAAAGAATGAGAGACACATATGAAGAAAGACTAAGAGAGAGTTACAGAGCAAGCAAGAGGAAAGTAAACAGAGAGAGAGAGACAAAGAGAGACAGAAAAAGACAGAGAGAGAGAGGGGGATAGATAGAGAAAAAGAGAGACAGAGAGAGGGAGAGTGAAAGAGATAAAGACAGAGACAGACAGATAGAGATAGATACAGGGACAGGGACAAAAATATAGAGGCAGAGACAGACAGAGATAGAGACACAGAGAGGGAGACGTTGGGAGGGAGACAGGGACAGATAGAGATAAAAATAGAGGGTGACAGACAGAAGGAAGGAAACCTATAGAGGAAAGGAGAGAAAGAAAGTAGAAAACTATATGAGACAAACAGAAAGGGAGAATGAGGGAGACAGAGGGAGGGAAACACAGGAATATAGACCAGGAAATTAAAACTATAAAACACAACTTTGCTAGTGCATAGAAGAGTGCATACATAATCAATAGAAGTTTGAAGGTTCACTTTCTACCATGAGTACTCAGATACTACCTGCAAGATTACAATTCTACAAGAAGAGTCTCTCAAACCATTCTTAATTTTAAATCATAAATGTATTCCTCTAACATTTCATAATTTAATAGAGCTTCTATCATAATTTTGTCTGAAATTTCATTTTCTTCATTATAACTTTCAAAAGTCTTTTCATGTAACTCGATGACCTCTAAAGCTTCATTAAAATCCTCATCCATTGTTTTATCAAAGAAATTTGTAGCTTATATCTCCAGCAATTTTTCCACCTTCATTTTCACAATCAATAAAAGGTACATTTAACTCCTTTATCAAATGTTAGAAATTTCAATACTTTCTTCTGCATAGTTCTGCTCTTCTTCCATAGTGATTTTTTTAAAGATTATTGTTCCTTGTAGAAAAACATAAACACTTTATTTTATCGTTTTTCCTATTACTTAATACAAAACTAGCTTTATGAACTAATTTTCCCTTTAACATTTTTTTACAAATTACATTGTCAACTACTTTATAAGACTATATTAATGAAATTGTTTATATGATTTTTTAGTTGAAAAATGTTATTACATTTTCAAACCAGTCACTCCTTATCACTATAAGAAAAATCTAAGGCTATTATAATAAAATGCAGTACTAAAAAAATAGAAAATATCAATTCATCTTACCGGTTTCAAAGGAGTTGATGTGTTGTAGTTAAATGCAAAAAATAGAGGTACACTCTATATATTTTTTAAATGTCTTCAAAAATGTTTAAAAGATACAAAACATCTTTACAAACTTATGTACACCTTGGACATTCTCTTACTTCAGCTCTGTAGAAGTACATCCCATCGATCTTTTTTAACACTTAGTTATACTTACCTTCAAAATAATCAATTAACATTTTTTTTTATAAATTTAGCATCTGTAAAAGACAAAAAAAATACAATTACAATTTATCTTTTACAACACAAAATTTTAGATGCCTCTTTTGCTGTTTTCAGAATATATTGAAATTCACTAGAAACAGTGAGTTCAATATTACTCAGCAAATAACAGCGGGAAAAAAAGACAATCAAGAAGATTATCAAAAAAAAAAAAACAACAATCTCAATAACAATCTACAATATTTTTTTGAAAGACAAATTTCTTATGTAACTATGAGATATGGCAAACAATCTTCATAAAACAAAACACCATAATTAATGTTGTTCCATTATAAATAATGTTACTTACAAATATATGCTGACAAAATTTACAACAAAAAGTCATCAAGAGTTTCACAAACTTTTCCCCATGGCCAAATAGTATGTGTGAAATTCTTAGTTTAAAAGTTGTTCAAAAGAAACTTTGAGCGTCTGCCTCCCAGCGTTTAGATCCAAAACCACTGACATAATTTGCACCGTCTTTCACTGCTCATTCTTCAGTCCAACGCTATTCAACATCTTTATGGCCACCCTTACACAAATGGCCCACCAACTGAACTACAACATTATCTCCTACATCGACGACACCTAGCTCATTCTCTTCTTCACCAAGGAGCCACATACCACCAAAAACAACTTCCACGACACAATTAAGCTTGTCACCAAGTGGATAAGGAGCAGCTCTTTAAACATGATTTCACAAAACATGAAGATACTCTTTATCAAACTCACCCCCTTAGCTTTAGATACCTCCTGCTGCTCAACTACACTATGAACACTTCCAACACCTACTGACCATGTACACAACCTATGATTCATATTAAACTCCTCCCTCTGCAAATGTAAACAAGTCCAAAGCATTTCCTCATACTGCTATAATACCCTCAACATTCTCCACAACATTTACAAGTACATCCTAAACAAAACAAGAAGAAACAGACTACACTGTGGCAACACACTCTACACAAGAATTACAGCCAAACACCGATAACGACTACAACCATTCCAAAGCACCTCCACCTGACTGATCTTTAATGTCCCCTGCTACAGCCACATCACCCACAACAGGATACACTTACTCTGCCTCAACATCATTAAGAGAATTACCTTCAAGCTCCTCACCCTCACTTACAAAAGACAGTACAACACCAGACGAATCTACCTTAACAGCAGTAATTCTGAGAGGCCAAATGTTTATCTTAAAATTTTGGCTTTAAAAATATTACGTAAGAGTTTGGTAACTCTTTAGGCAAACGTTGCTTAAAAAGTAATTGAGTATCATTACAATGTATCCAACCTTTCAGACATTTTAACCCCTTCACTGCAGCGGCTATTCCGCTGCAATGCTAAGGGGGGAGGGCGGCCGAGCGGCGGGCACATGCTGGTGACTGAACCGCTACGTCACCAGCATCGGTTGCGCTGTGCTCATGATGGAGCGGTTCCGTCACGGCCCCGCCCGCTCAATAGAACGCGCTGCGCAGGCGGGAAATCAGCGCGGCAGCCGGGCCATGACGGAACCGCTCCGTCATCAGACCAGCGCGACCGCGGCTGATGACGGATTTTTAATATCTACATCTTCATCTTCCAGTACACCAAGCATAAACTTTAAAACTTCCTAACAATCTTGTTGAATATTCTGCGTAAATTGGGTAGAAGCAGAACACATGTCCAAAACATTTCGAATATCAGAAACACTTTGTATTTTACTTTTATCAATACTACATTTCTTATAAACAGAATACAACAATGAGCAGAATCTTTCGTCCCGATTTTCAAAAATTTGCTGTTGCAAACTTTTAAGAAATAAAACAACATTTACTACTACATTAGCATAGCAGTTGACACAACAACTATTTTCAAACCAATAACCAACATTCTCTTCAACACTGTCCTTTTTATTTTTGCTTACAGGCGCAACTTCATCTTGTTTTTTTTCTTTCTCTACATATTCACTACAGATATTCTCAAATCTTCTTTTTCTACCTAGCACACGCTTTTCAATCACTAAATATTGACCTAAATTAGGAGGCCAGGCTCTCCTGCTGAGGAGGAAGTTAATATGCCCCTAACGTGGACCAAGTCCACTACTGGACACGCCTCACAGGAGTACTTACTCAATACATTTCAGTCCCAATGCTCCTGGGCGGGGATTATAATTGCGCCCTGAACCTCCGGCTTGATAGGTCTCCCTCCCCACCGCTACACTCACCGGCACAAAAACGAACTTCCCAATATCAAACATGGGTACAGCACTGGAACCTGCTAGACCCGTGGTGGGACACACAACCCAGACACACAACTATACTCCTTTGACTCCATACCACATAACCTACGATTCCGTCTCGATAGATTCCTCTGTTCCGCGACAGTGTTCCCACATGTACAACACTCTGACTACCTCGATAGATTCCTCTCGGATCACGATGCACATGTCCTGACACACCCCCCTGTGCTCACCTGGAAATTGCCAGGTGATTGTCTTTCTGACCAGGTCTTCAGACAGACACATGGCTCCTATATCTGTGAACACTTCGTACTCAACACAGGCACAGCAGGGTCTAGCCTAATAGAATGGGACGCATTTGAAGAAGAAGCCAGAGGCCACTGCACACAACAAATACTTGGAGTTTGCAAAACGCTCGACAGAACTCTACAAGCAGCGGAAGTGACACTGGGGACACTCACGAAACAAACAGACACCACTGATGCCACTACCGAGCAGATGGCGGAAGCTAGAACCACCTATGCATAGGCACTACAAGATGTGCGCAAATATCACATAAGAGCCTATGCTGTCAGGACACACAGTCAATGTCAGTGGAGAAGGGTGGCTCACTGGTTTGAGGAGGCAGACCCTGATGCAGAGGTCAGACCTGGGACCAGGGTTCAATTCCCGACGCGGCAGGGTCTTGAGCTCAAAATGTCCATGGACTCGATAATTCTCGCCTCGGTGCCTACTTGAATCATGGGTTCACACTCTGCAACTCTGGGCAATAGCTTGCTTAATCTCCACTACGGCTTCACCTTGGGGATGCCCAGTAGGGGTTACCTCGCAGTGAAAGCCAGGACGGGTTCCCAAAGCAAGCGCTAAGAGACCTGTTGGTGATTTGGCGATATATAAATTGAAATTAACATAACATAACATAACACAAGGAGGGCAACAGGGCTGGCGCATTATTGGCATGGCTAGCCAGACAGGAGGTGGCTGTCAGGATTCGTGGTTCAAGGGCGCCTACCTGGTGTCCAAAGACTACAACTCCCATGGGCCTCTTGCATGTAGGAGGTACTTAATGACATCATGCGCGGATGCGCGTTATTCTGTTTCCTCGTTTCCTGTTTGGCGTCTTGGAGTGCTGTCATTCGATTTCCTCGAGCTCCAGTTTGCTGGCGGAGCTTCCTTTTCCTTATGATCGGAGCGAACTCCGAGATCGATGAGTTGATCCTGCGCGGCTGCACATACTTTGTAGAACGGAACGCTGTGAGTCGGCAGACCATGCGTTACCGTTCAGAACCCTGGTGTCCTGCTGTACTCTGTGGATTGGAGAATCTATCCTGCACGGCGGCGCATACGGTGTAGAACGGAACGCTGTGTGTTGGCTGACCACGCGTTACCGTTTGGAATACAAGCTGGCATTTTTCGATTGATTGCGGAACATTGTGGTTAGTGCTACATGTTGCTGTGGCATTAAAGAGTTTCTTATCTTAGTAGCGGAGTGCTGTGTGTAGTTCGCCACACGTTGCCGTTTACGGATGTGTTCTTTCTACAATCAATGTGGAGCAATGTGAGTTTGGGAACCACTTGCTGCTGTGTTTTCTTGGACATTTATTTTGTGCATATACAGCGGAGGATAGTGGTGGCCACTACTTTCTACCGTGTGTATATACGACTATATACTACATACATTCAACTTACAGGAATATGATGACACAATATTCCTGGAGCTAAAACGTTTTATATAGAGTGTTTATAGTGATATACTGAGCTCAAGACAATCTCTATTATTCCTTGGATTGCTGGAAAGCCACAACCAGTATCAAAAGCAGAGTTATTCTATATTCTTGAGAGAGAACTGGGCTTGGCCATTTCGTTTAGTCACAACAAAAGGGTAGCACGGAGTCAGAAAGAACTAAGTAAAACCCTAAAGGTGCCTCAAAGGAATAACAAATATAAACTGCTAATGTATGGAAAGAAAACAACAATGGCACCACTCAACTCTTTAGGAGAAAATTCCCATCAGTCACCATTCGATTCCGCCCTTCATCATCTGGGAACTGTCACCCTCAGAGACCAAAGTGAGGTACTCACAGTGGACTGGTCAGTTGTTAAGACCTAATCACACCTGCATCGTACTATGATGAGGGGGGAAAAACTCAAAGAAAAATAGTATGGTGACTGGAAGCAGTGCTAGAACTAGTGAAGTGCAATGTGCAAAAGTGAAATGTGAAATGTAAAATTAGGTAGGGAGGTGAAAAAGGATTATTTATTAGAGAATCACTTCGCTCCTAAAAATAAAAAACATGAGTGCGTAGGTGGTCTAAACAAATAACCACTGATGGATAAGAGAGGTCGACATGTTTCTGCAGACTAACAAGATCAATCTAGTATCCAGCTGCTTCTTCAGGACCAAGAACGCTACTGCTTAGAAGGCATACAAAAACATGTATCAAAGGAAGACAACAGATATCATCTGCGATCCAGTGATTCTATCCTTCTCCTGGCTTTGATGATAAATGCCATGACAGGTTGAACATGAGGCACACAACAAGGGAGAAACAAAGTGCAGAAAAAGAAATTATTATGGACAAAGTGCTGTGTTGAAAAACGTATATAACTAACACAATTCACTGTCATAAGTCAGGAAGGACCCAAAGTGTACCAACACGTCCTGACAAAACATGGTTATATACTCATGATTGTTCACTCACCAATTAGGCAGGAGAGAAAATCCCACCTCACCTGGCATACAGCGCAGGTAAAACGGGGCACCGCTCTGAAAAGTAGCGAGAAAACATACATGAGAAAAGGAACTGAGTAAAGACAAAGTGTCTCGATGTTCCAACAACAACTCAAGACCACAAAACATTATGTGGAGTATAGAGGGCAGCTTAACCAGCATTGATTGATATCATCGTGCCGCAAGCAGAGCGCTGACCTATTCTCCAAGGAACTCGCCCACCTACTAATATAATGGCACTGCCCACACAGGCGGAACATGCCTCAAGAACTGCCGCGTTGGTCGTTCCTGCCTTGCGAGGGAGTAACATTGAGTAACAAGCGGCAAGTGATATGGCATATAAATAAGAATCAGGACGCCTACCCTGCCAGTAGCGGTAGCAAGCGGCAAGTGAAAACGGCACACAGCAAGGATCGGGACGCCTACCTCGCCGTCGGTACCCCGGGCGTCCCTCTGGGCTGTCATGGGAGGTACCGACGAGGCGTCCGAACGCTCCTTAAGTCTCTGCTTCCTCCTTCCGTCGCGGGGCGCGATCGTGTGACGTCACGACACGCGCCCAAACGCGCGGCTTCATGGGAGTTGAAGTTTGTTATGGCGCAAGAAAGCAAAAATATGCGCGATGTCCACCGTAATGATCGTGGACCGATAGTGAGGCCAGAACACATGTGATTACGCAGGTACATAGACGCTCAGATGAAAAAGAATGGTAAAAGAGACGCAAAAGGCATAATGTGCGCGCTGTCCACTATATTATTCGTAGACCCCCATTGAGACAAGCACACCTTTGAATTCTTGAATTTTTTAAGGTACTTGCACGCTCAGATGAGAGGGCATATCTCTTAAGGGGTTGCATGCAAAGGGTGATACCAAAAATAAACAGCCCCTTCTAAGCTATTGTAGCCACACGTAAACAGCAGTAATATCTGGTAGAGAATCATCATTTGAGTGACATCCAAGGAATGTCCTCATTAAGGCCCTCTTTGTCAGATTGAGTTTGAAAACCCATCTTTGTTCCTTTTTAAATAAGAACCCGCTGATGTCTGTGATGTGAGGTGGAATTGCAGGTTGTTCTATTACTGTCCATTTAAGTTCTGTAGATGAGTGGCCAGCTTCTATATAGTGAGCAGTCAGCCTGGTAGTCTGTTTGTTGCAGAGTTATTCTATATTCTTGAGAGAGAACTGGGCTTGGCCATTTCGTTTAGTCTCCTGAACTGCTGTCTAGATGTTGTTTTCTTCTGTTGGATGTGTGTTTATGGTTCTTCAGAGCCTATTGTCCCAGCAGATCCTTCCCTTTCCCTTATATCCCTCGCCTAATGGTTCGAACTCCCTGTATTCTAAGGTAAGGGAATTGGTAACATTTGGAGGTGGACCCCTATGAGCAACAACCGGATCCTGTGGAGCGTAATCCTGACAGTGGCCCGATCACAGATTCCTCCATCCATTACATATCCCCCGCATCCTCAAAGCCGGCAGGAAAAACCTGGACTCCAAGATCAAGGCCCCGGAGGTCACCCAAGCCCTTAGACAACTAGCATCCGTAAGGCCCCAGGTATGGATGGATCCCCGCTCGAATACTACAGCACATTCTCAATGCATCTTGTTCCCAAGATAGTGACCGTAGTTGACGAGGCGCTTGTCCGGGGAGAACTCCCGACTTCACTCCGAGAGTCTATTATTGTAACTTTTCTCAAACCACATATAGACCGATAACACTCCTAAATACAGATTGCAAACTATTAGGGAAGGTCTTAGCAAACAGATACACCCAGATCCTGCAGCCCTTGGTGCACCCAGACCAAAACAGTTTTGTCCCGGGTCGAAACACCTCACAGAACATACATAGGTTATTCCACATCCCAGATAGTGTGAGAACACGATTCCCCAATGCAGCCTGCTTGATCCTAGATCTTGAAAAGGCATTCGATACTTTACTCTGGCCATACTTATTCATGGTACTGAGCAGAGCCCGGGTTGGGCCTGTTCTGTTGAAATACACCAAACAACTGTACCAGTGCCTCAGATCTCGGGTGTGGATAGGCAAATACATATCTGCCCCGTTTCAGATAGAAAGAGGGACAAGACAAGGGTGTCCACTAGCACCCTTCCTGTTCGTCCTAGCAGTCGAACCACTTGCAATTAAATTACGTCAGGAGGGGCAGACATGGGGAATACCGATAGTAGACATAACACACTGCGTGTCACTTTACGCGGACGATCTCTTGATCCATGTCAGAGACGTCACAAGTGATTTATGTACAGTCTGGTCGATGCTACAGAACTTTACGGCGGCCTCAGGTCTTGGAGTCAACTGGACCTAATCCACAATATTCCCTTTAAGCCCACACCTAGCTCCACATGACGTACTGGTGGGCACCCATACGCTCACTTGGAGTACAGCAGCACCTCGATACCTAGGGGTACAATTGTTTTACAACCCCACGGATCTATACGATGGGAATCACCATAAGGTCTTAGCGGGACTAAGAACATCAGTACGATTCTGGAAAACGTTGCCCCTAGCCCCCATAGGCTGCATCGCACTTGCAAAGATGATAATGGTCCCACAACTCCTGTACTATTTTGCCAACCTTCGGGTGATAGCACCACGTTCCTTTTTTAAAGATCTAAACACACTCCTCACAACCCTGATCTGGGGAGGGGGGAGACACAGAGTAGCCCTGACCACGCTTCACCTACCTTCTACCCACGGAGGACTCAGAGCCCCGTCCTTTGAATCATACTTTCTGGTGGCACAACTTCAGTGGTTGTTGTACTGGACAGCGGAGCATCAAATTGGAGAAACACTTACAGAGCACGGGCGGATCCCTCTTCCGGCTATACGCAGACTATTGCTCGCAGGCACAAAACCCCTAGGCACATACCCCTTGCAGGTAACAGTGGCGCGCACATGTATGCTAAGGATCCACTAACTATCCAAAAGGAAACCCCCATGCTCACCGTTACTTCCATTGGTAGGCCTCCCCGTAATGATATCTATTATGCCACCCACGCTCTTCAGGTTTGGACAGACCACTCTATCACAGACATTGCGTCCCTTTTTGACGACGGACAGTTAATGACGCATGCCCAATTGACAGATCTCTATGACCTCCCACCAGGGCAATTCTTACTACACCGACAGCTCATAGACAGTTGCCGCCCGTTCTGGAATGCACAGGGGTGAACCCCCAACACACACAGTAATACACACCATCATACAAATGGAGGTGGGTAGACACCTGGTCACATGGTTATACAAGGCAATCCGAGAGCTTCTTCTTCGACCCCTGGACTCACTACGACAGACGTGGGAGGAAGAAGTTGGTCGGGTATTTAACGATAAGGAGTGGGAAAAAGCCCTAGAGTATCCCAAAAAAGTCTCTAGAAATGCCCGCTTGCGAAACATCCAATTTAATATACTCCATTGAGCGTACCTCACCCCACAGCGACTCCACCGGTTCTATCCTAACACATATTTCTCCTGCCTGTGATGCCAGGCCCCCAAAGCTGACTTCTATCACATGTTTTCGGATTGCCCCATCATTAAACAATACTGGAACCAGGTGCATCATACACTTCAGGAAGTAACTAGTAACTCAACCCTGTCCTCATGGGAAGCTAGTGCCCTAGGGTTGTTCAGCAAAAGGAAAACCGAGAAAGTACCATGCTGATTCGCCTCATTGGCCATTCTTTTAGCAAAGAGGGGTATAGCCAAGCACTAGTGAGCCCCGGATCGACCCCCAGAGGCAGCATGGACAGGAGCAGTAAAGAAATGGGGAGTGGCGGAAGAGGAAGTGTTGTGAGATGAGGAGGTGAAAGGCATACAAAAACACCCAATCTCCCTTGAATAGGCGCAACTGATGCACCTATTCACTCATGTTACAATGCAGCCACCCTCCCTACCCACTTCTCAGACACAGTCCACATTGGGCTTCCCACAGAGGCAGATAGGAGAGGTCTCATGAGTAAATACTGGTCCCTAGAGCATAGGATAACTTGACACTAGCCCCACCCCCATCACGAGATACACAGCTACCACCTTCTGCAACTACCAACCATAATGCACCAACCACAGTCCATGTCACTTACCCGGATTCAGAATTTTAATTTTTTCCCATTTCTACCCATAATGGTATATCCGCAGCACGATCCCCCAGTTCATTCCCCCAACAGTTAACAGTTCTTCTCAAATATCGGAAGTTCCGATTCATATGCACAGTTCCCAGGAATACATGCACCAAAGGCCTGGTGAGGGACACTACAGAGATACTTAGAGGTAACACACAGGGTCCCCGGACACCCCAAACAATGTGGACCACATGACCCATGCCCTCCATAGTGATACGCTAGGGGGTGGGCTTGGGGTCTATCCACACTGAGTAATGGTTACAGATATGCATGGGGACTAAGTTTGGGAAGATAACTCCAACTGTTGAATTGATATCCTACCGCTGTTCGATCTATAGCTACCAGTCATGCATTACTGAACTTTTATAATATCTTAAAAACTGTGTACGCTTGCCAGGATACTTGATGTAATGTAATATAAACCCTCAAAAAAATTGTTTAAACAAAAAAAAAACTGTCCTTTTTCCTTTTTCTTTGTGCTTGCAGACGCAACTTCATCTTGTTTTTTTTCTTTCTCTACATATTCACTACATATATTCTCAAATCTTCTTTTTCTACCAACCACACGCTTTTTAAATGCTGGATATTGACCTAAATTGGGAGCATATTCTCTTCTTAACTTATTATACTCTTTCACACAATTTGCATCTTTACTAACCTTTGTCTCATCAAAATCAATCAAGTACAAACCAGATAAAGTTCTGACTCTGGACAAAGCAACATATGCCATTCCCTTTTTAAACACGGTACTTCCAAAATTCACTAAAGCACTATCTACACTTAAACCTTGAGATTTATGAATGGTCACCGCATATGCCAAACAAATAGGAAACTATTTTCTGCGTACATACAAATCTTTTACAAGCAAGAACAGAGATGAACAACAACTAAATTGTTGTATTTCAAAAATATCATCAAATTTGATCTTTAAAAATTCATTTAATACTTCTTTATTTCGGCAATTTGCCATAAAAGATTGCACAAATACATACATAAAAATGCATTAAAAAAAGGAGAACATGACAATTTTACTAATGTACAATCATTTAAAATTTGACACAATGAGTAGGATTAATAACAACACATGCCTGCATGGTTGGATATGCTACCGTTGGATCATGCAAGTAAATGGTAATGCATTTTAGTTACAGTTTTAGACCTATTTTGCTCCTGGCAATATAAACAGAATGAAGGAATCTGCTGACACTAAAAACAATGATCTGAAAAGTATCGGACTTAATTATTCTATATGCCAAATTACATGACCTAATTCCCAAAATGTTACACAAAGGTTTGATCAATTTTTTCCTGGCTTTGGAACATGCTTGGCAGAAAAACAATTTGTGAACCTCATCCTCCTTGTAATTTCCTTCACACATTAAGCAATTTCCACTTGCTACATAAGTTTCGTCTTTAGTTTTTCTAGACCAGTATTCCTTTGTAAAGTTGGTCATAAGGTTTCCATACCTAAACTTCATAAATAGGGTCTTTGCAAGGGGGGGCCAACTTCTTCAAGGAACACCTCAAAAAGGGGTTTGTCCTTAAAAGTTACAAAGTTATTCACTAGAGTCCCACATCTGTTCCCATTGACTAATTGGCTATTTATAAAGGACCAAAAGACATTTTCACCATAATTTTTGTGTTGTGTGGTAACCTTTCGAGATGCTCCCAAAACTGTGGGAGACCTAAGATGGAAAACCATGTTTTAATATGTTTAAGCCAAAGAATAGAGTTCAGTGAGTCTAAGCCCATTATTTCTTGTAACCCTTTCCTATAATCGTCCAATTCTGGTGTCAGCCACAATCTTACCCAGAACATTAAAGGCCTGAGAATGGTGTAATGATCTGTCCTCTTAAAGTTCAGATCCAATTGAATAGGCACTAAAGGGGTACTTGTAGGAACCCTTACAATACTTCGCATGAATTTATTATCCATGGTGGAAAAGATATCCTTCGCCGATGTCCCCCAGATCTCAGCCCCGTAAAGAGCTGCAGGTTGGACTTTGAATTTAAAATGTTCCATAACAGGTGTCACTGCCTTACTTGTACTTGCCTTGAGCTTACTAATGATTGGTGTAATGTTCTGGGCATAAATCACCTTACTTTTCTGAATTCGAGGTTTCCAAGTAAATTTCGAGTCTATCTCAACGCCCAAATAAGAAAAGTGGTCAACTATTTTCAAATCCTGACCATCTAAAGTTAAGCACCCTTTATCCGGCCTACATGGATTTAGGGCCATGCACTATGTTTTATTTACATTCATTTCCAGCCCTTTCTTGTCGCAGTATTCACTAAAGGAGTTAAGTAGCGCCTGGAGACCTTTCTTGGTTTGCAAAATCAAGATGGTATCATCCGCGAAAAGTAACGCAGGAACCCTTTCTCCATTAAGTTGGGGCAAATCATTCGTGCAGCCCTCCAGATGAGCAGGAATATCATTCACAAAAAGTGAAAATCAAGTTGGAGCCAGGACGCATCCTTGACATATGCCACGCTCTATTGGTATATTTTGGGTCAGTTCACCATTAGGACCCCATCTCACTTTAGCGAAATTCCTGGCGTGCAACTCAATTATTTGAGCCAGAAGGCATCCTGGCATCCCAGCCTCATCAAGGGACCTCCAAAGGAGATTCCGTGGCGCTAAATCAAATGCCGCTCTCAAATCTACGAAAGCGACATATAAATGCCCTTTCCTGATTAAAACGTATTTCCAATAAAGGCAGCAAAATCTAAAAACCTGGTCGATGGTACTGACCTTTCTCCTGAACCCAGCTAGCAATTTTGTGAGTACCCTTTTCTCCTCTAGCCAATAATTTATACGGGTTAATATGTGCCTTGAATATAATTTCTGCAGGATGTCCATTAAGCTAATCGGTCTATAATTAGAAGGTTCAGACGGATTGCCCTCTTTAAAAATTAAAACAATCTCAGCAGCCCGCCAGCTGTCTGGGATGTTACAATTACTAGGTAAAACATTAAATACGTAGTTTACATAGGGTGTCCAGACCTTTATGTCTTGTTTATACAAGTCCCCAGGTATTCTGTCAAGACCTGGGGCTTTGCCATTTTTCAATGCACTGATTGCCATTTCTGTTTCGTCAATAGAAAAGTCTAGGCGCTCAATCTGGGGAGGGGCCCATGATGCTTTCTTGCAACACTTATCTATACCACTATCACATTTTTGATATAGAGTCGTGAAGTGATTCACCCATGTGGATTCATCGAGATATACATCTTTCACTATTCTCTCTACATGGCTCCCGTTGGCGACTAGCCTCCAAAACCCTACAGTGTCCTTTGCTTTGGCAGCTACCAACATTTCTGGCCAGCTCGCCTCCTCCCATGCCTTCTTTGAGGTCATCTGAATGCGCTTATACGCCTCCCTTGCTAGTTTAACATCATTTTGACTTTTGTTTTTTATGGCAATCATAAGCTCCCCCTTGGCTAGCCTACAGAACTTGTCGTACCATGCTTTGCTATGGGACAAGTTCCTTACATTTTGCTGCCTCTTCTTTGGCATTTTTGTTAATAATGTTTTCAATGTCATAAAAAAGTCCTTGTGCAATTCCAAACATTGTTCTGTGGTGGTATCTTGCCCTAACAGGGGTGCAAAGGTCAACTCAAATAGTGAGTATATTGCTGAGAGAGTGTCGCCATGTTCTAGCACATAAGGCCACTTTAAGGCTCGCCTATTGTTACTGACCAATGTTTCATCGTGTGGGACAGTATTATGTGCCTCTAGAGACAATACATCACTAGACTTCTTGAGCAAAAGTGAGTCTATAGTTAATTCCATAGGGTAGTGGTCACTCTCAGATCTATCATTCACCTCAAAGTCAACCATATACTGCCAGATGGATAATGAGACAACTACAAAGTCTAGGTTGCTTTTAGTGGCAGATCTTAAAAAGGTAGGCTTTTTTAAAACATCTGAGGGAAGGCGGCCATTACACGCCCTAAGGCCGTGGTAAGCCATCAACTTCACTATTTGTACTGCCAAGGTGGAACATTTCACAAACTTAGTGTTATTCAGCCGGGGGATGTTATTTACAAGATCTTTATCCTCGAAGACATCAATAAGTCCTGGGACAGGTTTGAAATTGCAGTTTAAATCACCACCTATTATAACTGCTTCTTTGCCAACCACCCTCCCCATGAATGAGTCTAGTTTAGCTAGGATAACCGATTCCTTGGTGTGGGGTAATGGCCTGTTATAGACATTAATTAAATTACATACTCTCCCATCCACAGTTTTAATTTTAAGGGCCAAGATGTCTAGCAAGCTGGTATCTATTACTTCTATCCTAATCTTCAGGGTTACCTTAACCCAGATAATTAGGCCCCCAGAGGGCCTACCCCTAACTGAAGCAACTGCTCCAATGCCATATGATTTATAACCAACCCTATGTGGTGTACCAATTGCCCATGATTCATGTAATAGGCAGAAGTCATTGGAATTGCTTAGATTCAGCATCCCAAATGCAAAAATCGCTAATTGCGATGTCGCAAATGTGCGACGAATTACATTTAAGGAATCTCTATTAGAGATTCCTTAAATGCAATTCAACATCCAATTTAACTTTGCGAATTCACAATTTCTTGCCGCAATTTACCGCGAGGTCAGACCTCGCAGTAAATTGCGAAAACTCAGAAAAATGCATTTAAATGCATTTTTCTGAGTTGCATGTTACACACACACATGTCCTTTGGACATGTGTGTGTGCAACACCTGTGTGAAATTTCATTTGAGGGGTGCTACAGGGTGTCCTATGGACACCCCTGGCACCCTTCAAATCGCAATCTTATTTGCGATTAGCTAATTGCTAATCGCAAATAAGGAATACTCCCCATTCATTCCTATCGGCCTTTTGGCCCATAGGAATGAATGGCGAGTTATTCCTTATTTGCGATTAGCAATTAGCTAATCGCAAATAAGGAATCAGTAGGAATCGCATTTTATTATGCGATTCCTACATGATTACCGTTTTGCGAGTCCTTAATAGCGAATCGCTATGATTCGCTATTAGGGACTCGCAAAACGGCCCGTTAATGAATCAGGCTGTAAGTGTCTAGCCATTGACCAGCTCCCTTCATAATTAGAACGCGTCTGCGGGAGATAGAAGAAAGTGAGTGGTCTAGCTTTAATAGATGAATTCCCACCATAGGTGTTCCATGAGCATTTGTGGTGTACCGTGTTTGGCTCTTCAAATGAAACAACAAAACAATCAACTGGGATGGATTTATATGAGGGGCCTATTCATGGCACCCTTCGCACCATTAGAATTTTTCTTCTTATATGGTTAGGTAACGGCATGTTTTTATTCAGCCAATAAGTTACGTTATTCCTCAGTGACCAAAAGGTTTCCTGATAGTGATTGCCTATTTCCGGTGCCGCTGTTAACACTACTACATACGGTCTGGCATCTGGTGGAAGATCTATAAACACCCCCCAATGTTTCTCTGTTGTTTGTATCCCCTGTTGATTAGATTGATGAGCCTTAGTTTCTTTGACCCTCAGGACAGCGGTATCTTTATGAGCTGGTACAGGTTGTGCAGGCAATTGCTTAGATACATTCACTTTTGGGTTGCTAACATTGGTTACATGAACCTCGGATCGGGGTTTGGTTGTGTGTGTTGCTAGCGGTAATGCTGGAGAAATAACAGTTGGTGCTGGTGTAGTTTTAACAGCATCAGTTGTACTATTTGAATTATTTCCCACTATGCTAAGGCTTGCTAAGGATATAATGCTCTTTTCCACCTCAATCAAGTGGTTTTCTATATGTGATAGTCTGACTTCCAGAGGGGTTAGGAGTTTTTTTAACGTTTCCCATACAATTTTCAGAAATTCCTCATTTCTTCCCTCTACCTCACAGACAGTCGCCCCACCATTCTCTGGTCCTATTAGGGAATCTTACTCCCAATCTACTACATCCAAATTAACCTCATCAACATTCAAACGATTTTTTTCAACATTTGGGGACACCTGATGGAACATACCACTCCCACCCCCTGCATTAGACTTCCCACCATTAAAACACTGAGCCTTTGCTACTTTAGCCTTTTTCCTAGTATAGGCATATGTAATATTAAGTTTCCTTTTTTGGTTTACACCCTCTTTACGTTCACACAAATTACTCACACACGCCCCATTTCCCTTAGGAATTATCTCTATGGGTACCCCCGGTACTGGATCCACCACATCCAAAGATAAACTCTGGTTGGTGGGTGGATGTAGTAACCCTGGATTAGGGGCTGCCACGAGGGGGGTTATATCTGAAGTCTGATGCACATCCGCCAATGTTATAATTGGTACTGGACCAGTCAAGCGCTCAGGGGTTTTCGCAGATGCTATGCGACCTAAAGATGATTTCTTAGCCATTGCAGGATCCTTGGACAATCTTCTTGCTGCTTCTAAATCCATAGATACTCTCTGTTGCATTTTGTTAATCTTTACGTCTAGGGCAGTATTGGTCCTGGTTATAAAGTTGTCAAGGGTCCCGGTTAATTGTTTCCCCCCTTTGGCAGCCCTGCTTCTTCTTTCTTGCATGGACATTATTCCTAAGTTCCCTCAAAAAGACTTATAGGACAGAACAATGGTAATAATACAATACTGAAAACCAAGAGAGATTGCCCGGTCTGGTCTTACACGGTCTCTAACGGGCTACAATGGGCCCGCTCTTGGCCCGGTCTTTGCCCGGCCGGTCCCGCGCGCTCCTGCGCAGTGGCCAACTGGGACTAATAAGTACATGCTGGGGGCGGGGCAAGCAGGGAGAGCGGTCCAGGTGGTGCCGGTCAGCTGAGCAGGGACTCCTGGGAATTGGAGTCCCTGTAGAGCCACTCACAGCCCTGCCTTTAGCCCACACACACCCCAGCAGACCTCGATGACAGGAGCAAGTCCGTGGGTTCAAAGGTCCTCCCCGGCGAAGCGTGACCCGCACAGTGGGTCCGGCAAGCAGTGGCATTGATCCTGAAAAAGGGATTCTCAAGCGTCCTCGCAGGTAAGGTCAGTGATCAGAAGATTCCCAATAGGCACTGGGGCGGGATGGTTTTGAGTGCTTCAGGTACGCTGGGGGCGGGGCAAGCAGGGAGAGCGGTCCAGGTGGTGCCGGTCAGCTGAGCAGGGACTCCTCGGATTTGGAGTCCCTGTAGCACCACTTGCAGCCCTGCCTTTAGCCCACACACACCCCAGCAGCCCTCGATGACAGGAGCAAGTCCGTGGGTTCAAGGGTCCTCCCCGGCAAAGCGGGACCCATGCAGCAGGTCCGGCCAGCAGTGGCGTTGATCCTGAAAAAGGGATTCTCAAGCGTCCTCACAGGCAAGGTCAGTGATCAGAAGATTCCATCTCTATTTACATAATTAACAAAATCAACAATTATACCCATTGCTCCATTTACTAAACCTTTTTCAACATTCAAATCACGGCGTAAAGTTACCCTACAGTTTACATATAAATTCTTTTCTAAACCTGCAGGTTAACTTATCGACTTCTCCAAAGAATCCAATTTCTTCTTCAACATTTCAGTCAAAATAATAGTGATTCATTCATCCTCTATTTTATCAATAGCTTCCAATTTGATAATTTCTTCATTTTCCAACTTTAACATTTCTTCATTGAATACAGAACATTCACGCAGTGTTGGCATTAAGCAGATTACAGACTTGTTTTTTGTAATTTTCATATAGATTTTTTCTGGAACAATATTTTCATTTGGAAAAAAATTGGGAAGTAATTGTCTCAGTAATGCTTGTTTGCCATGTTCTGTCACTTTTCCAATTCTTACATCTTGAAGAATTTTTCCATAATATGCATCATTCGCCTGACGCATATTTGTAATAAGTTCCTTATACTCAAAATATGACCCAATATTAACGTTTCCAATGCTCCCCTAAGACTTTCTGGTATCTTCATGTGCCTGTGTTTTAAACACTGGTTGTCCTTTTACAGGAATAAGTTGTAGTAGATCTCCAAAAACTATGACATGTTTTCCTCCAAATAATACATCATAGTCTGTTTTAAGAATTTGCTGCATTCTTAAATGTACAAAGGCAAGCATTAAGTTTGATACCATGCTTACCTCATCAATAATGAGAACTTTCATTTTCTTCAAGACTCCTGCAACTTCAAAACAAGCTTCTCCAGATAGCTTGTAGTATTCTAATTTGTTTTCATGCTCTACTGGTAGCATTAGTAAATAATGTAACCTAACTCTTTTAATATTATGTGCCTTCAACCCAGTTGGAGCAATGACAACACAAGACAAATACGAGTCAGTTGTTTTGTGTAAATAAGTTGAAATTACTTTAATTAAAAAACCTTTTCCTGTTCCAGCTTGTCCACTCGCATACAATCGGATAGGTTGAAATAATGAGCAAGAGCACTCTTTCTTTTCATGAAGTAATCCATGGTTAATATGTTCTCTTACTTGCTCATATATTTGTTTCTTCTCAACATTAAGTTCTTCTTCCAAATTTCCTAAATTTCTTACATCTTCTTGAGCTTGAAACATTACTGTTTCCACCTTTTCCATAGCAGCTGCTGCTTCATTTTGAATGATTGGTTCTCCTAATGGATCCTGACTTAACGGAGCAGAAGTTTGACTGTCTTGAGAACTGTCTCTAGCAATCTCAGCTGCAATTGTAACTTCTTGTTCAATTTCATCGTTCAACATTTTCACATAATTAGCAAAAACAGGACATTCCATACTATCGTTAGTTGCATTGAAAGAATCTTCATAGCTGTCAAAATCTCCAAGTAATTCCAATTCTGAACGCCATGGCTTGAAAAGTTGCAAAAGAGCTAAGTAGTAAAATTCCCTTTTGTCAGGAGTTTCGCAACTCAGTTTACGGTGATGAATCAAATGTCCTTTTCTTTGTTTTACCAAACATCCTTCAGAACCAGTCACGGCACATATACCATTATTGATGTTTTCTGTAATATTATGTTTAAAAATATAGTGTTGCAGCACTTCATAGAGACAAATGTTCTCCAGATGGTGACTTCTGTTTGGATAATATGTATCCAACATATTTGTTTTCACAATATCTGCACTTTCTGGCTCCTTTTCAGCTAAATATTCAATTTCTTGTACAGATTTAAGTACTCAGTTTCATGTTGCAGCAAGACCTAGACTCACCCAAATGGTTCTTCTAGATTTGGAGTATAGACTTGCAGATGATAAGCGATCCGGGCATTCATATGCTCCAGTTTCTCGATGAGATAACATCTTCAAACTGTAAGTATATCATTTCTTACTTAGACTCTTCTCATGGGAAATCTCTTCCCACATTTCCTTCAATTCTGTCTTTTGTGATTTCGTTATGTACGATGTTACATATCGAGCAACAGCAATGGAATTGTCTGCAACATATTGAATATCCATGTTAGCATTCCACATAGACAAAATGACTGGGTTGTAGTTATTTATATATTTTGAGTCTTTATTTATTCTTAAATCGTAGGTATTTTTAGGAGACTTTCTTGTGATAGTATGTCGCAAAGATGACATAAAACTGTTCACTCTTCCTTTCGATATTACTGGTCGTGGAAATGCAAAACGGCATTTGTCTTTAGATTTGAACTTTCGACAACAGTATTTCCTACCACGATGACTTTGGAATCGTAAGACCTGTTGTCTTAAGTCCTTATCCTGTTTGCTTTTGGGTATATCACATGTAGTGTATTCTTCAATAACAGACATCACAGTATCATCTGACTCTGTTCCAAATTTGGGAGCATCTTGGATCCATAGTAGCATGTAAATGTGAAGAGCACCTCTGGCTTGATACTCCTTTCTCCCAAAAAATCCACAACCTCTCCAAGAGGAGGATTTTTTTTATTGGTGATAAAAGACATCATAGCTTCAAATCTATGATTGAAATACCTGCGAACACTTACTGGATCCAAAAAACAAAATTCTCCAGGTGTCTTGTATTCAATATTTATTATATTTGGATTTGCCTCTAGAAGAAATTGAAGTAAATCATCCCAAGCATATTCAGCACAGCTTAGAGTAAGGAACCATGTAGAAGTTCCTAAGTCCCTTAACATACATTTAGGTTCTCCATGACGACGGTACCAGTAGTCATTAGTACCACACTGACATGCCATGAGATTAATTAGCTGAGATTCCAAAACATTATCTTTCTGGTGTACTTTATCCATAAATTCCTTTGCCGAAACATTTTGCAGATGTACACCTGTTTTCAATACATGGTTTACTGCATAAGAAAGTCCAGACAAATCAATCTCAAACAAAAGATGAAACAAATACGGAATACTTTGTTGAAATCTTGGATCTTCTGCATACAATCTTAACGTCGGGTATTCAGATGCAGGAATCTGCACATGTCGGTCATCATATCGTCCTCCTTTTCCTGTAGGAAACAAATGAAAGAAACAACGAGCTTCCAAGTTTTTTTCCCTTACACTAATGGGATTTCCCTTTGCTTCTTTCATTTGGAATAACTCTATAGTATTCCCCATCACTTCTTTGGGATGCAATGGATGAACACTGTAATGTTCATATATTTCTTCAGTTCTGGAGACATCCACTTTTTCAATTTGTCCAAATGGCAGGTCACTATCTTTTTCTACAGTTATTTCTTCTTCACTCATAAACACGTCTTTATAATTTTGATTATTTTTGATCAGATACAATGTTGCCTTTTTTACTTTCCTAACATCCACTGATTCCTGCCAGATTTTCTTACTCTTTGTAGGTACGCCATTAACAAGAATAACTAAAGGTTCATCTTCTACATTTTCTGCACCAACTGTTTCAATATTTTTCTTTAAATCTAATGGCAAATACACAACTCTTCCCTTTAATCCTCTCTGTAAATCTGAAGGAGGCAATATCCTTGTCTTAGGCTCCATACGAACAATAGCTTGAAAAGGATGCACTCATTGAGTAAGAATAGACTCATAAGTATTTAAATCCACCAGTTCAGAAGGAATTTTTATCAACTCAAAATTATTATGTACAGCACTAGCAGGCATTTTATTTTCATCTAATTTGTTATAAAAATATTTACAAATACACTGATCTCAACCCAAATAAAAAGTATTCTCCACTAACAAATAAGTTCCAAATTCCATCCACTCCTTATTATTTTCCTTTTCACATTTTAAATACAAATCAAAAACCTTGTCTGATTTTTATAATGAGTAGGTCGACAACAAATACAAGAATAATGTGGTGTTTCACCTGAAATCACCTTGAGCTTTGTAATTTCTTGCTCACATTTTTCTGTACTGCAATGTTGTACATTGTCTTCTACATTTCCTTCTACTAACGTATCAATTTCTGCACTATCTTCTCTGCACCAAAGTAACTAACCTGAATTTCATCACAAACATTCTTTACATCTGACACAGATCCATGCAAAAGAGCACTGATCAACTTCTTTAACATTAGAGCTGGACTTTGTGGATAATACAACGTTCTGACTAATTTCCTCATTTTAGTATGATGTACTGCCAACATCCTGAAATGGTGAAAAACACTTCTACATACTTTTTTAGAAAGACAAGCCAAAGAATGTCCTTGCAAACCAGTATTTTCTCTCACTCTGCAAGGGTCTAATCCTTGCAACATCTTAATCTTTTGTTTAACACTTTTCTTAGTATAGTTACATAAGAAATTGCGTAAAAAAGTAAATAGATTCCTTTTTTTTTTAAAAGGTTTTTATTTGCCAACGTACAAAAAGATACATAAGACCTTTCATTGAAGCAACCACACCCCACCACTCAGTGAAGAAAACCTATGTATAAATGAAGAAAAGAAGGCACAGCGAAGATATGGAAAAGAAAATAAAAGAACATAAAATAAGATAAAAGAAGAAAAAAGAAGAAAAAACTAAAAAAAGCACAAAAAGAAAAAGAACACAAAGAAGGACAAAGGAGGTGTTAGACTAGTATCTGTCTAGAGTTCAATGGTGGACATGGCATGCAGCTAGCGAAGGGCAGAAATCCGCTAGAGAAAAAAAAGTCTGAATTAGACAGTTTTAAGGGGTAAAAAAGGGGGCGAAGCGGTGATTATCCGGACTGAGCAAGCCAAGAGGGGAGATTTTCCCACACCTCGAGTCCCTTTTTCCGGCCTTTACGTCCCTTATTGGCATAAACAGCAATTTCCAGGTGATAGGTAGCGATAAATCTGGCTAGCCATTGTGAGAAAGACGGGGGGCTCTGGGTCGAGACATGCAGAGGCCACACAGATCCTCCAGACTGTCATCACAATGAAAATGAAGCCATCTCTATTCAGCTGTGAGTTTTCAGTTTGTGTGCCCAGCATAATAATAGTAGGATTTAATGTTATAGGCTGGGTTGTAACTTCCCTTAAAAATTCCTGTATGCGGTTTAGTGTGGTAGAGAGCTTTAAGCAAGCGGAAAAATTATGAATGGAGTTAGACCCATATTCCGAGCATCTAGGGCAAAGAGTACCTTGGCCAGAGCCCCACTTTGCGATCTTGCTAGGAGTAAAGTACAGAATTTTTTTTTTAAAGTGTTGCACCTGTAGTTTAGCTGAGATTAAAATGTTCGGTGACAATGCGAGTGAGTTAAAAAAAAGTGCTGCTGGAAGAAGCAAGTTTGTTGTGCCATATATCAGCAATGTTTTGTAAGTCGTCAGGGGTCTCTCTGTTTATAACGTTGTATAAAAGGCCTATTCGAGGGGTTAATGGATTACGTAAAGTGTTAAGTAAGTCAGATTCCGTAAATCCTGAAGCCCCCCCTGCGTTCCTAGACAGAAAATCAAAAACAGAGAGATATTTAAAGGCATCTTCGTTCTTGAGGTTAAATTTGGCCACTAAGTCAGAAAAGGGTGCTACTCCATCACTAGCGATGAGATCTCCCAGTTTCAGAATGCCAGCCTTGTTCCAGTCTGAGAAGTAGGCCTTGCCCAAAATGGCAGGGAGATTGTCATTGTTTAGTGTGGGGGTGTAGTGATTGAATCTGCCCAGCCCAAGAATTCTGCGGATACAGCAGAAGACTTTAAAAGAGTTCAGTAGCGTCTTAAATCTCACCCGTTTGTAATATCCGTAGGTGGTTTCCCGGAGTAGGCAACCCCAGGATTGTTCACCTAGCAATAGCTGAAAGGGCGAGGAGAGTCCTGATGTATGAGGGATTGGAGCCGGTTTTAAAAGTTCTGAGCTGTACTGTAGTACCCAGGCCCCATAGTAAAGCGTGATGTTAGGGAACGACCAACCCCCTCGCTCTTTTGGTAAACATAATTGCCTTAGTGTCCTCTTGGGTTGGGAATATGACCAAATAAACTGTGTAAATATTGTTGGAATTTTTGCAGGTTTGTTTATTAAATTCCAGAGGTATTGTTCAAAAGAAATATAAAAGTTTGGGAAAATATGTCATCTTTATGAGATTACATCTGCCAACGAGGGTTAAGTGTAGGTTGTTACCTTGATTCAGAACCCTCCGGGTATGTGTGGCCAGTGGAGCAAGGTTGTCTGCAACAAACTCATCTAAGTTTTATGAAATGGAGACTCCTAGATATTTGGCTTTAGAGACCACCCTGTAGTCGGTCCAGGGTATTTGGCTATTTGTTATTATTTGGGTTTTGTTTTGGTTCAGAGCATAGCCAGAGAGCCTCCCGAATTTTAGCGCCTCATTTTCCAGAGCCACTATGGCGTTTGAGGGATCGGGTGAGGTGATGGATAGATCGTCAGCGTAGGCCATATTCTTGGTACAGGTGCCTTGAAAGTTGACTCTGGGGATCTCGTTATTTCTCTCTATTTGTTTAATAAATGGGTCCAGGTAGAGGGCAAACAGCAGAGGGGAGCAAGGGCAGCCCTGTCTGGTGCCCCGGGAAATCTCAAATTGCCCGGTCAGTTTCCCATTAATGGAGACAGAGTTGGTTTTATGTTGAGAGCTTGTACCGTCTGTGTGATTTTTGGACCAAAGCCCATTCTACTCATGACTGTCCACAGGAATTGCCAGGAGACCCAATCAAAGGCTTTTTCGGCGTCCAAGAGTGTAAGTGACATTGGGTCTCCAGCGGCTTATGCGGCGTCAAAAAGAGTAATATCTCATCTAACATGCTCAGTTGTTCTTTTTATCGGATGAACCCATGCTGCCACTCTGACACCAAAGTTTCAACCACTGAGGAGATTCTGTTTGCAAATACTTTGGAAAAGATCTTTGAATCACAATTAATGAGTGTGATAGACCGGTAAGAACTCATCTCTAGTGGGGATTTATCCTTCTTTGGAAAAGTAGCTATTCAGGCCATAGACCAGGATGTTGGGGGAAGAGCCTCGCAAAATATAGAAGTTATTACCTCTGTAAGGATTGCTTTAATTTGTGGGGAGAAGATCTTATAGAACTCTACTGGGATGCCGTCCAGACCAGTAGCTTTCCCATCAGGGAAGCTGTTAAGGGATTCCAGTATCTCATCCCAAGTAGGGGTTAAGTCTAATAATTCCCTATTATCTGAGGAGAGAGATCTAAGGTCAATCTTGCTAAGGTAGCAGGTAGTATCACTTGTGATTAAGTCATTGGGACCATGGTTCTCCTTGGTGTATAGTTTGGAATAAAAGTCCTGGAATCCCTTTCGTATGAGATCAGTGTCATTGGTCTCACTTCCTGATGGGAGTTTATTTGTGTGTATCTCACTACTGGAGACCTGTTGCCTGGTCCTGACAGCCAGGTGATGCCCAATACAGTTGCTGCACTCGTAGTTTTTCTCCCGGGAGCTTGCCCATTTTGCAGCAGTTTTCTCTGCAAAGATTGCCCCAAATTCGCTCTGGCCAACACAACCTCTTTCTGAACTGTCTCGATGTCCTGCCCTGTTTGAATGCCATGGACCAATTTAGTTTCAGCAATCTTTAGCTTCCCCTGTAAATTACTTATCAACATCTTCTCTTTTTTATTTTTGCGGACTGAGAATCCAAGGGTCTCACCCCTAATCCCTGCTTTCAGCGTGTCCCAAACGGTCATAAGAGGGGCGGAGCGGACGTTAATGTCTAAAAATTCCTGTAGCCATCCTTGCATGCCTGTCTGATATGACATGTCCTGTAGCAGAGTTTTCTCAAAGCTCCAGGTGGAAGCCTCTTCACGTTTGCCCAACCCTCTGATGTTAATGATGAGGGGATTATGATCAGTCATAAAGCGTGGGGCTGTTTCAATGTTGCAGATATTGATGATTGAAAGTGAGAGGAAAAAGTAGTCTAGCCTGACAAGGGTATGATGTGGGGCAGAGAAGAAGGTATAACCGGGCAGGGAGAGATTCAGTCTAGCCCAGCAGTATCTTAAGCCGTGCATCTGTGCAAGATTTGTCAAAGCCTGATACACCAGGGGCTTCTTGCCCTAGTATTTCCAATGGCTATCAGTCTCCCAATTACATGGCAGATGCAAGTTAAGATCACTGCATAGGACAATGGAGGTGGGCCAGTGTGCAAGTTCCCCTGAAACCAGGTTGATGACTCCTGGATCATCTGTCTTGCTTCAGTAGATTGAGCAAAGGGTGAAAGGGGGGTTATTAGAAAGATGACACTCCGTGATCACCCATCTGCCTAGGGAGTCAGACTAGATCCGGGGCGAGGAAATAGAAAGTCTTTTCTCAGCCAGAATTTAAACCCCCCTGGTCTTAGAGCCCTGGGTTGTATCCCTCAGGACTTTGAACCCCAAGGAGTCTAGTAGATGCTTCTTGGAGCCTTCAATGTGGGTTTCCTGTATGCAGGTAATATCCCCCCAAGAATCAAAGCCCCAGCGCCACATTTTGTCTTTTAGAGCGATCATTTAGCCCACATATGTTGACAGAAACAATTCTTAGTGTGTCTAGCTTAGCCATTTAGAAGAATCAAAAGAACAATAACACGTCAGAATCCTAATATCTTGTCCTATGCCGTAACAAGTGAGGTTTAAATGTGTATGTGTATGTGCGAGGAAAAATAAAGAACTAGTGCTTAAACTTTCTGTGCCGAACTTTTCTATTGAGGTACCTTTCCCATCCCTCCCCCCTCCCCCCCTTCCTCGAGCAATCAGGTAAAGCCTGAATGATGGCAATCATCTTGAGCCCGACTGCCAGCCACACCGGACTGAAAAAAAAACATTTGCTATAGTTTATAATTCGGCTGCAAGCCCTTTTTTTGCTTTGCACTATGTAGTGTAGAAATGGTACAAAAGTAATATAGAAAACAGAGATACCGCATAGAAGAGTAACAAAAGAAAATATCAGGTGCAATCAAATACAGTCAAAAAAAGTCAAAAAGTTTGCGCCTCAAATTTGGTTTGGTTTTGCAGCAAACTAAATGGTCATGAGTTATTTTTTTCGGGATTTCAGTTCCTCCAGATACTACCCAGCTTTTATCTCAGAGAGGAAAACCTTGGTGCTTCGGTTGGAGATTACTTTAAGCCTTGAAGGAATCATGAGATGGACTTCCGCACTCTGCTGTTGGAAAGAGGAGATTAGCTGTCTCATACGCCATCTTCGTTCGACAGTCTAATGGCAGAAGTCTGGCTCGGCTCTTTGAGTTGAAGCAAGCCTGATCATAGATCATCTGTCTGAGGAGGAAATTTCCAAAGTAAACGAGGAATACCTTGGTTGACCTTCTGGCGGATTACCGCTGCTGTGTTGTCGCTTCTGGTGGAAGGGGAATCGGTGCGCACTCTGCACTTCATGGTCCCAATCCCAGTCCGGACGGTCTGGGAAGGGGTCTTGGAGTAGTTTAACTATGAAACTTCTTGGATCATCCCCCTCCTTCCCCTCGGGAATGCCAAGTAAGCGGAGGTTATTCTGGCGCATATGATTTTCCTGTTCCACCATCTTTGTCATCATGTCTATCATACAGGCTGTGTTGGACTCCCCGTGTTGTTGGGTTGCCAGGGCTTCTGTTTCTAGGTCTTCAGTTTGTGCTTCCGCCATAGTGACCTGGTCGCTGATGTCAGCACAGGTTTTGTTCAGTCGCCTTAGCCCGCCCTGTCATTTCTTGACAGCATTCTTGGCGATACGATTGTACACCCGAACCTCTTCATGAAACTCCTTGATGGAGGCTAGGATGGAGGCTAAAGAGGGTTCAGAGGCGTCTGTTTGCAGGCTCTTTGTGCTTTCCATTGAGTAGTGTTTAGATATTCTTCATGAAGGTGGTATGACATTTGAGAATCAGAATAGTCCCACTTGAGCTGGCTGCAGCGTTTGCTTTTGCTGATGGATTTCTTAGGACGCTGAACCGTGCCTTTGTCCTTGTGTGAAACCTCGCTGTCTTCTTCACTGGCACCCTCGGATCCGTCCTCGTTGGAGGAAGTTGGTGTGCTGTCTGACACGGAATAGAAATGTTTAACTCCTGCCTCAGGCGTCCAGGGAATTTGGGAACCAGGGGGGACCACCAGGCTTTGGAAGACTTTATCAGTCCCTACTTCACCAGGGTCAGGAGTGAAAAGAGGGATCCCAAGGCTAGTATCACCATGAAGATTGTCTGGTGCCTGTGTTTGTTGGGCGGGCTGAGTCAGGGAGATCATGGCAGCAGTGGATGGTTGTGCTGAAGCAGGGACTTGGGAGGGCCCGTCTTGGTCACTTGTGAGCTCAGTTATCACTTCCATATCAATTTCTGAGCTGGTGTTCAAGGCTTCACTAGAGCGCCATTCAGTTATGCTCCCCTCTTTCTGTGCACCTGTCTTTAAATTTCCTGCCGGTGGGTGGCTGATAGGAGAAGTGGGGGTTTTAGCACTGGGGTTAGGAAACGTTTTTTTAGGTCCCAGGAAGAGTTTTGCAGGGGGGAGGATGTGCAACGTTAGTGTTTTTGGGATCCCTGGACAGAGCCCATCCTCCAGATTTACCCCACAGTTTACCCAACACTTTCTTGTCCCACTGACCTCGGGCTTGATTTCGGTTCTCCTTCTCAGGCATCTTTGGCGTCCTTAGAGTCCTTGGCAGCAACAGGAGTTTTTTCAGGTGGCCACCAACCTCACAAAGTGGATCAGCAACTGCACAGACGACCTCGCCCCTCTGAGGACCCCGCCTAGCAGACCCGGCAGCAAGAAAGCCCCATGGTTCACCGATGAACTCAAGAGCTCAAAGAGGAACTGCCAAGCCCTCGAGAAAGCCTGGCGCAGAGACCCAACACCGGACAACATGACTGCCCTCAAGCTCACCACCCAAAAACACCACCAACTGATTCACGCCACCAAGAAAACTGCATTCAAGGAACGACTGGACAACAACGCACACAACAGCAAGGAACTCTTCAACATCGTCAAAGAGCTCTCCAACCCCAATGCCGGAAACAACGACATCACCCCTTCACAAGACCTCTGCAACTCCCTCGCCTCCTACTTCTACAACAAGATCGCGGACATACACAACAGCTTCAGCACTCAACCGACGCATGCCACGACCGAACCACCGCCCCACACCACCACCCTCCGCGCCTGGACTCCGATCAGCACTGAAGACACCGTCCGCACGATGAACTCCATCCACTCCGGATCTCCGACCGACCCCTGCCCTCACCACGTCTTCAACAAGGCCGACGCTGTCATCGTACCCCACCTGAGGGACATCATCAACACCTCCTTCGACACCGCTACCTTCCCGGAGAGCTGGAAGCATGCCGAACTCAGCGCTCTACTAAAGAAGCCATCAGTCGACCCCACCGACCTCAAGAACTACCGCCCCATCTCGCTGCTCCAGTTTCCTGCAAAAGTCATCGAGAAGACCGTCAACAAGCAGCTGGCCGCCTTACTCGAGACGAACGGATCCCTCGACCTCTCACAGTCTGGCTTCTGGGCCAACCACAGCACCGAGACCGCCCTGATCGCAGCCACCGATGACATCCGAGCCCTGCTCGACAACGGAGAAACAGCGGCCCTCATCCTCCTAGACCTCTCCGCGGCTTTCGACACTGTCTGCCACCTTACCCTAGTGCAGCGCCTCAGCAACGTTGGAATCCGGGAGAAGGCACTGGAATGGATCATCTCCTTCCTCGCCGGAGAGTCCGCCTCCTCCCGTTCAGATCAGAAGCCACCAAAGTCATCTGCGGCGTTCCTCAAGGCTCCTCGCTCAGTCCAACCCTCTTCAACGTCTACATGAGCCCCCTCGCACTCATCGCACGCCAACACAACCTCAACATCATCTCCTACGCCGACGACACCCAGCTGATCCTCTCCCTCACCAACGACCCCGCCACCGCCAGAGCCAACCTACACGAAGGGATGACAGACGTAGCCAAGTGGATGATGAACAGCCGCCTGAAACTGAACTCGGACAAGATGGAAGTCCTCATCCTGGGATCTTCACCCTCCGCCTGGGACGACTCCTGGTGGCCCCCCGCCCTGGGCAGCGCACCCAAACCAACAGACCACGCACGCAACCTGGGCTTCATCTTGGACTCCTCCCTCTCCATGACCAGACAAATCAATGCCGTCTCCTCGTCGTGCTTCAACATCCTGCGCATGCTCCATAAGATCTTCCGGCGGATCCCCACCTTGACCAGGAAGACGGTCACCCAGGCCCTCGTCACCAGCCGTCTGGACTATGGCAACTCCCTCTACGCCGGTACCACCGCCAAACTCCAGAAGAGACTCCAGCAGATCCAGAACGCCTCAGCACGACTCATCCTGGACATCCCCCGTCGCAGCCACATTCCGGACACCTGAGAGACCCGCACTGGCTCCCGGTCAACAAGAGAATCACCTTCCGTCTCCTCACCCACACACACAAAGCCCTACACAACCTAGGCCCAGGATACCTCAACAGCCGCCTCAACTTCTATGCTCCCACACACCAGCTTCGATCGACCGGCCACGCCCTCGCCGCCGTCCCCCGCTTCCGAAGAGCCACCAGAGGGGGAAGGTCCTTCTCCTACCTGGCCGCCAAGACTTGGAACTCCCTCCCGACCAACCTCCGCCTTCAGGAAGCAGCTCAAGACCTGGCTGTTCGAGCAGTAGCGGACCCCCCCTCTCCTAGCGCATTGAGACCCTCCGGGTGAGTAGTGCGCTATATAAATGCTTTGATTGATTGATTGATTGATTGATTGTTTAGAGCCTCTTCACGCCCCCCGGGAACTCATGATGCTCCTGCTGGGTTCGTATTGCCTCACTCCCACTGTTTTTTAAGCAGTGAAATCCTCTGGTGCCAAAGTCCGCCGTCCACGTGAAAGGCTGCGGAGGAGACCGGCGAAAGAATCAACGCCGCAACCGTATGCAAAACGGCCCGCAATTGTGGGTCAGAAAGGACAACGGCAAAAGTCACCAGCGACTTGTGGGCAATGTGATTCAGATTTGCCCAGCCAAGTTTTTCCAGGAAGGGGCCCCCTCCGTGAGAAAACAGCTTTGAAGCTCCTGCTACACCGCAGGACTGGTGAGCGTGACGATCCAGCATCCCGGTGAGGGGCAGGGCAGCTACCCGAGCGTTACGAGTCCAGCATGAGCAGCCGAGCAGCGTGAGCTCAGGGTGGTTCCATCTTGCTCGACCAGCAAATCAATAGATTCCTGTCGTACACTACAAATACGACTGCTATTCCAAGTGTACACTGGAGCTTTAGGCCTTCTCCCTAATACTTCATCAGCTAACACCTCTTCTACATTTCCAGGAACAATTTTCTCTTTCTCAATAGGATAACCATTTTTAACCTCATAAGCACGACCTATAGTTTCAACTGCATGCCACAACTCATTACTCTGAAAATAACTCTCCTCATTAAAAAAAGGCTCCGAACATGAACTATGTTTCCATTCACCCAAAAAAACTTCAGAAAAATTACTTCTATTAATTACTCTTCTCCACTTACTTTTGCTCTTCATTAAATGGATTGACTTATCTAGTAATCAAATTCTATTACTAAAACAAAAAGTAGTTTTTTTAGTTCAAAAGCTTTCTCAACTACATTTTCAATACATTTTCTCTTCTTATAAAATGCTTTTTTCTTCTTGCAATTCTTTATTAACTTAGTCAAATTAAACAAAATTCTATTATAAAATATCTTCTTCCTTATTTCCTGAAATTGGTTTTGCCTCCTTTTACTATATCCATTTATTTCACAAGTTTTTCCATGGTTCTTGTCTTTTCTCTTAGTTGCAGAAACAATCACAGTATTTTTTACCTTGCCCACACTACTGTTACTGGTTGACAGTCTTCGCAGAAAAGTTAAACATTGTTCTTCAGGTAAATGTTGTACATGAGATCTCTTTAAGTAAATTGCTTTCTTTCGTCCTTTCTTCTATTCAATTTTCGAAGGCATGATGATTTTTTTTTTAGTGATGAACAAAAGAATCTATTATAAAAAACTATATGTCACTTTAGAAAAATAAATAGACAGACGAGACAATAAGGACAGAGAGACTCTAAGGGGCCCATTAAGATGGCGGCAAATTGCCCCCACCAGGCTGGCGGTACCCACCACCAGCCTGGCAGGAGCAATCCACCCAACAACCCAACTAGAATGACCCCCCGCCATATTAGCATGGCTGGGGGGTCCACAGTAGACGAAAAGACCGTCCACTGCCTTTCCACCCCAGTCGCCTAGCAACCTAGGCGGAAAGGATTTAACATGGTGATGGTGTCTAATACACACCACCAGACATATTTTAATAGGCCTCTACAGATGCCTTTCCATAGTAGCAATGCCGCCACAGAAAAGCAAGCAGTCTTTACTGTGAGGGCCCCCTGCGGGCCCCCAGAGTGAAGGAGTGATTGAGGTGCCAACAGCATTGTGTATGCAAATGCATATATGCATTTTTAGCATTGTGGCAGGTAAACCTGGGAGCACCACCCACCACAATGTTAAAAATGCAGAATGCATCCACCACTGTGGCGGACGCATCCTAATACCCCCCACAGGACTCCCACCCTTATGGCAGCTAGTCCCAACTACCATGAGGATGGCAGGTGAACTAACACCATTCTAATGACCCCCTAAGAGTACAGAAGACACTATGACAACAAGCAGCACTATAAGAAAATACAAATGAAAATAAAGGAAGATGGAAAATATCATATATGACCACTACATTTCAGTAGACAATCCTGATTCATTTTGCAAATAAATTTCCAATGTGCACCATTATTATTTTGCCAACATTACATCCAATGCCAACATGACATCCAAATATGAACCACTATAGAATAAAAAAGAGGCCCAAGGAGATTGTAAATCAGAGCAAGAATGTATGCAGAAGACTATGTATACTGATTGGAGAATTATTAACAGAGAGATATAATGAGAGAGAGAGGAATAAGAGGTCAAAGGAGAGACTATAAAAAGAAGGGGCACTATTAGGAGACAGAAGGAGACAATAAAAACAGAGAGGTATTAAAAGGACAAGTGACTGGAAAGAGACAGCGGAGATGATAGAAAAAGGTGCAAGTATAAATCTTTAATTTTCACAGATGCTCAGTGTGATTCTAGACAACAAATTTTAAACCATACATTTCTCCTAAACACATTGACCACACTAAAACATTTTACTGACTAAAGACAATCCATGTATGTGACCACTACATTTCAGTAGACAATCCTAACTCATTTTGCAAATACATTTCCAATTTGCACCATTATTTTCTTCCAACATTACATCCAAATATGAAACACAGTAGAAACAGGAAAGAGGCCCAAGGGGCTTGTAAATCCGCGTAACAATGTATGCAGCAGTCTATGTATACTGACTAGAGAATTCTTAAGAGACAGATATGATGAGAGAGAGAGGAATAAGCGGTCAGAGGAGAGACTATAAAAAGAAGGGGCACTGGGCTGGTACTTGGGCTCCCCAAGCTCTCTACCTCGGCTGAAGCCCTAAAAAATCTTCACTGGCTGCCAGTCCATAAAAGGATCTTGTTCAAAATCCTGACTATCACCTATAAAGTCATAAACGAATCTGGTTAGTCAAACGGGGGAATCCCTGGGGTTGGTTGGTTGACCGATAACTATTGGCCTTTCCTATTCAAGAGGAAAGAGGTCACAAAGTGCAATGGGTATTTGAACAAGTGTAAAAATAGGTTTCCACAAAGAAATAGAATCGTTAACAATCTATATTTATTAAAAATACAATCAATCACGTAGTAAAAACAAAGCAAATTCATACAATTTTCACAAAACAATTTAAAATCCAAGTAAAAGGTACATTGGAGGGATAAAAGTCAACAATGTTACACAAACACGAAATTACGATACACGAAGAGTGAAGACATAACTAAAGCATATTTACAAAAAATATACAGCAAAATACATGTAATTATGGAAAAAACCCCTAGTGCATATGTGGCTCACCAGATGTCTCTGCCACTCAACTAAACCAGATCCAATGGCCTGAACCAATCCTATTACTATAAAGCTTTAGTGGAAAAATGAAATACCCATCTAAAGTTTTACCCGGCCCTAACTGGATTCTTTTAAACAAAAAACAGTGTGTCGACGCGTTTCGGTGCTGTACAGTTGATATTGTGGCACCTTCCTCAGGACTTCTCTTTTCTGGGGTTTCAGGGGGTTTCTCGCTTGATAGCGAGAGAAGGAACGAGGCAGAAGTACGGCCACTACGAAATTCTGAACATATCCGGTTCTTGAATAGACCAGCAACTCTGTATGCCCGTTCAAAGTACGTTTTAAAATTACATGAGATACATGAAAATCGAGGAAACGCCTGACATTTGAGAGAAGAAAAGAAACCCAAAGACAAGGAGCTCCTAGGCTAGGAGAAAGAAGGCTTCAGGAACAAAGTTTGATGAAGCATAGTGCGAGATCAAGCAGACCACATCCCGGTACATCGCCCATACGACCCTAAGGATACGGTATAACCATCCGTTCCCTGATACCCCAGAAGAGAGAAGTCCTGAGGAAGGTGCCACAATATCAACTGTACAGCACCGAAACGCGTCGACGCACTGTTTTTTGTTTAAAAGAATCCAGTTAGGGCCGGGTAAAACTTTAGATGGGTATTTCATTTTTCCACTAAAGCTTTATAGTAATAGGATTGGTTCAGGCCATTGGATCTGGTTTAGTTGAGTGGCAGAGACATCTGGTGAGCCACATATGCACTAGGGTTTTTTTCCATAATTACATGTATTTTGCTGTATATTTTTTGAAAATATGCTTTAGTTATGTCTTCACTCTTCGTGTATCGTAATTTCGTGTTTGTGTAACATTGTTGACTTTTATCCCTCCAATGTACCTTTTACTTGGATTTTAAATTGTTTTGTGAAAATTGTATGAATTTGCTTTGTTTTTACTACGTGATTGATTGTATTTTTAATAAATATAGATTGTTAACGATTCTATTTCTTTGTGGAAACCTATTTTTACACTTGTTCAAATACCCATTGCACTTTGTGACCTCTTTCCTCTTGAATAGGAAAGGCCAATAGTTATCGGTCAACCAACCAACCCCAGGGATTCCCCCGTTTGACTAACTGTCTTCCTACCCTGTTCCCTGGTGAAAGTGGGGTACCCTCTCCTTTTGAAACCATAAACGAATCTGGGCCAGAATATCTCAGAGACAAAATCAGGCCCTACCTCACTAAACAAACTCTGCGGTCCACATCAGAAAATCTACTCACCATAAACAACTGAAAAATGAAAACCCGGGGAGGTAACACCTTGGCAGCCCTTGGTATTAAAGCCTGGAACACCCTGCCTACTCAATTAAGGCACACCCACAACACACTCACCTTTAGGAAGCTCCTCAAAGCATGGATCCAGACCACCTAGTACTGCCACTAATATGATCCTCAGCAATAGTTTCTTTGATTCCTCCTTTCTCTCCTTTTCCTCTGTCAAACCTTTTCCTGATGTCCTTAAAAGCGCCAAGATGCTCCCTGGAGTGAACATTGTGCTATTCAAAACACCTATCATTCATTCATTCATTCACTATTAGGAAACAATGAAGACAGAGGGGGACTAAAAGGACAGGAGGGAGTATGAGAAAAATTAAAACTGAACAAAGACAAATTAAAAGAAGGAAAGAAGGGAAATAGCAGAAGAGAGGGGACACTATAAACAGAGAGATGTAGACTGTGAGAAGACAGAGCAGATTATGGGAAAAGGTGCAAGTATACATCTTTAATTTTCACAGACACTCAGTTTGATTCTAGACAAAAAATATTAAACCATACATTTCACCAAAACTCATTTACCACACTAAAACATTTTACTGACTAAAGACAATCCATGAATGTGACCACCACATTTCAGTGGACAATCCTGACTCATTTTTCAAATACATTTCCAATTTGCATCATTATTTTTTTCCAAGATTACATCCAAATATGAAACACAATAAAACAAGAAAGAGGCCCAAGGGGCTTATAAATAAGTGCAAGAATATATGCAGCAGTCTATGTATACTGACTGGAGAATTATTAAGAGACAGATATGATGAGAGAGAGCAGAACAAGAGGTACGAGGAGAAACTATAAAAAGAAGGGGCACTATTAAGAGACAGAAGGAGACAATAAAGACAGAGAGGGTTTAAAAGGACAGGAGAAAGTATGACAAAAAGTGGCACTGTAAAGAAAGACAAATTAATATAAGCAAAGAAGGGAAATATCAGAAGTGAGGGGACACTATAAGCAGAGAGAGGTAGACTGTGAGAGAGACAGCGCAGATTATGGAAAAAGGTGCAAGTATAAATCTTTGATTTACACAGACACTCAGTGTGATTCTAGACAAAAAAATGTAAACCATACATTTCACCAAAACACATTTACCACACTAAAACATTTTACTGACTAATGACAATCCATGTATGTGACCACTACATTTAAGTGGATAATCCTTACTCATTTTGCAAATACATTTCCAATTTGCACCATTACTTTTTTTTGCCAACATTACATCCAATGCCAACTTTACATCCAAATATGAAACACAATAGAATAAAAAAGATGCCCAAGGGGCTTGTAAATCAGCGCAAGAATATATACAGCAGTGTATGTATATGGACTACAAAATTGTAGGTTTAAAACACAAGCCTAATTCTACAAAAGCAACACTATTAAATATTCTACAACTAAGAAAGTGACTACACACATTCTACATTTTTTAGTACTGCACTTTATTTCACCAAGGTGACTAACTAAACACATTAACTTACCAAATGTTGTTATCACAATAGTTATCCAAATAGAAGAAACTCAGAATATGGTTCTACAAATATTACAGGAATAAACCCATTACTATTACTAAAAATAAAATGCAACACATACAGTCCGTTACAAGTAATAAACTCACCTTTCAAACTGATGGGAAGATTAAGAAGAATGTCACTCACACAGCAGATAACCTCACACAGCATCTCTCTGCTTCAGTGCGTGCAGAAGAACCAAACAAAATGGCACATTTTCCCTCTCAATTTACACATATATACACATTAATAACAAATCAAATTCCTTCAAAAAATATTTCAAAACCAAAGACACATTTCCATTGGTTCAACATTTCAAACCTTTCCAACTGACATAACTTTCCACCCTCCCCGCAGCAGATCATGCAAAAGTTAACTGTCAACAGAGGTCAAAAGTTCAGCACTCTATAAAACACTCCTACTCAACAAGTTTAGACTATGCATAAGTACTGACATATAAGTACCAAGAAATAAAAAAGGTATAATTAGAACCAACCAACACATAAACACATAAACTTGATAGATATTTGTAAAATATATATTTTTTATTGAGTTTTTCATGCTGAGGTACTCTTATGGGACGTCTTACATACTTCGCACCGTACGTCGTACGTACGTTCATGGTACGTGCACTGTAAATCTATCGTAAAAATAAATACCGTCTATTACAAATTTTGTATAATCCCCGGGGACCCCATCCCCCGGGGCTAAAATATAACATTGGGGACCAACACGCTGCTCTCTCTGACGAAAAGCAGTTTGCTATGATAGGATGGGAGCCGCGAGGCTCCCGACCTACCATAACAAACAGCAGTGTCCCAGGGGTAGGCATCCGGGACACTGCAGGAGCCGGCCCTGGGGAGGAGGCGGTCCCCAGGGCCACTCAAGGCTCCAGGAGGGAGGCCGCGTGGACCCCCTCCCAACATGAAAAACCCCTAGGGTGGTGGTTCCCGGGGCTGGGGGGTCCGTCATAGACCCCCCTACTTTACATAGTAGTACCCTGGGTAGGTGGCGGTCCCCGGGAAGCGTGGGGGGGTTTAGACCCCCCACACAGGTTTTAAAAAAGAAAAAAAAATGAAGCCCCGGGGGTGGCGGTCCCGGGGGCTGCAGGGGGGCCGTGAGCCCCCTGCATACTTACAAAGAAAGCCCCGGGGCTAGGGTGGCCTTAGAGGCCCCATAACTAATATCAGAGCCCCGGGGTGGCGGTCCCTGGGGCTGCGGGGTGGCAAAGAGCCCCCCCCGCAAACATATTACTTAAGCCACGGGCAATGGGGTCCCCGGGGATTATAAAAAATAAGTAATGGAGGCTATTTTTTTTTAAGATACATTTACAGTGCGCGTACCATAAACGTACGTACGACGTACGGTCTGAAGTCAGTAAGTCGTCCTGTAAGTGCACAAAAACAAAAAAAGAAAAATAAATGGTCGTTGTGGATCATTGTAAAACCCCCTAACTAACCCAAGAAAGTCAGGAAGTCCAATAGCAAACAGCAAACATTTCCCGTCAATCTACACATTCAATCCCCACACATATACAAATAAATAACAAATCACATTTATTCCCACATTCAATCAAAATGAAACACACTTTTCTATTGCTTGAACTTTTGAACCTTTTCCAAAAAGGCAAAACTTTCAACCCTTCCCCCAAACACATTCGGCCAGGTACGATAGAAACACTTCAGGGAACACCTTACTGACAACACAGGTGAAAAGTTCATCATACATTGTGCAAATCAAAACAGCAAGTGTGCTTGACTTCTTAATATACCAGCTTATCTTAAGTAATGTTCTTTTCTAACACTTTTTCTTAACCAATAAATGACAGGCTTTTTAAAAACAGAAAATTGCACCCTACTTTTGTACCTAGTAACATTTCAAACAACCAATCACTTCTTTGCTTTTTTTCAAAACTCCACTTATCCACCATTTTAGAAAAAAAAATTCTTCAAACTGCCCTTTCATTTACAGAGACCATTTGAGTGCATCCAGACCTCTCTTCAAGATGCTTACAGTGTGGATTGTGGGACACAGCTATATTTTCTGGAGTGAAAGGTACGAACAACGGAAAGAAATTCACAAACACCTAGGTTTACCAAATGTGGACATCAAATGGATTGGACAGAGAGGTTAAAAGTGGCACCAATTGATGCCATTGGGGAAATCCTTTATGCATCTCCAACACCCCAACCTCATAGTTGTGCACTGTGGTGTCAATGATCTAGGCACTTTGACTGGGGTAGGACTGGAAATGTTTATGAAGCACACCTTTACAGAACTGATTTCACTTTAAATGAAACTGGTCCAATAAATTTTGTCCACAAATTGAGAAAGGTAGGAAACGTGAATAAATCTGTTTCTGCTTTTCTTCTAGACTGTAGAATGGGGTCCATTTACCAGAACAATCTGCGTTTCAATATACAAAACATCTATAGGAGAGACAGTGTACATTTTACAGATGAAGGGAACAGCGTCTTCCTGATAAACTTAAGACTCTGCATCGGTACTTACTTGTAGGTACTAAAATCTCCCAATAAACACAAAGGCTATTTTTAGAGCCACCCAGCATGTAAACACAAACACTTCAAAAATATCTTAAAATGTTTTACTTTTTCCAGCTTAGGTAGGCTTATGGGATGTCTTACAGACTTCACCCCGTACGTCGTACGTGCGAGCATGGTACGCGTACCATAAATCTATTGTAAAAAAAATAGCGTCTATTACTAATTTTTTATAATCCCGGGGACCCCATCCCCCGGGGGCTAAAATGTATCTGTAGGGACCATGGGGGGAGCCCCAAAGCCCCCACGGTCCCAGCCGGCTCCCCGCGTCCTTCGGGAGCCGGCATTGCTTTTCATCAGAGCGAGCAGCCAACATGCTGCTCTCTCTGACGAAAAGCAGTTTGCTATGGTAGGGTGGGAGCCGCGAGGCTCCCGCCCTACCATAGAACGGGGGACCCCACATCATATAAAGGGCAGGTAGATGGCGAGAAAATTACGAGTCAGAGCAAGGGAGGGACCTGCCCAAAGGTTTAAAGGATAGGCCTATGATAGGTCCATATTAAAATAGCACTCTAAACCCTATGTGGATATCTCAAAAAAAATTACAAATATAATTGTATCTCAAGAATTTTATTATGGATTGTTATAATTCATTTTTTTCTATTTTAGTGTTTTTTTTATATAAATACAAGTAAACATGTGCAACAGTGGCAGTTTATAAATATACTCTAAAACATTAGGATAGTTTCCTAAACAGGGCCGATATTTCCACACAAACTATCACCAAACATACAGGCAGTCATTCACAATCATTCACACTTTGCTTCACACAATTGCTGTAGATGAGTGTGGGACGGATGGCATGACGTCCCAAACAGGTTATTAAATAGGTTCCAAGGATGGAACAAACGCCGACGCGCGTTTCGGTGTATAGCCCGAACGGGCTACACCTTCATCAGGGCAGAGGTGAAGAGGAGGGAAACTGAGGCCACCGTAGGAAGATGGTTCGCTGTAAAGAAAATTTAAAATAACATTTATTTAGAGGATATCCAGAAGAGGGTATTTTCGAGTTGCAGGGTTTCAAACAGGGATCTTTTAAGCTAGATACATACAGTCATAGCAAAGACAACCAGGGAGTTTCAATGATCAGAATGGCCAAGACAGACATAGAGACGTATTATTTACATAAAGCATTAACACATTCATAGGGTAAAGGAATCCCATTTCTGACAGGGATTATACCTGGATGGAAAAGGAAACTGAAGAGGGGTTAGCTACATCTCCCAATTTGCTAGGGGGTTAGATTCTGGTAAGATTAAATAGGGGGTGAGAAGGGGGGTCTTAGGGCTGGTAAGGGACTTCCCTTCAGATTATGGTGCCTAAAAGATAATATTAAAAGGCACACTCATACCTAGGTCAATCTGTGAAGTTTCTGCAGAGAGCAGTTCAACAAATATGTTCGTATTCAATGTCCACTTTTTTAAGAGTTTCGGATTGCTGAAAACAAAGGTCTAAGATTAATAGGGGAATACCTTTCAGATTATAGTGCCTAAGAAAATAGAAGGCAAGTTCGTACACATGGCATGACGTCCCAAACAGGTAATTAAGAAGGTAAGTTTGTACCTATACGGGTCTACGAAGTTTCAGATAGTGGGCCGTCCACCGGTTAGGTCCGTATTCAGTGTCCGCATTCAAAATGGATAGGTAGGCTGAAAGCAAGTGTGTAAGAGTCAATAATATTAAATGGATAAAGTATCAGGACAGCGGACCCCATCGCCCCTGACTGCGCTAACGTTGACGGCCTCTGAAAGTTCCTCTCCTCAAACAGGTGAGCCCTATAAAACGTGTGCTCCCTATCTGCCCCCCATTCTTCTGAAAGTACTTACGTCCGAAAGATCTCCTTAGCTATTCCTTACAAAAAAAAATGCCTGTTTGAGCCACGCTGTCCCGATACTTTATCCATTTAATATTATTGACTCTTACACCCTTTCTTTCAGCCTACCTATCCATTTTGAATGCGGACACTGAATACGGACCTAACCGGTGGACGGCCCACTATCTGAAACTTCGTAGACCGATATAGGTACGAACTTTCCTTCTTAATTACCTGTTTGGGACATCATGCCATGTGTACAAACTTGCCTTCTATTTTCTTAGGCACTATAATCTGAAAGGTATTCCCCTATTAATCTTAGACCTTTGTTTTCAGCAATCCAAAACTCTTAAAAAAGCGGACATTGAATACGCACATATTTGTTGAACTGCTCTCTGCAGAAACTTCACAGATTGACCTAGGTATGAGTGTACCTTTTACAATTATCTTTTAGGAACCATAATCTGAAGGGAAGTCCCTTACCAGCCCCAAGACCGCCCTTCTCACCCCCTATTTAATCCTCCCAGAATCTAACCCCCTAGCGAATTGGGAGATGTAGCTAGCCCCTCTTCCCTTTCCTTTTCCATCCAGGTATAATCTCTGTCAGAAATGGGATTCCTTTACCCTATGAATGTGTTAATGCTTTATGTAAATAATACGTCTCTATGTCTGTCTTGGCCATTCTGATCACTGGAACTCCCTGGTTGTCGTTGCTATGACTGTATGTATCTAGCTTAAAAGATCCCTGTTTGAAACCCTGCAACTCGAAAATACCCTCTACTGGACATCCTCTAAATAAATGTTATTTTAAATTTTCTTTACAGAGAAGCGTCTTCCTACAGTGGCCTCAGTTTCCCTCCTCTTCATCTCCGCCCTGATGAAGGTGTAGCACGTTCCGGGCTATACACTGAAATGCGCGTCAGCGTTTGTTCCATCCTTGGAACCTATTTAATAACCTGTTTGGGACGTCATGCCATCTGTCCCACACTCATCTACGGCAATTGTGTGAAGCAAAGTGTGAATGATTGTGAATGACTGCCTGTATGTTTGGTGATAGTTTGTGTGGAAATATGGGCCCTGTTTAGGAAACTAACCTAATGTTTTATAGTATATTTATAAACTGCCATTGTTGCACATGTTTACTTGTATTTATATAAAGAAAACCTAAAATAGAAAAAAATGAATTATAACAATCTATAATAAAATTCTTGTGATACAATTCTATTTGTAAAATTTTTTTGAGATATCCACATAGGGTTTAGAGTGCTATTTATAATATGGACCTATTATAGGTCTATCCTTTAAACCTTTGGGCAGGTCCCTCCCTTGCTCTGTCCCGCCCTACCATAACAAACAGCAGTGTCCCGGGGGTAGGCACCCCGGGACACTGCAGGAGCCGGCTCTGGAGAGGTGGCGGTCCCCAGGGCCACACAAGGCTCCAGGAGGTGGGGCGCGCGGCCCCCCTCCCAAAATAGAAAAGCCCCGAGGGTGGAGGTCCATCACGGACCCCCTTATGTTCAAAATTAAAGCCCTGGGGAGGTGGCGATCCCCGGGGCAGTGTGGGGGGACTTGAGCCCCCCACACAGGATTTTTTTTTTAAACAAAGCCCCGGGGGTGGCGGTCCCCAGGGCTGTGGGGGGCCGTGAGCCCCCTGCATACTTAGAAAAAAGCCCCAAGGGGTGGTAGTCCCAGGGGCTCGAGGGGCCTTAGAGACCCCCCATCACTAATAACAAAGCCCCGGGGTGGCAGTCCTCGGGACTGTGGGGGGGCTCTATGCCCCCGCTATCACAATTACTTTTCCCTGGAGGGTGGCGGTCCCTGGGGCAGTGTGGGGGGATTGGGCCCCCCCACAATTTTTTTAAATATATGCCCCCGGGATTTGGTCCCCCTGGGGGCTAATTTTTAAAAAAGCAGACCGGGTTTTTTCCCCTTGTGGGACCCTCTGAGCAGGCCTAGGGGGTCAGGGTGTTTCTACCCTGCCCCCATTTTGCGTTTTCCACGTTTGTTTATCTGCTTTCTTGTGCTTCGGTTCTATCGAGGCACAAGATGGCTGCCAACACTTTCTGGTTTAGAGTGTTGACAGCCAATTAGCATTTAGCTTGTGCTCGGGAAGGTACATGGTACAGTAAGCTTACGGTAAGGTCCTATAGATATACTTATGATTTTACTTATGATTTTCTCAGGAACTAATGAACGGATTTACACCATTCAACATAAAGCGTGAACTGCAAACCGAACTCTACCTTTTTGCCAAATTTGGTGTAATTCCGTTCAGCCGTTCGGGCTGAAGCCCTGTCTAAAGGTCCTATGGAAAATTGCATGGGGAAAACACATTTTAGGACCCCCCTTTTTTCTCCGCCCCCACTTGACGAATCACCCCCAAACTTTCAGGGAAGGAGGGGAGCAGAGCAGGCCTTTTCTTGGAGAAATTTGCGAAGATTCGTCCACCGGCGCCAAAGTTATTCCAAATAGAATGTTGCGGATTTCCTATGGAAACTAGGTTTAAACTATAACTACCTACTGGCGACCGCCAGTAGGTAATATGTATGTATATATATATTCACTGAAAAAACCATAGGTTTCACACCAGTTATAGTTAGCTGGACATTTTACTCATACAAAACCATTGAAATTCCTCCGTTATAGTTAGTTGTACTCACTATAACTCGCGCGCCCGCAATCGACTGCTGATGATGTCACGTATTACAGTATTCATGAGATGGTCAGTGACATCACTGATGACATCACTGATGACATCTCAAATGACATCACTGATGGCATCATCCATGTGACAATCAAATACACCTCATCACAAACTAGTATAATCTTTCATTGCTCACTTTAAAATAGAAAGTGCCATATTTGAAACCATTGATACACCCATAGAAACACCAACTTAGTTATTCATAGAACTATACACACATCTAATCACTTACCTTTAGATTCAGTGTTATATGCAGTGAATAATCAACAGAACACTATCAAATATACTTATACGCTTATTTCAACATTACACACCGGCACACATTGTATTCACTTATAAAGACATCCTTCTGACTTATGCAAAGAATTGATTATACCTACATTTACTCACCTACACACTTATAGAAACACCACTTCATCTATTTATATAGATAGTGACTCAAAATTAGTGTGTTATAAAATCACTATTACAAGTATACAGTTATCCATATAGTGACTCATACAATCACTAAGTCTTAGGCACACTTAATTAGATATAACTGTCACATACACTCCCTTTTTTTCAAGTATAATGAATATGTACCATTGAGAGAAATATTTCATCGCCACCACACCCATTAACATATACACTCACTGAAACAACTGTTATAACATGTAGTCTTAACCTCATATACCTACTGAATTAACTATTCACATTTTTTTTAGAAAAATCACAGGGTACGCGTACGTACGCGAACCCTGTGAAAAAACAAAAAAAACTCGGACTGTTTTTTTTTAAATTAGCCCCCGGCGGGACCAAACCCGGGGGCAAAATGTGGTAAAAAAGTGTGGCGGTCCCCACACTGCCCCGTGGACCGCCACCCCCGGGGCTCTAATATTTAAAAAAGGGGGTCCGTGATGGAGCCTCCAGCCCCGGGGATCACTACCCCCGTGGCTTTTCTATGTTGGCAGGGGGCCCCCCTCCTGGAGCAATTGATGTCCCTGGGAATCGCCACCTCCCCAGGGCCGGCTCTTGCAGTGTCCTGGGGTGCCTACACCCGGGACACTGCTGTTTGCTATGGTAGCCTCGCGGCTCCCACCCTACCATAGAAAACTGCTTTTTGACAGAGAGAGCAGCATGTCAGCTGCTCTCTCTGATGAAAAGCAATGCCAGCTCCCTAATCGTGGGGAGCCGGCTGGGAAAGTGGGGCTTTGGGCTCCCCCCACGATCCCCAATGTTTTTATTTGAGCCCCGGGGGATGGGGTCCCCGGGGATTATTAAAAATTAGTAAAAGAGGCTATTTTTTTGCGATAGATTTACCGTACGCAGACGGTGCGATTTACGAAAGTCGTCCCATAAGCATACCTAAGCAAGAAAAAGTTAAATATTTTTATATATATATATGAAGTGTGTGTGTTTAGATGTTTGGTGGCTCTAAAAAGAGCCCTATGTGTTTATTGAGAGATTTTAGTACCTACAAGTAAGTACTGATGCAGATTCTTAAGTTTATAAGGAAGACTCTGTGTACCTCATCTGTAAAATGTACACCATCTCTCCTATAGATGTCATGCATATTGAAGCGTAGATTATTATTGTAAATGGAACCCATTCTATAGTCTCGGAGAAAGGCAGAAACAGATTTATTCACATGTTTCCTAGCTTTCTCAATCTGTGGACAATATTGGTTGGACCAGTTCCATTTCTGCCTTTGGCGTATATTAGAATAGACAAAGGCAGTTTGTAGGAAAAGTGTCATCAGTTGTCGAAATGTGTCCTTCATAAACATTTCCAGACCTACCCTAGTCAAAGTGCCTAGGTCATTGCCACCGCAGTGCACAATTATGAGCTCAGGGTGTTGGAGATGCATAAAGGATTTCAGCAATGGCATCAATTGGTGACACTTTAACCCTCTCTGTCCAATCTATTTAATGTCTACATTTGATAAACCTAGGTCTTTGTTAGTTCCTTTCTGTTTTGCATACCTTCCACTCCGGAAAATGTAGCTGTGTCCCACAATCCACACTTTAAACATCTTGAAGAGAAGTCTGGATGCACTCAGATGGTCTCTGTAAATGAAAGGGCAGTTTGAAGTTTTTTTTCGAAAATGGTGGATAAGTGGACTTTTGAAAAAATCAATGAAGTGATTGGTTGTTTGAAACATTATTAGCTACAAAACTAGGGTGCATGTTTCTGTTTTTTAAAAGCCTGATTTGTATGGGTTCAGAAAAACTGATAGAAAAGAACGTTACATAAGATAAGCTGGTATATTCTCAAATCAGGCACACTTGCTGTTTTAATTTGCAACAATGTATGATGAACTTTTCACCGGTGTGCTGAGTTAGGTGTTCCCTGAAGTGTTTCAATGGTAACTGGCAGAATGTGGAATGCGGGAATGGTTGAAAGTTGTGTCAGTTGGAAAGGGTTGAAATGTTCAAGCTATATAAAAGTGTGTTTCATTTTGTTTTAATTTGGGAATAAATGTGATTTTTTATTTATTTGTGTATGTGTGTATATTGAGTGTGTAGATTGATAGGACATGTTTGCTGTTTGGTATAGTACTTATTTTACCTCCTAGAGTTTTTCCATTGATTCTCAATGTAAAAAAAAAAAGAAATCTTGCCTAGGTACGCTTACCGAATGAATTCCAAATTTCGCACCGTCCGCGTATGGTAAATCTATCATAAAAAAATCCTCTAATAATAATTTGTAATAATCCCCGGGGACCCAATCCCCCGGGGTTTAAACTATATGTTTGCGGGGGGCTCCATCCCCCCCACTCGTCCTGGGGACCGCCACCTCCCTGGGGCTCTAATATTGAATGTAGGGGGGTCCGTGATGGGCCCACCAGCCCCTGGGACCACCACCCCCATGGCTTTTCTTTGTTGGGAGGGGGCAGCGCCCCCCTCCTGGAGCCTTGATGGCCCTGGGGACGGCCACCACCCAGGGCCGGCTCCTGCAGTGTCCCAGGGTGCTCACCCCCGGGACACTGCTGTTTGCTATGGTAGGGTAGGAGCCTTGTGGCTCCCACCGTACCATAGCAAACTGCTTTTCTTCAGAGAGAGTAGCATGTCAGCTGCTCTCTCTGATGAAAAGCTCCCTAAGGATGTGGGGAGCTGGTTGGTACTGTGGGGAGCTTGCGGTCCCCATGGTTTTTTTTAGCCCCTGGGGATAGGGTCCCTGGGGATTATTAAAAATTAGTAAAAGACACCATTTTTTTTAAAGATAGATTTACCGTATGCGTACGGTGTGCAAATTACGTACGACGTACGGTGCAAAGTTCGTAGGTTTTCCCGTAAGCGTACCTAAACAAGTAAAAATCAAATTAAAAAATACATTTTCCAGATATCTTTCAATTTTTTATGTTTATGTATTGGTTGGTTCTAATGAAACCTTTTCTGTTTATTAGTACTTGTAAGTAAATAAGTAAGCATAGTCTAAAGTTATTGAGGAGCAGTGTTTACAGTGTGCTGAACTTTTGACCTTTGTTGATAGTTGAGTTTTGCATGATCTGTGGGGGTAGGGTGGAAAGTTATGTCAGTTGGAAAGGTTTGAAATGTTGAGCCAATAGAAATGTGTGTTTGGTTTTGAATTATTCTGTGAAGGAATTTGATGTGTTAGTAATGTGTATATATGTGTAAAAGAGAGGGAACATGTGCCAATTCTTTTGTTCTGCTGCAAGCACTGGAGCAGAGAGATTCTGTATAAGGTTATCTGCTGTGTGAGTGGCATTCTTCTTAATCTATCAAACAATTTGAAAGGTGAGTTGATGACTAAAAAGGGATTGAATGTGGTGCATTTTATTTTTAGTAAGGGTAATGTGTTTATCATTGTAAAGTTTGTAGAATCATATTCTGAGTTTGTCTGATTTTGGATCACTATTATGGTGTAATCATTTGGTAAGTTAATGTGTTTAGTTGGTCAGCTTTGTGGAATAAAGGGCAGTACTAAAAAATGTAGATTGTTTTCAGTCACTTATGTAATGCCTCAGTCAGTATCCATAGAGTGCTGCATACACTCTTGTGTAAATTAAAGAATTATATTTGCACTTTTTTCCATAATCTCATCTGTCTCTTCTCACAGTCTACCTCTATCTGCTCATTGTGTCCTCTTTCTTCTGATATTGTGTCTCGTGTTTGGATGTAATACTGGCAAAAAAGTAATGCTGCAAATTGGAAATGTATTTTGAAAATGACTCAGGTTTCTGCACTTGAATGTAGTGCTCATATACATGGGCTGTGTTCTGTCTCTTAAACATTTTAGTGTGGTAAATGACGTTTGGTAAAATGTATCATTTTAACATTTTTGACCAGTATCACACTGAGTGTCTGTGTAAATTAAAGAATTATATTTGCACCTTTTTCTATAATGTCACTTGTCTCTCCTCACAGTCTACCTCTGTCTGCTTATAGTGTTCTTTTTTTCTGATATTGTGTCTCATGTTTGGATGTAATGCTTGCAAAAAAGTAATTTTGCAAATTGGAAATGTATTTTGGGAAATGACTCAGGTTTCTGCACTGTAATGTAGTGCTCATATATATGTTCTGTGTTCTGTTTCTTAAACGTTTTAGTGTGGTAAATGTGTTTTGGTAAATGTATGGTTTTACATTTTTTTGTCCAGGATCACACTGAGTATCTCTGTAAATGAAAGAATTATATTTGCACCTTTTTTTATAATGTCACCCATCTCTCCTCACAGTCTACCTCTCTCTGCTTATAATGTTCTCTTTCTTCTGATATTCTGTGTCTCATGTTTGGAAGTAATGCTGGCAAAAAAGTAATGCTGGAAATTGGAAACGCATTTTGAAAATGACTCAGGTTTCTGCACTGTAATGTAGTGCTTATATACATGGGCTGTGTTCTGTCTAATAAACGTTTTAGTGTGGTAAATGTGTTTTGGTAAAATGTATGGTTTTAAATTTTTTGACAAGGATCATACTGAATGTCTGTGTAAATTAAAGAATTATATTTGTACTTTTTTATATAATGTCATCTGTCTTTCCTCATAGTCTACCTCTATCTGCTCATAGTGTCCTCTTTCTTCTGATATTGTGTCTCAAGTTTGGATGTAATGCTGGCAAAAAAGTAATGCTGCAAATTGGAAATGTATTTTGAAAATGACTCTATAATCTAGTGCTCATATAGATGGGCTGTGTTCTGTCTCTTAAACGTTTTAGTGTGGTAAATGTGTTTTGGTAAAATGTATGATTTTTAAAATTTTGTCCAGGATCACACTGAGTGTCTCTGTAAATGAAAGAATTATATTTGCACCTTTTTCTAAAATGTCACCTGTCTGTCTTCACAGTCTTCCTCTCTGTTCTTATACTGTCCTCTCTCTTTTGATATTTCCACTCTTTCCTTATTTTCACTTATCTTTCTTGATAGTGCTGCTTCTTTTCAAACTGTCTCCTGTTTTCTTAGTTTCTCTCTGTTTTCATTGTCTTTCCTTTCTCCTAATGTTCTTCCTTCTATTTATACTCCCTCATCTGCCTTCTTAATCCTCTCTGTCTTATCATACCTCGTCTTAGCCATGCCCCAGTCAAAATAGATAGAGTGCTGCATAGATTCCTGGGCATATTTACAAGTACCTTGGGCCTCTTTCTTTTTGTATAGAGTCTCATGTTTGCAAGTAATGCTGGCAAAAAAGTAATGCTTGAAATTGGAAATGTAATGTAGTGCTCATATACATGGGCTGTGTTCTGTTTCTTAAACATACTCTCTGCCTGCACCATCTCCTTTTCTGTCTGCACCATCCCTCTCTCTGCCTGCAGGCCTGCACCATCTATCCTCTGCCTGCAACAGCTTACTCTCTGCCTACACCATCTCCTTTTCTGTCTGCACCATTCCTCTCCCTCTGCCTGCACCCTCTTCTTTGCATCTGCAGAGGCCTATTATGATATGGCTGGTGGTGTATATTAGACAGTGTTACCATGTTAAATCTTTTCCCTCTCTGTCTGTAGCCTCTCACCCTATGACTGTACCATTTTCTCTCTGTCTGTATTACCTCCCCATCTGTGTGCTCCATCTCCCCTCTGCATGTAACATTTCTCTCTCTGTTTGCAGCATTTCCTCTCTGCTGCACCATGTCACTCCCTGTGTGCATCTTCTCTGTCTCTACTTGCACCATCTGTCTCTCTGCTTGAACCATGTCACCCTGTTTCTGCTTCATCTCCCCTCTGCATGCACCAACTCTCCTTCTGCCTGCAGCCCTGCACCATCTATCCTCTGCCAGCACCATCTCGCTCTCTGTGTGCACCATCTCCCTCTCTGTCTGCACCATCCGTCCCCCTCCGCCTGCATGCGCTCTTTCGCCTGCTGCTATTTTACCTGTTTTCTCATCACGTTCTTTCCCCTCCTACCCCATAGTTTGTTCCTCACAGTTCTCTCCTTTTCTTAAAATCTCTCAAATAAACATATGCAATGTGCTTTGAATTTGTGTGTGTGCTGTTGAAATAGGTTTAAGTAGACACAGAGCAGAGGCAAGGCTAAAGAGTGGTGTTATATACATAGGGTAAGCAGATGGTGTCACTCTATGTGAGGGTATTACTTGGTGCGGTCTGCACCCTCTTCACCCCTCTAGTGATGCCACTGAGAAGCCTATTGGGCCTGTTTCTTGTACTATGGTGTCTCACTTTTGGGTTTAATGCTGGCAAAAAAATAATGCAGTAAATTTGAATTGTATTTGAAAATTGATTCAGGATTGTCCACTGAAATATAGTGGTCATATACATAGAATGTTTTCAGTCAGTTAAACGTTTTAGTGTGGGGAATATGTTTTGATAAAATGTATTGTTTTGAATAATGTGTCTAGAATCACACTGAGCATCCGTGTAAATTAATGATTTATAGGTGCACCATTTTCCATAATCTTCACAGTTTTTGCATGAACTATGTCCCCTCTGCCACCATCATCTCTGTTTTTGTCCACACTATCTCCACTATGCATGCACCACCTCTCTGTCTGTGTGCACCATCTCTCCCTTGAACTGCAATATGTCGCTGTATGTCTGCACTATCTGTCCCTCCGTGTGCATTATCTCCCTCTCTGCCTGTAGCATCGCATTGTCTGTCTGTACCATTTTCCTGTCTGTCTGCACCATCTCTCCCTCTGTGTGCTCCATCTCCCCTCTGCATGTAACACTTCTCCCTCTTTTTGCTCCATTTCTTCTCTGCTGCACCATTTCACCCTCTGCGTGTACCATCTCTCTCTCTGCCTGCACCATCTGTGTCTCTGCCTGAACCATCTCACCCTCTCTCTGCACCATCTATCCTCTGCATACACCAGCTTACTCTCTGCCTACATCATCTTCTTTTCCGTCTGCACCATTCCTCTCCCTCTGCCTGCACCCTCTCCTTTGCATAGGCCTATTATGATATTGCTGGTGGTGTGTATTAGACAGCGCTACCATGTTAAAATAATTTCCCTTTATGCCTGCAGCCTCTCACCCTCTGCCTGTACCATTTTCTCTCTGTGTGTATTGCCTCCCCCTCTGTGTGCTCCATCTCCCCTCTGCATGTAACATTTCTCCTTCTATTTGCAGCATTTCCTCTCTGCTGCGCCATGTCACCCCCTGTGTGCAACATCTCTGTCTCTGCCTGCACTATCTGTCTCACTGCTTGAACCATGTCACTGTGTCTCTGCTTCATCTCCCCTCTGCCTGCACCAACTCTCCTTCTGCCTGCAGCCCTGCACCATCTATCCTCTGCCTGCACCATCTCGCTCTCTGCATGCACCATCTCCCTCTCTGTCTGCACCATCCGTCCCCCTCCGCCTGCATGCGCTCCTTCTCCTGCTGCTATATTAACTGTTTTCTCATCACATTCTCCCCCCTCCTACCCCATGGTTTGTCCCTCACAGTTCTCTCCTTTTCTTAAAATCCCTGAAATAAACATATGAAATGTGCTTTGAATTTGTGTGTGCGCTGTGGAAATAAGTTTAAATAGACACAGAGCAGAGGCTAGGCCAAAGAGTTGTGTTATATACATAGCGTAAGCAGATGGTGTCACTCTATGTGAGGGTATCACTTGGTGAGGTCTGCACCCTCTACACCCCTCTAGTGATGCCACTGAGAAGCCTCTTGGTCCTGTTTCTTGTGTTATTGTGTCTCACGTTTGGGTGTAATGCTGGCAAAAAAAATAATGCAGTAATTTTGAAATGTATTTGAAAACTGAGTCAGTATTGTCCACTGAAATATAGTGGTCATATAAATAGAATGTTTTCAGTCAGTTAAACGTTTTAGTGTGAGGAATATGTTTTGGTAAAATGTATTTTTTAAATAATGTGTTTAGAATCATTCTGAGCATCTGTGTAAATTTAGGATTAATAGTTGCACTTTTTTCCATAATCTTCACAGTTTCTGCTGACTGTCTACCTCTCTCTGCTTATACTGTCTCCTCTCTTGTGATATTTCCCTCTTTCTTTATTTTCACTTGTCTTTCGTTATTGTGCTGCTTGTTATCACAGTCTGTTCTGTACTCTTAGTGTATTTCTGTGCTCATTGTCTCCTCTGTCTCTTAATAGTACCTCTTATTTTTATAATCTGTAGCCGGATCTTTTGTCATCTCTCTCTCAGTATTCGTCTCTCTGCCTGCTTGTTCTCTCCTTCGTCTGCACTATTTCTTTCTTTGTCCATACCATCTCCCTTCTGTCTGCATTATCTTTCCCTCTGCCTGCACCATCTCTACTCTGCCTGTACCATCTCCCCTTCAACCTGCACCATTTCATCCTCTGCCTGTACCATGTCCCTCTGTGCCTGCACTATCTCACCCCCTGTCTGCATCATCCCTCTCTCTGCCTGCATCATCTTTTTATACTGTCTCCCTGTCTTCTTATACTCTGTATCTTTCTTCTTCTACTCCTTCTCTCCTCATACTGTTACTTTTCTCCTCATCATCCTCATTATCTCTTCATATTTTCCAATGTTTTCATACTCTATTTGTCCCCTTATACTGCACTGTGTGCTTATATCCTCTTTTTTATTTATATTTCATATTGTCTTGTAGTCCTCTTTCTCTTGTTATAATTCTTTCTATTTTTATATTGTTGTTTGTTGTCATAATCTCTCCAGACTTCTTATAAGTAATATAATAGTGTGTTTCATGTAATTTATTTTTCTAAAGTGATATATATTTTTTACAAAGATTCTTTTGGTGACCACTGGAAAAAAATCATCATGCCTTCAAAGATAGAGAAGATAAAAGGACGAAAGAAATCAGTTTATTAAAAGGGGACTCATCTACAACATTTACCTGAAGATCAATATACTAACAAAAAGAAAAAAGTCATGGTAAGAAAACTAAGGGCCAGATGTAGGTGTCCAAATACCGGTCGGAATCGGCCAAAAATAATGATTTTCGGCCGTTTCCGACTGGTATTTGGACATGGGTATGTAGGGGTAGCAAAAACATACAGATTCGGTAAATTTACCGAATCGGTAATTTTACCAAATCGGTAAAATTACTGATCAGTACAATTAGCGAATCTGTAATTTCTTATGTAGGTAACACTTTAAACAGTGCTACAGGGACTTTAGAATTCGTTATTTACCACCTAATACCATTAGGTGGTAAATAATGAATTCCTGTGTACATTCACATCTGTGCATGTACATCTGTGCATATGACACACATACATGCCCTTAGGGCATGTATGTGTGCCACATGGCACACAAGCCAGAAACAGGGGTGTAACAGGGTGTCAAAGTGACACCCTGTCCCCCTTGGCAATTCAGTATTTTTACCGATTCGGTAATTACCGAATCAGTATTTTCTATTGATTCCCATGGGCTTCAAGGCCCATAGGAATCAATGGCAAACACCGATTCGGTAATTACCCAATCGGTAAATAACGAATCCTATCGATTCGGTAAAAATGACCGAATTTTTACCTACATCTTATTTACCGATTCATAAATACCGAATCGGTAAAATTTGCTATTTATGAATCAGTAAATAAGATTTACCTACATCTAGCCCCTAGTCTTTTCTCTGAAGATTGACAGCTGCTAACAGAAGTGTGCACAGAGTAAACAATACTGTGAGTGTTTCTGCAACTAAGAGAAAAAAGAAGACTCATTGAACAACTCCAGAAAAAAAAAATATATAGAAAAAGGAGGCTCAATCAATTTATCGATATAAGAAGAAAGGTGTTTTATAATAGAATTTTATTGAATTTTACTAAGTTAATAAATAATTGTAAGAAGAAAACCACATTTTATAAGTAGAGAAAATCTATTGAAAATGTAGTTGAGAAAGCATTTGAATTGAAAAAAATAACTTTTTGTTTTAGTAATCAATAGAATTTGATCACTAGATAAGGCCATGCGTTCAATGAAGAGAAAAAGTAAGTGGAGAAGAGTAATTAACAGAATACATTTTTCTGAGGTTTTTCTGTGTGAATGGAAACATAGTTCTAGTTCTGAGCCTTTTTTTATGAAGAAAGTTATCTGCAGAGTAATGATTTTTTGCATGCAGTTGACACTACTGGTCGTGCTTATGAAGTTAAAAATGGTTGTCCTATTGAGAAAGAGCAAATTGTTCCTAGGAATGAGGAAGAGTTGTTAGCTATTGAACATTGATGGAGACGTCCTAAAGCTCCAGTGTACTTTTGGAATTCTAGTAGTATTTGTAGTGTACGGCAGGAGTCTATTGATTTTTTTACGCATAGTACTATACTATAGTAAGAAAAGTGTTAAACAAAAGATGAAGATGTTGCAAGGATTAGACCCTTGCAGAGTGAGAAAAGGTACTGGATTGCAAGGACATTCTTTCACTTGTCATTCTAAAAAAGTGTGTCAAAGTGTTTTTCCCCATTTCAGGATGTAAGCAGTTTATCATACTCAAATGAGGAAATTAGTGAGAAAGTTGTATTATGCAAAAAGTCCAGCACTAATGTTAAAAAAGTTGAACAGTGCTCTTTTGAAAGGATCTGTATCAGATGTAATAAAGGTTTGTGATGAAATTGAGGTTAGTTATTTTGATCCTCAAGAACACTAAAGAAATTCATCCATTAATTGAAGGAAATGTAGAAGAGAATGTACAGCATTGTAGTTCAGAAAAATTGAGCAAGAAATAACTAAGTTTGAGGTGATTTCTGGTGAAAGGCCAAATTATTCTTGTTTCTGTTGTCGACGTACTCATTATAAAAATCAGACCAGGACTGTTGATCTGTATTTAAAAAGTGAAAAGGAAAATAATAATGAGTGGAAGGATTTTGCAACATATTTGTTGGTAGAGAATTGTTTTGATTTGGGTTCTGATCATCGTATTTGTAAATATTATTATAATAAATTAGATGAGAACAAAATGCCTGCTAGAGCTGTGTATAATAATCTTGAGTTGGTAAATATTCCTTCTGTTTGATGGATTTAAATAATTATGAATATATTTTTATTCAATGTGTTCATCCATTTCAAGCTATTGTTCGTATGGAGCCTAAGACAGGGAAATTGCCTCCTTCAGATTTACAGAGAGGGTTAAAGGGAAGAGTTCTATATTTGCCTCTAGATTTAAAGACAAATGTTGAAACAATTGGTGTAGAAAATGTAGAAGATGAACCTTTAGTTATTTTAGTTAATGGTGTTCCTACTAAGAGTAAGAAAATCTGGCAGGAATTACTGGATGTTAGGAAAGGTAAAAAGGCAACGTTGTATCTGATAAGAAACAATCAATATTATGAACATGTGTTTCTGAGAGAAGAAGAAATAACTGTAGAATAAGACAGTGACTTGCCATTTGGACAAATTGAAAAAGTGGATGTGTCCAGAACAGAAGAAATCTACGAACATTATAATGTTCATCCACTTCATTCTAAAGAAGTGATGGGGGATACTATAGACTTGTTCCAAATGGAAGAAGCAAAGAGAAATCCCATTAGTGTATGGGAAAAAAGTTTGGAAGCTCGTTGCTTTCCTCAGGTGTTTCCAACAGGAAAAGGTGGACGATATGATGACCGACCTGTGCAGATTCCTGCATCTGAATACCGAACATCAAGATTGTATGCTTAAGATCCAAGATTTCGACAATGTATTCCATATTTGTTTCATCTGTTATTTGAGAGTGACTTGTCTGGACTTTCTTATGCAGCAAATCATATATTGAAAACAGGTGTACATCTGCAAAATGTTTCGCCAAAGGAATTCATAGATAAAGTGCACCTGAAAGATAATGTTTTGGAATCTCATCTGATTAATCTCATGGCATGTCAGCGTGGTACTAATGAGTACTGGTACCGTCGTCATGGAGAACTTAAATGTATGCTAAGGAACTTAGGAACTCCTACATGGTTACTTACTCTAAGCTGTGCTGTATATGCTTGGCGTTATGTACTTCAATGTCTTCGAGAGGCGAATGCAAATATATTAAATATTGAATACAAGACACCTGGAGAATTGTGTTCTTTGGATCCAGTTAATGTATGCAGGTATTTCAATCATAGATTTAAAGCTATGATGTCTTTTATCACCAATAAAGAAATCCTCCTCTTGGAGAGGTTTTGGATTTCTTTTGGAGAAGGGAGTATCAAGCAAGAGGTGCTCCTCATATTCATATATTAATGTGGATTGAAGATGCTTGAAAATTTGGAACAGACTCAGATGACACTGTAATGTCTTTCATTGAAGAATATGCAACATGTGATATACCGAAAAGTACAAAAGATTAGGACTTAAGAGAAAAAGTCCTACGATTTCAAAGCCATCGTTGTGGCAAATGTGTCGAAAAAAGTACAAACCAAAGGATAAATTCTGTTCCAAATGTTGTTTTGGATTCCCATGTCTTGTAATATCGAAAGGAAGAGTGAACAATTTTATGTCATCTCTGCGACATAGAATCAGAAGAAAGTCTCCAAAAAATACCTACAACTTAAGAAGTGAAGAGTCAAAATATATAAATGATTACAACGCTGTAATTTTGTCCATGTAGAATGCTAACATGGGTATTAAATACGTAGCGGACAATTCCATAGCTGTTGCTCGATATGTAACATCTTACATAACCAAATCAGAAAAGACAAAATTGAAGGAAATGTGGGAAGAGATTTCTCACGAGAAGAGTCTAAGTAAGAAATTATGTACTTACAGTTTGAAGATGTTATCCCATCGAGAAATTGGAGCGTATGAATTTTCGGATCGCTTATCATCTGCAAGTCTTTACTCCAAATCTAGAAGAATTATTTGGTTGCATCTTGGTCTTGCTGCAACATGAAACCGAGTACTTAAATCTGTACAGAAATTGAATATTTAGCTGAAAAGGAGCCAGAAAGTACAGATATTGTGAAAACAAATATGTTGGATACATAATATCCAAATAGAAGTCATCATCTTGAGAACATTTTTCTGTATGAAGTGTTGCAAAACTATATTTTTAAACGGAATATTACAGAAAACATCAATAATGGTATATATGCCGTGATTGGTTCTGAAGGATGTCTGGTGAAACAAAGAAAATGATATTTGATTAATAACCGTAAACTGATTGTGAAACACTTGAAAAAAGGGAATTTTACTATTTAGCTCTTTTGCAACTTTTTAAGTCATGGCGTTCAGAATTAGAATTACTTGGAGATTTCGAGTGCTATGAAGATTCCTTCAATGCTACTAAAGACTCTATAGAATATCCTGTTTCTGCTAATCATGTGAAGATGTTGAATGTTGAAATTGAGCAAGAAGCTGCAATTGCAGCTGAGATTGCTAGAGACAGTTCTCAGGATAGTCAAACTTCTGCTTCATTAAGTCAGTATCTATTAGAAGAACACATTATTCAAAATGAAGCAGTAACTGCTATGGAAGAGGTGTAAACAGCAATGTATCAAGCTCTAGAAGATGTAAGAAAGTTAGGAAACTTGGAAGAACAACTAAATGTTGAGCAGAAAGAAATATGTGAGCAAGTGAGAGAACAGATTAACCATGGATTACTTCATGAAAAGAAATAGTGCTCTTGCTCATCATTTGAACCTATCCGATTGTACGTTAGTGGACAAGCTGGAACAGGAAAACGTGTTTTAATAAAAGTAATTTCAACTTATCTACACAACATAACTTACTCATATTTGTCTTGTGTTGTCACTGCTCCAACTGGGTTGGCGAATGTTAAAGGAATTACTTTACATTGTTTATTAATGCTACCAGTAGAGCATGAAAACCAATTGAAATACTACAAGCTATCTGGAGAAGCTTGTTTTGAAGTTTCAAGAGTCTTGAAGAAAATGAAACTTCTCATTATTGATGAGGTAAGCATGGTATCAAACTTAATGCTTACCTTTGTGCATTTAAGAATGCAGCAAGTTCTTAAAACAGAGTATGACGTATTATTCGGAGGAAAACACGTCATAGTTTTTGGAGATATTACTCCAGTAAAAGGACAACCAGTGTTTAAAATACTGACTCGTGAAGATACCAAAACATTTTTGGGGAGTATTGGAAATGTTAACATTCGGTCATATTTTCAATATAAAGACTTATTACAAATATGCGTCAGCCAAATGATGCAGATTATGGAAAAATTCTTCAAGATATAAGGATTGGAAAACTGACAGAACATGGCAAACAAGCATTACAGAAACAATTACTTCCCAATTTGTTTCCAAATGAAAATATTGTTCCTGAGAAAATATATATGAAAATTGCAGAAAACAACTCTGTAATCTGTTTAATGCCAACACTACGTGAATGTTCTGTATTCAATGAAGAAATGTTAAAATTGGAAAATGAACAAATTATAAAATTGGAAGCTATTGATAAAATAGAACACGAAGGGATCACTATTATTTTGACTAAAAGTTGAAGAGGAAATTGGATTCTTTAGAGAAATCGATAAGTAAAACTGCTGGTTTAGAAAATAATTTGTATGCATGTGTAAACTGTAGAGTAATTTTAGGACAAAATTTGAATGTGGAAAAGGGTTTAGTAAATGGAGCAATGGGTAAAATTGTTGGTTTTGGTAAATATGTAAATAGAGATGGGATTGAATTTTTGAAAATCTAATTTGATGAAATTGCTGAAGTACAACAACTTAGTCGTTGTCCAGCTCGATTTTTGCTTGTAAAAGATTTGTATGTCTGCAGAAAACAGTTTCCTGTTTGGTTGGCGTATGCGGTGACCATTCATAAATCTTAAGGTTGAAGTGTAGATACTGCTTTAGTGAATGTTTGAAGTACTGTGTTTAAAAAGGGGATGGCATATGTTGATTTGTCTAGAGTGAGAACTTTATCTGGATTGTATTTGATTGATTTTGATGAGACAAAGGTTACTGCAGATGTAAATTGTATGAAAGAGTATAATAGATTAAGAAGAGAATATGCAACCAATTTAGGTCAATATCCAGTGTTTGGAAAGCATGTGGTAGGTAGAAAAAGAATCTTAGAGAATATCTGTAGTGAAACTGTAGAGAAAGGAAAAAAACAAGATTAAGATGAGCCTGCAAGCAAAAAGAAAAATGATAGTGTTGAAGAAATAGTTGGATAACGGTTTGAAAATAGTTGTGGTGTTAACTGCTATGCTAATGTAGTTGTTAATGCTGTTTTTCTTCTTTAAAGTTTGCAACAGCAAATTGCTGAAAATTGGGAGAAAAGATTCTCTTCATTGCTGTTTTCTATGTTTGAGAAATGTAGTAGTGATAGAACTAAAATACAAAGTGTTTCTTATATTCAAAATCTTTTGGACATATGTTCTGGTTCTACTCAATTTACGCAAAATATACAGCAAGATTGTCAATAATTGTTAATGTTTATGCTTGGTGTATTGGAAGAAGAAGGTATAGATAATGAAACCCATTTTGGCCTTTCTTATAAATGGGAACATGAGTGTCAAAATTGTTTGTTTACATGTAGCACTAACATAGACACTGAAAGATTTATATATTTGACTTTACCAGAGTGTGAATCAGTGTCTTTTAATAATCTCGTTAGAGGAGCAACTCAAAACATGGAGTGTAGGAAATTTAAATCAGAAATGTCATCGACATTATTTATACATAGCTATGTACAGTATGTTATTTTAATGCTGCAACGTTGTAGAGCTGATGGAAGAACATTGGAAACTTTCATTACAATTTTTGTAGCTACTCAAGTATCAATATCAGGAAGAACTTTTGTAACAGTTGCAATTATTTTTCATAATAGACCTGATACAACATCTGGACACTACACTGTTTATCTAAGATGTCTGAAAGGTTGGACACATTGTAATGATACATGATGTAATGATATAGCAACGTTTGCCTAAATAGTTACCAAATTCTTACCTAATATTTTTAAAGCCAAAATTTTAAGAGCTACAATTTAGCCTTTCATGATTACTGCTGTTAAGGTAGATTTCTTTGGTGTTGTAGAATATTTTGTAAGGGAGGGTGAGGAGTTTGAAGGGTAATGCTCATGTTAATGTTGAAGCAGTGTAGGTGTATGAGGTTGTGAGTGATGTGGCTGCAGCAGAGGATATTGAAGATCAGTCAGGTAGAGGTGTTTTGGATTTGTTGTAGTTGTTGTAGGTGTTTGCTCGATAATCCTGTGTAGAGTGTGTTGCCACTGTGTAGTGTGTTGTTAACGACGGCCTGTGTCACTGTTCTCCTTCTTGTAGTTAGGCTGCACTTTTAAATGATACAGATCATGTGGTGGGTGTTATAGCAATATAAGGAGATGCTGTAGAGTTGGTTAAACAGGCAGAGTGAGGAGTTAAGGATGAATCATAGGTTGTGTGCATGCTCAGTAGGTGTTGGTACTGTTTATAGTGTAGTTGGCCAGCTGAAGTCATCTGAAGCTGAGTAGGTGGGTTTGAGGATGTGTATGTTCATGTTGTGCAAGTTCAGATTTAGAGAGCTACTCCTTATCTTCTTAGTGACGTCTTTAATTATGTTGAGGAGGTTGTTTTTTATACTATGTGGTTTCTTGGTGAGGAAGAGGATGAGCTGGATATCGTCGATGTAAGAGATAATGTTGTGGTTGAGATGGCAGGCCATTTATGTGAGGGTGGCTATGAAGATGTTGAATAGCATTGGGCTGACGGATCAGCACTGGTGGACGGTGCAAATGATATCAATGGTTTTGGATCAAAACACTGTAAGGCAAATGTTCAGAGTTACTATTGAACAACTTTCAAGGTAAGAATTAATCACATACTATTTGGCCATGGGGAAAAGTTTGTGAAACCTTTAATAACTTTTTTCAAATTTTGTCACAGAATAAAATTAATGATGGTGTTTTGTTATGTCAGGATTATTTGACAAACCTCATAGTTACACAAGAAATTGGTCTTAGTAAAAACCATTTAATATATATATTTTTTCTATTGTTTAGATTCTTAATGAGATTGTTGTTTCGCTTTTTTTAAGTAAATCTTTTTGATTGTCTTTTTTTTCCCACTGTTATGTGATGAGTACTATTGAACTCACTGTTTCTGGTGAAATTCAATATATTCTGAGAACAGCAAAAAAGGAAAATGAAATGCTTTAGAAATGATTTTGTGTTGTAAAACATAAATTGTAACTGTATTTTTTTGTCTTCTACAGATGCTAAATTTGTAATAAATATTATTTTTTTAAAATCATTATTTTGAAGTTAAGTATAACTAAGTATCAAAAATGATCGATGGGATGTACCTCTACACAAGTGAAGTAATACATCGTCAATGGTGTACAAAAGTTTGTAAAGACGGTTAGTATCTTCGAAACACATTTGAAAAATTAAAAAAATATATATATAGTGAGTGTACCTGTGTTCTTTGTATTCTACTACAACACATCAACTGCTTTGGAACTGGTAAGCTGAATAGATATTTTTTACTTTTTTAGTACTGCATTTTATTATAATAGCCTTAGTTTATTTCTATAATGATAAACAGTGACTGGTTTGAAAATGTAAGGACATTTTATAACCAAAAATTCATATAAGCAACTGTAATCATATAAAGTACTTAAGAAAGGTTTTTGCATAATATTTTGTAAAGGGCAAAATAGTTGATAAAGCTAGTTTTGTATTGTGTATTATAGTGACAACAACCCTAGTGATTCAGAGCCCCCAAACAGTGGGAACAGCTCTCCTTTAGCTCCTACAACATCACCAGAGGAGCTACCCACTTTTAGACTCACCTCATGGAACCTAGCTGGGATCAATTCTAAACTCCCAGTACGTCTAGACGTTGGCCTGACCCCAATCAGGGACACAATAATTGATCACCCCTTACTCTATTGGAGTACCCTAGAACTTAGCCATTATAGGGAGGAACTGAAGGACTTCCTACTATTGCAGAAGGCAGGAAATATCCCTTGGCTTATGCATATTAAACATCTCTGCCAGTCCATGGGAAGGGCTGATATATGGCTGGCAGTCAAGTCCCCGTATCTCCAATAAATCTCTTACATTAGAGCTCAAGGTACACCATCTGGCCACTCTACATCGAAATGGTAACATAGGGGCGCTAAGCTCTACATTTCTAGAGGTCTAATGCACATATCGATTTGAACAATTTTTGGATATCATCCATCCCCCTTGCAAAAAAACTTTATGTGCAATTCAGACATGGAACGCTTCCGGTAAGAGAGTTTACAAACAAGTGGGCTGGAGAAAATTCAACACCTAAGGGCTGTCCTAGCTGTTCAGCTACTGTAGAATCCGATTTACACATCTTACTCTTCTTCCCATCCTATGCTACCGCAAGAGCCAAATGGATCTTCGTATTATGTAAAAATCTAGGCATCAGAAACTATCAGGAAGTGTTTCGCGTTTTAAGATACAACCCCTCCCCCCTGATGTGATTTGTGACTTCAAGATTCCTATTCTATATGTGGTGTCAAAGAAGGGCTAAGCTCAGGGCGTTAGATCATGTGCTTAATGTCTAGGTGGTTTATGTTATAAAATAAGGCGGGGGCTGGCAAGTGATCAGATATTTAAATCTAGCTATCATGTTTGTATTTATGCCACTACCCCCGAACTAGAACTGTTGGTAATCAACTTTTATTAATACCCCAAACAACAATTTTAATGTATTTTATTGTAATAATTCAGTCATACCCCATCACTTCATTGTATAATGTTTTTAGTCTCAGTTTTACTCTTCTGTTTCAGACAATTTTATTGTGTTTTATCTGTGTATTGCTTTTATGGCCAATGGCCGAAATAAAGTTTATTGACTGATTGACGGACTGACATTATATATTAGGGAAAATTATAAAATGAAGTGTTTATGTTTTTCTGTAAGGAACAACAACATAATAAAATTCAATATTGAAGAAGAGCAGAAGAATATGGAAGAGAGTTTTGAAATTACTGACAGTCTGACAGAGGAGTTTAATATACGTTTCATAGAAAGCGAGAATGAAGAAGAAAGTATTGGTGCAGGAGATATTACCTGCGATTTTTTAGATCAAAGTTTGGACAATGAGTTTAGTGAAGCATTGGACAACGTTGAGATTCATAACATGACTTTTGAAATTCATGACAAATAGAACGAAATTTCAGATGAAGTGATGCTGGAAGTTCTATTAAATTATGAATTGTTTGATGAATACATTTATGATTAAAAATTAAAAATGGTTTGAGAGACTCTTGTTGTAGAATTGCAATCATTCAGCAAGTATCCAAGTTCTCATGGCTATAAAAGTACCTCTCCTTATTAAAGGCCCTTGCCTTTGGCTCAGGCCTTTAACGCTGGGGAGGGCCTTTAATACCTGGTATAGCCCTCTACAGCAGGCTATACGTCTATTTTACAACATTGGAATGTTGAGAGCTCCACTGATAACAATGGACTGCTGCGAGCTTATAATGGATGTTAAAACGCTGGAGCTCCAACATTGCAATGTTACTTTGTTCACTGCTCTGGCTATGAATAAAGGCTTTTGGGAGCCCAAGGGGATTCCAATCCCCTCGCACTCCCTGAAGGGTTTGTTCTTTTGTGTTAGAATGGCAGAATGTTCTAATAGCTTTATAGCATTTCGTAGCTGGCCTATACTGGCTATTAAAGTCCCTCTACCTTGTTAAAGGCTCTCACCTTCAACTTGAACCTTTAATGTTGGAGAAGGTCTTTAATAGCCAGTATAGTTCTCTACGGCGAGCTATAAGCTTATAGTCTGAAAGTGAACCTGTTATACATTCAACCAGAAAGTTTCCTTGCAGGTTTCTAATCATTCATGCAGTACCAAAGTACTTATGAGTTAAAGTAGGCTTAGGGCATACACTGTTTCAAACCCCTTCAGACAGTCTCCTCGCAGAATTGTAATCATTCATGGTCTCATTTATGACACTTCTTGCGGCATTGGAACTTTTTGTGATGTTTTGTGGCACAGCTGTCCGCGTAATATTTTTAAGATAGCTGTAAGGCACTTTTTTTGGGTGGACTGTTGCCTGATAAATATCAGACCATTTAATACAGTGTTATGTGTTAAAGGGGTGTGGAATGGTTGTTGGTGGGGGTGTTTGTAGCACCAACCATGGCCTTTTGACGCTGTCCTGCATTTACAGTATAGAAATGTTTGGGCCCTATGCTGATAATGCTGTATCAATCCTTATACCTGTTTTAAACAGGTGCAGGGTTTTGTCGCAGTATGAGCCCAAAAGTGACTGAATGAAATTTTATGAATTTCACTTATTCACTTTTAGGAGGCGTTCTTGCAGTAGAACATCCCTGATCTACGCAGGAAAGACTCCTTTTGGCGAATGGCTTTACAATGTGACGCATCTTCCAATTATGTCAGATTGTAAATAGCATACATCATGGTTCATCTTTTGCACCACTGCTGCATCACAAATGTGAAGCAACAGTTGTGTAAAAGAGGCACAAGGGGGTTGTAAAACCACCCTTAATACATAGAAATTCATCCAGGCAGTTTCACCAATAGTGCAAATTGAAGCATAGACTTGCAACATATTTATATGCATATGTTACATTCAAGTGCTTCGAAGGTACTAAAGTATACTATAGGTAAACACCCTATAGATTTATGCTGTAGCACATCCCTATAGTTTTGCACTTTCATATTCATTCATTCATTTATGAACTACACATTCTTTCTGACAAACTTTTACAGACAAACATAAAAATATAGTTCTTTTTTTTGACCAGTAGAGGTAGTTCTAAAAAGAACTGTTATTTTTCTTTTTTCTATTGTATTTTTTTGTCGTTTTGGAACAATTTTGTGGGTTTTTTTTTTGGTTTTTGTAGCAAAAAAAACTAGAAAAATAGAACTTCTCTCAAAAAAACTGTGAACCTGCAACGCAATATAAAAAAAAAATCATTTTCTGGGCATTTGTGCTGCTCCTCTCTCCTAACAATAAGGTCCACTGACTGCTCCCCATAACATAAAAGTTCATTGCAAAACTTGCAGTGGAACTTGATGTTTGCAAATTGAGGAACAATAACTTGAGTAGGAGTGCTACCTGATGGTGGTGGCGGCGCACTTGAGGTGCTCGGCACTTCAGGTGCTGGAAAATCCTGCAGATTATGAGTCTTCTTCCTTGCATATTTGTGAGGATGCAAATTTTTCACATGTCGATCCATACTTGCAAGCCCAAAAGAATATTTTTTTGGTTGGGTCCCCATGAGAAAGAGTTGTACCGCAAATTTGGCAGGTCACTATTGGTGCGTTCACTTTTTTTTGGTCTTCTGGAAAAGTAAAGAATTTCCAAATAAATGCCTCCTTTCTTTTTTTCTGAGGAGGTTCTGCTAGAACTGTGTTTTCATCTGAAGAATGATCAGAAGATGCTGGATACTGATCAGCCATAATAGTCAAATAACGTTTGAAATGAGTTCAGCTAGAAAGAAAGGGTCCTACTCCTTCAAAAGTCAAAGTAGAATGAACAAAATGGGAGGGGTCCTTCAACAATTGCAGTAAGCAGTATAATGAACCAATGAAATCTCTTCTTTTCATGTCACATGAATGTACGTGCGCTTACGGAGCTCTTACGGTGCGCTTGCGCTCCTCTTACGATGCGACGGTCGAAAGAAGTACCCTCGCGATATTCGTAATTACTTTAAAATGTAAAATACGGTTCTTAAAACTTAAAAAAAATTTTTTTTTGAATATCTCAAATAATGTCTACCTTATCAAATTTACAATAAATGTATAGACATAACATTTTTAATATTATATATATATATATATATATGTATATATATATATATATGTAGTAGCAAAAGCCCTTGAGCTTCAAGAAGGCTTTCTGCGCTGTTCTGCCGTCCAGCCTGTCTGTGCCTCGAAGCAGGGCTCACATCTTTTCTCCTTTAAATAGTGTCCACATGTTTTCCGACGCGTTTTGAGGCTATGAACGCCTTTTCTTCTGGGAATTCTGGATGTAAAAGACTGCTTATACAGCGTGTAAATTCAAATGCTATTTATTTGAATCAGGCACCTCCCTAAGTGGGCGTGGCAATATCAGTGTCTCCGAACAGAATCATGGTCGGCGTAGTTTAGCACGGTGTATTTAATGTTTCAACCTTGAGTAGGCGCAGTCTTTTAGGTGCTGATTGAATGTCTTTTTTGAACCTTCAGTAGGCAGGAGAAATCGGTGTAGCACTGGCGATTAATGGAACAGCGTACTGCAAGGCCAAGGGGTATTGCCTCGGCGCAGCTTCTCCAACATGCTGTTTCCATCTGTGTGGGACAAATGGCGCTCTTCTTCATGGCCAGGGCAGCCGTGTGGGGTAATGTGTAGTAGCAAAAGCCCTTGAGCTTCAAGAAGGCTTCCTGCACTGTTTTGCCGTCAAGCCTGTCTGGGCCTCGAAGCAGCGCTGACATCTTTTCTCCTTTAAATAGTATCCACATGTTTTCCGACGTCTTTTGAGGCTATGAGCACCTCTTCTTCTGGGAATTCTGGATATAAAAGACTGCTTATACACTGTGGAAATTCAAATGCAATTTATTTGAATCAGGCACCTCCCTAAGTGGGTGTGGCAATATCAGTGTCTCCGAACAGAATCCTGGTCGGCGTAGTTTAGCACGGTGTATTTAATGTTTCAGCCTTGAGAAGGCGCAGTCTTTTAGGTGCTGATTGAATGTCTTTTTTGAACCTTCAGTAGGCAGGAGAAATCGGTGTAGCACTGGCGATTAATGGAAGAGCGTACTGCAAGGCCAAGGGGTATTGCCTCGGCGCAGCTTCTCCCACATGCTGTTTCCATCTGTGTGGGACAAATGGCGCTCTTCTTCACGGCCAGGGCAGCCGTGTGGAGTAATGTGTACTTGCAAAAGCCCTTGAGCTTCAAGAAGGCTTCCTGCGCTGTTCTGCCGTCCAGCCTTCGATGAATTTCATTACCTCCTCCTTTTCCCCTCTCCACACTACAAACAAGTCATCTATGAACCTATGCCAACAGATGACATGGTTCTTCACTTCAAGTTGGAAACGAGCCTGGAGGACCAGTTCTTCCCAAGCTCCCATGTGTAGGCACGTGAAGCTTGGAGAAAAACTGGCCCCCATAGCTACACCCTGCAGTTGTCTGTAAATTAGACTATTATACATAAAGATGTTATGCGTGAGGCAAAACTTCAACATTGAGATCAGCATTGCGTACATGAAATTTCTCATCCCTCCTCCCCAAGTAGAACTCTACAGCTGCCACACCATCTGAGTGGCGGATACTCATGTAGAGGGATGTCACATCAAGGGCAATTAGCCAATCACCCTCTCGTACCTGTATGTTGCTGATTTTAGACAGGAAATCCCCCGTATCCTTGACATAGGATTTTAATACTTGAACATGAGTCTGGAGGAAATAGTCTATATATATATATATATATATATATATATATATATATATATATATATATATATATATATTCACAGAAAAAACCATAGGTTATAGTCCATATATAGTTAGGAATTTGCATTTACAAAACCTTGAAAATTCAATGAAAAAACCATTGGTTTTAGGCCATATATAGTTAGGGATTTGCATTTAGAAAACCTTATTTTACTCGCATAAAACCATTGAAATTCCATATATAGTTATAAGCGCTAACCATATATCGCGCACCCGCAATCCACTGCTGATGATGTCACATATTACATCATTCATGACATGGTTAGTGACATCACTGATGACATCACTGATGACATCTCAAATGACATCACTGATGACATCACTGATTACAACATCCAGTGACTGTTTGTTTCTGTAAAGTTAAAATATGTTTTACATATTGAAGAATGAGTGGATATATAAGTGTCTGGATGAAGGATTTAGTAGGTGCATGACTGACTGTATGAGTGAGTGATTAAATGTGTCTCACTGAGTGCATGGGTTAGTGACTAAACTGTTTTAATTTGTGCATCATTATATCTGTTGTTCTACAAACTGCTGCATATGTTGATCAGTAGCTATATGAGTAACTGTATGGGTTATTGATTGGTTGTCCAAGTATTTGTATGGGAAACTGAGTGTGTGTGTATGGGTGGCTGGGAGGTGTGTGACTCTGTACATAGATGTGTGAGTAGTTGATTCACTATATGTATAGATTCAAAAGTGCATGTGGAAACAGCTGTATGGGCGGTTGACTGTGCATGAGTGTGTTAGTGAGTGAATGGATATCTCAGTGCTACATGTCAAATTAAGTACATATGTAAAACACAGTACATGTGAGAGTTGACATCTATAAATAACTGTGCATAAGAGCCAGTGAATGTGTGAGTGGCTGTATGGATCATTGTGAACATGTATCAGAGATTGTATAAGAGAGTAAAGTAAATATGTGTTAGTATATGTTTGAATAAGTAAGGTGTGTATAACTGTATAGTTGAGAAAATGGAGGTGTGATTGATGTTTGGCATAACTGACTAGGTGTGTGAGTAACTCCATGGATGAGTGACTGTCTGTTTACACTGATTGTATCTAAGGTTATATTAGAGTCTGAAGAGGTTCATGGTATTATCACATGAATGATATCATCAGTGATGTGATCAGTCATGTCAAATGAGATGTTATCAGTGATGTCATCAGTGATGTCATTTGAGATGTCATCAGTGATGTCATCAGTGATGTCACTAACCATGTCATGAATGATGTAATATGTGACATCATCAGCAGTGGATTGCGGGTGCACGATATATAGTTAGCGCTTATAACTATATATGGAATTTCAATGGTTTTATGCGAGTAAAATAAGGTTTTCTAAATGCAAATCCCTAACTATATATGGCCTAAAACCAATGGTTTTTTCATTGAATTTTCAAGGTTTTGTAAATGCAAATTCCTAACTATATATGGACTATAACCTATGGTTTTTTCTGTGAATTTCAATGGTTTTTTAATAGCAAATATCAAAAGCTGTCAAATGTCAAGTACGTGATAGGTAAAAACGTTTTCGTGTTTATGCACGCTGATGTGCTTTGAACGCTGCCCCCCCCCACTCCCCTCGTTTCTCTTAGTAGTACTCTCTCTTTGCAGATAGTGAACAGTAGTTAACGCAGACCTTTACCCCTGTTGTAATCCGTCGTACCTGCTTGTCTCTCCATTTGATTGATTATTATCCAAGCATTTACTGTTTTACAATTGGTTCTCTTTGGATCATTCTCTATTTACAAACAAGCACAAAGTCGCAATACTCTGTTTAGTCTTTGCAGATAGTGAAAAATCGTGTAAAAAAATAAAATTAATCGAGCAAAATCAGTAGACCACTAATTCGATCTCTTTTTGACCTCGGTAAAATACAAACATTAGGAATAACCCTTCATGAGAAATACGAAAATAGTGAAATGAACTGAGCTTCACACCATGAGGGCTGCAAAACAGCTCGACTCCGCCACCCACACCACCCAAAATAACGACAAACCCTATGCAAATATTATAAATATACACAACACACCAGCAAAGAAACAGAGTAAAACATTTTATTAAATAACTATTTACATAACTATTTTATACTTTTTATTGCCCGATCCGGCTAGCTCAATCGATCGAGCATGAAACTCATGCACTGATAACAAGCGTTGAGAGTTTGTAGAATGATGGCTTCCGATTTTCCACATACGGTGTAGTGGCGCGAACTGGCAGGGGGCGTTTGGATTCTACCCCTTCTCCAAATAAGATTTTCATACGTGAATGTTCGTTCATGCTTTTTGTCCCTGAGTTGCTTCCATGTCACTGCCTTACATAAATGGCATAAGTCCTGGTTGTTGAGTGCCATACTTCAGAGTTCTAAGCAGCTCTTGTAACACTGTTTAAACCTCATTTGCACCTGCTGCAGCTTCACTATTCAAAGTAAGTGGGGTCCATTTGTGGACCTGACTGCATTGGAAAACAATGTGATACGGTGCCTCCCTAAACCGCTTGACGGAGGCCCCCGAGGGGCGGTGAGATGGCGGGGACTGAGAGGGGGCGCTTGGCTCCTGCCCCCTCCCCAAGTCGTGTTGCCCTGGTGAGGCCTGAGATCGCCCCCGGCATAGGCGGCCGGCTCCCGGCGGAATTTTTTCCCTTTTGAAGAATCTTCCATTCTGGACCTTGTCCCACAATCCGTTTGACCTGAAGACACACTGTCGTGGGGCGCCCCTTTACCGTTTTAGTTGCCATTCCGCCCGCTTTTGGTACTCTGTGCCTCTTCCGCCATTCAGCTGTTTACCGCCCGCTCTTGCGACTACAACGTCTCGCTCACCATGTAGTTGAGTTGCTCCCGCTCTTAAGATTTAACCAAACTTTTCGGACTGCTAAAAGCGGTTGTATTCCGACCGCTGGTTGGTGGAGACATTTTGACTATATTCTGGACCTGCATTGTCGCGTAATGCGTCATATGACGCGACGCGTTAGCGCACCCGGAAGTGCTCCGGTGCGCAAGGCGCAGCTTCCCGGAAACGATCCAGAGCGCGCCGCGCAGCGCGTAACGTAAGCATAACAGGTCATGTGACTTGTTAATAAAACTTTTCATTGGTTCATTTTACTTTTCTTTTCCTAATTATGTAAGACTAGGTCATGTGACCTAAAAATAACACTTTTCATTGGATTAAAACATTTTTTTTCCCAAACGATGAAAGCCCCACCTTGTTTCTGGATGTTTCAGACTGAAGCTGGCGTCACCATGAGAGCACCACCATCTCGTAGCTCCGTCGTGGCCATTCCGCAAGCAATCATGGCAGCCGCTCCCCACCGGAAGCCTGCGGGAGTCGACGGCCCCCAAGACTTTTGTACAATCTTCAAGGCTGAGGGGACGCTTTCGAGAATGAAACCCAAGCCCTGGCAGACAAGCGTCCGAGTTCCAAGGTGTCCCAGGGCCATTTTACTGGACCAGGCCCAAATCCGAAGAGCCGACCGCCATTTTAAGAGTCCTGTGGAAGCCGCCTATCGCTGCACCGCAAGAGTGGGAGCAACTCAACTACATGGTGAGCGAGACGCTGTAGCCGTAAGAGCGGGCGCTAAACAGCTGAATGGCGGAAAAGGCACAGTGTAGCAAAAGCGGGCGGAATGGCGACTGAAACGATAAAGGGGCGCCCCACTACAGCAGACAAGCCTCCGCCATGTGCTTCAAAACTGCATATGTATCTCGTGATATCAAGGTTGGGCAACCAGTACACAACAAGCAGTTACGAGTCCCATTTACACCGGCGCCATTTTGGGCGCGGCCGGGCAGGTCCAGGATCTACTGAAATATAACAAATGAGGCTGACGTCTCTGAAGCAGTTGACGAACAGCAGGACATAGCAAATAAACATGAACTCTCTAAAGCTGTTAACTCACTGCAGGACAAAACAAGTGAACCTGAAACCTCTGGAATAATTGTCGCTCAAAAGAACAACACACAAAACTCTGTAGAGCCTGAAGAAAAAAAAACAGAAGGGCACTGTAGTTTCAGACACACTTAACACTAATGACTAAATAAAGATATCGTCTGTTTATGAAGCAGTTATCATCTTGACAGAATTGACAAAGAAGTGTACAGACACCAATGCTATTAAGAAACACAAGGAAATCCTAACGCATCAGCATTCTCGGAAGAGGTTGACACAGATAACATCTTAAGGAACAAAGAAAGACCTGTTCACTCTTGACACCCCAGGTGCTGTGTATGTTGCACTATAGTGCTGCATCGAGAAAACGGGCAACCCTATTGATGTGTATTTTTCATTATTGATTATTGTAAAGAAATGGCGACTCCCCCCTTTAGCAGATTAGCTAAATGTTTGCGTAATTTAGGCATAAAAGTGATATTATTGTTGTTATTGTTGTTATCGTTATAGTTCTGGTTAATTTCAAAAAATGGTTAAATATATTTACAGTTTTTGTTGCGTTCGTTATATTTAAATGTTAATAAAGTTTTAAAATCTAACTTTGTTGGAGTGCTATATATGTTTAAAAAATCGGGTGAATGGGGCCTTGAATCGGGTTATTGTCATGTGTGGGCTTTGCAAGTGTACTGCTACAAGATCGGACATTTCAAACTCAAATGCACGTTCTTTTTCTTACCTTTCCGAAGCATGAAGCGCAATAGCAGGCAGAGAAAGGGTGATGCACGTGTTGAACACTGCCTGGCCTGCAAATTGCTGGCAGTGCCCCCCCGCCCGCTCCTGAAAGAGGGCACACACACACCGCCGCCCCGAGTACTTCACAAATCTTTAAAAGACCATGCGCTTGTTCATGAGGCTTAAATGGTTTATCACCCCTTCTAGAACCCCTGCATCGACCCTCTGACGTTTCCTGGAAGAATTAGCACGTAACACAATACCAAGCCCTGTCAGCTGAAACCCCCGAGAAATCATGGGGCATATTATCAAGGGGGTTTATTTCCGCTTTTTTGGCTTTAAAAGCCCAAAAAAAAAGAGATAAAATTATCTCCCTATTACCAAGCTGTCGCTAACACCAGTTAGTGACAGCTAAAAGGAGATAGCGACCATCTTGGGCCCCGCTTTGCATATCAGTGATATTTATCACTAATGACATGCAAAGTGGGCGTGCCAAGATTTTAGTGACTGGAAACAGTCCCTAACCATCGCTATCTCCTATTACCAACTTTTGGAGATATTCGCGCTAAGCGCGAATATCTCCAAAACCTAACACCTGCCCTGAGCAGTTTTAGCCATGTTATCCAATGGGAAGTGGATAACATGGCTAAAAGCATTTGCTGGATAATGCATGAATATCGCTGACTTTTCAACGATATTCATGCATTGCGGCCGTTTTTTATCGCATTTGCGATAAACCTTGCTAATAGCAAGGTTTATGTGCGATAAAATTCGCCGAAGTGCGGCGATAATTTTTGTCTCTAAACAAGTTAGAGACAAAAATTACCACTAGTTGTTGGTAATATGCCCCCGGGTTTTTCCTTGCAGGAATCGGGAAGCGAAAGACTAGCACTGAAATCAGTAGTCTCACGCCTGAATCGGGAGGGTTGGCATGTCTGGATACTCTACAGCTGGGGCCATAAACTACATCCGCAGGGCTAGGTGATAGCCTAGGTCCGGCCTGGACAATCAGACACAGAGGAAGAGGAGTGTCAGAGGGTGTGGTAGTGAATAGGGTGAAAGGGAGGTATATATATATATATATATATCGGTCGCCAGTAGGTATATATAGTTAGGATTTTTTCTCTATGGGATTTTTGAAAATTCTATGTCTAATAACTTTGGCGTTTGTGGACGGAATTGGCTGAAATTTTCAGGAAAATGGAACATTTTGTTTCTGAGCAGCCCCTGACAATTTGGGGGGGTTTCATCAAGGGGGGGCCGAGAAAAAAGGGGGGTCCCAAAACGCGTTTTTCCCATGTTAATTTCCATAGGGCGGTTGGCCTCACTTTTAGCTCGAATGGCTGAATGGATTTGCACGAAACTTGGCAAAATTGTAGGGACTGTCAGCCCGATGTGCCTTTGCTAGGTCTCAATATATGTGCTCCAGTGGATTTTGAGTAATTTAGGTTCAAAAAAAGATATATATATGGGCGGAGCCTAACCACACATCTGATCTGATTGGCTGTCAGGACTTCATCCAAGAAGTGTTGGCAGCCATCTTGGGACCAATATACATGATAGCACCTCATTAAAAAGCATTGTAGTTAATAGAGGGTTTTAGGACTTTAGTTACATTATAAATCATTTGTTGATGGTACCATACTCGTTTTAGGAATTGTGGTGGGTTCTAAGGTGATTTTACCATGTGAAAAAACCTTCTGCTGTGATATCATGAATATTGTTTGAAAGAAAACTAATATCTCATGATTTTCCCACAGTGGTTTGGAAGGGGATCTATAAGCTAAACTGAAAGCATATTTTCTGTAAATTCACATTATCTTTCTCAGTCATGTGAAAATGAAGTCTGACATTCTCAGTAAAACATGTACATCCAACAAGGACAGAGACTGTCAGTTGATTCCTGTGTGTTCTACTGCAGCCTCCTAGAGTGTTCTAAAGAACAACTAGAGCGCTAACAGTCCTACTTATTACAAAGGTATGGCACATCTGAAGCCATCTTGATTGGAATAAAGTGGTAACTCTTAAAACATTTAATTTAAAAAGAAACAACATGAGGGGGTATATTTTGACATAGAAAGTATGATTAGTGCTGCAGAATGAAAACTGAGGGCACATTTTGAGTGACTTCTCAAATCCTTTTCTATTTCATTAAAACATTCTGACATGCAGTCTCCCAAAATGGCCACCAGAGACAAAAGAGCCCAAATGTAGCCCAAATATCACCCAGATGTAGCCCAAGTATAGCCCAATGACAGAATGTCCCAGAGTGTTCTAAAGAACAACTAGAGCGCTAACAGTCCTACTTATTACAAAGGTATGGCACACCTGAAGCCATCTTGATTGGAATAAAGTGGTAACTCTTAAAACATTTAATTTAAAAAGAAACAACATGAGGGGGTATATCTTGCCATAGAAAGTATGATTAGTGCTGCAGAATGAAAAATTAGGGCACATTTTGAGTGACTTCTCAAATCCTTTTCTATTTCATTAAAACATTCTGACATGCAGTCTCCCAAAATGGCCACCAGAGACAAAAGAGCCCAAATGTAGCCCAAATATCACCCAGACGTAGCCCAAGTATAGCCCAATGACAGAATGTCCCAGAGTGTTCTAAAGAACAACTAGAGTGCTAACAGTCCTACTTATTACAAAGGTATAGCACACCTGAAGCCATCTTGATTGGAATAAAGTGGTAACTCTTAAAACATTTAATTTAAAAAGAAACAAAATGAGGGGGTATATTTTGCCATATGAATTATGATTAGTGCTGCAGAAAGAAAAATTAGGGCACATTTTGAGTGACTTCTCAACCCTCTTCAATTTCATTAAAAAATTCTGACATACAGTCTCCCAAGATGGCCACCAGAGACAAAAGAGCCTAAATGTAGCCCAAATATCACCCAGATGTACCCCAAGTATAGCCCAATGACAGAATGTCCCAGAGTGTTCTAAAGAACAACTAGAGCGCTAACAGTCTTACTTATGATAAAAGTATGGCACACCAGAAGCCATCTTGATTGAAATGAAGTGGTAAGTCTGAAAACACTCAATTTAAAAAGGAACAACATGAGGGGGTTAATTTTGCCATAGAAAGTATGATTAGTGCTTCAGAAAGAAAAATTAGGGATCATTTTGAATGACTTCTCAAATCCTCTTCTATTTCATTAAAAACATTCTGACATGCAGACTGAAACATGCACTTTGAATACCAGCAGCAGACGTCCCTGGTGAGCAGTAGCTTTACTACAGTGATCTAATGTGCAACTAGAGTGCTAACATTCAGAATTTATGGCAAATGTGTGACACATCTGAATGCCTTCTTGATGGAACCAAAGTAAACAAGCATTGAAAATGCAATAGATCTCGCCCTCGTTTAAGTTAAAGCCATTCTGTTTGTAATGAGGTGGCTTTTTAGCTTTGCTTTTATTAGTGTTTTTTCAACTTTCATGTAAATAACATGCATCTGTATGCATATAAGTATATGTATGCATGCATTTATGTTTGTATTTATATAGATATACAGATGATATATGTTTATATATGTATGTATATATATATATATTCACTGAAAAAACCATAGGCTATAGACCATATATAGTTAGGAATTAACATTTACAAAACCTTGAAAATTCACTGAAAAAACCATAGGTTATAGACCATATATAGTTAGGAATTAGCATTTACAAAACCTTGAAAATTCACTGAAAAAACCATAGGTTATAGACCATATATAGTTAGGAATTCGCATTTACAAAACCTTATTTTACTCACACAAAACCATTGAAATTCCATATATAGTTAGTTGCACTAACTATATATTGCGCACCCGCAATCCACTGCTGATGATGTCACATATTACATCATTCATGACATGGTCAGTGACATCACTGATGACATCACTGATGACATCTCAAATGACATCACTGATGACATCTCAAATGACATCACTGATGATATCACTGATGACATCTCATTTGACATTACTGATCACATCACTGATGATATCATTCTTGTGATAATACGATGAACCTCTTCAGACTCTAATATAACCTTAGATACAATCAGTGTAAACAGACACTCACAGACTGTCACTCATCCATGGAGTTACTCACACACCTAGTCAGTCATGCAAAGAATCAATCACACCTCCATTTCCTCAACTATACAGTTATACAAACTTTACTTATTCAAACATATACTAACACATATTTACTCTCTTATACAATCCCTGATACAAGTTCACAATGATCCATACAGCCACTCACACATTCACTGGCTCTTATGCACAGTTATTTATATATGTCAACTCTCACATGTACTGCGTTTTACATATGTACTTACTTTGACATGTAGCACTGAGATATCCATTCACTCACCAATACACTCATGCACACAGTCAACCGCCCATACAGCTGTTTCCACATGCACTTTTGAAACCATACATCTAGTGAATCAACTGCTCACACATCTATGCACAGAGTCATACACCTCCCAGCCACCCACACACACACTCAGTCTCCCATACAAATACTTGGGCAACCAATCAATAACCCATATAGTTACTCATATAGCTACTTATCAACACATGCAACAGTTTACAGAACAACAGACATAATGATGCACAAATTAAGACAGTTTACTCACTAACCCATGCACTCAGTGAGACACATTTAATCACTCACTCATACAGTCAGTCATGCACCTACTAAATCCTTCATCCAGACACTTATACATCCACTCATTCTTCAATATGTAAGACATATTTTAACTTTACAGAAACATACAGTCACTGGATGTTGTCATCAGTGATGTCATCAGTGATGTCATTTGAGATGTCATCAGTGATGTCATCAGTGATGTCACTGACCATGTCATGAATGATGTAATATGTGACATCATCAGCAGTGGATTGCGGGTGCGCGATATATAGTTAGTGCAACTAACTATATATGGAATTTCAATGGTTTTGTGTGAGTAAAATAAGGTTTTGTAAATGCGAATTCCTAACTATATATGGTCTATAACCTATGGTTTTTTCAGTGAATATATATATATATATATATATTTCTGTCTAATGGTTGGTGCAGCACAAATATTTTATACTAGAATTACGCTGGTTCAATAAGTGCTTATTGAAAATGTTCCCACCTTTTATTTTGTGTATCACTATGAGACCAAGTGAGCATGAGTGACTGTGTGAAAAGCACTGTACAGTTTCCACGATTCTTGAGGGGTCAGAGTTGTCATGTTCGATAGTTGCCCGAAACTATTCGCTTCTTGGGAAGGTTGTGGGGCATATGGTGGCACTGTGAGCTAGCTGGTCTACACACTTACATATCCATTGGTGGTGTCTGGAATCAGTCTGCACACCAATCCCTTAGTTTATGTAAATACGCAGATCCTTATAGATTTGTAGGAACTACACAACACCATCTGACAGTGTAGATGAATAATACACATCAATTACTGAATCTGACTACTTTACACAAAACAATGAGAAGTTGGGCCCGTTGCTAAATTATTTTGAAGACACATGGATTGGCCTTCTAAACAGGTTGGGTCACAGGAGGAAACCAGAATACCAAATTAAATTGTGGAACTTTTACTCGATCTGCTTAGACAGTGGTGCAAAGGCTAATAATACCATTAAGAGATGTCACAACTTCTTCAACAAATCCGTTGCAAAAACTCACCCAAACTTTTATCATTTTTTTGCAACCTCAAAAAAGCAGCAAAGTTTCCAAGAACTTAGAATAGCTCAATCTTTAACAGGTAGTCTGAACCCACGTATACTGCAAAAAAGTAAGGAAATGTCAGAGCGACAAGTGGCACAAATGCAACTGTTGACATTGTTGAAGGCTTCAGACTACCTGGAAAATATTGCAAGCATAATACATTTCTATTACACACTAACCCCTTCTTTAAACTTACTTGCCCAATTTTTTTTGATTGCCATTTTTGATTTTTTTTTTAAAAGTAATAATAATGTTGGGGATCCTACGTGCAGATGGCTTCTTTCTCAACTTTTGGTGATGCTTCAAATTCTTCTGTTACCAAAAGTGTTCTGTCCTGCTATAATCTACAGTTATTAACCATTAATTTAAGAAATCCCCAAATTCCTGTTAAAAAAATTGAAACACATAGGGGGTCATTAGGATGGCGGGCGACCTTTGCCCGCCCACCATCCTCGTGGTAATAGGGCCCGGCCGCCATAGGTGCGGGGGTCCCATGGGGAGTATTAGGATGTGCCCACCACAGTGGCGGGCACATCCTGTATTTTTAGCATTGTGGCGGGCGGTGCTCTCTGCACCACCCGCCACAATGCTAAAAATGCATTTCAGCATTTGCATTTAAAAAGCGGCAGGCACCGCGCGGTGCCTGCTGCTTTGTAAATGCAAATAAAGGGGGGTACCACAGGTACCCCCATGTGTGCACCCCCCACCTATACTTCACTCTGGGGGACTGCAGGGGGCCCCCAGAGTGAAAACCGCATGCCTTTCCGTGGCAGCATCGCCGCCGCGGAAAGGCACCTAAAGAGACACATCATAATATAGCTGGCGATGTCTGATAGACACCGCCACCATATTATTCCTTTTTCGCCCCGGCCGCTAGGCGACCGGTCTGAAAAGCGGTGGACGGTCTCTCCATCCGCCGAGGTCCGCCCCTAGCCATGATAATATGGCGGGGGGAATACTAGTGTGGATGTCAGGCGGATTGCCTCCGCCCGGCCGGCGGTGGCTACCGCCAGCCTGGCGGAGGCAATCTGAGGGACATCATAATGACCCCCATAGTTTCAGTCAGTCAGTCAAATCACGTTATTCGATTCTCATATAATAAGATCTTAAAAGTACAAATACACAAATATTTAAAAATAGAAAAAAAACTAAAACATCCATCATAGTACAAAGTGGTGAGAAAACAGTTAAAAATATTCATTGTTGTGCAAAATAATAAAAGGACAAGTAAAAACATCAATTTAAAACAAAGTAAAGCATGTAATGCATAGATGATTATTGTATAATCGCCTTGTCCTCCAAGACAGGAGTAAAAAAGACCCCACGGAGTAGTAGACTAAATGATCTGGTAGTGATTGTAAAAAACTACATTCCTGGGTGGCATTGTGTAAAATTATGTTTGCACATAAGTGGCAGGATAAATCTCTTGTGGTGTAAATGTGATTGTGTGGAAACGACTGACTGACTGAAACACAGAGTGGAGTAAACACCAGTATCAACAATGTATTAGTTGGTAAACTGTCTGTGTAGTAAGTAAAAAACACAATCCAAAACAAAATAAAAAAAACGAAAAGCATATGTGTTTTAAAAAAAAAATGACAATACTAATCTGTGCTTAAAATCCTCGTCCCAAAGTGAAAGAGAGTCGTCCGACTCCTTGTTCTCCAAGATCTGAAACAAAGAAATCCAAAAAACCTGTTGCAAAAAATAAATTCTTTTTCATCTTTGTGAGACACCTGCATCCGATCCCAGTAATTCCTTAAGTGCATCATTTAAAGTTTAAAAAATGTCCACAAAATTGTTAAGCCCATGAATAAACCTTATATGGTACCAACAGGTCTGATTTGTTAGCTGTCACTTCCCTCACTTGTCTCTACATGAATTTTCTTTTTTTCTCTGCCAAGTTTGTAGGATGGCAGACACAAACTGTGGGGCATATTTACAAGCACCTATCGCCACATGGGCATCACTTTTTTTGATGCTCCTATGACATAATTCCATTTTCAATACTTACAAGGTGGTGCTAAGCCACTTAGCATGGCTTAAAGCAACCTTGTGAATATGCCCCTTTCTGCCACAGTCCTCTGCAGCAAAGGGGCGTGCAATGGATGTTACTATGGGCATTCCAGAGCATCAGCAATTGCGTTTTGGTGCTGCCCCAGATTTACAAGGAGGTGTAAATCTGTGGCAGAGGCAGAAATGGTGCAAATGGAGAAATGCTTTTATTTCTTCTCAATTTTGTTTTATTCATATCCGCTGCATTTTGCAGCACACATAGAAGGAGCAAAAAGGCATTAATGATTGTTTATGTGCAGGAAGGTGTCCCTTTCTGCACATAAACAATCTTTAAGTAATGACGATTAGGTACTTGTATGTGTGCTGCAGCAGCAAACATAGAAGAAAGAAATAGCCACAATGGACTGCTTATGTGCAGGAAGGGACACTTTCCTTCACATAAACATTACTTCCCAGCAACGCAGGCATCCTTGAACTATGATGCAATACATTGGTGCTAGGCTGCTGTTTCCAGCACCAGCATTATGGAAAACAAAGGGGTAAGTTGTGTTATAGTAAATACAGAGCATCCCTGCTTTTTGAAAATGTCGGAGAGCAGCACTGCCAAATTTGGTGCTCCGACATTGTTTGGTAAATATGCTACTTTGTTTTTTATTCTCACATTCTCGGGTGATTTCTACATTAAATAGTTATGAAAATCAGAGACTAAGGTAGCTCATTATTAGATGATTCAAATCAATCTTCCAAATATTTTTGTTTAGTCTCGGAGCTGTCTGTTTTGGATCAAAGCAAACTAAAAGACACATATTCAAATATTTATACTCAAGCAAGGAACTGTTTCTTTTCTATGAATGCAAAGAAAAAGATATATATTCAGCCAAGATGTGCATCAAAGGAGAATGCAAGACAGCATGGTTTTGAAGTCACATCCTGAAAAAAGAACAATGATGAAAGAAACTTACATTATACAATGAAAACGACACGTCCTTTGTCATCTATCTGTGTGGCTTTTTTTGCTTTGAAAATGAGTACTTTTCATAGAACTTAATCTATGTGTAATCTGGCCATTTTAACAGGACGTGGTATAAATATGGGATGTTGCTCTTTCTTTTATTGACCAGAATAATTAACTAATATAATTGTAATAAAAAGAAATAGCGAACATCATGGTTGTTGCTGGCTGCTGCTTTAGTATGAGAACTCGTTATGAAGACAAATAATATGCTGAGGATAGAGAAATGACAGAACGAGGCTTGCAGAGGTCCTAGTGCAAACGATGAAATTGAACCCCACCTCTCACTACCTCAACATCTTCATGATTCAGGTTATTCTCGTGACCCAGACTACAGGCATGTCTCGTCCTTGAAGGTCTCGCTGCCCCACTTTCACCACTCACCCCATGTGTCCATTAGGGAAACTGGTAGTGGCTGAATTTGAGAAATCCACCTTTCGAGAAATCAAATTTTTCCAACGGATTATAATTTGTTTTACGAATTAGTTCCAGTGGGCAAATTAGTGGAGTCAATCACAGGAATCAATGCAAACTTTCAAACCTTCGCTAAAACAATAAAAATAGACCATAGCAGTTTTAGGTCTCACGAACATACAACCCCACAGGCAATTGGCAACACAATGAATGCTATTACTCTCTTTTTGCCATGGTATCAAATATAAACTTTATTCGGATTATTACGATCCATAAAAGCATTACAATTACAATTAAAAAAAAACTTCAAAGGGATCTGGTTTACCAATTAATTAAAAAGCAGAAAAAGGGATTACAGTACTATTAAAGGTTTTTCCGATGTCTGTATATACATTTCAGAAAATTAAGGACATGGTAACATGTGGCTTCGGTGTCCAAAAGCTGCAAACTCAACATGGCTGCTCTGCATTGTCTAAGACCCCAAGATTTTAAAAGGGTCAGTAGCCAGAGTTTGCGGTGTTCCTGATAAAATTTGCAGAACAAAACTGTGTGAATGGAGGATTGACTTGATATCCCATCACATGGACATGGAGGTAAATTTGAGTCCCACACATTTGGCGTTGGGAAGGCCACCAGTTTATGAAATATGTTCAGTCTGAATCTTATCAGGAGAAATCGTTCAAAGGTACCAATGTCAAGATTTAAGTACGGCTGCATTGAAAGAGTAGATTGGACCAGTGTAGCATGCTGCACCGACTGTTTTCCAGCTTCTGCCTGAAGTCTCAAATTTGTCAAATGATCCAACGCTCGCTTTTTTAAATTATCGTTTGCGAGTTCTCCAATTTTTTCGGGATTAAGATAATATTTTTCCATTCCAAGATCGCTAAGAAAGGTCCGAATATAAGCCAGCCATTTGATTTTTAAAACGTAGTCCAGAGACATTGCATCCGCCAATATTGTTTTTGTGAGGTCGTTTGTGTCTGATGCCCAAATACGTCGTTGCCATGGTATCATCAAGCCTGCCCCTTCCCCTGCCTACATCAACACAATAAACAATAGACTTCTGTAAGAAGTAAATTCTGAACTTTCCTTCAATAACGCAACGTTGGATGAGATCAAGTTATCAGGGCGCTACAGACATTTTCCATGACCCACATTTTCAGGAGGTGGGTCATGGAATTCCCCAAGTCGTCCTTCAATTGCTGGTAGTAACTGGTGTGCATGTAAGCACTGAGGGCCAGATGTACAAAATCACATTTTTGAGAGTTGCTAATAGTCCATTTTAGAGATTCACTATTAGGAATTCACAAAGGGCAATATGTAGGAAGCCTAATTGCGCTCACAAATGCTGAAATTCGCAGAATTTCAGCATTTGCGATCGCAATTAGGGCAGTGTGATGTGTAGCACACATAAACCCACATGCAAAATAAGGATTCGCAAAATTTGCAATTGCTTATTTTGCTATTGCATTTAAGGAATCGCAAATTATGATTCCTTACATGCAATGTAGGAAGCTCCCAAGTTGTGCAAATTTTGGCTTAAGGAATCGTAAAATACCACCAACTTCAGGGTGGTGGAATTTTTTTATTTCTTTGAAAAATTCACTTTTTGGCATTTTTCAAAGTGCCATGTGGGTCACATACATGCCCTTAGGGCATGTATGTGGGCCGCAAGTGCACACATGTTAATTTCAGGGGTCCTATTGACACCCTAACAAACCTGAAATTGCATTCTCAATTTGCGATTCTCTAACTGAGAATCGCAAATTGAGAATGTCTTCCCATTCATTCCTATGGGCCTTCTAGGCCATAGGAATGAATGACAAGGTATTCCTTATTTGCGGATCTCAATTTGCGATTCGCAAATAAGGAATAAGTGGGATTCGCAAAAAAAATTGCTAATCCTACCTACATTGCATTTTGCGATTCTGTAATTGCGATTCCCCCAAAAATCGCAATTTGAGAATCGCAAAACACAAATTACCTACACATGGCCCAAAGTGTGATGTACTGCAGTGTGTTTGACACTGTTAGCGATTCGCAGTGGGTCACAAATGGACCTACCCCATCAATATTCATGAGGCAGGTCGCAATTTGTGACCCATTATGTATAACTACAATCATACGGGTGGTGGCCTGCTGGGGCCTGTAGACCACCATGTGATTCCTAAAGCAATATTTTTTTTCTAATGCATCCATTTTCCTTATAGAAAACGGGATGCTTTTAAAAAATAAAAATGAAAGTCTAACTTTCAATTTTTTGAGAGTAGGCAGTGGTCCGTGTTGGAATCACTGCGTGCTCTTAAAAAATGTTTTCGCCCACATTCACAATGGGGGAAGGGGTCCCTTAGGGGTTACCACCAATTTGAATTTGGAGGTAACTGCAAATATTTTGAGGCCACATTCCTGATCGTAAAACATACAAACATATCAGTGCTATTTAGTATTAGGAAGGGATGCCCTAAACATGCTGCTTCCTAATACTGAATCACAAAAGCAAAATGGGATTTGGTAACAAGTTACAGAGTCACATTTTCCCATCTGTAAATGGCAAATGCATTTCACCTATTGCAAACGGCCCGATGGGCCATTTGCAACCGGTAAAATGATCCGTACATATGACCCTGAGTTGCTTAGAGAGTTTTGGGAAACGTTTTGCAAAAAAATATAATATTAGCAATGGGTATCAGTTAGAGGTTGGCAATTGGAGTATTGTCCATTGGGATGGCGGTGGGAAGTACCTCCATCATTCCAACGGGAATCAGGCCTCCAAATTTATAGGTGACCACAATTTATAGGTGACCACTGACCCTGTAGTCATCTCTGTATATTGAAAGAAAATGTAAGAACAGCAATTTCTTTCAACGTACTAAATGGCAGTTTTATGGCTCATGTTGGATTTGTTGGCTATACACCAGACTCTCGACATTTCTGTTGGTATTCAAAAACAAGCAAAGATGAATAAGCAGGCACTTGTCGAATCTGAACATTGCCATTAATCCTCATTGTCAGCTAAAACTTCATAAAAGGATGAAAGACACAGGGAAACAAAGTTCCATAATCTGGTCATGAACTGCAGTCATATAGGCATAACTTAACATATTATTATTATTTATATATTTATACAGCGCATAGCAACGTCCCAGCGCTTCCCAAAGGACAAGTTCAAGGACTGCTCCAACCAACCCAGCCCAGTTACACTGGGAAGAGCCAGGTCTTTAAAGCCTTACAAAAGATCATATGAATCTGGAGTCCTCTGATAGAGATCGGGATGGAATTCCAGAGGTGGGCCGCCTGGACCTTGAAAGAGAGCCCACCAGCTCTGGCTATTTGAAAACGGGGGGTACAGGCCAATCCCGGTTTGGCAGAGTGAAGGGGGTGATTCGGAGTGTACTGGACTAACAGGTCCATTAAGATCAGGGGGTCTTGTTGTGTTAGAATTTTGTGGGCTACACACAAGGACTTAAACTGAATTATTTTGGCTATAGGCAGCCAATGCAACTTTGGTAAAAAGTTAGATACCGAGCAGAACTTGGGCAGTACCAGCAAAGCCCGGGCAGTTGCATTCTGAATTCATTGGAGGCGTACAATTCGCAATTTATTGGCACCCAGATGAAGGGAGTTGCCATAATCCAACCTGGATAAGATTGTTGCCTGGGGAATAGTTTGGCAGATTTTTGGTTCAAAATATCCAAGCCGGGGTTTCAGCCCCCTCAGGAGTCCAAAACAAACCCAGGCAAGAACTTTAGAATGGGTGTCAAAAGGAAGATCCATATCTATTCAGAAGCCAAGATTATTAACCGCCTCTTTAGACGGTTTGAGTTTATCCGGCCACCACAGTTCTGACCAGAGAGCACTATCTTTCCCCAGCACAAGAATTTCCGACTTGGCAGCATTAAGCTGCAAGCAATTGGCTGGCATCTAGTCTGAGATCGCTAACAGATCCTCTTTAAATTAAAAAAGATTTTTTTTACAGTTTTTTTAAATGGCAATGACTAGCTGGGTGTCATCGGCATAAGATACCAATGACAACCCTCTACTTTTAGCAACCATTGCTAGGGGTTGAACATAGATGTTAAACAGTGAAGGGCTCAATATCGCACTGTGTGGGACCCCGTGCTTAATGGCATGCACCTGCGAGTGGTATGGTGGTACAGCAACTGGAAAACTTCTGCTTTCCAAAAAAGATTGGAACCAGGTCAAGGCCAGCCCCTTGACCCCGATATCATGCAGCCTACCTAATAAGATGTCATGGGAAACAGTGTCAAAAGCAGCACTTAATTCCAACAGAATCAAGGCTGCTGAGTTCAGAACATCTAGGCTGCCACGGATATCCTCAATCACAGCCACCAGTGCCGACTCAGTGCTGTGGTGGGGACGTGGAGTTTGTTCTGCTCTACAAATTCAGCCAGGACAGTATTTACATAAGATTCAGTAGCTTTGGCTAAAAAAGAAAGTTAGTAGCTGTTAATAGAAATGGAAAGAAAGTCACTATAGGAGCTCTTGATTGCAAGCCACACCAAAAGGACCACTAGCGGTCAACAGAAAATGGATTATGGACTCAAGCCTCTAGACTTTATAGAACAATAAAAATTCCATTATAGTGGGGCACAGCTCTGTCTTCACATGGTAAAGGCTTATAAGCGATTTATCTGATGACAATGATAAAAGACATAAAAAGAGTAAAACAAGAGATTTTCATATCCCACAAACCCTGGGGCTCACAAAAAGCTTAATGGAAAGCACTATTGTCTACACTAAATGAGAGAATTGAAGACATAGAAGATAGACTATTCTTTATTGACCGTATAAATACTTAAAATCTTTTCAGCATTAAACACATAAACAGCGCCCCCTCCAATCTGTCCTCCCCCAAGGAGTTTCCCAGCATTCAAAGTAAAAAATGCCCCATGCCTGCATGGGCTCTGTTTGCTGTTTTCTGTCCCTATAAGACTCCAAAATAAAAATAAGTTAATATATGGGATCAATTCCTTTTCGCACCAGTTTTTTCTTAGTCCTATAAGGATCAATGGTCAAATAAAATCCAACAGGATCATTCCCTTTGTGATATTGGTTGTCATTAATTATGGATTCTTGATGTACCCCCAGCTGTGTCCCACACACTCTTTATAATCCACTTGACCATACTGGGGGCCCCTTGGTTGAGTGACGTCCGTCTGGGTTTTACCACCAGCTTGGTTAATTACTGAATGATTTTGACTCTGGAATATGCAGCCTGTTGGTGAGAGTCACGTACAATTCTAATTTGGTGAGTAAACTTGCAGACTCTAGCAAGTTAACATGCAGAGGTTTCTCTGAAGCACCATTCTTAGACCTCCCAGCAGGTTTTGAGACCCTTATCCCTTAGAGCTGGGTGTAACAAACGTTGATGATCGTTGAACAGTTTGTGACAACAGCATAAAAGATTTAACCATGATTCTCTACAGTAATTCCATATCCGGCAGAAGACGATGTTATCTTTTCGCAACCATTTTGTGCTGAAATCCAGACTCTTGAGGGCTGTGGGGTGGAAAAACAGAATTTTATTTCTTGCTTGAGCTGAAACGGGATCTCGCAAGTATGGTTGAGCTTTCCCAGGAGTGTATGAATTGTCAAGTACTGATGTGAGGGAGTTATACCGGAGTGAGGATCGATCCAGTTCCAACAAGATTGTCTAGACTTGGTGATTCACAGCATTAACCCAGGCAGAGAAAGACATTGCATGAAGTGACATGCGCTCTGCCTCTATTTTCAGACAATCTATAGCTTGATCCAGCTTGAGGTGCCACAGAGAACCCACTACTGTAAAAATTGTTTTTGAAGAATGCTTGAGAGTGGTTTCGGGGGCTTTCAGTACTCTGGTAAAATATTTTATTAGGTCTACCTGTAATCCCAAGTCCGGTCTGTTTAGCCCTATTTCCAGCCTTAGTCTGTTGTTCCTTGCTTGCTTAGGTGCCTGTAGCACACTCTTGTAAGATTTTCTCTGAGCTGTGTTAATGACTTTCTCTAATGCACCCAGGAAGGCTAGGTGACCGTACGTAATTGCTGGAATTAGTTTTGGCCTAAGTACTGTCAGCATGAGCTCTATGGATGGACTTGCTAGGTGGTAGCTTAAACGTCTAAATGAATGAATTAATGTGTTAATTCTCAGCATTAACTCCTTTAAATGTTTAGCAATTGTTGCCCTCTCTGTTATCCATACCCCCAAGTAATTGTAAGATGCAGCTGTCCTAATTCGGTGCTCCCACGGAGACCAGGTTACTTGCTTTTTGTGTGGATATTTACCGAAGATTATTATCTTTGTCTTAGTCTCATTAATTTGCAGGCTGTTTTCCTCATTGTACAATGTTAGACGTTTTAATGCTCTTTGGTGTCCCACCCTTGTGTGGTCCAAGATCACTGTGCCGTCCGCATACTGAAGGATTCACAGGGTTATTTTGTTCAATCTCGGGGGTACTAGGTCGGTGTCTTTCAAGGCTTGCCCCAGATCTGCTGTGCACAGGTTGAATAATAGTGGGGTGAGCACACAGTCCTACTTTAGCCCGTTGTTGGTTTCAATTCTCGCAGTTGCAGTTGTTGGACGCAATTTGACCCGGACCCATGTCCACTCGTAGAGGGCGGTTATCGCATTTAAAAGGTTTACCGGGATCCCTAAGATTTGAGTTTTGCCTATAGACGACCTAGATTAACTCTGTCAAAAGCCATAGATTAGTCTAAAAAGCAGCAGAACAAGGGCACCTCATTGCTCACTACTGCTTGCTTCGAGAGGCAAGACAGTGCTAGGATGTTGATTATGGTGAAGGTGTTTGCCCTGAAGCTGGTTTGCTGGGGTGGGATGATTCCATTCTTATCCACCCAATCCTCTTAGTCCCCTAATAGTAAGCAGGCATAAACCTTAGCTTCAATGTCAAGCAGGGCTATTAACCTATATTTGGCAGGGTTAGAGTGGTCTCCCTTCTTGTGGATTGGAAACAGGATAGAGCCTTTCGAAGATTGTGGTAATATTGCTGTGAAGTATAAGTGGTTATATAACGGAGTAAGGATGGATGCAAAGGAGGCTAGGGCAGACTTCAAGACGTGAGCAAGGATGTTGTTTGGTCCTAGGCCCCGTTGGTTCTCAATCGCCCTGATGTACCTTGTGATCTCTTTCACTGTATAAGCGTCAAACTGACTGGGCACGGTTGATTCTTTCTGCATGCTTTGAGGTTTGTTGATTTCAACTGCAGCCTGTGTCCACTCTGAGATTGGAGGGCCCACCTTATGTGGTTCGCTCATGTACAGACCCTCCACATACTGTTCCCACACACAACATCATCTCTTACGCGGATGACACTCAACTAATCCTTTCCCTCACCAATGACCCCAGCACCGCCAAAAACTAACCTACCCGAAGGAATGAAAGAAGTTGCCGAATGGATGAAACACAGCCGTCTGAAACTGAACTCAGATAAAACAGAAGTCCTCATATTAGGTACATCCCCCTCTGCATGGGACGACTCTTGGTGGCCGGAAGCCCTTGGAAAAGCACCCATCCCGACAGACCACGCACGGAACCTAGGCGTCATCCTGGATTCTTCACTCTCAATGAACAGACAAGTCAGCGCCGTATCCTCATCCTGCTTCAACATTCTACGCATGCTCAAAAAAACATTTCGCTGGATCCCCACCGAAACCAGGAAAACAGTCACCCATGCTCTGGTAACGAGCCGACTGGACTACGGAAACACCCTCTACGCAGGTACTACCGCTAAACTCCAGAAGAAACTCCAACGAATCCAAAACGCCTCAGCCAGAATCATATTAGACATCCCGCGCAACAAACACATCTCTGGTCACCTGAAAGACCTCCACTGGCTACCCGTCAATAAGAGAATCACTTTCCGACTGCTAACCCACACACACAAATCACTCTACGACATCGGACCAGAATGCCTCAACTCACGACTGTCCTTCTACACCCCCTCCCGCCAACTACGTTCTTCCAGCCAAGCCCTCGCCACTGTACCTCGCATCAACAAGACCACCATGGGAGGCAGATCCTTCTCATACCTGGCTGCTAAAACATGGAACTCACTCCCTACTTACCTTCGCCTTACCCAGAACCACCTAGAATTCAGAAAGCAACTTAAAACGTGGATATTTGACAAATAATCCTCCTCCCCTTCCTAAGCGCCTTGAGACCCTCTGGGTATGTAGTGCGCTATATAAATTCTTTGACTTGACTTGACTGACTGCTAGCGATGCTATTTTCTTTGAGCATGCTTCGAGAGCTCAGGCTATTCCATAGATTTCTGTTATCATTTTCTTTAACCCCTTCGATGCTCATGACGAGCTCAGCTCGTCATGAGGTACACCTCTCGTGTGCTCATGATGAGCTGAGCTCGTCATGTAAAAGGGGATTCAGTAAATATCAGCACAGGAGGGGGATCAGCTTAGCACCCACGGTGTTAATGACCGAGAACACTTTGAGCCAGTTCTTTTCCGTCCACCTTCTTTTCTGCTCTCACACTTTCTTCTTATATATGGATCGCAGGACAGAAATGGAGGTTGTCAATGATGAATGGTCTTCTTTCATTTTTGTCTTAATTGCTCTTTTGAGAGAAAGTTTATGTTGTATCAGGAACTTTGGTGCTCTTTGTTCCGGCAAAGGTTTCTCTCGGTTGGGGGTTCTTCTTACTTGGTTGACATATCCCAGGGTCTTCTGTACATCCACTATCAGCGTTTCCCAAAGACTTATGATGTTCTTTGTATGCCATGTCTGAAATACCTCCTCCCTTGCGGCTACATGCTCCAACAGGTTATTACAAAGGTTCGCAGATCATTTTAACCTTTTCAGGTCTAAATGTAATTCTTCACAAAGATTATGCTGATTGTTTCCTGGACATCTGCTGATTCCAGTGCCAGATTGAAAATTGCACAAAGAGGCCTGTGGTTGCTGTCATCTCTGTCATCCACTACAAAGTCACATAGTTTGTCTGCCTGCCCTTCATCGATTAAATTATAATCTTTAGTGGATATGTTTCTAAAGGTCGACTTGGGGATCCACAAAGGGCGGTTGATTTTGTTTATTCCATGAGTGGATTGTAACTTAAAGTTTTTAAGGTAGGAGATCAACGGGCCCAACTTCTTCCCACGGCTGGGCACAACTGACACTTGATCCAGACCTCCTGTGTTAAAATCCCCTGCAATTATCACATTGCGGTACTCACATTTCATTAGTTTTTCTTTCAAGATGCTAATAAGATAGACTAGTTGAAATGTGCATGGTCGGGGGGTAGATGTTTTTAATCATAGAAAAGTATCCTCCCAGCATAGTCAGAAAGCACTGAATAGTATTTGTCCAAAAAGCTTACATTTCACAGCTGCTCGGAAATGTGACTAATAATAAGAACAAGTGCTACGCAAAAAAAAGATGGACGGAATGCAGAATAAATCATACATTCAACCCCAGTCAAGAGATCTATGTTAAATCCATTGGTCTTTTGCTCACCATGCCACCCAAGTTTGGACCCAGCCATATGCAAATCAGTCTTGAGCCTGTGCCTCATGGGAACAGTCCAGACCGAAATGCCAAGCCAGGTCCTCCCCGGACCATAAACAAGCATCCTGGGACCGTAAACAAGCATTTCTGGGTATTACCCTTCATCAAACAGGCTACCTTGAGTCCAGTGGCACAGTGAGCAAGGGACACTCGTCTGGGCATACCCAACCCACTTAGGGTGAAAAGTGCTATGCAAACAAATGATGGACGGAATGCTGAATAAATCATACATTCACCCCAGTCAAAAGATCTGGGTTAAATCCATTGTTCTTTTGCCTCATGGGAACCGTCCAGACCGAACTGCCAAGCCAGGTCCTCCCTGCACTGGAAACAAGCCAGGTGGGACAGGTTTCTGGGTTTTATCCTTCATCAGAAAGGCTAGCTTGAATCCAGTGGCACAGCGAGCAAGCTACCCACGTCCGGGCTTACCCAACCCACTAAGGGTGAAAAGCAAACAAATGATGAACAAGACTGATTTGCATTTAGCTGGGTCTAAACTGGGTGGCATTGTGAGCAAAAGAACAATGGATTTAACCCAGATCTCTTGACTAGGGGTGAATGTATTATTTATTCAGAATTCGGTCCATCATTTGTTTGCATGGCACTAATAATAATAACAACCAGACATCTCTCAAAGTTGTCTAACCATCACAGTCTAGCAAGTTATCACAGATGCCTCACAATTTCAATTGTTATTACTCAAAAACATTTAGTACTCATAATCAAACAGCTAACAAAGATACCAAGTGGTCACTGGCCTGCATCCTGCATTTATGCCCAGCAATTGCATACAAACATTATTCAAACATATCTGAAAATCACATGCCAGCATCTTGCAATCATGTTTAACAATCACAGACCAGCATCTTAAAAAAAAACACAATCACATTTTGACATCTCTATTGCTTAATTCTCAAAGGAACAAGTGCCCGACGTTCCGCCCAGATGCCCAGGGCCTGTGCTTTTGAATGTCGACACATAGAATACCATGGATGCATATTCTTAAATCTATCTGATGCCTCTTTAGTTCACTACCAGACACCTCCTCCCAAATTATCTCACTCTTGCAGGTTCCTGCTTTACCCGTTTGTTATGAATTTTCTTATTTTTCCTCATTCTACCCCTTTGCGTTTTCTCGTTCTCTTACTCTCAGAAAATGTCTGATGGTAAAAAATATGTTCCAGTACCCAAGAATGAATGCCAGTGGCTCCAACCTGCATCCGCTGGCTCAAATTAAGCAGTGGGCATCTCTCAAATAAAATTATTTTTAAACAGACAGTCTAATCTCAAAAATATCCTTCAAGTATAGGCCAGTATAGACAAGGGACTATTAAGCAGTATTGAAAAAAATACGTTGGAGCCCAGAAGGGTCACTTTAAAATACTGAAAAGAAGTGGCCAATTGACAAGCTTTGTGCAGTTACAAAATTGTGCATTACTTACAAATATTTCCTGAAAATAAGTAACAATCAAAATGTTAACATACAGTAACGGGGAAGTGATGATGGTGCTTTTCATATAGTATGGGGGATAGATCTATCACACGATGTAAAATCAACAAGAAAGTATTGTGCTGATGGAAAATACCTATTCGTAATTGGAAAATGGGTTCCTCAATCATACCAACAGCAGGCAATACCTCAAAAGGGATATGCAAACAGACTGAGTCCTTCATTAAGACTGCCTGGATCTTATGCACCCCCAGAGCGAACAATAGAAGATGTACTAGTATCTCTGAAGGTGTAGAAGAAACAGCCCACAAGCTGTGGGACCATGAGGGTCCACAAAGAAAATTTGAAATTAACAGGGCCCTAGGTACTTCCAAGTCATATTTCCACTGTAATTTCTCCTTTCAGCCCAGACTTTCACTAGGAGTTTCTAACTACTTCCGTGGACAAGTAAAAAAAGAAGACTTCACAATTGCATTGAGGGTGGTAACTGCTGTTACTGTCCCTATTGGAATTAAGGGGCTGACACCGTGGGACATATCCTAAAACATTGTCTGAACTAAACAGCTGGCTCACATTCATAAAACTGGCTAGTGCTAGTTACCTGGTTACACAGCTGGAGTAGTTCAAAGTAGGAGGTGTCCCACAATAATCTAAAAAAGATCCACCCCTTCTTATACTGTCTCTGTAAGTTTTCCAACAGGTCAAGAGAGATCCAGACCTAAATGGTAAAACCAAAGAAGCAGATCATCCTCTGCCTCCCAGGGTAAATGAAAGATTCAAAAAGATAGTGCATGAGAAGAAGAGGTTAAATCCAATGTACATCATAGTTGCATTAGAGAATATAAAACCCCTCCCTGGACTCTCACCCTGTCAGCTGCAACAGCTAATGTGATGAACAATGGGTGCTTTTGTACCTATCCTCTTTTTCCAATTCTGTGTGCCATGTGTTCAATTAGTCCAGCATATACCTGCAAATTTTACCTTGCAGGCTGAAGTATTAACTTTCTCCTTTGTGGCATCCAGCCGCAATTAAGCACTCTTTTAAACCTCCCCACCAGAGACCTTATTTTGGAGGCAATAACATATATATATAAATAAGGACAATCTCCAAATTCAATGACCTGCACGGGACCATGGTGCCAATTACATGCGTCCTTTCTGTACTGGACCTGAGATTCACAGAACACACCCAAAAAGAATAGTGTTCCTCTCCTACAAATTCAGGGCTTAACTATTGGCTGCTCAAGAAAAACATTTCTGGTATGCCTTATCTTCGGGAATTGTCAGATTAGCCTGGTGACTGTCACACTGTGGTTTCCTGACTGTGCATGCAGGCAGGCCTGAGACCATGTGAATTAATTGAAATCGGTGTGGTGAGTGGGGGTGGGAAAAGTTATACATTTTCTGAATTTATCACTCTCTAATATGCACAGCATTTGGTACCCCTATATCACTGGTAGCATTCTGTGAACAAAATAAAAAATAAAATACATAATTTATGAGCATGACTCAGTGTTCAGAATTCTGATCTGTCCTGGAAATCCCAATGACAGCTCAATTTAAATTCTCTCACAGCCCAGGTACCATGCTCAAAAGCTCTTTTCTCTAAACCCTGTAACCCATATTATAAAGAAGCCCAGTCACCTCCCCCCAGATAGTTATTGTTGGGGGGAGAGAGACTGCACCGACCTTTAGTGTCCCAATCTACCCAAGATACAATACTCTAGGCCCCGGGGAAGATTCCCATTCTTGGCATGGTATTGAAAGCCATGACTAGATACCAATCAGAGCTCAGGCAGCCATGTGTGTTATCACAAGAGCCTGGGTTTCATTCACCAGTTTGGGGTCTACAGTATACTCAAGAGGAGCTCTGCAGGCTTGGGAGTGCTTCCCTTCTTCGATGAAATGGAAAGCAGATCTAGGGTATCGGTCCCCGGGCATGGGCTCCGTTTGCCATCTCATGGTGTCATAGAGCATCCAGAACTTGATTCCAAAGGTCCCAGAAGAACTCCCATGATTCAGCAGGGTGAAAAGTTCTGAACATGCCCCAGTCAAAACTCCAGCAGGCTCTGGAGGCATTCTCCCGGCTCCAGTCACCAGCCAGTGATGTCATAAAGTGCCAAGGATAAACTTTCAAAGGTCACAGGAAGGCTTCCCTGCTTTGGTGGGCAAAAATGCTCGCCTAGATCCCTTGTCATAGCTTCACAGCCTTGGTCCAAGGCTTGGTGATAGGCCCCTGTTCCTGATCTTTATTACCGCTTGGTGTCACAAAGTGTCTAAGATAGGGTTCCATAGGCCAGGGGAGGGCTTCCCTGCTTTGTTGGCGCAGAAAGCTCTGACCAGACTACTGTCCGAGCTCAAGCTGTTCTTGGGGAGTGAGGTCCCTGATCCTGAGCTTTATTCCCTGTTAAGTGGTATCACAAAATGGCTATGAAGGGGTTCCACAAACCCAGCAAGGGTCCACTGCTTCGATCATGTGGAAATCTCTAAATAGGCCTCTGGGATGCAGGGTCTTGGACTCCATGTTCATGTCTGTGTTGTCACAAAATGCATGAGTTGCGGATCCACAGCCCTGGGTGGGCTCCACTGCTTTCACAGGGTGTAAAGCTTTGATTGGGCCCGTGGGCAAAGTTCCAGGAGGCCTAGGGTAGAGGCAAAAGTCTTAGAGTTCCAGAGAGGAGTGTGATTGCAAACCTGAAACCTAAAGGAAGTGATGTAAGTGTACCACTAGGAGTGGATCTTGTGTCTTAATCTGAATCAACATAGGAAAAGTCAACAGCCCAGACACAGAAAGGATTGACATATTTACAGCTCTTTCATGATTCAGTAAGTGATGATGCAGGGCCATTACTAGTTGTTGTAATGATTCACCTTGTTAATTACATGCAAACAAGATTACTTCGTGCTAACTAGTTATGTGGCCCACAACAATTGGTTTTCACATTCCTAGAGGTATAATTGGCATTCAGCTACACAAAGCTAATCATTAACAAGTCTGTGATGCCCTAGATTTTTCATATCTGCATATGCTCCACTGTTCACCAAAAGGTAAAGGGAACTCGCTGCAGAAATTGTGATTAAAATGATTTTCCATGCCCAAGGAATTCCCAAGAAATGAGAGTCATAAGCCTGGAATGAATAAGTCCATGGCCATTGTTCGTTTCACCTGTCACTACTGGCAATTGGGTGGTCTAGTGAGGTTTTAAGATCAACCCTGCTGGGGTTGGCAGTGGTCCTGACAGAGTGCTGAGAAGATGACCAAATGTTCAGTCCAAAAGGATAAATAATGGTGGAGCATCCTAAGGGATGGTGTAGGCCTACCTTTAGCTGCTTCCCAGATGAAACACAGACACAGGGCTTGATCTTTCCTTTGCATGCTGTTTGGCAGAGTGGTGCATGGCTGCTAGGTGCTTGGGGAGGAGTTGGCATGGGACTGGATCCTCTCCCAGAGTATTCCGATCAACAGCAGAGACAAGGGCTTTCTACTTGCTGCTGCAGGGATGAGCTTGGCAGAGTGGTATGATGGCATAGGCATCAGTGGGGACCTGACAGCTTGACTGAGGTCTCAGCTTGGGAGGAGCCTGTTAAACCTGGTATCATTGGTGTGGCTTTCCCCTGTATTTTTGCCTTTGCCTCCTATTATTTTACTGTGTGTTGGACTTTGTTTTGCTGGTCTAAATGCTTTGGGCACTTTGCCACTGCTGTTCAGTGCCAAAGTGCAAGTGCTCCCTGTAAATTGTTGTTATGGATTGGTGATTCCATGATTGGCATGTTTGATTTACTAGTCAGTCCCTAGTACAGTGCCCTGTGCGTTCTTAGGGCCTGTAAATCAAATGCTGCTAGTGGGACTGCAGCACTGATTATGCCACCCTCATAAGCAGCCTGTAAATGTAACTAACACCTGTCACTGCAGTGCCTGTGCACAGTCTGGTACTGCCATGTCGACCTGGCATGTACACCCAAGTGCAAGGCACTAACCTTCTATTTTCTTACATCTGAGTCACCCCTACAGTATGCCCAAGGTGCCCCTGTGGGCAGGGTGGAGTTTAAGTAAAAGGTAGGAAATGCCCTGATGTTTGTGGCATGTCCTGATAGTGAAATATTGGCAATTTCATTTTTCACCATTGAAAGGCTGTCTGCACCATAGGATAGAATTAGAGTTTATTTATAACATCTTATCAATATAACTTCCCATTGGGACAAGATGAGAATATAAAGTGTAGTATGCCTGAACTCAGAATATAAAGATGCATCTTTTAGTGAGGATGATTTTTACATTCTGTGTTTGAAAATACCATATTTAGAAAGTATGTATTTTCTTGCTTAGCTAGCCTGTGTGCCTCTGCAAGGTTCTTGTCTGTCTGGCTTTGAAATTACAGGGATGGGCTAAATAGACCTTGGCTGAATTCAAAGTAGGGGGAGGAGATTTCTTTCACACCTGAATGGGCTTGGTCTGCTTTCAACAATGCTGTCTCACCTCCTACTGCACAAGAGAAGACAGAACTGGTTTGGGCTGAGCAAAGAGCTCTGCCACCAGAGAACAAAGGAATTTGTGCTATAAAACGTGGGGACCAGACCTCGGAAATTTAGATCATTCTTGGAATCAAAGAGGAACCTTTGCAGGGAAAAGAGCTGGAGAAACTGAGGAGAAGTACTGCCCCTTTGCTGTGTGCTGTCTGGGGTTGGCATGCAGTAGTTCTTTCTGCCAAGGAAAGACAAGGACTTTGCTGTATGGCGTGGCCCCTGCTAGAGGAATATCTCCTGTTTTGAAGTCTCAGCTCCCCTGAGATCACTTGCTGAGAGTTCTGACCTGCCAAGACGTTGCTTTCACTGGTCTGGGCCTCTGAAGGTTAGTCCTGCTGTTGGGAGTTGGAAAAGTAATGAAACAAGGAGTAGACACATCATTGAAGAAACTGATGCAGCACCTCCCTGCTGCTCGAGAATTCACAGCACACTGTATCAAGTGCACTGATCTACGAAGGGCGGGATCACCACACTGATTCCGACGCAGGCCCTGCTGTGCATCTGTATGAATCAACACATAGTGGACCCGCAACTGAAGAAATCATTGCAGCGCTGTTGCCCCTACTGCATCGAAAGTCTATGCATCCCGATCTTCACGCATTGCACCAGGGCACCAACTCTACTAGGACGCTGGGGCCACAGTAAGAAACTGACGCATCACCTCCCCACACAGTAAGAAACCGACGCATCACCCTCGTTCAGTGAGGAACCGACACGTCACGTCCCCTGCGTGGCAGTAAGGAACCAACCCATCCCCCCCTGGAGTAAGGAACAGTACCATCACCTTCCCTGCATGTAAGGAACATAAGCATCACCTTCCCTCGGGCTGTTCTTGCTTATGATTTTGACGCATCCAAGGTACTTTGTATTGAAAGTGTCACATTTGCAATTTGCTTTGAACATAACAGTTTCTACCTTTTGAAAGTCATATTTTGATAACTGTATTGTGGATTTTGTTGTTTTGGTATTGTTTGTGGTGTCCATTTGTAGTGTTTTCACTGTATTACTGTATGTATACACAAATGCTTTACACCCTGCCTCTGAGATTAGCCTGTCCGCTTGTGCCAAGCTACCAAGAGGTTGAACATGGTGTAGTGGTTTCTCTGTATTTCTCTGTAGCTTGCCCTTTATGCATACTGTATTCTAATGATGTCATTACCATGACAATGGAACGTTATGCTATGAATACCAGCAAATTGTCAGTTGCTGGAAGCTGTGGAGATGAACAGTCAATAAAGTAGATGTTCTCACACTTACCTGCTCCTGTGTGATTACTACAAAATGGGCGACAAGTTAGATTGTTTCTCTCTCCACCTACGTGTGCAGATTTGTTTACTGTTTTTGCAGTCTTGTTTCCAGTCTTTTTGGACTTACATCTGTGAAGGTTCTGAAGATAAAGACAGTGGATTACAGTGGGCTATTTTTGCAACTTCTGAAGATCTTCCAGGCACATACAGGTTGATGAGATGTCATTCTATGTGCTCTAAATTGTGAGCACTGTGTTTTTGCCAGAGGTCAGCAGTTGGGAGTATGAAAATGTACTGTCTTACTCCTTTTCGTAATCCGGTGTGATTTCGCAATGTGCTGGAAGTGAAGCTGGCTGTCTGTCAATTTCATCATCGAGTACAGAGTTTCAAAGTACTTTAGTATCAAGGTTACAAAGGTGAGCGCTTTGTCTGCTGTGTGTGGCGCATTTATTATTCTGCTCTACACTGTCGTGTCTGTGACTGTGAGCCGATGCGGAGCTCTGACGGTGTTTTGAGCCCCAAGTTTAAAAGTCTGATACTAAAGTGAAGGCTTTGTTTGTTGTGCGTCAATTTAAGTGAGCGCTTTGACTGCTGTCCAACGTTTCTCCTCAACTGTCTTTCAACCGTCTTTTTGAGGAGTCACGGACTTGCCTGCCTGCTTCCCGAGTGCTGAATGATGACGTATTAGAATTCATTCTTGGTGTTGGCGATTCATCCCAACGCGTCGTCATTCCTGGACAGGCCCCCTTTTTGATGTCAGTGTCAGTGTCTGAAAAGGTCAACGTTGCGTGCGCATTGTGCGGAAGTCTGGAGCACTGTCAAGTGAGCATGGCATTCTCGGACATTTTCATCATAGCTGGGCATTTCTGTCAGTTGGTTGGCAGCATTAGGAAAGTCCTGTTTTTGCATCCTTAATCGATTGTATGCTGAGAAGTTACAAGCACGATCAGTGTCAGTTGCTGGAAATACTATCAGTGAGCGGCGGAGAGGTGCACATCGGATGAAGTCATTCCAGTGAGACAGACAGAATATGTTTTTGGTGTCTGTTGAGTGGAGGGGACATCTTCGTGAACAACTTGTCTGGTGAAACGTGTTCATTAATCAAGTGTAAAACAACTCTTTGGTTTTCTTGGCGACTATTTTTCTCTTCACAGATTTTTATTCATAAAAAAAGGTATAGACTAATTCAGACTTCGATTTCTAAGTGTGATGTATTTATACAATCTACTATTTAAAGTGACTATATTTCTTGTCACAGGTATAGTGTTGGTTAATTGTGTTCAACTTCACAAGTTGTTAGCTGATGTGTTAATATTTATTTTTTTTGGCACACAATATGCAGAACGTCCTACCTCCTCCTCCTTTTTAACAGCTTCCAGGTAACCCTCCTGTAAAATGGAAAGTGTGGTATAGAGCCTTTGGTAAATATTTAGGTGCTATAGGGGGTTCGAGGTTCAGCGCAGATAGGAAGCATTTCATTCTAGAGCATAATTTTGGGTTTGAGGGTCAAGCTGTCTATAACATCTTCTGCCTTTAGTTGCTGCTCTAGGTGAAGAGGAATTGAATGTGTTTGTATCAAGCTGTGGGTATATTGGAGAAACAGTTCGATGTAGAGAGTAGTATTGTTGTTGCTAGGCACAAGTTTTTTACTAGGAAGCAAGAGTGTGAAGAAAGTATTGTGTCCTATGTTGCTGCTTTGCGCATTCTCACTTCTGAATGCAAATTTGAACACTTTACATCTCAACTCATTCGTGATCAAATTGTTGTACATTGTTGGGAGAAGAAAGTTCAAGAGAAATTACTAACCTTAAAGAATCCATCCAAGTTTGGATGAGACCATTACCATTGTCAAAAGTATTGAGCTGTCTCAAAAAGCATCTAAGGACCTCAAAACCGAGAAGAATGTCATGGCTGTAGTGAAAGATCTTAAAGACCAGGTTGTGAAAAATCAAGGTGATAAAAGTCAGATTGACAAAAATAAATCTCAAATTTAGGAAAAGGGGAACAGATTTAGTTCCTCTAGGTTTGAGAAGAAAGGTTCCTATTCTAAGAACGTGTGTAATAAATGTGGTTTTCCATCGCATTTTCCCAATCCCGAGATATGTCCGGCAAAGAATGTACCTTGTCATAAGTGTGGGAAGCAAGGACATTTTGCCAAAATGTGTGGTTTCCATGGGAGTTTAAATGTTGTGTATTCTGAGAAATCAAAGTGTGATGCTGTCTCAGAAATTATTAGCTCTCTAACTGATTTTGTTGTGGTTGTCAAAGATGGTTATGAGGATTGTGTTGATCCCATTGTAGATGTGTTGGTTGGTGGTAAATGTCTTCATCTCCTAGTGGATTCGGGGGCACGTATGACCATGATCACGGAAGAGTTGTTTGAGTGAACATGGGGGAATAGGGCTCTTGAGCCTCCTCATAGAAGTCCGGTCTCTTCTGAAGGAAGGAAAATTGATTTGACAGGGTTTTTTGTCACTTCCTTAGTTTTTAAGGATAGGCATATCCAAGGAAAGGTGTATGTGGCCAACAAGGGGCTCAACATCCTGGGTTGGTACCACCAGGGGTTGTTTGGCATGACTCTTAGGCCTGGTACTTCCGAACAGGTGTCAGTAGTTAGTGAACAGACAGAAAGTGAAAGTTTTGCTTATTGGTCTATGAAGTACCCCAAGGTCTTTGTTGACAAACTTGGTTGTGTTAAGGGGTATAAACATCTTATTAAAGTCAAAGAAGGCACTGTCCCGATCAAACATAAATTACTCAATGTGCCTTTTAGTATCAGGGACGATCTCTCTTTGGAACTTAAGAAGATGTGTGAGTCTGGAGTTATTGAACCAATTGAGTCTTCCCTCTGGTTATCTCCCTTGGTGGTTGCACGCAAAAAAAATGGCAGTCTTAGGGTCTGCATTGACTTGTGCAGTGTCAACAGGGAGATTTGATTGGATCCCCACCCTCTTCCCCCTATAGATGACATACTGTCAAAATTTGCGGGTGCTGTGTTATTTTCTAAGATTGATATGGCATCCACATACCATCAGGTTGAACTTGATCCAGCTTGTAAATATGTAACTGCTTTTGTATCACCAGTGGGTACTTTCCAGTTTAAGCTGATGCCTTTCGGGCTTGCCTCAGCAGCCTCAGTTTTCCAACGTGTCATGGAAAAGGTTTTAAAGGGTGTCACAGATACTGTTGTTTTTCAGGATGATAACTTGGTCGCTAGAAAGAACAAGGAGTTGCATGACACAAATCTGGCTGAAGTGTTAGTAAGGTTGGAAAGTCAAGGTATAGTTGCAAACAGACTCAAATGTATTTTCGGAGTTGAATCCATTGAATATCTGGGACACTGTATGTCAGGTGAGGGTATTGTACCAAGGGAAGGTCTCATTGAAGCTATTTCCAACGCTCCTTGATCCACCTCTAAAGAGCAGGTGTCTTCTTTGTTGGTTTGTGTGAGTTTTACACGAAGTTTATTTCTAATTTTGCTGCAAAAACCGTTCACATGAGGGATCTTCTCAAAAGAAAACCTGTATTTATTTGGTGTAATGCATGTCAGGAAGCGTTTGTACATATCAAAAAAGAGTTGGGGTCATGTAACATTCTTACTCCTTTTGATCCTTCAGTTTCATGTACTGTATCTGTTGATGCAAGTCTTGATGTTCTCAGGGGCATGATCTCCCAAGTCAAGCAAGGGAAGGAATTCACGATTGGTTTTGCATTACGGGCGTAACGACCCAGTGAGAAGAATTATTCGGTCATTGAGCGAGAATTGCTTGCATGTTGCTGGGCTGTTGAACGGTTCAAGTATTTTTTGTGGGGAAAGTCTTTCATACTTCTTACTGTCCATAAACCTCTAATTCCCATTCTGGAATGGAAGATTGTCAAAGATCATACTCCCAGGATTGCCAGGTTGAGTTCAAAGCTGCTTCAATACAATTTTGGAGTAGCACATATTCCTGGTGGGAAAAATACACGTGCAGATTATCAGTCTAGGTCTCCTTTACCCCATGGGAAATCTTAACATGATAATGATGCTGATAAAGATTGTATGATTGCTCCTGTGGATGTGTGTGGTGTGAGTTCTTTTTCTGAGGGTGATTGGTTTTGGGGTATGGTGAATGATTCTCTTCTTAGGAGAGTTAAGGAGTTTATTGTTACTGGCTGGCCAAAGGAGAAGCATCTTGATGGTGATTTACATGCTTTTGCCAAGGTTGCGGACAAGCTTACTTTGGAGGGTGGAGACATAATCATGCGTGGGGACAAGTTTGTTCCTCCTGAATGTCTCAGAGCTCTAATCATTGAGTTTGGCCATAAAGGACATCTTGGGCAGACTAACACAAAAAAGGATTAGAAGTGTGTATTGGTGGCCTTCTATGGACAGTCAAATAAACAATATTGTGTAAATGTGTTTGACATGTTCCACCAGTGATAAAGTTGTCAAAATTGTGTCTCCTTTACAACAAATAATGGCACCTTAAGGTCCCTAGTTGAGATTGGCCATTGATTTTGTGGGGCCTTTTAATGTGTTGGGGAACAAGTACAAGTTCGCTCTGGTGGTTGCCGACTATTTCAGTAAGTGGTCGGAGGTTTGTTTTATGACTGATCCAAATTCATTGGAGGTCATCAAATTTCTTCAAACTTTGTTTGGAAGAGAGGGTTTCCCCAAGGAAATCGTATCCGAGAATGGGGTACAGTTTACCTCCAGGGAAATGTCTGTTTTTCTGTCCCAATGTGGTAAAACCCACCGTAGTGTGGCATTGTATCACCCCTAGGCTAATGGTTTCATTGAGCGCAATAACCACATGTTAGTTGAGTGTGTTCAATGGGCTGTTTCGTCCAAAGCTGACATCAAGGAAGCTGTCCAAAGTATGTTGTGGGCACATCGCACTACACTTAGCTCTATCACTAATTCAAGTCCATTTGCTCCACTTCGGGGTAGACAAGTTTCTTTTGACGTGTGTTCTGCTTGGATGAAGAAGTGACGTTTGGTTTCTAAGTGCCAAGAGACACAGCGTGACATTCCGAAACAAGATTCAAATGAAGATGTGAGCAACTTTAAATCCAAAGTTGCTGTGGGAGACTGGGTCTGAATCAAGTCTCCTGTCAATGGCCCAAAGGGTCAATCTAAGTTTGGCTCTTCTGTCAAAGTGGATGCTGTCTCCCGCTTTGCTGTGAGAGTCAATGGTAAGAATTGGTGGAATCCTGGCTAGGATTTATAAGATACCTTTGAAGTAACAGTTTGCAGAAGTCTAATTTTCATGTTGATTTAAGATATGTTCCTCCACGGAGAAGTGGTAGGACAAGTCTCCTGCCACAACCTTTAAACCTTTGATGTGGTAGGACTTTCTGTCTTGATTTAACCTTTATATCCATTTATTTGGCTTTTATCTTTCTTTCATGCTTTCTTTATTTTTACATTCTTTCTTTCTAATGTTTTGTGCATTTTATCACAATGGGTAACTTTTTACTTTGTTTTCTTCTCTTTTATATATCTATGGAAAGAGAGAAGATGTTGTAGTGGTTTCTCTGTATTTCTCTGTAGCTTACCCTTTATGCATACTGTATTCTAATGATGTCATTACTATGACAATGGAACGTTATGCTTTGAATACCAGCAAACTGTCAGTTGCTGGAAGCTGTGGAGATAGCCAGTCAATAAAGTAGTTGTTCTCACACTTACCTGCTCCTGTGTGATGACTACACATGGGTTATTTTAGAAGTGTATACCCCTTACCGTGACTAGGAAGAAGGGTCACTACGTGGAGACCCCATTCCTAACATTGGTGGTCAGTGGTGAGGATCTGGACTTGCATTTGTGCCTTACAGACAGTGATTTGTGTACACTATTAGTATATTGCGGACCATTACATGACCACAACAAATTGGTGGAACTTTTTCTTTCTTGGAATTTTTTGCAACTAGAGAACTGCCAATTTTAACCATGACGAAACCAGCATCACTTGCATCTGTGGATATTGAATTTGAATAAGATAGGGTTGAAACCTACACTATGCCACAACTAAAAGCTATCTGCAAGAAACTTAAAACCTCACCAGAGAGGAGGAATACCAAAAGGTGCTTAGGACCTTGTTGGAATCAAGGAATGCCAGTGAGCAGACCAAGGAGCCTATGGTGTAAGCTGAGAATTTAGATGGGCAGCAGGATGGACTGTTGGGTCCTGCCTGGAGGGAAGTTACTGTCCTGGGGGCACCGATATGTCTTCAAAGGGGCTGTCTCCAGAGGAGTTGGAATACAGCGAGAGAAGCAGAGTGCATGAGTTGGAGCTTACAAAGCTCAGGCTGGGGAAGGAGTGTGACATGGAGAGTAAGAAATTGGAGTTAGAAAAGAAGAAACTCGCCATGGAGGAAAAGATGATGCTTTTAGAGGACGAGAGAGGTTTGAATTAACTGGATATAAAGGCCAAGAGTGTGGCACTCAGTTCCATTAGTGGAAGCTTGTTGCCAGTGCCTGGAGATGGGAGGGTATACATCCCCAAGGAAGTGATTAAGGATTTTGGAAAGAGTGAGGACACTAGTCCATGATTCAAGGCACATGAGGTAGCAATGAGGTCCCACAGAATCCCTGAGAGAGACTGGTGCATGGGGTTGTAGAGCCTCTTCATGACAGAAGGGAGGGAAACTTTGCTAGCCTTACCAGGTGAGGACCTGATGTCTTAGGCCACTATAAAGGAATCTTTAATGAGGAGGTATGATGTGACCCCAGAACTGTACAGGAAGAAGTTATGGTAATGTAAGAAACTTGAGTCAAGCACTTCGGTGGACTATGTGTCCTATTTTTGCAGAACACTGGATGGTTGAATGAAGGGTAGTCAGGGAAATGATCTTCAGGAGCTCTAGGATTTGGTGGCAGGGAGCACTTGTCTGATAGTTATTTTCCAGAGCTACACTAGCATCTGATTGACATTAGGTTAACGGACCCAAAGAAGCTTGTTGTGGAGGCGGACTGCTGGGTCAGTACCAGGGTCCAGAAAGGTCATAAGGGAGACTCAGCCAAGGGTGGGCAGGATCCCAAGCAGAAGAGTTGGGTGGGAGGAAAACAGAAGGATTTGCAAAAAGGGCCCCAAATGTATGTATAGGCATGTATGTATGTATAGGCATTTTATATAGCGCACTACTTACCCGTAGGGTCCCAAGGCGCTTCGACCGCTGCGAAACCCTTCCAGGCTTCCCTGAGAGATGGTCCCTTAATGGGTATCTCCAGGGTGAGACCAGGCATCCCCGGCGGTCTGGTGGGGCCGTTAGTGAAGATGAGGCAAGCTAATGCCCAGAGTTGCCGAGTGTGATCGCTGATCAGAGAGGGCACCAAGGCGAGAGAATTATCGAGTCCGCTGACCCTGGTCCAGAAACCTGCCGCGCCGGGAATCGAACCCTGGTCCCGGGCCGTCCTCTGCTCTCGGGTCTGCCCCCTCTAACCAGTGAGCCACACTACTTCACTACTTAATGTAATTCCCAAGGAAACCAAGGGAATGGTTCCCAGCCCCCCAGTGACAAGCAGCCATGGGTCCCTGCAGGTAAGCCTGCCTAGAAGGGCCCCCGGCATGTTATACTTGTGGTCAGGTGGGCAACTCCTTGTGGGATCCTAGGTGTCCCAAGAAAACCACCCCTGCACCCACAGGTGCACCACCCCATGTGTTGACTAGTGTAGTCTTTGGGGAGGAGTTGGGTTCACAAGAGAGGTAGAAGCTAGCAGAGTTGACCCAGGTCTCACTAGGAGACATTGAGATGGTACCGAGCTGCATACTAACACTAAATAATACGGGCAGTGGGTGACCTTAAATGGCCATAGGGGGAGGTATCCGGATACACTGGAGCCCCTGTGACAGCTGTCAGTTGTGAGCTAGGGGCGAAATATCAGGTGGTTCCCACAGTACTTTACTCAGTAGTTGCAGCTGGCAACTCAGCACACAATATAGATCTTGCCAGGCAAGTAGTGAGAGTGGTAGGAAGTGCAAGGCTCCTCTCCAACCTGTCCCTTTAGTAAGCACCCCCTTTCAGATGGTGGGAATTGACATTGTGGGGTCTATGGATCCTAAGAAAGCCATGGGCAACAGGTTCATCCTGGTCTTGGTGGACCATGCCACCCAATACCCAGAGGCTATACCTCTCCAGACTATGATGGCCACCGTGGTGATTTGAGCGCTGATGGGGATATTCTCCCATGTGGGGTTACCCAGAGAGGTGGTATCCGACCAAGATACCAACTACATATCCAAGTATATGAAGTCTCTGTAGGAGGAGGGCAGTGTTACTTATAATTTAACCACTCATTACTACCCCCAAGTTAATGGGCTGGTTGAGAGATTCAACCGGAACCTGAAGGGCATGATTATGGGTCCTGGTGAGCCCATTAGGTAAAAGTGGGATGTCCTCTTACCATGACTGTTGTATGCTTACAGTGAGGTACCGCAGAAGTCTTTAGGGTTCAGTCCCTTTGAACTCCTGTATGTGGATCCCATAGGAGGACCTATAAGAAGGCTGGGCGAGGGCTTCCAGCAAATCTCCCCAGGATATATATAGCTACATGCGGGCCATCAGGAACCAGACTAAGTGCTTCAGACAACTCGCTCAGGTTAATCCGGAAGCCAGCAAGGAAGAGATGAAACGGTGGTATGATCAGAATGTCACTTTGATGTAGTTTCAGCCTGTCCAGAAAGTGTGGGTCCAGGCCCTAGTGGAGGCTTGTGTGCTCCAGGACAAGAGGACTGGGCCATTTGAAGTGGTGTATCGTAAGAGTAAAGTCACCTATCTGGTGGACTTGCAGTCTGCAAAGAACCCTTTGCGGGTCCTACATGTGAACTGCCTTAAGCGCCACTTGAAGAGATCTGAAGTGGGCATGCTCCTAGAGACAGATGCTGGAATGGAAGAAGAGACTGAGTCTCTTCTTTACCTCCTGTCTGCTAAGGACCATGATGGGTCAGTCGACGGTGTGACCCTCGCACCCGCCCTGACTCCTGAAGAGTAGAATAACTGACACAAACTGGTAGGACAGTTTGCTGCTCTGTTCTCCCTGAACCCTGGTGTCACTCAGTGGTGTGTTCATAAAGTAGACACTGGGGACAGTCCCCCTCTGAAACACAACATTTACAGGGTGACTGATGGAGTCAAAGCTTGCATCAAGGAGGAGGTCTCAAAGATGTTAACAATAGGGGTGATTGATCCCTCAAACAGCCCTTGGGCCAGCCCAGTTGTCTTGGTCCCGAAGGCTGCCACACCCGGTGCCATGCCAGTACTTCAGTTCAGTGTGGACTACCGAGGGCTTAATTAAGTCACCAGGAATGACGTACACCCCAGCCCAAGAGCTGATGAGCTCATAGATCAGTTGGGAGCTGCCTAGTAACTCAGTACATTTGAATTAATGTCTTGGTATTGGCAGATTGCCTTAACTGATAGGGCCAAGAAGTGGTCTGTATTTTCAACCCCGAGGGATACTACCAATTCAAGTTGATGCCCTTTGGGTTGACAAATGGCCCTGCCACCTTGCAGAGGTTGGTCAACGAGGTGTTGGCTGCACTGCCGGATTTCAGTGCAGCCTACCTGGATGACATTGCAGTGTTTAGTGCCACTTGAGAGAACATCTGCGCCACCTCTGGGAAGTGTTGAAGGCTCTGTAGAGGGCAGGCCTCATGATCAAGCCAAGCAAGTGCCAGATCAGGCAGGGTTCAGTGGTGTACTTAGGACACCAAGTAGGAAGCGGCCAGGTGGTGCCCCTACAGCCTACGATTGACACCATTCTTAGGTACTCCCCAAGACCAAGACAGACATGTGAGCCTTTTTAGACCTCACCGGATATTACAAAAGATTTGTCAAGGGGTATGGCACAATTCTTGCTCACTTGACAGAGCTCACTTCCAGGAGGCAGCCCAGGAAAGTGAACTGAACTGACTTCTGACAGAAAGCTTTCGATGCCCTGAAATCTGCCATGTGCACAGCGCCCGTGCTCCAGGTTCCCAACTTCTCAAAGGAATTTGTGGTGCAGACAGGTGCTTCAGAGCATGGTGTGGGACTCTGCTCTCACAACCACGGGGCCCTCACATGGTTGATGCGGATGAGGGGAGAGAACCCATAGTTGTTAAAGTGGTCAATTTCCCTACACAGGATGAACTTCACAGTGGAATACCACCCTGGTACAGAACACGCCTATGCTGATGGTCTGTACAGAATTTTCCTCCTTAGTGCAGAGAACTCTCAAGAGGTTGTGTAGTTTTCCCCACATTTCATTTGGAGAGGACATGTGTTAGACCTTGCATCATTGGCATGGGTTTCCCCTGTATTTTTGCCTTCACCTAATGTTATTTTGCCATGTATTGGACTTTGTTTTTGCTGGTCTAGATGCTTTGGGCACTTTGCCTCTGCTGTTCAGTGCCAAAGTGCAAGTGCTCCCTGTAAGTTGTTGTTATGGATTGGTGATTCCATGATTGTCATTTTTGATTTACCATTCAGTCCCTAGTACAGTGCACTGTGTGTGCCCAGGGCCTGCAAATCAAATGCGGCTAGTGAGCCTGCAGCACTGATTGTGCCACCCACATAAGCAGCCTGTAAATGTACCTCAGACCTGCCACTGCAGTGTCTGTGTGCAGTCTGGTACTGCCTCGAGCAGCGCACACAGCGCCAACCTGCTTACCTGTGAACACGCCAGCACGCCAGCACTCTGCCTCAGCCCCTGGGTTGCCAACGCTGTGAGTCTCGCCGCCATCGACACCTAGGAGCGGCTAGAGACTACAGCTCCCAGTGGGCTTTGCGCGGACTTCCGGTTTCCGCTGTACTCGCGCCCGGAGGCGCTACAAAGCGGAGCCTCGACCTCGGTGGAGCGGGGGCCTCGAGCAGCGCACACAGCGCCAACCTGCTTACCTGTGAACACGCCAGCACGCCAGCACTCTGCCTCAGCCCCTGGGTTGCCAACGCTGTGAGTCTCGCCGCCATCGACACCTAGGAGCGGCTAGAGACTACAGCTCCCAGTGGGCTTTGCGCGGACTTCCGGTTTCCGCTGTACTCGCGCCCGGAGGCGCTACAAAGCGGAGCCTCGACCTCCGCGTCGCGGACGCGCGCGGGCGACGCCGGGCGGAGCCCGGGCAGAGGGCGGGCCGTCTAAGGCCGTCCAAGGACGACCAGGGACGGGACGGGCCACGTCCCTTTCATCATGGGTAAGCGCAAACTGAATACATCGGCGGCAGGCGAGGCTAATGCAAAGGTGCCTAAATACACAACCAGTATTCTTACATATTTGACTTCCAAAATGGACGAACTAACCACCCAGATAGCAGTTTCTGAACGTGCATTGGCGCTGGAAACCACATCTGGAAGCATTAGCACTACAATCTCTTCGCCCATTAGGTGTCTACCACTGGAGCCGAGGGTCATAATCGAAGCCTGTCGGACTAATCTGGCACAGACCCCCACTGTCCTGCCTTCCCCAGAACTGCCTATCTCTGTAAAACCCGCTAGTAATGAGGTTGTGAGTGTGGATGAAACTGTGGCCAACATCCAACCTGGGGGACAGCAGGCCTCCTATGTTACCAAGGAGGGTCTCATGGAAATATTGGAAAAACTTTTTACTGAGAGGCTAGAATCAGCCCTAATCCAAATTGCAACAGATATAACAGAGACATTGAGGGACTGTGTTAACAATTTGTTGATCAAATGTGAACGCATTAATAATTTTTTGAGTAATCAACAGCGTGTCCCAGTACCAATAGATATTGACCCACCAAGCAACCCAGTAACTAACATACCAACAGAAAGCCTTGCACCTACAGAAAGCCTTGCACCAGTCAAAGGAAAAGTTGTAAATGGTAGATACACACCCTTACCGCAAGCTGCACCAAACCAGGTTCAACTGGACACATCTTTAGCGGCTAGGTCATCATGCCCCTTGGGAGACCAGAGGGCTAGGGTGCCCCCAGTACATCTACCTCCTGATGCAACACCCTTCGTGGCTGTCCTGGTTAACGTACCTAAACTAGGTGCGGGGGAGGTAGAACATCATGCAACGCTGCGTAATCACACAGATAAGTGGTGCAATACAAATTGCACGGGTGAAAGCAACATCTCAGCTAATATATTGATGTGTAGAAGGGTCAATTGGGTTGGTAAAACCAAGAAATGTGTGGCGGGTGACTGTGTCATAGTTAATTTCAAATCGCGTGATGTCACTAGCCGACTCTTCTGGGACGCTTCCCCTTTAGATCCTTTTGGTAAGGGTGTGCGTGCTATGCCGCTGGGTTTTTTCTACCCCCCCACTCCCAGGTCAACTGGGGATGGGTATGGTAGGCCCCAGCTAAACAACAATCCAGGGCACCAGGGCAACCAAAATTTCCAGCAGCAAGGAAACGAATGGGTGACTAAGAGGGCTAGGGGTAGTGGTGTAGCCACACCGGTAATGAATACATTTCCAGACAACCTGCCTCTTTCAAATAGATTTGCGGTTCTTGACAACCAGGTCGTCATGGACTGACTAGATCCTATGCTAACTAACCACTCAGCTTCTATACAGGATGCCCTTATAGACATCCCTACCCCCTGTAATTCAGCTAATAACTCTATCCTGTGTAATGCAGTTTCAAATGTGGGGGAGGTAACAACAGAGGGAGGTAATAGAAAAATTAAGATTCTGACCTGGAATATTGCTGGCTTACGTGCAAAACAAAATGACCCAATCTGGCTAGGCCAGCTGAAAGAATACGATATAGTAGCCATGCAGGAAACATGGGCCAGGGACAACTCTTTTTGGCTGGATGGTTATTCCTCTTTTTTTGTAAAAGCACAGTGTTCCGTGGCGGGAAGGGACATTGGCGGCCTGATGTTCTTGGTATCCCTCAATATAGCTGGGAGTGTGAGAGAAATTCATAGTTCCTCATACCATTTTCAACTGGTAGAAATATGTCAATTAGACAAAAATAAAACACTCCTTATAAATTGTTATAATTCTCTGCAGGGTGGCCCCCAAAATTCTGTTTTAGATTGTTTAAATTTATTTGTTGCGGATTACATGTCAAAACAAACCACTTTTGTTCAAATTATTTTAATGGGTGATTTTAATATTCACTTATGTGAATCACATTGTCAGATTAAAGACCTCGATGGGCCTGATCTTACGACCCCTCCCCATTTTGAGCATAGCCTGAAGGGTTCCACTATGGAACATTTGTTATCAGCTAATGATCTTTATGAACCTGGTTTTGCTGATCAAAATGAACGGGTGGTAACTTACAATGCTAGGGGTAGTGAATCCATCATTGATTACATCTTTATGTCCCCAGGGCTCCTCCACTATGTCCTTTTTTACAACGCCATTGAAAGTGATCACAATCCGGTGTGTTTAACGCTGGATGGATCACTTGGATTGTTGAAGGAGGTCTTGTTGTCCACTTCTGTGAAGCACATTAAGAGCAAAGATAATGGGCAGCGTTTAAAATGGTGCAAAGTTTGCCCTGAAGATTTCCTGAATCTCATTGAACATGAAATGGCGGTGGAATTCCAGATTTGCAGGGACCCAGCTAGGGGGGACAAAGAGATTATTGCCGCCTTTGAGGCTATTTGCTCGAAGGTGGAGAAAGAATTAACACTCAGCCCTAAAAGGGGACCCGCTCCAGCCTCCGGCTGGTTTGATCATTCTTGTTCAAAAGCCCACTCTGCACTGATAGCTGCACTAAAACATTCCCCAAGAAATAGGCCAGTGATAGCTCAACTGAGGAAAGAATATGCAGAGGCGGTAAAAATACGAAAAAAGGCTGTCAAAGAAGAAGCCTGGGATGCTCTAATGGACTCCACCACCCTAAAACACAGCTCTAAATTCTGGTCCATTGTAAATAACCCCATATTTGCTAAGACATGCAACACAGACCTTGAGGCCAATATACCTGAGTCAGATTGGCTTAACCATTTTTCAGTTATCTATGGGAGCAATTTATTTTATGAAAGTTTCTGTTTACCGTGTAACACTAATCTGCAACCCGTGGTTGTTTTCACTGAAAATGAAGTCAAGGTCGCTATAATTGGGTCCGCCAAGAACAAAGCACCAGGGCCCGATGGGGTCCCATTGGACTTATATAAATCAAACCTAGAGCTATGGGCAACTGTACTATCGAATGTTTTTAATAATGTGCTTAAGGGGGGCTTTCCAAATACCTGGGCATGTTCAATTATTGTACCAATTTTTAAAAAAGGAGTAAGAAATGACCCAAAATGTTATCGCCCCATATCCCTGTTGGATTCCTCTATGAAGATTCTGGGAAAAATCTTACTGGTGAAAATTAACAAATGGTCCACAGAGAATAACATTTTGTCCAATGCCCAGTATGGTTTCCGGTCAGGCTGAGGGACAGAGGACCAATGCCTGAACTTGAACATGATAATTGCTAAATATACAAAGGCTAAAAAAGGGACTATTTTTGTTGCATACATGGATCTGTCTACAGCGTTCGACTTAGTGAATAGAGCCAAGTTGTGGGGCATGCTGTTACAGATGGGATTGGACCCCCCTTTGGTCCACTTTTTGGCTGAACTTCATAAAGACCTCAAGGCTTCCATTAGAATGGATCAAGAGGGGCATCGCACAGCGTGGTTTAAATCTGGCAGGGGTGTGCGACAAGGTTGCATCCTTGCCCCTATGCTGTTCACTTTGTACATAAACTCTCTGGAAAAAACTCTTTTGGCCTCATCAGTGGACACTCCACGTGCAGGAGACACTCACATCCCAGTGCTCCTGTACGCGGATGATGCTGCCTTAATAGCTAGGACACACTTGGGCCTCCAGAGACTTCTTAATGCATTTAGTGACTTTATGTCCTCTCTTGACCTTGTAGTTTTTTTTTTTTTTTTTTTTTTTTTAACTGTACAAAGTTTCAAAGTTTATTTATTATGATAAGGAACTCTTTATGAGGCCCACATAAAACAACAAATACATACAAAACAAAAAACAAATGCATAAAAAAATATAGTTCCATCCTAATCACATAAGATATCTTAATAAAAGTCCAAAAAACATTTAAAAAAGTTGTACAGTTTAAATGCAAACATTTCATTAGGTGGGTTAATCAAGGCTGCCTTAAACGAAGATGCTGATAATATTTTAAGTTGTAAGCAAATTGGTCTTAACCATCTACGCCTGCAAGGCATCAGTGTAGGGCAAACGAACATAACGTGATCTAAATCCTGATCATACAATTGGCAAAGATCACAGCGTGCCGAACAACCAAACCAGCTGGCTTGTAGAACTTTTAGCGGAAGCAGATTGTGTCTTAATAAGTACACCAGGCGTCTCACGCCATAGGCGATGTTCCAGTACATATATGGTTGAGCTTTCCGTAGGGTATAAGATTCAATAACAGGCGTACAACCTTTTTTCGTTAGACAAAAGTCTCTATCAAGGCAAAACCCCAATTCCCAAGAGGATGACTTCAAAACTGATTTTAATTGATGAGCGGATAATAGAAATAGAGTCTCCTCATCCAATTTCAATTGTAACACAGCAAGTCTGAAGTTTTTTACAATTGATGAGAAGTCATTAAAAGATCCTAATAATTCATTTTTTATGAGATCTCTTAAGGTATTGGGTTCACCTTTAGATAAAGCTACTACCCAGCGTATAACACTAGCCAAACCTTGAACCCTGCTGCTACGTAGACCCAATTCCTGTCTCAAGGAAGCAGTCGAGTTTGCTGTGCCTACCGACATTAAACTCCGAAGAATTTTCCCTTCCGCAGAGTTTGAAAAACTCCATTTTTTTAGATCAACTAACTCAATTCCATATAACAGGGAGGCTGGAACTTTCGCTCTAAAAACATCTAAAAGAATAGAGAAATGCCTTCTACCTGTGGCTTTATACAGGGAAACTAAGCTCTTTCCCTGAGAAATAGCTTTCCGAGAGTTATTGTCTATGTGTGATTTGTCACTTAAATTATGAGTGACAATTTTACCTAAAAAGGTATAAGATTTCACACATTCTAGTTTTTCCCCCCCCACGACCCATGGAAAGTTAAAACATTTAGGCTTCTTTCTACCTGAAAAACAAATCACCTTGCTTTTTGCCGTATTTATTGATAAGAAATGACTTTCAGCATATTCAAAAAGTGCATGCAACCGATTATTTAGGCCCTTTGGGGTGAGATCCAAAATTAGGATGTCGTCTGCATACATAAGGCATGCAATTGGAACACCCCCCAGGGACGGGGCAATACCGGCGCAAGTAGCAAGAGCGATGGGTAAATCAACGGTATATAAGGAAAATAACAGCGGAGCCAAAAGGCAACCTTGCTTCAACCCATTAGATGTTGGAATTAATTTGGATACGCCGCGATCACCTTCAAGTAAAACTCTGCACCAAGTGTCGGAATACAAGGCGCGAATTAACTTAATAAGGGATGTAGGCATACCTAGGTTAAATAACTTTCTCCACAGCAAATTTCTATCTACTTTATCAAAAGCGGTGGAGAAGTCAATAAAGGCGCCATATACCTGACCACCCCGCACTTTCACATATTTTTCATTGATAACTTGCAATGCAGTCAGGTTATCTAAAGTTCCATGATTTTGTCTGAAACCTGTTTGCTCCAAGGGAAGAATTTTATGTTCAGATACCCAATCATTAATTAAAGAAAGCACACATTTTGCAAACACCTTACCAATGGCGTCAAGCAAGGCAATTTGCCGATAATTTTGTGGTAGATCTCTTGCCCCTTTTTTATATAAAGGGACAATGATGCTTCCTTTCCAGGAGGGGGGGACTGTTCCGCTAAAAAAGCAAAATCTAAACACTGGGAAGAGTATTTTACTCCAAAGTTCACTCTGGTTTTTTAATACTAAAATTGGGATTTTATCAGGACCCATCGCACCAGAGGAACGCATATTCTTAATGGCACATTCAATTTCCTTTTCTGTTGGACAGTCAAGTGTAACTGAGACATTATCGAATTCAACATTAATACCATGAGAATTATTATTACTGTACAACTTCTCAATATAGTGAACCCATACCTGTTCCTCAATGGCAATGGGCGTAGGACTAGCTCTGGTACCACAGCCTTTGCCAATTAAGGACCAAAAGGTCTTAGTTTGGCGATTATAAGAAGCTTCCCTCAATTGAATCCAGAGGGCGTCTTCCTTAGAACGTTTTAAACGGGCCTTAAGCCTAACTCTCCTTCTTTTTAGGATAGACAACTTAGATTTAGCTTCTTGGGAGAAACATAAAAATTGCCCCCTTACAACTTTATTTATTTCTCTATTTATAGCCCGCAGAGGGTGAGGGGCTACAAAGGAGTGTTTCACACCTGCTTTCTCCTTTGCACAAGCAGTTACAGAATCTAAAAAATTAATAAAACATAACAGCTCTCTCCCTTCCCAAAGAGGAAGATTCTCAACAGTATCACACAAAAGAGGCGCTAGGTTTTCAACAGAACTGAGGTTCCAAAAGCATTTCCCTGAGCTGGAATCAAAATTCACAGAATCTATATCCAGACTCCATGGAACCACTTTCTGTAGACTAATGGAGACAGAAAGCGTCAATGCATTATGGTCACTAAGATTCGATTCAATGACCTTCATATCCTTCAATAGGTGAAAACCGGCATAATCTATCATGATAAAATCAATAATAGATTTTCCCTTGTTAGATTTGCGAGTAAAAGCTGCCGGGATATCAGAAGGAAGCCTCCCATTTACAATTAAGCAATCTGCTTTAAGTAAACTATCTAAAATAATTTTACCTCTTTTGTTGGTTTTAATTTTGGGGGGAAACTGGGCTGAAGGTATATTCAGAGACTCTTCCAATGGGATATTTCTAAACAACTCCAACCCGCAGTTAGATATATTACAATTTAGATCCCCAAACATTAACACATGCGGAGTTGGTGAGATCTCCAAGACTTTAGTTACAAAAGTGAATAAAGTTTTTAAACCAGCATTAAAACAGCAATTGGGGGGAATATAAATGTTTACCACAATCAGCAATCTATTAGGGCAATCCTCAAATACATCTTTTAAAATTATTGCTTGAAACAGTTTTCCTGGATCCAAATAGTGTGAATAGTTCCATTGCAATCTATTAGATAATAAGCATGCTAACCCTCCCTTAGCATGACCTCTTCTAGTGCTGGTTGCGTAAGAATCCAAAACAAAATAATCCTTATCCAGAACGAAACTTCCATCAACCCAGGTTTCTTGCAAACAGATTATATCTGCCTTTTGAGAATGAAGTAAACCCAATTTCTCCTTATAATCTTTGAATCCGGCCGTATTCCATGAGATAAATTTTAGCTCCCTGTTAAAAATTGGGATCCTGAATGGAACGGGGAGCAGATTTATTCGCAAGGACTCCAGGTAGCCAACTCCATTTGGATTGATCATCCTTCACTGTCTGCTTAAGGGGAGGGTTTTTATAGGAAACTAACCTTTCATTCCTAGCCACACAAACTTTTAGGTTCTCTGATCTAAGATTAGACCAATCTGACAATCGCACATCCGAATTAACGGAAAATAATGATGAAGAATTAGTGGCAGTATTTAAAATACATTTTTCCCTAAAGTGTGGCATCACATCAATCCCTCTGATTTGTAGTTCCTCAGCCCATTGTAGAACAAGATTTAACACAACTTTTGAATAAAATTTCACCCTTGTAGATCTTAAAGGTTTCCCCGCATAAGATTTAAGGAGAAGTACAAGATCTAAATCGGAAGATTGAATTAATTTCAAGCTTTCGATCTCTTTAAAACAAATCAATAGGGCAGATCTATTCAAAATTAAATCTGGTTCAAAAAGGGGAGAAAAATCAAGATATAACGTATCCACATTTGTTTTTTCTTTTGGGAGGACAACTGTCGTTAAGGATGGAGCCTGAAAGGGTGTTGCTGTAGGATTCAAAGAAGACGGGGGCGGAATAACAGATGGAGAAGTAACCTTAGAGATAACTTGGCAAGAACCTGGATTAACCTTACAATAGGAAAAAGGATTAGAGGTTGGGAGAAAAACCTTGGGAAGAAAAGGATTAGTTAAATTTATTGGACCTAAACCAGAGGAGGGGGCGTCTTCTTTGGGCGATACAACCCTAATTTCTACCTTGGGGGTGAGAGGCTGCTCCACCTGCGGAGAATCATCTATACTTACTTCCACATTCTTATCAAACAGAAGTTTCCTCTGTCTTTTTTTGGCAAACCTACGAATAGGTTTCCTCTTCTTCATTCTAGTCTTTTTATGTTTCTGGGGACTCGTATTTCCCATCAATCCCGTTTTTTCTTTAGGGATCTCCTCTTCCTTATTTGATGGCAAAGAAAATATCGGAAAGAGGGAAGGCAATTCGGATTTAGAAATAAGAGGGGAAGTTGTTATTACCTCTATCTTATCACTAAGTGGGGCTATACAATTAGCGCCAGCTGAAACCACTTTGGAGGGTTTAGAGATAGATGAAAGTACTATAGGCTGCCTTTCCTTTAGACTTTCTATCGAGGGAGAAGAAAGCGCTAAGTCCAAAACTGCTGAAGAAAAAGGAGCACTTATTTTCTGAGGCATCAACAGAGAAGCAACTGGAATAGGGGGGTCTGACACTAACTCGTTTTTGCTTAACAGGAGAACTTGCAAAATCTGTGTTACAGTATCAAAAATACATTCCGAACCTCCCACAAACTTTTCAAGTAATCTTAGAATCGAAGACAAAATTGATTCCAAAGAAGACAAAGAGTTAGAAATTAGCCTTCCGTTAATATTTGGAGAACCCTCCAATAAATTGTTCAACATTGGACCTGAACAAGATGTAAGGTTTAATTGAGGGAGGGAGAAGTCTAATTTATTAGAAGGTGTGCTACTTAGGGGACCAGTACTTGAAATCGTTATTACTTCCTCCAGAGGCACACCTTTATCATTCCCCTGTAACAAATCCACCCGCGCTCTATGAGCTGTTAAATCAATATCCGGCAGAGTAAATTCATTCCCTACTACTGGGGATGTAACTAACGTAGCTGGTAAAAAATCAGTGTTCATTGAAACTTTAGGAACATCCCTTAATGTAGCTTGGGAAGGAGCAATTTCATCAGATTTTGAGGACATAATGGCAGAAGAATTAAGGTGGATATTCTGATTCAGATGTACATTATTTAATGTCGAAGGTGAGTCCCTTAGTTCTTCAGGACTGATTAGAATTGGCAGAGATTGACTAGCCACCAAGTTTAAACTAGAGGAAACATCAATGACCCCGTTAACAGGCACCGCGTCATTGGAATCTGGAGTTTCATTCGTGGACTGTAGAACAGTGGGTTTGTCTTTCCCCTTGTCCCATAGATTAAAAAGCTGGCATTGACCCTTCAATTGCATAGTAGACGCTATTTTGTTCCGTAGAGGGTTTGATTTAGTTTTAGACCCGGATCTCCCCACAATCACTCGTCCAGAGCGTAGTTTTTTAGCCGTCATGAGACTATATTAAAAAGGGAGAAAAGTTAAGAAAATAGCGAATATTAGGATATAAAACCAAGTTATCGAAACCGTTAAAATATAAAACAAGCCTGTGTATGCAACAAACAGTTTAAATTGAAACAGGAGAACCAAGGGAGGGGGCCCAGCCCAGCCTTCTTCAGCCTCTGACGGCCTCAGACGGTCCCGCCCTTGTCCCGGGCTTCTCCCGGCGCGCTCCCGCGCGCTCCCACGGTGCGGTGTTAGAAAGGAGAATTATAGCCGCGCTGAGGCGGGGGAGGAGCCAGCAGGGAGAGCGGGTCAGCTGCTGGTGATGCTGAATGTCAGGCGCTCCTGGGACTTGAAGTCCACGCCTGACCACGCTCGCAGCCCTGCGCACCCCACACCACAGAGGCTCAGTTGTCAAAGGTCCAAATAGTCACAGCGCACTTCAAGCAGCGCTGGCAAGGCACCCAAAGCGAAGCGGGACCCGCGAAGCGGGTACCGCGAGTAGTTGGCAAAAGATTAGGAGAAGAGCAGCTCCAGCGTGCTCACAGTCCGAGGCTCCAACTGCTGACCAAACGAAGAACAGGTGAGAAAACCGCCAGGGAAACTGACGAGCTGAATTTAGCCGCGCTGAGGCGGGGGAGGAGCCAGCAGGGAGAGCGGGTCAGCTGCTGGTGATGCTGAATGTCAGGCGCTCCTGGGACTAGAAGTCCACGCCTGACCACGCTCGCAGCCCTGCGCACCCCACACCACAGAGGCTCAGTTGTCAAAGGTCCAAATAGTCACAGCGCACTTCAAGCAGCGCTGGCAAGGCACCCAAAGCGAAGCGGGACCCGCGAAGCGGGTACCGCGAGTAGTTGGCAAAAGATTAGGAGAAGAGCAGCTCCAGCGTGCTCACAGTCCGAGGCTCCAACTGCTGACCAAACGAAGAACAGGTGAGAAAACCGCCAGGGAAACTGACGAGCTGAATTTAGCCGCGCTGAGGCGGGGGAGGAGCCAGCAGGGAGAGCGGGTCAGCTGCTGGTGATGCTGAATGTCAGGCGCTCCTGGGACTTGAAGTCCACGCCTGACCACGCTCGCAGCCCTGCGCACCCCACACCACAGAGGCTCAGTTGTCAAAGGTCCAAATAGTCACAGCGCACTTCAAGCAGCGCTGGCAAGGCACCCAAAGCGAAGCGGGACCCGCGAAGCGGGTACCGCGAGTAGTTGGTAAAAGATTAGGAGAAGAGCAGCTCCAGCGTGCTCACAGTCCGAGGCTCCAACTGCTGACCAAACGAAGAACAGGTGAGAAAAAAACCTTGTAGTTAATAACGCGAAATCCCATGTTATGGTCTTTGGGGCAGCAAAAAATAACACTAAATCCTTTTATTGCAAAGGGGAAGTGATCAGCAATGTAAAAGTTTTCACTTACCTCGGAGTAATCTTTGACACCAAGGGCAGCTGGACCCCTCAGGTAGTAGCAAAGACCAAAGCTGTAAGGAGTTCTGTTAATGCCATCTTAAGCTTCTCAAGGAGACTGGGGGGGAAACCAAGCGGTGCACTTCTAGCCTTGTATAGGGCAAAATCATTGGCTATAGCGAGATACGGAGCTGGATTATGGGGTTATGTAAAAACTGAAACCATTCAAACAGAGGTTAATAAGTTTTTATGTTCTATATTAGGACTCCCCTTATCAACAGCCACTTTTTCTGTCCATCAGGAGCTTGGAGTGTGTTATATCACAGATATCCTCTCCATGGCTCCTATTCTACTGTGGATAAGAGTTTGGACCAATAACAACTTAGGTCTTAACCACAAAATTTTGTTGGACTGTTTAAAATTGGATAAACATAAAGATATTGCTTGGCTGGCTTATATTAATAAGTGCTCGAAAGAACTTGGACGCAAATTTTGTTTTTCACTATTGAAAGGCTATCTGCCCCTTAAGATAGCATGGAAGTTTATTTATAGCATCTTATAAATATAACTTCCCATTGGGACAAGATAGGAAGTAGAAGTTTAGTATGACTGAACTCAGAATATAAGATGCATCCTTAAGTGAGGATGAGTTTTACATTCTGTGTTTGAAAATACCACTTTTAGAAAGAAGTATTTTCTTGCTTAGTAATCCTCTGTGACTCTGATAGATTTTGTATTGACTGTCTGGCTTTGTAGTGACAGGGGCTGGGCTGAGTAAACCTGGGCTGCATTCACAGTAGAAGTAGGAGATTTCTTTCACACCTGAATGGGCTTGGTCTGCTTTACACAATGCTTTCTCTGGGCAGCTGCACCAGAGAAGACAGAACTAGTTTTGGCTGGGCACAGAACTTCTCTGCCACAAGAGAACAAACACATTTGTGCTATAAAAAGGGGCGACCAGACCCCTGAACTCTAGATCATTTCTGGAATTTAAGATGAACCGTTGCAAAGGAGGAGAGCTGGCAAAACTGAGGAGAAGTGCCAACCCTTTACTGTGTGCTGTCTGGGGTTGGCCTGCAGTTGCTGTTTCTGCCAAGGAAAGGACAATGACTTGCCTGAACTCCCTTGCTGAGAGTTCTGACCTTCCAAAATGTGCCTGTTAATTTTCTGGGCCTCTGGAGGTTGAAAAGTAATGCAACGAGGAGAAGCATGACTCATGTGTACTTGTTTCCAATGCATCGCTGAAGAAATGAACGCATTGCCTGCCTGCGGCTTGAGAAATCACTGCATGCCACATTGATTGCACCAATCTGCGAAGGCCATGATCACTGCACAGATTCCGATGCAGGTCCTGCTGTGCAGCTGCAAGAATCAACGCATCGTGGGACTGCGGCTGAAGAAATCTCCAAAGTGCCTTTGCCGCCGCTTCATCGAAAACCGACGCATCCCTGATCTTCATCCATTTTACCTGGGCACCAAGTTAATAAGGATGCTGGGCTGCAGTAGGAAACAAATGCATCACCTCCCTGCAAAGTAAGAAACCAATGCATTACCCCCCTTCAGTAGGGAACCAATGCATCACCTCCCCTGCATGGCATAAAAGAACTGTCGCATCACTTCCCCTGGAGTAAGGAACTGACACATCACCTTCTCTGCGCATAAGGAACTCATGCATCACCTTCCCTGTGGCTGTTCTTGCCTTGGATTTTGACACAGTGTCGCATTTGCAATTTGCTTTGAACAGAACTGTTTCTAACTTTTGAAAGTCATATTTTGATAGCTGTATTGTGGATTTTTGTTGTTATGGTTTTGTTTGGTTTAGTTAAAGATTACTTATTTTTCTAAACTTGTGTGGTGTCCCTTTGTAGTGTTTTCACTGTGGCAACTTTCCCACAAAAGAGTGGTCTTGTGTTTTCTATTGTGTTTTTCATTGTAGACACCTTTAGCACACACAGGAAGTGACATGGCCTCTTCTTTTCCATCACGCTTGCGGCTCCGTATAAGTTGATCTTAAAACTTAGATATGGTTAACGCCTCAACCTACATTACAAATATTAGAGACCCACTTGCACCTTAAGCTTTTATGCTAAGGACAGCTTGCACACTGTGCCTGACATTTGCAGGTGAGTTACTTTCTTTTCTTTTTTCTGTTTGTCCTGTTTTCAAACAAGCACGCTGTCACAACAGAATGTCACGGTACTAGAGGTACCACTATGAACAATGCCACATTAGCTATGTCTGATCATGTTCTGTGGATACCCTTTGGGATCTTTACACAGTGATTGACCAATTCTGTAATACTACATTTCTGTTTAAAGACTGAATTGGCTGACTCACTCTAAGTGGCATCCACATTCTGAAATTGTTTTGTATGTTGTTTTCTGTTCCCCTACAAGTACCACCGGTGAATCTGCCATCTTGCTACTACTGGATCACTGGTTGAGTATTATACAGTATCTACCAACACATTTGCCATTTTTTGGTACTCTTTTTCACAATTTTCAGACACCTACTTACAGCAGTAGCTTACATAAAATCCTGAAGAAAGCTATGATACTTCTGAGGTCATAGGCTGATACACGTCAATCAAAGTTGCTTATGAATGGATCTAATGGTTCCTGTCGTACCCCTTTCTCTTTGTTGTTTTTAAATCCTAGCACAAGGCAGCCAGAATAAAATGATGTAGTAAACCTTGTAGCTAGTTTTAATTCACATTTACTAGCATTGCAACCCTCACAACATAGCACTAGCTCGCATTGGGTCTTTGTGAGAACCCCTCTGAAAACAAAACATCCATGAGGTCCTCCCTCACAGCAAGGAGGTCAAAGCCTAGGCATCATGGTGCGGGGAGGATTCCCTATGATGAAGCATGCCAACTCTGATGGGTGAGGAAACCATCCTTTAAAGGGACACCTTCTTTCTAGTTAGCCTCTTTTGCCCTTATCTTCTCTTTCACTTTTGACAGACCCCAGGACTCTGGTGTATTGTCCAACCTCATTACAAGGCATCAATTTCACTGTGGAGCATCAACTTGGAACTGAGTACACCAATGCTGAAGGTATGTCTAGATTCTTCCACCTTACTGATGAGGATTCACCTGAGGTGGGCAGTTCTTCCCTACTTTTTGCTGGGGGGATGAGTGTTGGACCAGGCCTTTGTTGGCACAGTCTCCCGTAACCTTTTTGGCTGCCAACCTCATGTTTTGACCTTATTCTCCTAGTTTAGGATTGTCTGATTCAATTTAGCAGTAAGTCCTTTGTCGTGGGGGCATGTATTTGAATGAGCCTCCGTGGCCCTCCGTGGCCCTGATGTACTGATTGTGCCAACCTCAGGGGTAGCTCATCGATTGTGCAACAGGTTTGCTGTGATGGGGCCTGTGTGCACGGGTTACTGTTACTCGACTTGGCATTTACAAAGCTGTTTGCCAAGATTCTGCAAGTCTCCTGCTATACTGGAGTATTCCTTGGTGAGAGGGTGCAGGGTTGGGCAGTTGTGTGTTTGTGTTACCTGCATGAGTCATGATTGACAATGGATGGTGTGTTCAGTACAATGGGGCCTGCTCCTTGCATTGGATTAGCATGAGGGGATGTAGGGAAATGCTGGCTAACATTATTTAATATAGGCAGAATTGCAACAGAATGATGTTCGGTTTCACTGAGATGGTAATTGTGAATCCTTTCCAATAATGCGAGTGGGTTCGACATTATGATGATGGAAATGTCACTTTGGAAATGTGGGCATTACGAACTGCATGGCTCTGTGTGCCTGACAGCCTGTCTCCTAATTTGCAACTGGGTGCTAGGGGGATAGCCACATCTGTGTATTCCTTATAGAGGGTTCCTTGGGGGTGACATTTGCACCAAAATTCCAAGGGCAGGGTTTTGGGCCCACTCTATATTGTGATCAACCCTCCCAGGGTAGGATGGCAGACAGGATGAAGTTTAAAAAGGGCTTGGCATTTAAAAGGTGGCCTTTTGAACTGATCATATCCTCAAAGGCCATGGTGGGTATAACTACTGGGATTTTGGCCTCTGAAAGTAGAGACACTTTTGGATTTGGAACCATACTACGCTGGTTTGAAACTGAGACATTGCCAAGGGGAATGAATCATTAGGGCAGGAGGGACTTCAACTAGACTATCCACAGATTTGTGGTGGCTTGGGACTATCATTTGGTAGATTTTGCCTGTAGCTAGTGCCAACAATTGTGCCCTGGTTCTTGAAGTACTCTGCGAGGGCTGGTGAGCTCGCTTCTGTACACGAGATCCCAGGGAGACCAAGGACCACACTGGTTGCAGTGGAGACAAGTGGAAGTGATTGTGGTTTGGACAAGGACTGTCCTGACATACACCATCATCTCACTGTGCAAGAAGACTGTCTGTGCAACAATCAGGTTCCATCTGAGGTAATGGGACGTCAGGAGTTAAAGGAGTGTGGGGGAATCTTGCAGAGTCCAAGGGACTTTGGCTTGCAACCAAGGGGACCTGTGCTTGCTTGTGCTTCAGAGCGTGTGGTATCTGAGGGGTGTTGGGGAAAATCGAGTCAGGAACTGAAACTGTCTTCTGCTTCCAATTTTGGAGGCTTACAGTGCCTAATATCTCAGTCCTTGTCTAAGGTCATTGGCTCCCTCTCCTTGGACTCATGCCACAGGGTGCTTAGTTTTGTAAAACATTGTGTCGAGACCTGGGGGGTTTTGTATGCCTTATGGGCATCTGGTGCTGACAGTTGGGGGTCTACAGCAGGTCAGAACTTTGCTTATGGGGAAAACATTTCTCCAGACGTGGAGCGTGCCAGATTCCTGAGTTGCAACCGTTTATCGAAGGAGGGATAGCATTCCTGCCCTCATACAGGTGTCGTCAGGTGCCTTGACAGCTAATCCAGATTAATGAAACTAAGTAACAGTTTATTTCTGTGTTAGCTGGTTCTGACTTTCTGGTCAACAGGGGCAATGTGTATCTTTGGCTGGCAGTGTTGAAAGACTGATGGGCTAGGCCACAAGTCGTAGTCAGAGACTAATGACTGCTTGACCTCCCTGAAAGTCCGACAATTTCATATACATGTAAAGTGTATATATATCATGTGTGTTTCGTTGTGAATTAAATAGGGAAGCTTGACAATTGCATATAACTGTAAAGTGTACATACAATGTGTTTCACATTTTGGTTTCAGTGCATGTGTGTAACACAAAGACAAGTGTTTTCTTACATATTGTGCGGAGACTTTATGTTCTGAACGCAGTGTGTTGCGAGGGAGGGTGGGTGTTGTGCCAACACTACACTCGAGCCCTGAGGATATGCCTGACTGCTCTGAGCCAATCTACCAGAAGGTGAGCACATGTTATTGGATACGTGTATCCCACTCATCCTATTTGTAACAGTGGGTTCTGACTGAATGTGATGCATCTAAGCCAGCCCAAACCCATTGGGTCTAACAAAACCCCAGCATTTGCATGCAGTAGTCTGATTGAGGGTGTGAGGAGAGGTGCTTGGGCTTCCAAGCACTAATCCAGTGGTTGATGGAATAATTATTTCAATGGTGGGGGGACCTGGTTTTTCTCCACCAGTGCCTCCTCCAGACAGGGGAACCCAACCCACCAGAATGTATTTGGGTTGCTACATAGCCAGCGGACACAGTGAGCAAGTTGAGTGACAGGTACCTAGTTGCCTATTCACATCAGAATTGGCAAGATGTTGAAGACTTTTGTTGTCCTGCCTGGATGCATATATGTCTACATGGATGGACCAGTGGAAGAGCTGACTGCCTCTGTGCTGTAGGAGCTGTCTTGCAACCTGGGGCCATGGGGGTAAGGCTTCCAGTTTAAGCACCAGGAAGATTGTATCACCAGTTGAGTAAGAGTCCAAAAGAGGAAGCTTGCAGGGCTGTATTACTGTAATGATCACAGACAGGCAGCTCATCCCCTCTCCCCTGCACCTATAGATAGGTCTGTCACAGGTAGCCTTGCTCACATTGTCCCTCAATGTCAGACTATGATTGTCTGTTGCTAGATCCTCTTTCTTGTCATGTGGATACAGCACTTGTGTGTCTGACCTCTCCCTCATGGGAAGGGAGATGCCTGACCCATTCAGGACGTGAAACCTGGGTCATCTAGCTGTGAGACTCATGTGGCTGTGGCAAAGGTGTTTGTGCACACTGCATTGGGTGCCTTTTTTGTGACGGGCTGGGAGGCTACCTAAACCTGTGAGATGTGATCTGGCATTGAGGTGCACTGCAAGTGAGCCTGGCTTCCCACTCATGATGAGAACTGGTGCCTGTCATTTCCTAAGGCAAAAGCAGTGGAGTGTCTGGCCTTCAAAGGGAGGTGGGTGACGCTCAAACAAACTTTAGGGGCACAGTCCCAAGGCCCAGGGCTTCAGAAACCGATCAGAGCCACCTTACTTAAAGAGTCGATTGGGGCATCTGCCCAGGGGTAGTCTGATGATTTGATTTGTTTGATTTGATTTGATTTGTGCATTTGTAAAGCGCGCGATTGCCCATAGGCGTCTTGGCGCTGTGATTTGACTCTGACTCTTGAGGTGTTTAGTTTAGGGATATGCCAAGAACAGCCACGTTTTTACTTGCTTTCTGAAAGATATCAGTGATGGACTAGTTTTTATATCTAGCGGTAGTTTGTTCCAGATTCTCGCTGTATGTACCAGGAAGCTTCTTCCTCCCCAGTTTGCTCTCTTGAATCTTGGTACCGCAATTATTTTCTTTTGGCCAGATCTGAGGGTTCTATTTGGCTCATATATTTTTAGATGAGTTTTTAAAAATTGGGATCCGGTTCCATTGGTAGCTTTATATGCTAGGCACAGTATTTTGAATTGTATTTGTTTTTCGATTGGCAGCCAGTGTAGGTCTCTAAGTTTGTGGCTGATTCTTTCAAATTTAGGTGTACCTAATATCAGCCTGGCTGCTGCATTCTGCAAACGTTGGAGTTTGGTTAGAATTTTTTTTCTGGCTCCAGCGTATAGGCCGTTCCCGTAGTCCAATCTGGACATGGCCAATGCTGTCACCACTGTCTTTCGTGAGTCAAGTGGTATGTAGGGTAGTATTTTTTTAATCATTTTTAAAATGTACCACAGGGATGATGCCAGTTTATTCGCTTGGGCGTCAAAGGAGAGATTAGTGTCTAGAGTAATTCCTAGGTTTTTTACCTTCTCCGTTGGTTCAGGACATCCTCCTAGTTCTTTTGGCCACCATGAATGGGACCAGATTTTTTTGTCCCCTCCTAGGATCATGACCTCACTTTTGTCTCCATTCAATTTTAGACAATTTGTTCTCATCCATTGGCTTATTTTTTGCATGCAGATTTGAAATTTTTCTGCTGTGTTCTCTACGTCTTCATTTATTGACACCACAATTTGGGTGTCGTCGGCGTAGGATATTGGGGTGAATCCACAGTCCCTTATTAGTTGTGCGAGGGGGGTGACGTATAAGTTAAAAAGAGTGGGGCTAATCGATGAACCCTGTGGGACTCCACATGGTAGGTTGAATTGATTAGATTTTGCTTCTCCTGATTCTATAGAGAACGTTCTGTTCTCTAGATATGAGGTGATGAGTGCACATGCTGATTCATGCAATTGTGCTGTTTTCAGACGTGTTATGAGGGTCTCATGGCTAATCGTATCGAAGGCCGCCGATAGATCTAGTAATATCAAGGCGGCCTTCGATCCGTTGTCCAGTACTTGTCTAAGTTCCTCCACCGCTGTAATAAGGGCGGTTTCAGTTCCGTGTCCTTCGCGGAAACCGAACTGCGAATGGTCCAGCCAGTTGCCGTCCAGTAGGTACCGGGATAATTGTTTATTTAAGAGTTTCTCTAGGATTTTGGCGGCGAATGGGATCCTAGCTATTGGCCTATAGTTATTCGGGTTTTCGCAGTCCAGGTTGGGTTTTTTTAAAAGTGGCCTGATCGATATCATTTTCCAGTCATCGGGAAAGATGTTGGTTTTAATGATTTGAGAGAATAATTTCTCTAGTACTATGCTCAGTTGTTCGGAGCAGACATGCATTATTTTGGATGGACATGGGTCCATTGGGCTGCCTGAATTGATGGTATGGATTTCTTTTTGAATCTGTTCCACTGTAGGGGGGGTGAATTGGAAGAATGTGGTGGGATCTGAGTCCCTACTCACTGGGATTGTTGTTGATGAGTTATCCTTTATGGATATTTCTGTGTTATGGTTTTTAAAGGAGTCATATACTAGGGATACTTTGCTGACAAAGAATTCTCCCAGCACGTTGCAGAAGTCTGAAGTTAACGTTTCAGAGTTGTTGTTCTCGAATTTTGATAGTTTTTTGACAGTGTCGAATAGGGTTTTGCTTGAGTTTTTTGACTCATTGATTTTATGGATAAAGTATTTACTTTTTTACGTTATAATTAGTTTTTTATAACATGCTAAGGTAGCTTTGTATTCTTGTTTGAGATCGGTGTCATAGTTAGTTCTCCATTTTTTTTCCGCTCTTCTACATGTCTGTTTCTGGGTTCTTAGTGCTTCCGAGAACCATGGCTGTGAGGGGGTTTTTCTCTTTAGTGTGGCTTTTTTTCGTGGGACTGTTTGCTCTACTGCATTCTCTAGCCATTCATTAAATTGTTTGCAGGCTGTGTTACAGTTTTCTTGAAGTGCAGGGTACGATGATTGCAGTATATCAATGAATGTCTGGTTATCTAATTTAGACCATTCTAGATATGTCGTTTGTTTAATATTCTCCATAGGTCTTCCTGTGTCCTCATTAATTTCTAATGTGGAACTGATGAGTTTGTGGTCTGTCCACGGGATAGGAATGGTATCTGTTTTTGTTAGATTTATACAGGAGGTGAAAATACCATCCAATGTATGGCCTGCTTCATGGGTATCCACATGTACCTTTTGTTTTAGGTCAAAGTTTAACATTGTATCAATGAATGAGGCTACCTTCGGGTCTGAGGTTTTTTCTAAATGTAGATTAAAATCTCCTAAAACTGTGTAGTCCGGACTAGTCACACTAGATTCGAGAAACGGGCTTAACAGTTCGATCAGCGCCGTTTTTGCATTAGGTGGTCTGTATATAAGTAGTCCATTGAACGAATAATTGTTCGTGACTTTTATTTGAAAAGTTAGAGTTTCACAGTCTGGGGTACTTCCTTTATCTGATGTTTTAATTTTGTAGTCGTTCTTTGCTATAATTGCTAATCCTCCTCCACGTTTTATTTTTCTATCCGCTCTGGAGAAGGAGTAACCCTCTGGAATAGCTAGGGTCAAATCGGCGTCTGATGCTTCATCCGCCCAAGTTTCGGTGACAAATAGTATATCAATATTATGATTATCTATTAGTTCCGCTGTTTGTATATTGTGTTTGACTAAAGATCTTACATTGAGCAACGCAATTTTCAGATGGTGCTTTCGGTGTTTTGGTATTGTCGAATTGGTCAGGTTTTTAATGGGGGAAAAGTGAAAGGTTTGTGAACATGTAGGACATTTTTTATCTTCTCTGTTTGGATCTATCTGGGCACATGATGCTCGTGGTTTCAGTCTTTGAAGGTCTTGACTGGAGTATCGCTGTATTCTTTTTCCTGTGTTGTTTTGGACAGGGGGTATGGCCCTGGGCCCGGTCTTGGCGCGGACGGGCGCAGACGGGCTTGCCTTAGGCGCGCCTTCGGCGCGCAGGCGGCGCGCCCGCTGCGCGCGTCCGCTGCGCGTTTGTGGGGGACACATTTTATAGTGATGTGGAGGGGGGTGTGGCCAGCGTCAGTGGGCGTGGCTTGTGCTCGCTCCGATTCTGGCGCCAAGAACTCTGACCCGCCGCAGCCCTGAAATCGGCAGCGCGGGGAGTTCTAAGCAGGTAAGGTGAGGGGGTGCTTTGGCTTTAAAGTGCAAATTTAAGTCAATCTTTAAAACACAGCAACAGTTATACACACGCAAATTTTAAAATCAAAATCTTTAAAATAAGGCAGTGCAAGAATTTAGAAAAGCTCTCCCGGCTATCTCGCCTCAGGAGTAGAGTTTACCTCTGATTAGCGGCTTGTATTTCGCTCGCTCTTAAGGTATTTGCAAGGGGGCGTGGCCAGCGTCAGTGGGCGTGGCTTGTGCTCGCTAAGATTCTGGCGCCAAGAACTCTGACCCGCCGCAGCCCTGAAATCGGCAGCGCGGGGAGTTCTAAGCAGGTAAGGTGAGGGGGGTGCTTTGGCTTTAAAGTGCAAATTTAAGTCAATCTTTAAAACACAGCAACAGTTATACACACGCAAATTTTAAAATCAAAATCTTTAAAATAAGGCAGTGCAAGAATTTAGAAAAGCTCTCCCGGCTATCTCGCCTCAGGAGTAGAGTTTACCTCTGATTAGCGGCTTGTATTTCGCTCGCTCTTAAGGTATTTGCAAGGGGGCGTGGCCAGCGTCAGTGGGCGTGGCTTGTGCTCGCTCCGATTCTGGCGCCAAGAACTCTGACCCGCCGCAGCCCTGAAATCGGCAGCGCGGGGAGTTCTAAGCAGGTAAGGTGAGGGGGGTGCTTTGGCTTTAAAGTGCAAATTTAAGTCAATCTTTAAAACACAGCAACAGTTATACACACGCAAATTTTAAAATCAAAATCTTTAAAATAAGGCAGTGCAAGAATTTAGAAAAGCTCTCCCGGCTATCTCGCCTCATGAGTACAGTTTACCTCTGATTAGCGGCTTGTATTTCGCTCGCTCTTAAGGTATTTGCAAGGGGGCGTGGCCAGCGTCAGTGGGCGTGGCTTGTGCTCGCTCCGATTCTGGCGCCAAGAACTCTGACCCGCCGCAGCCCTGAAATCGGCAGCGCGGGGAGTTCTAAGCAGGTAAGGTGAGGGGGGTGCTTTGGCTTTAAAGTGCAAATTTAAGTCAATCTTTAAAACACAGCAACAGTTATACACACGCAAATTTTAAAATCAAAATCTTTAAAATAAGGCAGTGCAAGAATTTAGAAAAGCTCTCCCAGCTATCTCGCCTCAGGAGTAGAGTTTACCACCAGACTGATCAGCTCATGTTGCCCCAGAGTCAAGTGGGGGAAGTCTGTATGTGCACTTGGGGCACTGGTTCCCCTAGGCTAGGGCACACGTCATCATCCAGAGACACCAACTCTACAAAGAGCAGGGTGGTGCCTAATCAGCGACGAACAACTGAAAATCACCCCAATGAGAGATGGGTGAAGCACATCCAGCTAGCTAGGGCCCAGGCTCCTGGTCTAGGATTCCAGGCACCAGCCAGGTCCACTCTCCCTCCTGAAGGGCATCAGACCAGTGAGGTGGCTGGTACTATTCTGGGCTCACCAGCTCCAAGCGTGCCTGTGAGAGGTAGGCAAAGCTTGCACTGATGCATGGAGGCCAGGGATCTAGGCACTGGTCAGAGACTCCTTCCCTACTCAGGGCAGAGTCTTTACAACCACTAGGGTTTGAAAGGTTTAAAGACATCAACCTGTAAAGTAAACAACCTGTTAACGCTTGTCAGCTTCCAAATCACATTTTGGCTAAAAAATAGCCAATGACATTTCATTTTCAAGGCATATCTAGCTAATGGGTAACTATGTCTTTGCCAACTTTTAGTCCCACCCTTAAACGATTTTTCTTTTTCTACACAAAATGTCACCAGCCAAATAGCAGAATTAATCTTGCATTCCCTAGTATTGAGTCTCTGCCCATCACTGCATCCTCCCTTGCTGGTCAGAGGCAAGTGCTCCTGTATTGATCATAGTTGGACCTTTTCCTACCATGGTGGCTGAGGAGAAGTGAGAGGAGAGTGGTAGCTGGACCCAGATATTAAGAACCTCGAGGTACAGACTAGCAGGTTTGGTGCACCATGCCCCATCCCAGGCAGAAGCAGACATGAGGGCCATTTCCCAATGTGGCGGACATTAGTTGTGAGGTTGAGCTACTGCATGCAGTGACTGGTGCGGCTGCTATGGTGACGTGCACAAATGATTGGAGCAAATAATAGATGAGGCTCCCATGTGGTCTATTGTGCCAATGGATGGGCAAGGAGGAAAACCACCCAAAGGAGTCTGTGCCATTGTGGGGCATACGTGCTACAGGAGATGTTTGCAGTGCTACTGCATGCAGAAAAGCCCCACATTACAAATATGGGGGATCTTTACAGTAAACGCCTTCTATTTCTACCTATATTACTTTACTTACTTCTGAAAAGACGTCAACTTTCCGTTCGTTGATACTGTGAAGGAAATGCACACTCTGGGCACATCCTGTAAATTGCCGAAGACAGCCAGTTCTGTTAGTGTTGTGCAAGATAAACGTTACACTTGTTTGCTCTGCCAGCTCATCTCACCATCGCTCCAATGAACATGGGTCGTTCTTGAAAGACCGAACCATTCTAAAAGACCAATCATGCGTTGACCACTTCGCTAGAAGTAAGAACACGGGCGTCGTTCATTGCCATTTGCCAAGGTGTTCGCTAGACGAGTGGGCACCGAAAATAAAACGTTACCTTTTTACTTGAAAGTGACTCTCCTCATCATTGTGGTTCTCACATCTGCAGAGCACATTTGAGACCCTTCTCATAAATATTATAGCCACCCCGTTGCCATTCAATTATAAAATAATGCAGTTTATATGGTTTACTGTGCAAGCTTTCACCTTGACAAAGTGGCACTAAAACAGAAAAATGTTAGCGAAAGTCATCGAAGTCCATTGTCCTTGGGTTTCTTGGCTCTGTTAATGCAACATATATTAGTTCAAGACAGTGTGAGGAAGCAGCGCCGATGACGCCCATGGATTGCCTTCCTCTCTCCTGTGAAAAATGTTGGCCTTTTTTCCGGCATGATATCTAGACCTAACTGAATAATTTGCAAACCCAGGTTTGTTTAGGTTTACACAAATCTTCGGAACAAAGAAGTTTCTGTTTCTATATGTTGCAACGTTTTTGTTCTGGCTTACACAGAAGATGGCGATACACAATTCACGTTCATATTAATTTGGGATATTTTAAGGGGAATATACATTTGTCACAGGACTTAGTGGAACCATGTTGCCATCTCATCCCAAAGAATTGGTCTGTTTCAGTATTCAGCACTTAACTGGAACGTAATACATAACATTTGAACTTTTATTACAGATAATAAAGGTGTATTGCTATGCTGGGAAGCAAAATGGATGATAGCTTTAAAAAATATGGTTCCATTTTCTCTTTGTAATGTGCATGAGAAGGTATGGTGTAAAAAAATACAATAGTTGCAACTTAACCCTCACAAACATAGACTGCCCAACTATGTTACATTGCCTCTAAGCCTGATGTACAACAAAAAACATTTGCACATGTAAATTGGCGCGCAATTTAATACTGTAAAGCACGTCTGCAAATTCTGCTTATGTGGGTAAAACTCAACGTTCTGACTTGAATAGGTTTGTGGATTTCGGGGGTTTGCCTACCAGCAAAAGAATGTGAATAACATGCACAAATGTGTAACTTGGGGGATAATCATGGAAATATTCAAGATACTTTTTAACTCTCCCACGGAGTAAGTGTATTTCAAAGTTGAAATGGAGTAGGCAGACTCATTATTAAAAAGGGGTGAAAGGAAGGGTTTTCTTAAAGGGCACAATTATTTTTCCAGTGGATAAATTAAAAGAAAATATTACTAGCTCAAAGGCATGGTTATCTCACTTTATTTATTTACTTAATTATTACTCAAATAATTAATATAATTTCCACAGAAAACGTCGTACACAGCCACTGGAATACAGTTTAAACAATCAAATCACAGTTTGGTAAGAAATAAAAATATGTAGAAAAAATGAGATTTTGAATCGTTTACATGAAGATTGTGACTAACAATAAAATAAACATAGTATATACATATCTGCATTAAACGGTGGTAAGCGAGAGGTTTGGGAGAATTACTCTGTGAATAGGTTACTTTCGACCTCAAGTCACTCTAGCTGAATTTCTGAGAACAATTTTGAGTGCACTTGAGCGAAGTTCAACCTAAGGGATGGGAATAGGTTAATTCATCTAGCCATTTAGCCGACTAATGTGGCAGCACACAGGCTTAGGAGTAACAGGAGGGAGTATGTTTGGCATGTGACATGGAAGCCCATTTAAGGCTTTAAATACAAGGGTGAATACATTGTAATTGTAAATGTATTTGAGCTTATATAGCGCACAGCTACCCGCAGTGGGTTTCCCGGCGCTTGCTTAGGGAACCCGTCCTGGTATTCCCCTGTGAGATAACCCCAGCAGGGTATCCACAAGGTGAAAGTCAGGCATCCCGCTGCGAGGGGCCGTTGTGGAGATTAAGCAAGCTATTGCCCAGAGTCGCAGAGTGTGAACCCGTGAGTCAAGAAGGCACCGGAGCGAGAATTATCGAGTCCGTGGAATTTTTAGCCCAAGACCCGCCGAGGCGGGGAATTGAACCCTGGTCCAGGGCCGATCTCAGCTTCCGGGTCTGCCGCCTCTAACCCCTGAGCCACACTTCTCACAGAGCTGTTTGGTTCCGAACCATATCCAACTGGTGTTGACATTGAGAGGTTAAGGAGTACCTGTAGATTATCTTCAGAGTCCTGGTGGCAAAGCCACTGCCTTGTTTAAAGACAGAAGTCAGCAGAGGAGAAGGTTTATTGGTAGGCTGTTGAAATAATCTAGTTTATTAAAGACACGTGGATAGAGTGGTGTTTTGTGGAATGGAAGATGATGAAAAGATTTACATTGTGGATTTTGAATGTTTTGTGTCAAGTAGCCACAGCTGTGATTACTTTAAAGGTTTGCAGGTGCATGGTGGAGTTGAAGTGGGCTCTCACATTTCTCGTTTATGGTGATGGGTGTGTAGATGATTATGTTCTTTTTTAACCATGAGTGAACAAATAGCCATCAAACGATGAACAGCTGTGAAGCAGCCTGAGATTTTGTATGCTTGGAGTGCAGATGATATAACAGTGAAAAAAGTGACTATAAATCCAAATAATACATTTTTCAGAGGTGAAAGTGATGGGAGTTTCAAGACTTAATGAGTGGTCAGATTAGCAGCTGGATAATCCGTTTAGTGTTTCATCTGAAATATCTAACGTAGTAATGAAATTAGCAACTATGAAATGTTTTCAGATTCAGTGGATTAAAGAGCTAAAAAGCTGGACAGAAAAAGATTCCTTTGTTTGACAGCACTGAGGAGTTGAGTTCAGTGCGTAATTTGTAAACAACATAAGTGCCAGTGCCCTCGTCAGGAGACCACTGCAGCTTGAACTGATGGTGCGAGGTGCTAAAGCAAAATTGTGTGTACCCCTCGTGAAGTCAAAGTTCTATAATGTTAATATTTACTAATGGTGTGTTGTGATGAAATAATCAACGATAGTATAAGTTGCACACATATGCACACGTGGGAGTACTAATTTTGCATGCATGAAGCAATATAATTAACTAATTTGTACTGTTATTGTGATGTGAACTAATGCACAGCTTAAATATAAACAAACGCAGCATGAATGTGCTTGTTGTATACATTTTGTGCTAGAAAGTCATTGGATATGTAAGTATAAAATGCATTTGTGTGGCTTATCCGCTAGGTAATAACTAATGGGGAAACATTAGTACGGTGGGAGGTAAACAGAAGGGCTTTAGTTCCATATTTAACATGAATTTGTGTTAGCTTCGACGATAGTTCCAAAAGTGGCCTCTGAGGCCTAGTGAAAACATGGCTGCTCTGGTAAACTGCGAGTGAATGCTGGACTGCGCATGTGCGCCCAAAGCCTGCAAGTGAGAGTGAGCTGCCAGTGCTCGGATGGGAAGTTCAAGGCCGTTGTGCCCTGGAAGTCAGGATGGTTGCCAAAACATGGACACTCGAGCGTTCCAAATGTGAGAAAGTAGAGCATAGTTGCCAATCGAGGATGTGCCTAGGCCAAAGACTTTCCTAAACAATCCGCTTTTTATTAATTTGCTGATTCACCGTGAACATGATGCTGTAATGGTGAGGAGATGCTCACCCACCCCAAATGTGTCCAATCAGAACCCGAATTGGTGATGTTAGATACTTTTTAGATAGATTAAGTTAAGAAATTAGTGTATAAAAAACTCTGATTTTACTTCGAAGTATTGCTCCTTTCGATTTCATCTCGAAGTGCTGTCGGATTGCAGATCGATTCCTGGATGTAAGACTCTTTGAATTATTTCTTGTATTCTTTAGAGGACTGAAGGATAAGATGAGGGCGTCAGTTAGGGATGTTAAGAGAGAATGAATTTGGAACTATCTGTTCTTTTTTAAACTTTCCACTGAAACTTTGAAATAAATGTCTATTTTCCGAGCTTTTAAATAAATGATCATTTTGAAATAAAGTTTTTGAGATTTTTTCCTGAATAAAGAATTAATAAAATGCCTAAATGTCAGACATGCTAAAGTTTGCTTTAATACAAATTAGATAAATGGAAAATTAAAGCTCGTCTTGTATTTTCCTACATCTATTTTTCTTACTAGCTGATCCATTGCCACTATGGTGGAGTGTCTGAATAAAATTGACATTTATTGAGAAACCATGGTAAATCGTTTAAAACTGCAGGTGTAAATAATAAATAGTTAAAATAGGTTTAGCCACTCCGCCAATGTTACAGCATTACTCCATTGTGTTTCACCAAACCCTGAAGTAGAGTTAAGTGATAATAGAGACAAGTGCAGTGTTATGGGCCCCACTGGTGAACTAATGTGTGACTGGGTATTTCAGAGAAAACGGTGATGCTGATTTAGAAATTATTTCTGGAGTACCACTGCAACAGTTATAAGCTTGGTAGCAGAGGATGTTGTATTGGATTGGATATTAGGTAGAAGACCACCTCCATATCAGCCTAGTTCTTTATGGACTATGCCAAATGCCCCATTACAAGAAGACAGAATTAGTGAAACCCCAAGATATATTTAGATCTCAGAGAGGTACCAGATAGAGTGGAAGTGAGATATTCTCCCAACGCTTCAATGTCAGAACTGAGACATACACTTACTCTTAAACAAAATGAGGAGAGGAGAAATGTGAGTGAGAATAGAGTAATCAGACAAGATGAAGAACAAGCTCGTACTGCTGAAAGTAGTAGAATGAACAGACAGGACGAGGAACAAATTAATACTGCTGAGAATAATAAGAGAAACTGACGAGATGAAGAGCAAGTTAGTATGGCTAAATATATAAGATCAACCATTGAACTAACCGAAAAGATTCAGGAGCTTACTAAAAATATGGAAGCCATCACAGTCCCAGTAACAATCGGACCTGTTATTCCAGTGTTCGAAACGCAGAAAATAAAAGAGCCGAGTTAAACAATCCCGTTACAGCAAAGTTCGCAAAGAGTAAAAGAGAATATTTATCCAGATTAGTCAGAAATCAGACGGACAAGCAATATATGACTCTGCCTGAGTTAACCTATAATCAGGGTATGCCTTTTGGATATGCAATGGAAGCAGAATCAGGTTCAGTGACTCCCGTAAAAAATGTAGAAAGGATAGATACAATACAGACCCCAATTGGTGCGTCAGAACAAGAAATAGGTGATTGGATAAGGACCAAAAAATTAAAAGAAAATGAACCTAAAGTGTTAGATGTGGCTAGATTAAAAGTTGACATGGAAGAGCTGATCATTGGTACAATTGGGACAGACAAACTAAAATCTTACTAGGATGATGAGTTAATGTTTATATTTAAAAGCATTATGTGGAGAACAAAATCTCTGCATGATCAATTGGAAGCTTGCGCGTGTGAAATGGAAGTGGATTTTACAAAGTTTAAGACATTGCAAAAATCGTACAGAGTAGATTTTACAGAGAAAGACATTGAGAACATGAACACAGCTGGAAGGATAACTCAGATAAAAGACTTAATTTTACTGTTGAGAAAATAGGGAGATGTGAATAAATGGAGGGTGAAATGGTCAAAGAAAAGGGAAGAGAACAGTGATAAATCTACCTTGGCATTTCCAGTAAGGGAAAAAGAGACAGTAGTTCAGGAGTTTCCTATGAGAGAAATACCTGGTGGAGGATATGTACATGTTCCATGGAGCAGACAGGACATATTGTCATTTAGAAATGATTTTCCCAGATTGAGAGAGAAACCAGTAGAATAGTATCAGCACTCAGGTAGAAAGATTTGTAAAAGTGTCAAAAGTTTTATGGATTGATTTGGATGGATTATTTGACATAGTTGTGCCAGCAGATTTATGGACAGAATGCAAAATAGCTGTAGAATGGCCGAGGGAAGAGTATCCACGAGATAAGGTGACAGGTGGTCCATCTGCTGATGTGATGCGAAAGTATGAACAAGTGATAGTGTGGCTGAAAAATAAGATACCTCCAAAAGAAAACGATTGGGTAAAGATAGACAGGACCACACAAGAGCGGAAAGAATCTGTACATTCGTTTTATGAGAGATTGCTGTTAGTCTTTAACACCTTGGCTGCTAGAGGTTTCCGCTCCTGTGCTGCATATGCATGATCCCCATTGTTCTTGACGAGCTCAGCACGTCATAAGCACACGACCAGTGTACTGCATGACGAGCTGAGCTCGTCAAGAGCAGCGAAGGGGTTAAGCAGTATAGCAGTTATGAGGAACTAAATGAAAAGGATATGAGCCAGTTTGTATATAGATGTGTGTATGGCTTGAGACCAGAAATTTCAGACATGATCAGACACAGCATGATAGGATGGCAGTCGAGCTCAGTTGACAAAGTATTGAGACAGGCGAAATATTGCAGTGAAGAGATTAATGCGAAGCAGAAAAATCTGAAAGAGAAAGCCATGTGTGCACAAGTGAAAGTAGCGGATTAACAAGTGGCGCAAATGGAGAGTAAGAATGTAGGGAAAGAAGGACGTTTTAAGGGAAAACAAAAATTGGTAGGGAACATTGAAGAACTCAAAAATAAGTATTCGTGTCACAATTGCGGTAGGAGGGGTCACTGGAAAAATGAGTGTAAGTATCCGCCAAAGGTTAATTCTGAAAATGCTCCATTGTATCCGCAGGTGCAGACTGAGTTAATTCAGCAGCAGTCGGTAGTTACTCAGCACAGTCAGGTCTCACAACCGCCACTCCCATACTGTGTAAATCAGCAGAAATACAGTGCAGAGACAGGATTCTGCCGAGGTGAACAGGTAAATAGAGCGCCTCGAGTGAGTGCAAGTTCGCAGTACTGGTTGCAAGAGGAAATTGGGACTGAAACGGATGAAGGTTTCTGACGGTGCCTGAGAGAGGAGGAAGAGTGTGTACTTGGAGGCACTCTTGAGGTAGATCAGTCTGGTCCATTTGTCAGTGGAAAAGTAAATGATGTAGAAATAACTTTCCTAGTGGACACTGGTGCTACCCCTTCTACTGTTAGATCAGTGGAAATTCAAAACCTTCCTCTCTCGGGTGATCATATTCAGGTTGTAGGTGTAGCAAATAGGCAGATTAAAACCTCTTTTACACAGCCAGTTGAAGTAGAAATTGGAAATTTCAAAGATATGCATTGGTTTGTAGTGTGTGACAGTAACCCTGTGAATCTGTTAGGTATGGATATTTTGTGCAAAAATGAACTGTGCCATATAGATGGCATAGAGCTGCAGACCCCAGATGAAGATAGCTTGTATAAAATGACAATGCTCATGATTGAGGCAGAACAGAGCAAGCTGTTTCCTGTGTTTGACCGAGAAAAGATTCTTGTTGAACTAAAAGGGGTAGTGAAAGAAGAAATATGGGATTTCACTGGAAAATATATAGGATTAATGAAAGGTGTTGACCTTGTAAAAGCTGCTATAAAGGACGGTGCAAATTACCCAAACATTCCCCAATACAAAATGACTGCAGAAATAATTGAAGGAATAACCCCTCTGATTGATAAAATTATTGAACAAGGCATTCTGAAAGAAATAGAGAGTAGTCCTTGTAATTCACCGATCATGGGATTGAAAAAGCCTAACGGAACATTTAGAATTGTGCAAGACCTTAGAAAGGTTAATAAAATTGTTGTCCCATGTTGTCCGATTGTTCCGAATCCCGCAGTAATTACGTACCAGATTCCCCATGATGCAGTATGGTACACTGTGATTGACCTGTGTAATGCGTTCTTTACTGTTCCATTGCACCCAGAAAGTCAACCAATTTTTGTGTTCCGATTCCAGAATAGGCATGGTGTAGAATTCCACAAGGGTACACTGACAGTCCATCGATTTTTAATCAGCTGCTAAAGAAATCATTAGAAAGTTGGAACAAGCCTGGAGAGTCTGTGTTGGTACAATACATTGATGATCTTTTGGTTGCATCGAAAACAAAGGATGCATGTGTAACTGACACCGTAGCATTGCTGAATCAATTGGCAGAGGAGGGACATAAAGTGTCTCCATCAAAATTGCAGTTTTGTCAGAAAGAAGTACAGTACAATATTTAGGTCACAAGATTGCCAAAGGAATCAGACAAGTCACAATAGAAAGAATCAAAATGATTCAAGGAATGCAGCCACCCACAACTGAAAGGCAGGTGAGAATGTTCTTGGGAATGGTAGGTTACTGTAGACAGTGGAACAGTGGATTTTCATTGATCGCAAAACCATTACAGAGACTGACAAAAGCAGATATCAGGACCCCCATAGTTGTGACCAAAACAGAGATGGAAGCATTTAAACAGCTGAAAACAAGTCTATGTGAAGCACCGGCATTAGGGATGCCTGATTATGAGAAGGAATTTGAACTGTACTGCAGTGAGCGGGAAGGATGTGCATTGTCAGTGTTGGTTCAGAGACATGGAAAACTGAGAAAACAAATTGCGTATTTCTCAGCTGTTTTGGACCCTGTTGCAAAAGCTTTGACAGGTTGTCTGAAAGCAGTAGCAGCTACTAGTGTAAGCTTGGAGCAAAGTGAAGGAATAGTGATGGGATTTCCTGTGCGGGTGTATGCACCTCATTTTGTGGAGATTCTCCTCACTAGAGCCAAAACACAGTACATGACCAATAGCAGAATGACCCGATACGAGAAAATAATTTTTGGAGCTGAAAATGTGACAATGACCAGGTGTGTAAACGTTAATCCTTCCACATTACTACCTGACACAATTGAAGCAGAAGTGAATGGTGAGCTGGATCACAAATGTGTGGATGTTCTTGAATACTGCACACAACCCAGACCAGATATCGGAGATGAACCTCTGCTTAAATCAGATTTTATGATGTTTGTGGATGGATCATGCCTGAGAACAGAGAGTGGTATTCTAAGTGCTGCTAAGTGCTGCTTATGCCTTTTGTACTGTGGCAGAAATGTTGGAAGCATCTAGTCTGAAAGGAATTTGTTCTGCTCAAGTAGAGGAGCTGATTGCTTTGATACGAGCATGTGAGTTGGGAAAAGAGGTGAAGGTAACCGTAGTGACTGATAGTCAATATGGCTATGTTGTTCATGATTATGGACAACTTTGGTCCCAAAGAGGTTATTTGACTTCTGCAGGAACACCTATCCGGAATGCTGAATTTGTGAAAATGCTAATAGATGCAAATCATTTGCCTAAGAAAAAAGCTGTTGTAAAATTTTCAGCACATAAAAGAGGTGAGGATTACATTACCCATGGAAACAATTATGTGGATGCAATTGCAAAGCATTGTGCAAAGAATCAAATTTTAATCAATCGAGAAAAGCTTAAAGAACATAGCCCGACTCCATTAATGCTAACCACAGTAGTTGAGACTTGGCAGGAAGTGAAACAGATGCAGGAAGAGGCAGAAGCAGAAGAAAAAGATGTTTGGCTAAAAGCAGGATGCAGACAGAGAGAGGAAGATGAAATTTGGTTTACAAAGATGAAAGACCAGTAATACACGATAGCATGATCTCAGACATGGCCCGAATGTACCATGGTCAGGCCCACATTGGTAGAGATTCCATGATTCGTCTCTTTAGACAGACTTGGTACAATCCCAAGTTCAGAATGATTGCTGAAAGCTTGTGCCAAAGGTGTTTGGTATGCCAGCAATTCAATCCAAACAGGAGAACTATTGTAAGTTTGGGAACCATAGGACGAGAGGGTGGTCCATTTACAAGCATTCCGATGGATTTTGAGGAGTTGCCTCCATGTAATAGGCTTAGGTATATTCTTGTTATAATCTATTTGTTCTCCCAATGGGTGGAAGCTTTCCCCACGAAGAGGAACAATGGGTTGACTGTTGCCAAACTGATTTTACGTGAGATATTACCACGTTTTGGTTTCCCAGTGACGATCGAGACAGATCGCGGACCTCATTTCCAAAACAAGCTCATGCAAATTATCTGTGAAGCTCTGGACATTCGACATAAGCTACATTGTGCTTACAGACCTGAGGCTTCAGGGGTAGTGGAGCAGGTGAATGGAACAATTAAGAACAGAATTGCAAAAATGTGTTTGGCACCATGACTCAAGTGCCCAGATTCCCTACCGCTTGTCTTGATGACACTAAAAACATTCCAGACAGGAAAACTGGACAAAGTCCACACCAGATTTTGATGGGCAGGGTGATGAGGCAGGTGTATGTACCTGTTGATAAGTTGTTGACAAGTAATGATGACATAATACTGGATTACTGTAAAAATCTGTCTGATGTGGGATCTACTGTTCTCCACCAGGTGGGAACTGATTCAGATTCCGAAGAGAAAAATCCAGCTCATGATCTAGTCCCTGGAGACTGGGTTCCAGTGAAAGTACATCGCAGAAGAAACTGCTTGGTACCTCGTTGGCAGAGACCACGCCAGGTTAATTTGGTCAGTACCACTGCAGTCAAGTGTGCTGGACTTAAGAGGTGTGTGCATGCGAGTCACACCATTTGGTGCCTGCACCTGAATACCCAGACGACGATGAAAGTACAACTGACTCTGACTCTGAAGCTAAACGAGAAAGAACTCCAGATATTGAAGATCGACAGGAACATCGACATCTGGAGTGATCAGAAGCCAGCTCTGCGTCTGAAGGTTAAGGTGAAAGGGAGATTGTGGAGATACCAGATTCTGAAGATCAATCTGAAGATCGAGAATTGGTAAAGACTGACACCAGTAAAGTGAAGACAAGACTGTTAAAGAGGAGAAAACTAAAGAGCAATCTGAGAACTCTGAAAGCAGGAATGGAAATCCTGAGACTAGGGAAGAGGAAGTAACTCATGATAAGGATGAGATTCCAAGTACCAGTTATGAAGGTGTTCCTAACTTAGTAACAGATAAGAAAGTCGAACTTGATGAAGGAAAAGACATTGTAAAAATTATAATCAATGACACATTTGAAGACACTGAAAGTGAGTCTGATGATAGTACAGATGAAACTGCATTAAGGAAGAGTCCAAGGAAAAGAGCTTGGAGAGTGGAACATAACACAGTAGAGCCAAAGACTAAGAAAGTCTGTAAAGGAGATAATTGGCCTAAAGAAACCGATGGACTGAGATTCAAACTAGTGAGCAAGGCAAAAGAGTCGGAAGAGCAAGTGAATGAGATCACTAGCCTGAAAGAATCACTGGGAAAGACAATAGAAATTGCCCAAAGGCCAAAAAGAGTAAGACGACCGAACCAGAAGTACAAATCACCTGAGTGGACATATATTGTCCTACTGCCCATTGTTGAAGTCAATAGCAGCCAAGAAAACCTGTACTGCCCAAATATGATTGGGAAAAGTGAGTAAAGAAGTCAATTTAGGGAAAAATGATAGGTGTTCAAAGTATATGATATTAAGTAAAAGCCTGAAGTCCTGTGAGACGGATATTGTAAATGTACGAGAGGTCAGAGTGGACATAAGGTCGAAGAAAACCTGTTAGAAAAACAAACCATAGTACAATTTTGAATAGAATTGACACAAGATCGAATACATTTTGTTAGTGAATCGTGTGTTGTGTAACTCATAGGTGACGCTAGGTCGAAGAAATTGTGTTAGAGAAAAAAAGAAAAAAAATGGCTACCAGTAATCATAAGACAAAATTCTCTATTTTTAGAACATGGTGTAGATGCTGCTCTATATGTATGGGATTATTGATAATATTATGGGTGATTTTAGCTATTGTTATTCCTTCCCAAGACAAAATTGAAGCCAAATGTGAGTTTAAATAAACCAAGTGAGAAAGTGGAAGTTCATGAGACCCATGTGTATAATCCAGAGGTGCATAAGGATAAGTCTATCAGTGACTTTACAAACACATTTTCAAAATTAATATTTGAGTATGTTAAAACTATGAATGTCAATGATTGTTATGTTTGTGTAAAAGTGCCTGTGTCAGTGTCAGAAAGGGTGACCTATCACCACCTTCCTCTCACATATGGAGTCACTTGTAGTGTAATTGCAAGCTTGTTTTATCAGACTGGGAAATTGGAATATCACTATTCCAATGTGGATGAAATTTTTGCTAAACTAACAATTGATAGTGTGTTGAATAAAAAGAAACCTGCAAAAGTAATGGGAGAAAAATTCTTAGAAATAGATGAGCTGACACATGAATATGCCTTTAATAACAATTTGACATGTAAAATGAGAGTTGAAGAGAAAACATTTTTAAATATGGTTAAATAAAGAAGGGTTGCTTACAAACAAAGTGTGAAAGTAAAACATGCAAAATCTAAATACTGGTCATTTAATGATGAGAATCTTGATGATAGAAATGTGAATGTGGCTATAAACATTGATACTCCAATGTTAGTGAAATTTCGTATTAGGAGAGACAATACTATGTATGACAATTATTTTGTGGGTGCAAGTCAATTAAAGACACCTATAGAATTATAGGGGGTTGGGGATTTAAAGATGGAGATGATCCTGTCTTTCTGGGAATCTATTTCATTTGTGGGAACAGAGCTTACTATAGGTTACCTGACCATTGCTATGGGACCTGTTATGCGGGCTTGGTCTTTCCTATAATTTTTCATGTAGATAGAGGTACTAATGGAAAGCATGAGATAGGCAAAACCTTAAGTCGTCAAAGGAGAGAGAGTGTGATGGAAATAATTGGTGATGTTTTCGGAGCACTGATACCAGCAGTGGGAATTTTGTTTAATGCAAATTGAATCCGAAAATTGTCCACAATAGTTGATTGATTGTCAACAGACACTGCAGGAGGTTTCCTGATGGTTGATACTGAAATGGTTGCTATGAGAGCTCTAGTAATGCAAAATCGACTTGCCCTTGATATAATTTTAGCAAAAGACAGAGGAGTCTGTGGAATTTTGAAAGTGCAACATTGTTGTACTTATATTCCAGATAAAAGCCAAAATCTTGAGAAGTATATTACGAATATTACAGATGTACATAGAGAAATTGTAAGACTGGAGGCTGAAGGTGTTCTCGAAAAGTTAGGTAGAAGTTTTTCAGCAGTTAAGCATTGGTTCCAAGAAATAGGTAGTTCAATTGTAGGTAAGATATTAATTCCAATAACATTTTTAGTGATAGTGATTTTCTTGATAAGGTTGTGCTGTATATACAAAGGTAGAAGAAATTTTAGAAAGGCAATAAAGAAGACAATTCAAGAACGCAATGCAAGGGAAAGAGAAAAGAATGAAATAGAAATGGAAGAAATTAGTGAAAAGATTTTCAAAGAGACAAAAGAGAAAGATACTAGAGTGTAAATTGAACTAATATGAAGAATTCTAAACATGTTCTGCTAAATTTTACAAACTTTTGAGAGATGTTTGGTGATAGAATCACCAGATGAGGGAATTGATGGAGCGAGGTGCTATAGCAAAATTTTGTATACCCCTCGTGAAGTCAATGTTCCATAACGTTAATATTTACTAATGGTGTGTTGTGATGAAATATGCAACAACAGTATAAGTTGCATACATATGCACATGTGGGGGTACTAATTTTGCCTGCATGAAGCAATATAATTAACTAATTTGTACTGCTATTGTGATGTGAACTAATGCACAGCTTAAATATAAACAAACGCAGCATGAATCTGCTTGTTGTATGCGGTTTGTGCTAGAAAGTCATCGGATATGTAAGTATAAAATGCATTTATGTGGCTTATTCGCTAGGTAATAACTAATGGGGAAATATTAGTACTGTGGGAGGTAAACAGAGGGGTTTTAGTTCCATATTTAACATGAATTTGTGTTCGTTTCTACGATAATTCCAAAAGTGGCCTCTGAGGCCTAGTGAAAACATGGCTGCTCTGGTAAACTGTGATTGAATGCTGGACTGCGCATGTGCGCCCAAAGCCTGCAAGTGAGAGTGAGCTGCCTGTGCTCGAATGGGAAGTTCAAGGCCGCTGTACCCTGGAAGTCAGGATGGTTACCAAAACATGGACACTCGAGTGTTCCGAACATGAGAAAGTAGAGCATAGTTGCCAATCGAGGATGTGCCTAGGCCAAAGACTTTCCTAAAAAATGTGCTTCTTAATAATTTGCTGATTCACCGTGAACATGATGCTGTAATGGTGAGGAGATGCTCACCCACCCCAAATGTGTTCAATCAGAACCCGAATTTGTGATGTTAGATACTTTTTAGATAGATTAAGTTAGAAAATTAATGTATAAAAACTCCTGATTTTGCTTCGAAGTATTGCTCCTTTTGATTTCATCTCGAAGTGCTGTCGGATTGCACATCGATTCCTGGATGTAAGACTCTTTGAATTATTTCTTGTTTTCTTTGCAGAACTGAAGGATAAAATGAGGGCGTTAGTTAGGGATGTTAGGAGAGAATGAATTTGGAACTATCTGTTCTTTTTTAAACTTTCCACTGAAACTTTGAAATAAATGTCTATTTTCCAAGCTTTTAAATAAATGATCATTTTGAAATAAAGTTTTTAAGATTTTTTCCTGAATAAAGAATTAATAAAATGCCTAAATGTCAGACATGCTAAAGTTTGCTTTTAATAAAAATTAGATAAATGGAAAATTAAAGCTGGTCTTGCATTTTCCTATGCCTATTTTTCTTACTAGCTGATTCATTGCCCCTATGGTGGTGTGTCTGAATAAAATTAACATTTGTTGAGAAACCATGGTAAATCGTTTAAAACTGCAGGTGTAAATAATAAATAGTTAAAATAGGTTTAGCCACTCCGCCAATGTTACAGCATTACTCCATTGTGTTTCACCAAACCCTGAAGTAGAGTTAAGTGATAATAGAGACGAGTGCAGTGTTATGGGGCCCACTGGTGAATGAATGTGTGACTGGGTATTTCAGAGAAAACGGTGATGCTGCTTTAGAAATTATTTCTGGAGTACCACTGCAACAGTTATAAGCTTGGTAGCAGAGGATGTTGTATTGGATTAGATATTAAGTAGAAGACCACCTCCCTACCAGCCTAGTTCTTTATGGACTATGCTAAATGCCCCATTACAAGAAGACAGAATTAGTGAAACCCCAAGATATATTTAAATCTCAGAGAGGTACCAGATAGAGTGGAAGTGAGATATTCTCCAAACGCTTCAATGTCAGAACTGAGACATACACTTACTCTTAAACAAAATGAGGAGAGGAGAAGTGTGAGTGAGAATAGAGTAATCAGACAAGATGAAGAACAAGCTCGTACTGCTGAAAGTAGTAGAATGAACAGACAGGATGAGGAACAAATTAATACTGCTGAGAATAATAAAAGAAACCGACGAGATGAGGAGCAAGCTAGTACGGCTGATTATATAAGATCAACCATTGAACTAACCGAAAAGATTCAGGAGCTTACTAAAAATATGGAAGCCATTACAGTCCCAGTAACAATCAGACCTGTTATTCCAGTGTTCGAAACCCAGAAAATAAAAGAGCCGAGTTAAACAATCCCGTTACAGCAAAGTTCGCAAAGAGTAAAAGAGAATATTTATCCAGATTTGTCAGAAATCAGACGGACAAGCAATATGACTCCGCCTGAGTTAACCTATAATCAGGGTATGCCTTTTGGATATGCAATGGGAGCAGAATCAGGTTCAGTGACTCCCGTAAGAAATTTAGATAGGATAGATACAATACAGACCCCAATTGGTGTATCAGAACAAGGAAGAGGTGATTGGATAAGGACCATAAAATTAAAAGAAAATGAACCTAAAGTGTTAGATGTGGCTAGATTAAAATTGACATGGAAGAGCTGATCAGTGGTACAATTGGGACAGACAAACTAAAATCTTACTAGGATGATGAGTTAATGTTTATATTTAAAAGCATTATGTGGAGAACAAAATCTCTGCATGATCAATTGGAAGCTTGTGCGTGTGAATTGGATGTGGATTTTACAAAGTTTAAGACATTGCAAAAATCGTACAGAGTAGATTTTACAGAGAAAGACATTGAGAACATGAACACAGCTGGAAGGTTAACTCAGATAAAAGACTTTATTTTCCTGTTGATAAAATAGGGAGATGTGAATAAATGGAGGGTGAAATGGTCAAAGAAAAGGGAAGAGAACAGTGATAAATCTACCTTGGCATTTCTAATCAGGGAAAAAGAGACAGTAGTTCAGGAGTTTCCTGTGAGAGAAATACCTGGTGGAGGATATGTACATGTTCCATGGAGCAGACAGGACATATTGTCATTTACAAATGATTTTCCCAGATTGAGAGAGAAACCAGTAGAATAGTATCGGCAGGTAGAAAGATTTGTGAAAGTGTCAAAAGTTTTATGGATTGATTTGGATGGATTATTTGCCATAGTTGTGCCAGCAGATTTATGGACAGAATGCAAAATAGCTGTAGAATGGCCGAGGGAAGAGTATCCAAGAGATAAGGTGACAGGTGGTCCATCTGCTGATGTGATGCGAAAGTATGAACAAGTGATAGTGTGGCTGAAAAATAAGATACCTCCAAAAGAAACCGATTGGGTAAAGATAGACAGGACCACACAAAAGCGGAAAGAATCTGTACATTTGTTTTATGAGAGATTGCTGTTAGTCTTTAAGCAGTATAGCAGTTATGAGGAACTAAATGAAAGGGATATGAGCCACTTTGTATATAGATTTGTGTATGGCTTGAGACCAGAAATTTCAGACATGATCAGACACAGCATGATAGGATGGCAGTCGAGCTCAATTGACAAAGTATTGAGACAGGCAAAATATTGCAGTGAAGAGATTAATGCGAAGCAGAAAAAGCTGAAAGAGAAAGCCATGTGGGCAAAAGTGAAAGTAGCAGAACAACAAGGGGCGCAAATGGAGAGTAAGAATGTAGGGAATCAAGGACATTTTAAGGGATAACAAAAATAGGTAGGGAACATTGAAGAACTCAAAAAGAAGTATCCGTGTCACAATTGCGGAAGGATGGGACACTGGAAGAACGAGTGTAAGTATCCGCCAAAGGTTACTTCCGAAAATGCTCCATTGTATCCGTAGGTGTAGACTGAGGTAATTCAGCAGCAGTCGGTAGTTACTCATCACAGTCAGGTCTCACAACCACCACTGCCATACTGTGTAAATTATCAGAAATACAGTGCAGAGACAGGATTCTGCCGAGGTGAACAGGTAAATAGAGCGCCTAGAGTGAGTGCAAGTTCGCAGTACTGGTTGCAAGAGGAAATTGGGACTGAAACGGATGAAGGTTTCTGACGGTGCCTGAGAGAGGAGGAAGATTGTGTACTTGGAGGCACTCTTGAGGTAGATCAGTCTGGTCCATTTGTCAGTGGAAAAGTAAATGATGTAGAGATAACTTTCCTAGTGGACACTGGTGCTACCCCTTCTACTGTTAGATCAGTGGAAATTCAAAACCTTCCTCTCTCGGGAGATCATATCCATATTTTAGGTGTAGCAAATATGCAGATTAAAACCTCTTTGACACAGCCAGTTGAAGTAGAAATTGGAAATTTCAAAGATATGCATTGCTTTGTAGTGTGTGACAGTAGCCCTGTGAATCTGTTAGGTATGGATATTTTGTGCAAAAATGAACTGTGCCATATACTGTTCACCAGATGGCATAGAGCTGCAGACCCCAGATGAAGATAGCTTGTATAAAATGACAATGCTCATGATTGAGGCAGAACAGAGCAAGCTGTTTCCTGTGTTTGACCGAGAAAAGATTCTGTTGAACTAAAAGGGGTAGTGAAAGAAGAAATATGGGATTTCACTGGAAAAGATATAGGATTAATGAAAGGTGTTGACCTTGTGAAAATTGCTATAAAGGAAGGTGCAAATTACCCGAACATTCCCCAATACAAAATGACTGCAGAAATAATTGAACGAATAACCCCTCTGATTGATAAAGTTATTGAACAAGGCATTCTGAAAGAAATAGATAGTAGTCCTATTAATTCACCGATCATGGGATTGAAAAAGCCTAGGAGAACATTTAGAATTGTGCAAGACCATAGAAAGGTTAATAAAATTGTTGTCCCATGTTGTCCGATTGTTCCAAATCCAGCAGTAATTCTGCACCAGATTCCCCATGATGCAGTATGGTACACTGTGATTGACCTGTGTAATGCGCTCTTTACTGTTCCATTGCACCCAGAAAGTCAACCAATTTTTGCGTTCCGATTCCAGAATAGGCATGGTGTAGAATTCCACAAGGGTACACTGACAGCCCATCGATTTTAAATCAGCTGCAAAAGAAATCATTAGAAAGTTTGAACATGCCTGGAGAGTCTGTGTTGGTACAATACATTAATGATCTTTTGGTTGCATCGAAAACAAAGGATGCATGTGTAACTGACACCGTAGCATTGATGAATCATTTGGCAGAGGAGGGACATAAAGTGTCTCCATCAAAATTGCAGTTTTGTCAGAAAGAAGTACAATATTTAGGTCACAAGATTGCCAAAGGAATCCGACAAGTCACAATAGAAAGAATCAAAATGATTCAAGGAATGCCGCCACCCACAACTCAAAGACAGGTGAGAATGTTCTTGGGAATGGTAGGTTACTGTAGACAGTGGAATAGTGGATTTTCATTGATCGCAAAACCATTACAGAGACTGACAAAAGCAGATATCAGAGACCCCCATAGTTTTGACCAAATCAGAGATGGAAGCATTTAAACAGCTGAAAACAAGTCTATGTGAAGCACTGGCATTAGGGATGCCTGATTATGAGAAGGAATTTGAACTGTACTGCAGTGAGCACGAAGGATGTGCATTGTCAGTGTTGGTTCAGAGACATGGAAAACTGAGAAAACAAATTGCGTATATCTCAGCTGTTTTGGACTGTTGTTGCAAAAGCTTTGCCAGGTTGTCTGAAAGCAGTAGCAGCTACTAGTGTAAGCTTGGAGCAAAGTGAAGGAATAGTGATGGGATTTCCTGTGCGGGTGTATGTACCTCATTCTGTGGAGATTCTCCCCACTGGAGACAAAACGCAGTACATGACCAATAGCAGAATGACCCGATACGAGAAAATAATTTTGGGAGCTGAAAATGTGACAATGACCAGGTGTGTAAACGTTAATCCTTCCACTTTACTACCTGACACAATTGAAGCAGAAGTGAAAGGTGAGCTGGATCACAATGTGTGGATGTTCTTGAATACTGCACAAAACCCAGACCAGATATCGGAGATGAACCTCTGCCTGAATCAGGTTTTGTGATGTTTGTGGATGGATCATGCCTCAGAACGGAGAGTGGTATTCTAAGTGCTGCTAAGTGCTGCTTATGCCTTTTGTACTGTGGCAGAAATGTTGGAAGCATCTAGTCTGAAAGGAATTTGTTCTGCTCAAGTAGCGGAGCTGATTGCTTTGATACGAGCATGTGAGTTGGGAAAAGAGGTGAGGGTAACCATAGTGACTGATAGTCAATATGGCTACGGAGTTGTTCATGATTATGGACAACTTTGGTACCAAAGAGGTTATTTGACTTCTGCAGGAACACCTATCCGGAATTCTGAATTTGTGAAAATGCTAATAGATGCAATTCATTTGCCTGAGAAAATAGCTGTTGTAAAATTTTCAGCACATGAAAGAGGTGAGGATTACATAACCTGTGGAAACAATTATGTGGATGCAATTGCAAAGCATTGTGCAAAGAATCAAATTTTAATCAATCGAGAAAAGCTTAAAGAACATGGTCCGACTCCTTTAATGCTAACCACTGTAGTTGAGACTTGGCAGGAAGTGAAACAGATGCAGGAAGAGGCAGAAGCAGAAGAAAAAGATGTTTGGTTAAAAGCAGGATGCAGACAGAGAGAGGAAGATGAAATTTGGGTTCACAAAGATGAAAGACTGGTAATGCACGATAGCATGATCTCAGACATGGCCCCAATGTACCATGGTCAGGCCCACATTGGTGGAGATTCCATGATTCGTCTCTTTAGACAGACTTGGTACAATCCCAAGTTCAGAATGATTGCTGAAAGCTTGCGCCAAAGGTGTTTGGTATGCCAGCAATTCAATACAAACAGGAGAACTATTGTAAGTGTGGGAACCATAGGACGGGAGGGTGGTCCGTTTACAAGGGTTCCGATGGATTTTGAGGAGTTGCCTCCATGTAATAGGCTTAGGTATATTCTTGTTATAATCTGTTTGTTCTCCCGATGGGTGGAAGCTTTCCCCACAAGGAGGAACAATGGGTTGACTGTTGCCAAACTGATTTTACGTGAGATAATACCGCGTTTCGGTTTCCCAGTGACGATCGAGACAGATTGCGGACCTCATTTCTAAAACAAGCTCATGCAAATGATCTGTGAAGCTCTGGACATTCGCCATAAGGTGCATTGTGCCTGAGGCTTCAGGGGTGGTGGAGCAGGTGAATGGAACAATTAAGAACAGAATTGCAAATATGTGTTTGGCAACATGACTCAAGTGCCCAGATTCCTTACCACTTGTCTTGATGACACTAAAAACATTCCTGACAGGAAAACTGGACAAAGTCCACACAAGATTTTGATGGGCAGGGTGATGAGGCAGGCGTATGTACCTGTTGATAAGTTGTTGACAATTAATGATGACATAATACTGGATTACTGCAAAAATCTGTCTGATGTGGTAACTTCTGTGCTCCACCAGGTGGGAACTGATTCAAATTCCGAAGAGAAAAATCCAGCTCATGATCTAGTCCCTGGAGACTTGGTTCCAGTGAAAGTACATCGCAGAAGAAACTGCTTGGTATCTCGGTGGCAGAGACCACGCCAGGTTATTTTGGTCAGTACCACTGCAGTCAAGTGTGCTGGACTGAAGAGGTGTGTGCATGTGAGTCACACAATTTGTGTGCCTGCACCTGAATACCCAGACAACGATGAAAGTACAACTGACTCTGACTCTGAAGCTGAACCAGAAAGAACTCCAGATATTGAAGATCGACAGGAACGTCGACATCTGGAGGTATCTGAAGCCAGCTCTGCGTCTGAAGGTTAAGGTGAAAGGGAGATTGTGGAGATCCCAGATTCTGAAGATCAATCTGAAGATCGAGAATTGGTAAAGACTGACACCAGTAAAGTGAAGACAAGACTGTTAAAGAGGAGAAAACTAAAGAGTAATCTGAGAACTCTGAAAGCAGGAACAGAAATCCTGAGACTGGGGAAGAGGAAGTAACTCATGATAAGGATGAGATTCCAAGTACCAGTTATGAAGGTGTTCCTAACAGAGTAACAGATAAGAAAGTCAAACTTGATGAAGGAAAAGACATTGTGAAAATTATAATCAATGACACAGTTGAAGACACTGAAAGTGAGTCTGATGATAGCACAGATGAAACTGCATTAAGGAAGAGTCCAAGGAAAAGAGCTTGGAGAGTGTAACATAACAGAGTAGAGCCAAAGACTAAGAAAGTCTGTAAAGGAGATAATTGGCCTAAAGAAACTGATGGACTGAGATTCAAACTAGTGAACAAGACGAAAGAGTCAGAAGAGCAAGTGAATGAGATCACTAGCCAGAAAGAATCACTGGGAAAGAAAATAGAAATTGTCCAAAGGCCAAAAAGAGTAAGACGACCGAACCAAAAGTACAAATCACCTGAGTGGACATATATTGTCCTACCGCCCATTGTTGAAGTCAATAGCAGCCAAAAAAAACTGTACTGCCCAAAGATGATTGGGAAAAGTGAGTAAAGAAGTCAATTTAGGGAAAAATGATAGGTGTTCAAAGTATACGATATTAAGTAAAAGCCTGAAGTACTGTGAGACGGATATTGTAAATATAGGAGAGGTCGGAGTGGACATAAGGTCGAAGAAAACCTGTTAGACAAACAAACCATAGTGTAATTTAGAATAGAATTGACACAAGGTCGAATACATTTGTTAGTGAATCGTGTGTTGTGTAACTCATAGGTGACGCTAGGTCGAAGAAATTGTGTTAGAGAAAAAAAGAAAAAAAATGGCTACCAGTAATCATAAGACAAAATTCTCTATTTTTAGAAAATGGTGTAGATGCTGCTCTATATGTATGGGATTATTGATAATATTATGGGTGATTTTAGCTATTGTTATTCCTTCCCAAGACAGTTTAATGAAATTGAAGCCAAATGTGAGTTTAAATAAACCAAGTGAGAACGTGGAAGTTCATGAGACCCATGTGTATAAACCAGAGGTGCATAAGGATGAGTCTATCAGTGACTTTACAAAGAACACATTTTCAAAATTATTATTTGAGTATGTTAAAGCTATGAATGTCGATGTGTTGTAAATAAAACAGCGATAATGTTAAGCATTCGCTGAAGACATGTTATTGTGTCTTTGTTATAGTTTTCCCGCTCACACTTGGAAGTACGGACGGACTCCATTTTGTTTTCCGGCATCCATCTTGTGGGCTACGTTCTGCCATGTGCTCGCCACGAGGCAAGTCCTACTTCACTGACCGTCACCCCTGGGGTTTGCCCAGCAACAGGCTATAAATAGTTCCAGCTTATCTAGCGCATGGCCAGTACGTGTAACATCTGTTTCTGCTTAAGGAGGATTGGAATGTGCATTCGAGGGGTTCTATGAACTGTTAACTACACCCATGTATCGATCATGTTTGAGAAATGTCCATATAAGGCTGTAAATCATGCTTCCCAAGTTGTAACCGCCCACTTATGAGCCCCTTCATTGTGTATAAAAGGGGACCGCATGTCCGAGTTCTTTGTGCTACCTTGTACAATACTGTAGAGTGTTGTGTGGGCTGTAGTACCACCTTTAAAGGTTTATTAAACTATGTTTTTGTATTTCCAGTTTCCGTTCCAATTTCTTATGTAGTCTGAGGACTTATCATACAGAAGGGCGAACCCTTTTCGCACTCGCAGGCCTTGCTGAGGCCTGAACTCATCAGATGATTGTTATGTTTGTGTAAAAGTGCCTGCGTCAGTGTCAGAAGGGGTGACCTATCACCACCTTCCTCTCACATAAGGAGTGACTTGTAGTGTAATTGCAAGCTTGTTTTATCAGACTGGGAAATTGGAATATCACTATTCCAATGTGGATGAACTTTTTACTAAACTAAAAATTGATAGTGTGTTGAATAAAAAGAAACCTGCAAAAGTGATGGGGGAACAATTCTTAGAAATAGATGAGCTGACACATGAATATGCCTTTATTAACAATTTGACATGTAAAATGAGAGTTGAAGAGAAAACATTTTTAAATATGGTTGAAGAAAGAAGGGTTGCTTACAAACGAAGTGTGAAAGTAAAACATGCAAAATCTAAATACTGGTCATTTAATGATGAGAATCTTGATGATAGAAATGTGAATGTGGCTATAAACATTGATACTCCAATGTTAGTGAAATTTCGTATTAGGAGAGACAATACTATGTATGACAATTATTTTGTGGGTGCAAGTCAATGTAAAGACACCTATAGAATTATAGGGGGTTGGGGATTTAAAGGAGGAGATGATCCTCTCTTTGCGGGAATCTGTTTCATTTCTGGGAACAGAGCTTACTATAGGTTACCTGACCATTGGTATGGGACCTGTTATGCGGGCTTGGTCTTTCCTAAAATTTTTCATGTAGATAGAGGTACTAACGGAAAGCAAGAGATAGGCAAAACCTTAAGTCGTAAAAGGAGAGAGAGTGTGATGGAAATAATTGGTGATGATTTCGGAGCACTGATACCAGCAGTGGGAATTTCGTTTAATGCAAATAGAATCCGAAAATTGTCCACAATAGTTGATCGATTGTCAACAGACACTGCAGGAGGTTTCCTGATGGTTGAAACTGAAATGGTTGCTATGAGAGCTATGGTAATGCAAAATCGACTTGCCCTTGATATAATCTTAGCAAAAGACGGAGGAGTCTGTGGAATTTTGACAGTGCAACATTGTTGTACTTATATTCCAGATAAAAGCAAAATCTTGAGAAGTATTTTACGAATATTACAGATTTACATATAGAAATTGAACCACTGGAGGTTGAAGGTGTTCTCGAAAAGTTAGGTAGAAGTTTTTCAGCAGTTAAGCATTGGTTTCAAGAAATAGGTAGTACAATTGTAGGTAAGATATTAATTCCAATAACATTTTTAGTGATAGTGATTTTCTTGATAAGGTTGTGCTGTATATACAAAGGTAGAAGAAATTTTAGAAAGGCAATAAAGAAGACAATTCAAGAACGAAATGCAAGGGAAAGAGAAAAGAATGAAATAGAAATGGAAGAAATTAGTGAAAAGATTTTCAAAGAGACAAAAGAGAAAGATACTAGAGTGTAAATTGAACTAATATGAAGAATTCGAAATATGTTCTGCTAAATTTTACAAAATTTTGAGAGATGTTTGGTGATAGAATCACCAGATGAGGGAATTGATGGAGCGAGGTGCTAAAGCAAAATTTTGTGTACCCCTCGTGAAGTCAATGTTTCATAACATTAATATTTACTAATGGTGTGTTGTGATGAAATAATCAACGACAGTATAAGTTGCATACATATGCACACGTGGGTGTACTAATTTTGCCTGCATGAAGCAATATAATTAACTAATTTGTACTGCTATTGTGATGTGAACTAATGCACAGCTTAAATATAAACAAACCAGCATGAATGTGCTTGTTGTATGCGGTTTGTGCTAGAAAGTCATTGGATATGTAAGTTTAAAATGCATTTATGTGGCTTATCCGCTAGGTAATAACTAATGGGGAAACATTAGTACTATGGGAGGTAAACAGAAGGGTTTTAGTTCCATATTTAACATGAATTTGTTTTTTTCTACAATAGTTCCAAAAGTGGCCTCTGAGGCCTAGTGAAAACATGGCTGCTCTGGTAAACTGTGATTGAATGCTGGACTCAATCAATCAATCATCGCATTTATATAGCGCGCTACTCACCCAGAGGGTCTCAAGGCGCTGGGGGAGGGGGTCCGCTACTGCTCGAACAGCCAGGTCTTGAGTTGCTTCCTGAAGGCGAGGTGGTCCTGGGTCAGGCGGAGGTGGGTGAGGAAGGAGTTCCATGTCTTGGCGGCGAGGTAGGAGAAGGACCGTCCCCCTGTGGTGGCTCTTCGGATGCGGGGGACGGCGGCAAGGGCGTGGCTGGTCGATCGAAGCTGGCGTTTGGGAGCGTAGAAGTTGAGGCGGCTGTTGAGGTATCCTGGGCCTTGGTTGTGTAGGGCTTTGTGTGCGTGGGTGAGGAGATGGAAGTTGATTCTCTTGTTGACCGGGAGCCAGTGCAGGTCTCCCAGGTGTCCGGAGATGTGGCTGCAACGGGGGATGTCCAGGATGAGTCGTGCTGAGGCGTTCTGAATCCGCTGGAGTCTCTTCTGGAGTTTGGCGGTGGTTCCGGCGTAGAGGGAGTTGCCGTAGTCCAGACGGCTGGTGACGAGGGCCTGGGTGACCGTCTTCCTGGTCTCGGTGGGGGATCCACCGGAAGATCTTATGTAGCATGTGCAGGATGTTGAAGCACGACGAGGAGACGGCGTTGACCTGTCTGGTCATGGAGAGGGAGGAGTCCAGGATGAAGCCCAGGTTGCGTGCGTGGTCTGTTGGTTTGGGTGCATTGCCTAGGGCGGGGGGCCACCAGGAGTCACCCCAAGCGGCTGGTGAGGATCCCAGGATGAGGACTTCAGTCTTGTCCAAGTTCAGTTTCAGGCGGCTGTTCTTCATCCATTCGGCTACCTCTTTCATCCCTTCGTGAATGTGCATGTGCGCCCAAAGCCTGCAAGTGAGAGTGAGCTGCCTGTGCTCGGATGGGAAGTTCAAGGCCGCTGTACCCTGGAAGTCAGGATGGTTGCCAAAACATGGACACTCAAATGTTCCGAACGTGAGAAAGTAGAGCATAGTTGCCAATCGAGGATGTGCCTAGGCCAAAGACTTTCCTACACAATGCCCTTTTTAATAATTTGCTGATTCACCGTGAACATGATGCTGTAATGGTGAGGAGATGCTCACCCACCCCAAATTTGTCCAATCAGAACCCAAATTTGTGATGTTAGATACTTTTTAGATAGATTAAGTTAGAAAATTAGTGTATAAAAACTCCTGATTTTGCTTCGAACTATTGCTCCTTTCGATTTCATCTCAAAGTTCTGTCGGATTGCAGATCGATTCCTGGATGTAAGACTCTTTGAATTATTTCTTGTTTTCTTTGCAGGACTGAAGGATAAGATGAGGGCGTTAGTTAGGGATGTTAGGAGAGAATGAATTTGGAACTATCTGTTCTTTTTTAAACTTTCCACTGAAACTTTTAAATAAATGTCTATTTTCCGAGCTTTTAAATAAATGATCATTTTGAAATAAAGTTTTTAAGATTTTTTCTTGAATAAAGAATTAATAAAATGCCTAAATGTCAGACATGCTAAAGTTTACTTTTAATAAAAATTAGATAAATAGAAAATTAAAACTGGTCTTGTATTTTCCTATGCCTATTTTTCTTACTAGCTGATTCATTGCCCCTATGGTGGTGTGTCTGAATAAAATTGACATTTTTTGAGAAACCATGGTAAATCGTTTAAAACTGGAGGTGTAAATAATAAATAGTTAAAATCGGTTTAGACACTCCGCCAATGTTACAGCATTACTCCATTGTGTTTCACCAATCCCTGAAGTAGAGTTAAGTGATAATAGAGACTAGTGCAGTGTTATGGGCCCCACGGGTGAATGAATGTGTGACTGCGTATTTCAGGGAAAACGGTGATGCTGATTTTGAATTTATTTCTAGTGTACCGCTGGAACAGAACCACACATTGCCACTGTGACACTTTCAATGACAGTACCTACACAACTACTAACCAACACACGGCTACAAGTGTGACAACTCAGACTTTTCTAGGCCCCCAAAGCTATAAGAATGGTGTGGACGACAGCTATTAATTGTTTTAAAGTATATTGAATTCTTAAAATAAAGTTGATCTGCTCACCTTTAAATTATACAAACTGTGCTGCATGTGGCAGCTTTCGTAAGTCTCAGTGCTGAAAATGTAGTGCTGGTGCACAAGCACCAGAAACCACCTGCTTAAATTAAGCACTGATTTGGGTCACACAATTCAAAACAAGACAGTTGAAGACCTCAAAGAACAAGGTAAGTGAAAAGGGATGGTAGTCTTCTGGCAATGAGGGGTCAGCTATTATTTTTTTAAATAAAAGTAGCCAAGCCATCATGGATTTCAGACATTGAAGGTAGGTTCCAGAGCTCACAGTCATTAAACTGTGATGGTAGGCAGTGTTAGAAAACGGGGTCTCTAGTTGGCAGAGGTAGGTACCTTTGCCAAAGTAGGTACTCTACTTCCTAGTTGGGGGAAAGGGGATACACTTCTAAAATAACCCCCGCTCACCCCCTTGGTAGCTTGGCACGAGCAGACAGGCTTTTCTCAGAGGTAATGTTTAAAACATTTATGCACACATACAATAATACAGTGAAAACACTATAGATGAACACCACAGCAGTTTAGAAAAATTAGTAATCTTTATCTAAACCAAACAAGACCAAAAAGACAAAAATCCACAATACAGTAATAAAAATCTACTTCTTAGAAGAAAAAAACAGGTCTGTCCATAGCAAACTATAGATGCACCACTTTCAACACAAAGGAACTTGGATGCATCAAAATCATAAATAAAAACAGCTGCAGGGAAGGGGTTGGGTCGGTTCCTTACGCACAGGTAAGTTTATGTGTCGGTTTCTTACTCCAGGGAAGATGATGCATCGGTTCCTTACTGCCACGCAGGGAAGGTGATGGGTTGATTGTGAGAAAGTGCCCTCTTTCTACATGGTTGCCCCCAATTTTTGCTGAACTGCTGATGCACTTTGACTGAGTGTGCCCTGGGCTCCTGATAATCAGGTGCCCAGGGCCTATGGGGCATATTAGCAAGGGCAATATCGCCGCATTAGCAGGACTTTTTCCAGCTAAAGCAGCAATATTTTTATCGCCCTATCAGCAAGCTGTCGCTAACAGCAGTTAGCGACAGCTTTTAGGCAATAGCAACAAGTTTGGGGCCCGCTTTGCATGTCAGCGATATTTATTGCTATTGACATTCAAAGTGGGCGAACCCAAACTGTTAGCGACTGAAAGCAGTCGGTAACACAGCTATCGCCTATTAGCAAAGCAGGCTTAGTGATAAAAAAAGTCATGCTAATCGAGATTATCACTAGAATCTAACGCCTGCTAATAGGATGACTTACCTGTGTATTCAATTGGAGAGGATTGTCAGGTTAAGCCCCCATTGGCGTTAATGCGTGAATATTGCTGGATTTCCAGCGATATTGAAGCATTTCGCCGCTATCGCTGGATATTTTAGCGCAATGGAGAAAAACGTTGCTAATAGCATGTTTTCTCCGCTAACATATCCAGCGATAGGCAGCGATAAAAAAAACACACTAAGCACATTTTGCAATAAATATCGCAATTCTTTGCTAATTTGCCCATATTTTCCTTGCTAATTGGCCCCTATGTTCTTTCCCTAAAACTGCTTTGAAGACCAAACCCGATTGGTACCACAAACACACAGGGCACTGTGACCAGGGAATGGCTCTAAGCGCTGTACCTTTACACTCACACACTACACTTGCAAGCTACGTGTTTTGGTGCAGAACAAAGTGAAGAGACGACATGGCACACATCCCTGTTTGCCATTCCTATAACCCACTGCCCTGGCATAGATCGGCCACCCCTTTAGCTGGGTGCACAATACCAGTGTTGAGGGTACAGTAAATTCTTAGGCATTGTAAGTGCAGTGCTGCCATTAAGAGTATATGGTGCTGAGAGTTTGTCATTACGAACTCCACAGTACCATATTGGTTGCACTGAAAAGTGAGAAGTTTGGTGTCAAACTTCTCAGCACATTAAACCCACACTGATGCCAATGTGGAATTTAATGAAAAATGCACACAGATGGCATCTTAGAGATTTCCCTTGAAAAACGACCTAACACTAGTGTCTAGGATGAGTGGCTGCTTTCAGCCACCACCACCAGACATGTTTCAGGTTTCCTGGGTTGAGAGCCTGCTGCTCCAGAGGGCCTGAAACAATGCACATCCTGGAATGAGGTGCCAAGCCTCCTCCACAGGATGGGCAGGGTCCATGAAGGGGAGACTTCAAAGGTTTGATGCCTTTGTGAGCTTCCCCAGGCCTATTGCTGCTCCGAGCAACTTGTCCCCACCAGTTCTGAACCCCACTTTGGGCGGGAGAACCGGTGGGAAAACCAAGTGAGGAAGGGAGGTGTGCCCACCTCTGCCAACCCCACCCATCAGGTGGGGAGGTGAGGTGAGGCACAACTCTCAGTCCCTCCCATCTTGCAGATAGGGGGACCCAGCCAGCCAGAGTGAGTCATATGCCCCCTCCCACTGGAGGGTGGCATAAAGGGGGTATACCACCCCACGGAAGGGACCTATTGGTCCCAACCTTTTTACCTACCTGTAATACCTGCTGCTCTCAGGCTTGAAACAATGCACATCCTGGGATGAGGTGCAAAGCCTCCTCCCCCAGGATGGGCAGGGTCCACTAAGGGGAAGCTTTAAAGGCTTGCTGCCTTTGTGAGCTTCTCCAGGCCTCCCTTTTGCTGCTCTCAGCAACTCCCAACTGGTTCTGACCCCCACTTTGGGCGGGATAAATGGCGGCAAAACCAAGTGAGGAAGGGAGGTATGCCCATCTCTGCCAAACCCACTCATCAGGTGGAGGAGGTGAGATGAAACACAACTCTCAGTCCCCATCTTGCAGATGGGGGACCCATCCAACCAGAATGAGGCATATGCTCCCCCTCCGACTGGAGAGTGGTATTATAGGGGGTGTACCCACTCCAGGGAATGGACCCATTTGTCCCAATCTTTTTACCTACCTGTAAAGCCCCTAAATCTATTATTTAGGCCACCCCTAAACCTTGCCTCCTCAGACAAGAAACTACAAGAAGAAAAGAAGAAAAAGGACTGAACAGCTTCGCCGAACCTAAGAAGAGAAGGATGCCCATTGACTTCGGCCTGTCCTCACCTTGAACCTGCAGAAGTGAAACTCCAGTGTGTCCTGCAGTCAGCAGCCTCAAGAACCTCAAGGACCTGCCCTGCCTTTAAAAGAAAAGACTCTGTCTCCCATGAACACTGGATTTGTTGACCAACAGACTTCAACTCTGGAAAGATCTGCAAGTCTGCACTACTCTGCACCTGACTGAGTTTGATATTCCAGCCCCACAAGAGGTCCCCCCAGCGATCCTGACCCAAGATCCAGTGATTCCTGACCCGTCTCTATCCTTAAGCTGATGCCTGCAGCCTCAATTGGGAAGGTCCCACCAACCACAACCAGGAGCTGGTAAGAAGAGCAGGCCCTAAAAGGCACCCCTGCACCCGACAAACCAAGGCCTTGGGTGGCACAACCAACGGTGCCTTATCAACAGCCAGCATCCCAACTTACCTCTCCAAGTGGTGGTCGCAACCAGAAAACCTTCGTACCTGAGCCTGCAGTGTGTCTGCAAACCGAAGACTCCACATTTTAAGCTACCGGGTGCCCGATGCCAAAACAGCACTCTGTAACCAGCTGCCCTAGTGCTGCTGAGGGTGCACCTTTTCTGCTCAGTTGAACCCCCATTTGCCCTGAGCTTAAGTCCAAGAGCTCTGCTCCCGAGACCTTGTGGCCTGCTCTTAAGCAGCCACTAACTGGAGGCCCCCTATCCCCCATTGGATAACATTGGGCCTCAGAACTTTGCACCTGGCCACCCTAGTGCCGCTGAGGGTGTAACAAGTGTGCACCCTTGATCCTGGGGGACCCCTGTGTCTTCCCCCAGAATACCAACACCCACAACCGAATAGTTACCTTTGAACCAATAACCCTATTTTCCTCTATTGGATAACATTGACTATTCTTCTGTGAAAAGTTTCTAAGTGTGGAATTGGAAAACCTATAAAAGTCTCTAAAACTGTAACAACATAACCAAAATGCTGTTTCCAGGAAATGTACCAGTGCAGTATCCAGGTATACTGCACTGTGTAAGAAAGGTAACCTGTAAAGTAATCTACTTGACATTCTACTAAAAGGCCAAGACAAAGTATATGTACAATATTTCAAAACATTGCAAGACTAGTAGTTCTCCTGTAATCAAACCAAAGTATATATACAACTGCAATCCAAACTGGTTACAAATTGTATTATTACTGCAAATTGCGTATCACTTACCTGTGCCAGGCCTGCTTGGTTCTAGGAAATAAAATAACTAAAAGAATATTTTTATACAAACCCAATTAGTCTGAAGTTCATTCTTTGAGTGTGTGATACGATTTGGTAATTTAGTGTGTACATCAAATGCTTAATACTATCCTTACATAAAGCCTTACTGCTGGTCCACACTAACATAAATAGAGATTAAGATGTTATCTACTTTTATCTCTGCCTACCTTTGGGGTTCCAATGGATTCTGTGCACACAATACCTCACTTTGTTATAGAATATACAGAGCCAGCTTCCTACATTAGTGGATCAGCTGGTTACCACCAGATCACTCAACAGAACTCCTAAATTGCCATTAAAATTCAGATTTTTGAATTGACACATTTTTCCAAATTACTAAAAGTCTTGTTAGGGCCTTCGTTAATTCCCTTTAGAATTTAAGAAAAATAAATGTATAAGGGATAAGAGGGGTTAGAAGGTTTTGTAACGATGTCTCTTAACATGAACTCAGTTGTTAGTAAAGATAACCACAATGACATAGAGGACCAGATTGAGGAGCTTGAACTCACCATTTACCTTCACTTGTCTGTCAAGGAGGTAAGGCCCCTATGTAACATTAAAAACATAACCATGATGTCCCATCCCACCAAACAAAAGCTCTGAGAGCTGTTGGCTGGGTATGCTAAGGACCATCCCTCTGAGAATGGATGAAGACCTCTCAGATGTGAAAGAAGATGGAGGGGATGAGGATACCTTCCAACACCCCCCCCCTCCCCCCCACATCATAGGGGCGAAAAGGCCCCAGTGGCCCTGAATCCAAGAATAAACCTCCCAATACCTAGAGCCCATACAGGTGGATCAGATATTACTGAGGACATTGTGGACAGCCTCAATGTGGAGGACAACCTGCTAGCAAGGTTGACAAAAAGATTGGCCCTAGAGATAAGACTCCTTGCTCTAGAGACAGAGACTAGAAATGGGCCTAGCACCCTTCAATGGTGGAAGCAATTAACTTAATAAGGATAAAGAGCAATCTTATGATCCCAAAATCCTAAAAGGGATTATAATCAATCAATCAATCAATCAAGGACATTTATAGAGCGCACTACTTACCCGTAGGGTCTCAAGGCGCTGGGGGGAGGGGGGGTGCCGTTACTGCTCGAACAGCCAGGTCTTCAGCTTCTTCCTGAAGGAGAGGTGGTCTTGGGTCAGGCGCAGGTCGGTCGGGAGGGAGTTCCAGGTCTTGGCGGCCAGGTAGGAGAAGGACCTTCCTCCTGTTGTCGCTCTTCGGATGCGGGGGACGGCGGCGAGGGCGTGGTTGGCTGAACGGAGGTGGCGTTTGGGAGCGTGGAAGTTGATTCGGTTGTTGAGGTAGCTCGGGCCTTGGTCGTGTAGGGCTTTGTGTGCGTGGGTGAGGAGGCGGAAGGTGATTCTTTTGTTGACGGGGAGCCAATGCAGGTCTCTGAGATGTCCGGAGATGTGGCTGGTTCGTGGGATGTCGAGGATGAGTCTGGCTGAGGCGTTCTGGATCCGCTGGAGTCTCTTCTGGAGCTTGGCGGTGGTACCGGCGTAGAGGGCGTTGCCGTAGTCCAGTCGACTGGTGACGAGGGCCTGGGTGACGGTCTTCCTGGTCTCGGTGGGGATCCACCAGAAGATCTTCCGTAGCATGCGTAGGATGTTGAAGCAGGCCGAGGAGACGGTGTTGACTTGCCTGGTCATGGAGAGGGAGGAGTCCAGGATGAAGCCCAGGTTGCGTGCGTGGTCTGTCGGCTTGGGTGCGGTGCCCAGGGCGGGAGGCCACCAGGAGTCGTCCCAGGCGGAGGGCGAAGAGCCTAGGATGAGGACCTCCGTCTTGTCTGAGTTCAGTTTCAGGCGGCTGGTCGTCATCCACTCGGCTACCTCTTTCATCCCTTCGTGCAGATTGGCTCTGGCGGCGGCGGGTCGTTTGTCAGGGAGAGGATCAGCTGGGTGTCGTCGGCGTAGGAGATTATGTTGAGGTTGTGTTGGCGTGCGATGGCTGCGAGGGGGCTCATGTAGACGTTGAAGAGGGTGGGGCTCAGCGAGGATCCTTGAGGGACCCCGCAGATGACTTCGGTGGCCTCTGACTTGTACGGTGGCAGGCGGACTCTCTGTGTTCTTCCGTCGAGGAAGGAGATGATCCACTCCAGAGCCTTCTCCTGGATTCCGACGTTGCTGAGGCGCTGTACTAGGGTGCGGTGGCAGACAGTGTTGAATGCCGCGGAGAGGTCAAGGAGGATGAGGGCCGCTGTTTCTCCGTTGTCCATAAGGGCTCGGATGTCATCGGTGGCGGCGATGAGGGCGGTCTCGGTGCTGTGGTTGGCTCGGAAGCCAGACTGTGAGGGGTCGAGGGATCCATTCGTCTCCAGGAAGGCGGCCAGCTGCTTGTTGATGGTCTTCTCGATGACTTTGGCTGGAAACGGGAGGAGCGAGATGGGGCGTTAATTCTTGAGTTCGGTGGGGTCCGCTGTGGGTTTCTTGAGTAGAGCGCTGAGTTCGGCGTGCTTCCAGCTCTCAGGGAAGGTGGCGGTGTCGAAGGATGTGTTGATGATGTCTCGCAGGTGGGGTGCGATGACAGCGTCGGCCTTGTTGAAGACGTGATGGGGGCAGGGGTCGGTCGGAGATCCTGAGTGGATGGAGTTCATCGTGCGGATGGTGTCTTCGGTGGTGATTGGATTCCAGGCGCGGAGGGTGGTGGTGGGGGGTGGTGGTTTGGTCGTGGAGTGCGTTGGTTGGTTGTTGAAGCTGTTGTGTATGTCCACGATCTTGTTGTGGAAGTATGAGGCGAGGGAGTTGCAGAGGTCTTGCGATGGGGTGATGTAGTCGTTTCCTGCGCTGGAGTTGGAAAGCTCTTTCACGATGTTGAAGAGTTCCTTGCAGTTGTGTGCGTTGTTGTCCAGCCGGTCCTTGAATGCAGTTTTCTTGGCGGCGCGGATCAGCTGGTGGTGCTTCCGGGTGGCAAGCTTGAAGGTGGTCCTGTTGTCCGGTGTTGGTTCCCTTCTCCAGACTTTCTCGAGGGCTCGGCAGTTCTTCTTGGAGCTCTTGAGTTCGTCGGTGAACCATGGGGCTTTCTTGCTGCCGGGTCTGCTGGGCGGGGTCCTCAGCGGGGCGAGCTCGTCCGCGCAGTTGCTGATCCACTTCGTGAGGTTGTCGGCGGCCTGGCTGGGGTTCGCTGAGCTGGCAGGAGGGTGCTGGCTCAAGGAGGTGGCGAGCTGGTTGGCTGTGATCTTGTTCCAGCTTCTGCGGGCAGCCTGTTGCTGGTGGTGGTGGGTCGTCGTTCTTTTGAAGGTGAAGTGGACGCAGCTGTGGTCCGTCCATTGAAGCTCTGTGGCGTGGCTGAAGGCGATGTCTGTGCTGGATGAGAAGACTGCGTCGAGTGTGTGTCCGGCGAGGTGGGTGGGGGTGGACACCAGCTGCTTGAGTCCAAGATTGGCGAGGTTGTCGAGCAGGGTGCTGGTGTTGCGGTCGTTGTTGTTCTCCAGGTGGAAGTTGAGGTCCCCCAGGAGGATGTAGTCAGCGGAGGGGAGGGCATGCGGGCTGACGAAGTCGGCGATGTCCTCGCTGAATTGGGTGCGTGGTCCCGGAGGTCGGCAGATCAGGGTGCCTCTGAGAGTGGTCTTCGGGTCGGTGTGGATCTGGAAGTGCAGGTGTTCGGCGGTGGTGAGGGTGTTGTCGGTGCTGGTCGTGATGCGGAGGGTGTTCCTGTGGATGATGGCAATGCCTCCTCCTATCTGGTTGGCAGTGCGATCCCTCCGGGTGATCTTGTAGCCCTCTGGGATGGCGATGGCGATGTCGGGCGCTGAAGAGGCATTCATCCAGGTCTCTGTGAGGAAGGCAACATCAGGGGCTGTGGTGTCGAGGAGGTTCCAGAGTTCGATGGCGTGTCTGTGGACGGAGCGAGTGTTGAGCAGGATACACTTGAGGTGGGTGCTGCTGGTGTTCGACTTGGCGGGTGCTGGTGCGAGGCAGGTCCGGATGCAGGCGAACTTGCAGGAGTGGCAGCTGAAGGGTCCGTGGGTGCGTCGTGGTGTGGCTTGGTGGCATCCAGGGAGTCGACCGGTGTTGAGTGCGCTGAGGTTGGCGGCGGTGTACGTCAGGCGGGTCGGCCGGGGTCTTCGAGGGCCAGGGGTCTTGGCACTGGGCGCGGTCCAGGCGCGGACGGGCGCAGACGGGCTTACCTTTGGCGCGCCTTCGGCGCACAAACGACGCTCCCGCTGCACGTGACCGCTGCGCGTTCGCACGGTCGCCATATATGGCGAAGTGCGCGGGGGGCGGAGCAGCTGGGAGGCGGGAGCGGGGAGGGTACACAACGAAAAGGGGCGGGGCTAGCGGTGAAGGCGGGAAGCGGGGAGCGGGGAGGGTTGAGACGGGGACGATAACAACGAAGGCGAAAGCAGGTACAAATGGGGAGGGAAAGATAACAAAACACCAGCAAATGGCAAACAGCACAATACGAACAGGCAGGTCACTATGGCAACAGCAGGCAGGGACGAGACGGGGATGAGAAAAACGAAGGCGCAGGCAGGCACAAATGGGGGAGGAAGAAAAACAGAGCAACAGCTCAATACAACAAACAGATCACTATGGCAACAGTAGGCCGGGACACAGGCCGGGAAGCTGGCAGAGACCACGCTGCTCGATGTCAGGGGGCGTGGTCACGCGGCGGAGCCGGGGCAGTGAGGCAGAAGGCTGGGAGCACACGCAGCAGCTGGTGGCCGTGCGGCGCGGGGGTGTCCTAGAACTATATGAAGAGAGTGATAATATCACAAAATGGTTCACAACCTTAGAGAAGGCTTGTGAAAAGAGAAAAGTGAAGAAGTCACACTGGGTGTAATCCTTTAGGATCTGTTCTATGGTAACTGTAGAGACAGACTCCTGACCCTTTCAGGGCAGATGCTGGGTCTCATGACCTCATGAAGAGAACTTTGATTGAGGGATTTGGTCTCAAAACTGAGGAATACAGGATTAGATTCAGGGGTCTCACAAAACCAAAAACTAGTCCTGGAATGACTTTGTTCATTACTCAGTTAAGACACTAGATAGCTGGTTAACTGGAGACAATGTGCATGATTTCAATGGACTTTACGGTTTGCTTATGAAAGAACATATTTGAAGTAATTGCACTAATGAAGAGTTACATCAGCATTTGGTAGGCCTAGGTCTAATTTCTCCCCAAGAACTGCGAACGAAGGCAGACCATTGGGTCAAGCCAAAGGTGACTAAAACAACCACTGGGGGTGACCAAAATAAAGGGGAAAGGGAGTGAGAATCCCGAAGATAAAAGGCCTGAGTCTTTAAAAGGGCCCCAAAAACCTGCACAGGGGGGTGGGTCTCAAAACTCTTCCCAGTCCAATAACATGTACAGGGGAAACAACTGATCCTGCAAAGGTCTGGTGTAACAATTCCTGGTGTAGCTAGTCTCTAGATGGGATCAGCAGTATGCCAAGCGCAAATCAGGTTGAACACTGAAGCAGTTCTTGTCATAGAAGGGGAAGCTGAGTTTGCCACTTCAGCTGTGTGGCCACCCAACTTAAAGAAACATTTGCAATATACCTGGATTTATGAAACTAGGATCGAAGCCCCGAGGGATACAGGGGCCAGTGTCACTATGGTGAGAGATACACCTATTTCCCCAAAGCAATACTTGATTGGGAGAACGTACCCAGTCACCAATGCTGACAGTGTTACCACTAACCATGCAATGGCTATGGTGACATTAGACTGGGGTAGGTACTGGTCTCAAACAGGTAGTGGTCTCTCCAAAGCTTCCAGCTGCATGTCTGCTTGGTAATGACCTGGAAACCTCAGCATGGGCTGAGGTAGAATTAAAAACCCATGCAGCAATGCTGGATCTCACTGAGATGTGTGTAAAAACAGGAGCACAAAGCAGAAAACAGGGTGAAAAATAAATGTTGGAGCCTGAAAGTATGGCCCAACCTTTCAAGAGTAAAGGTAAGAAGACTGGGAACCCAGCTTCTTTACAGCCAGAGGATCAGGACCCCTCACCTCAGGGAGAGACCTTGGGCACCCCAGAGGGAACATAGCCCATGGAGCTTGACCCTTACCAGGTTGAACTCTTAGGCCCAGGGGGACTCTCTAGGGAAGAGCTGTGCCTTGGAAAGAAGGACTGTCGACCTCTTGAAAGCCTGAGACAGCAATCTGCTACCCAGGAAAATGGAGATGTCAGTTGTACCCACAGAGTTTATTGGGAGGAGGGACTACTATACACTGAGGCCAAAAACTCCAACCATGGAGCCACTAAGAGAGTGGTAGTGCCTCAGAAATACAGGGAGGTCTTACTAACTTTAGCTCATGATATCCCCTAGCCGAACATCTGGGCCAAACCAAAACCTGGGAAAGGCTAGTTAGCAACTCTTACTGGTCCAGATGTCCCAAAAAGTAAAGGAGTTTGTCAGATCCTGTGTTCCCTGTCAAGCCAGTGTCAAAACGGGTGCTCACCCAAAGGTCCCCTTGATACCACTACCTGTGGTTCCATTTGAAATGGTAGGTGTGGCCATAGTGGGTCCACCTGAATCTCCCACAACATCAGGAAAAAAATTCATACTAGTGGTTATAGGTCATGCCACTAGGTTTCATGAGGAAATTCCCCTTAGGACGACTACAGCTCCTGTAGTAGCCATGGACTTCATTGATGTCTTTCCCAGGGTTGGGTTTCTGAAGGAAGTGGTTTCAGACAGAGGTTCCAACTTCATGCCTGCTAACCTAAAACACATGAGGTAAGAGTGTGGAGTGCAGTACAAGGTTACTACACCCTACCCCCCCACAAACCAATGTTCTTGTTGAGAGGTTCAAAAAGTTATTGAAAGGCATGATTATTTGTGCTCCCTGAAAAACCCAAAAAGAGATGGGATGCCCTCTTACCATGCTTGCTTTTCACCTATAGAGGGATGCCTCAAAAGGGAGTAGGGGTTTTCCCCCTTGAACTTCTGTTAGGGCATCCTGTTAGGGGACCATTCTGTCTTGTAAAAGAGGGTTGGGAGAAGCTTCTCCAAAAACCTAAACAAGACATTATAGAATATGTACTAGGCCTAAGGTCCAGAATGGCTGAGTACATGGAAAAGGCATCTAGGAATCCTGAGGCCAGGCAGGAGTTCAGAAGCAGTGGTATGACCAACAAGCTGCAATGGCAGAATTTCAACCAGGGCAAAGGTGTGGGTTTTGTAGCCATTGTCAACAAGGGCTCTCCAGGACAGATGGAGTGGCCCTTACTCCATCTTAGAGAAGAAATGTGAGGTCACCTACTTTGTGGACCTGGGAACATGCAGGGCATCCAAAAGGGTGATCCATGTGAATCGCCTAAAGCTTTTACATGATAGGGCTGACATCACCATGCTAATGGTGACTAATGAGGATCAGGAGACAGAGAGTGAACCTCTCCCTGACCGTCTCTCATACAGCCCTAAAGATGGGTCAGTAGATTGAGTTGCCATTTCAGACACCCTCACTTCCTAACAGTAGACTGATTGCAAGCAAGTCTTGCAGCAGTATGCTAAGCTCTTTTCCTTGACCCCTGGTTAGACAAACTGATATACCCATGATGTAGACACTGGTGACAGTTCACCTGTCAAAATCTATTGACAGTTTAATCAAGTAAAGGAAAGCATCAGAGCCAAAGTCAGTAAGATGCTGGACTTAGGGGTTATTGAACCCTCTGATGGTCCCTGGGACCAGCCCAGTGGCCAAACCTCATCGGCAGGGTTAAATGCGAGAAATGAGGTTCTGAGTGGACTATAGAGGGCTCAGCTCTGTCACCAAGACAGATGCACACCCTATCCCAAGAGCAGATGAGTTGATAGACAAATTGGGTGCAGCCAAATGTCAAAGTATCTTTGAATTAACTACAGAGTACTGGCAGATTGGCATAGCACCAGAACCCAAAAAAATGACAACATTCTCTGCACCTGATGGGTTTTATCAGTTTACTTATATGCCCTTTGGTTTAAAGAATGCCCCTGCCACCTTCCAAAGGTTGGTGAATCAAGTCCTTGCTAGATTTGAATCTTTTAGTGCAGCTTATCTAGATAAAATATCCATCTTAGTTCCACCTGGAAGGTTTTAAAAGCCCTGCAAACTGCAGGTCTAACTATCAAGGCAGCCAAATACCAGATAGGGCAGGGAGCTGTGGTAAACTTGGGCCTTCCGTCAAAAAAGATTCCCTTTGGGCACCTTGTACTTGAGACAACAATTCTCTCATTCACATAAAACAGTGCACAAAACACTTACACAATACTGTAAAGAACTATGAAAGCAATGTAATAAATCTAGTTATTGTGAGGCGACCGGGACTGCACGCGGTACGAAGATGTGGTGATATCTAAGAAAATACACATCTGACTTTGGAAGCGCTCCACTCAATTTTTATCCTCACACCGAGAGGGCGCAATACCATTATTAATCGTAATCGGTAGAAGCAACTGACGTGCTTTATATACAGTCACAAGTTGTGCCAGTTGAAGACGATATTTTACCGCGTGCATATATGAATAGTTCTTATTGCCCTATGTGTCAAATACTCGTGCATTAGCTGATGTTCTGACTACAGCCGGAAACAAATCTAAAGTCTACTGTGTTTTCACAAGCACCTGTGATTCGGGGATAGACTTGTGGAGGACCTTCGGCTAATTCCAAGGCCTTATCAATCCCTACTTTACCGTGGCTATGGTTGGAATGTCGAGCTAGATCCATATGTTCCGTCCATCCTATGTGAATTTCCTAAACTCTCGCAGGAAGAGAATTTTTGAATAGGAGGCGTATACCCCTATGTCAGAAGGGATTTTATCTAAACAGGATTAAAGAACTATTGGGGCGACATTATATGTTATCCTGAGGAAGGTGGTCATATACATATATCCACCAAAAAGCATTGATGCTAAAGGAGAAATACATTGTACATGAACTGGGGATAATTCTGACCTATTGGCTGAATTAATTTTCTGTTATGTATCCCCTTCTTTACTAATAGGAATTCTGTGATTTTTGTATGTAAATGTCCTTCTTTTGATGTCTGTCTCCCAATTTTTAATTGAATTTTAATTGTGTATAAATAAAAGTACAGGATTACATTTTATATTAGTTTTTTCAAGATTTATTACATTGCTTTCATAGTTCTTTACAGTATTGTGTAAGTGTTTTGTGCGCTAACTGTTTTATGTGAATGAGAGATTTGTTGTCTCAAATACAAGGTGCCCAAAAGGAATCTTTTTTGACGATTGTCAGGTGTGGTACCCCATCCCTTTGGTCTCGGGGTCCCTCTCTCTTTTATTAGAGTAAACTTGGGCCACCTTGTTGGTGGAGGCCAAGTGCAACCCTTACATCCCAAGATCCAGATCATCCTGGACTGGGCAGCTTTAACCACCCATACCCAAGTCAGGGCATTCCTTGGCTTGACTGGGTACTACAGGAGGTTTGTGAAGGGATATGGGTTCATTATGACTCCCCTCACAGAACTCACCTCCAAGAACATTCCATATTCTCAGTATCGGGCTAAGAGACTCTAAGGAGAGAAGAAGTCTCGAAAATGCCCTCATCTATGTGCATTAGGTCATCTGCCTCTTCCTGCACCATAATTGCAACATTGGTATCATGAACCAATATTTTCTTCCTAGAATAAAGAAGGGTGGTGCAATAAGAGCAACAGTACGGGAGGCACTGAGTAAGGGCACAGCAAAGCACCAATACCACAATCAGGTAAATCACCTTTTCAAGAATCCAACCCCAGCCACCAAAAAGAGACCAACTCCAATTTCTGCTTTTCATTCCCTTGAAATTCTGTAAGATATCTAATATGTGTTTAGTAATATTCTTTTCCATATTTTTATTCCCAACTACACACTGGTCTCCCACTACCGCTCATACACCCCCATTCTTGGCTAGAATAAAATTCACAGCGTATCTAGTCTGTTCAGAATATATTTGCATACACTTCAACTGAGTAGTGATGTCGTGTAGAGCAGCCACGGTAGTGTTAAATCAAATTTGCAATTTGCACCAAAAATATTCTCGAGCGTTCTCACCCCGAGCCATCGAGGTACCACTCAAAGTGAAAATGGACGAGAGGATGTATCCAAATGTGATCCCATTACTATAATTATTGACCTCTATATTGGTCACTCCCTCACACAATTCTTTGGTCAAGGTCCTTTTAACCCAATGGACATTAGGCTTAGCGTATTTACTGGGCACACTCCTAATGGTAACATTACCCCAAGAGCAGCATCGTCTGTACCATATGCATCATATCTAGTGTTGATTCCAAAGGTACTCAGATCTTTGTCATTCACCAGGGGTATTGTATTTCTTACAGCACTATTCCCGAACAATTGATATACAGAGAAGTATCTGTACTATTCACAATGGGGCAACAAGCAGGATAATACCCAGCCTCTCGGCTAACTATCAGTTCCTTGTACTGCCAACCCACCAATGTAACATTCTGTTCTTCCATATAGAAGTAAGAACAGTAGGTATTGTTATCACACCCTGTATAACCCATCCCCTGCGGCATTCTATAATATAAGCAAGGACATGGATAACCAAAACCCAAAACTGCTTACGCTCCAGTAAATTGCTGTGGACGAGTATAAAGAGAAAATAGGTATGCAGTCCATAAACTAGTGACAGACGCAGTGGGGTAACAAGTGGTCCCTTCTCAGAAAAATGTCTTACGTGTATCTAGAAACACCTTACTTGGGCTGTCCTTTTCTTTCCTGGTGAAGAAAATACTTTAACTATGGTACCTAAAGGCACATCCTGATCATTCTCCAAAACCCATGACACCCCACACAGTATTTTTTGCAATAAAAGAGCAACAAACATCATTTTCTTCTTGTGGGTCCATGTCACTTTATGCTGGGCAACTAAAATCACTGGCTGCTCTTCTTTTTGCAACCAACTTACCAACGAGACAAAAACCAAATGAAATGAGGTCAAAATGTAGAAAAAAATACACAAGTTCCCAGTGGTACAGGCTCATATTGTTCATCCCTACTTTGGCTCTCTTGAGCACCAGCAGTGGAGCTTGCTCTGTCCTAAGCTCGTATCCCACGTCGGTCAGGATGGTATATCTCCAAGCTATACTTTAATTTGCCCTATTCAATATGTAAACAACTTGCAAATCTCTCATCAATCTCACTAACTCCGTTGGTACTATAACTGAGTACAGCCTAACTCACACAGTCCATCCCTAACTAGTCTTTATTCTCCTTAGATGCACTTTTCCTGAGCCGAGAGTGTAAATTGTCCCTGGCAGCTCCAGGCACAGAATGATCAACAAATAAGGGCTCTTGGATAGCTCATATTTCTGAAGGAACAGCCACATTCAACACATATTCATTCTCCTTATCTGTTTGCATCCATATCAGTAGGGCATCGCTAAAGGGAGCAAACCGAGGCATCTGTTTGGAATCGGAGTCGATAAGGGAATCCAACTGACTCTTTGAAACATGACCATAAATACTCGGACTCTCTGTATAGCCGTGAGGAGCTTGACAGAATCTAAAACTTCTACCAGCTAGTGTGAACCCAAACAAATATTTGCTATCTAGATGAATTAGAATACTAAAGAATGCATTGTTCAAATCAATAACAGAAAAGAATGTAGCAATAGAAAACATCATTTTCAAAAGCATGGTGATATCAGGAACCACCGGAAACTGAGGAACCACAATTTTATTAACCTCATTCAAATCAATCACGAAATGGTAAGCATCCTCACGATCATCTGGGGAACCTGAGGGTGTCTGTTTAAGAATAGGAAGAATGTGACTATAACAAATATTAGCAGACGTCTCCTCAACTACTCCTTTGAGTATCAAATCCTGAATAATCTGTAGAACGGCTTGTTCTCCTGCTTGAGGTATCCTATACAGAGGAATGCGAGGCCAAATTGCATTGTCTTTGACCTGTATCAAAACTGGTGGTATGTGCAATAGTCCTACATCTGTATCACATTTAGGCCAATTGTCATACAACCACCTTCCGGGGAACAATGAACAATGAATAGTAGCATGCAATTTCTTCAAGAAATCCAAACCCAACAAATTTTCTCCACAATTTGGTTGTCAATAAAAATATGGAATCCACAGTAAAAGGACCAACAGTGAATGCTTGGGGTCTTGAAATGGGGCTTACAAGCGGGACACCTAAAAAACATACCGAAACATTATTGTGGTCAGACAGAGCCGCCCCGGGGACCATATACCGAGAAACAGAACTCTTTGGTGCACCTGTTTCCACCCAAAATTCCTTAGTCAAACCTTGCAATTCCGCAGTGACATAAGGACCACGCTGATCTAGGGTAACGGAACCGGTCTCTCACTCTGTCCCCAGCTATCCTAGCTATAAGACATCCCTGTCACTTCATCCATATTGTAGTTGCTTGTCCCGCCCGTTCGCGATGGGTTTTTCTTGCTCATGAATGTGTTTTGTGTGTTCGGGAGTCTGTTTGCGTGCTCAGGGGATAGGATCTCGCGAACATACCCATGAGGTTGCCTATGGGCGCGACAATCTTGTTTTTCACTTGTCCCGCTCGTTTGCAATGCCTTATTTCCTGTTCCAGGTCGTGGATAGCGTGTTTCTGATGCGCATTTCATGTTCGGGAACGCGTTTTACGTGTTTGTGATGCTTTTTGCATGCTCATGGGGAAATAACGTGCAAACTTATACACGTGGTCGCGATCGGTGCGACCTTCTTGTTTTTCACTCTATGCTATGGCTCTGGGGCCTGCTTTTCTATCCTCCCTCTATCTTTGCCTTCCTTAGGTTTTTACACAGTTTTTTCTGATCTTTTTTTATTTATTATCTATCCCTCTCAGTCTATATTTTGCATTTTATTTCTACTTTTACTGCGGTTTTTTCACTTTTCTACTGTTTAATATTATTTCCTTCTTTAAGCTCCTACTTCTTTCCCTGGCTTTATTTTTCCCTTCTAAATTTTCTTTCCTGCCTCCCGCTCACCCCAGAACCATGATGCCTAAGGGAACTAATGGCTCCAATCCAAGGGCAAGTGCCGCCTGCCTTGAGGCAAACTGCAAGCCTGAGCGGGGAAAATTTGGAATGGAATTGGTATTCTCCAAAAAACCTGACACACCGCTCAGGATTGCATTCCTTCCTACACCCATCCTATCAGACTCCCATACCCGATCTCCTACAGGATTGTTGGTTAATTGATTGCGCCTCGTAGAGGCTATCGAGTGGGGTTCACTCACTATCCATATTACAAAAGAAGGGCTTACTCTGAGGTGGTATATGCTTATCGTTCTTAGCTAAACCTTTATTTGCCTTTCCTTGTCGGGTTGAGGGGAGTTTATTATCTTCTGCGTTTTGTTTGTTACTATTGTTACTATTGGAAATGTGATCTTCTATGAGGGTTAGTCTGGAGCTCCGTTGATCCAGCCGAACTCTCAGATACAGATCCAGCCTTTCCACCAGGGTCATTAAGTTCTTAATGCTATCACTTTTCCCTCTGGGTTTTTACTATTTTCGTTGCTACCCTTTAGTAACCGTTTTCTTGGTCCCTGCTTTCTTTTGGGATGTTGAGTTAATTTTTCCTTTATCGGGGGAGGTTCTACGGAAACAATTTCATCACCATCAGTCATGTTACTTTCAACTGCTGTATTCTCATCTGGGGAAGTATTTTTATGTTTCTTTTGAGGAGGTTGAGAAGGTTAATCTGAGTCCCTTAAGATAATACCTTCCACATTGTGCTGAATACAGCCGTTAGTGACTTTTGTAGTAATGGCTCAACTCGAACTATCAAGTACCTGGGGATGTTCCTGGTCGGTAAAAGACTGTGAGGCACTTGCTTCCAGAGTTTCTTCAACTGAGCTAATCTGCTTATCTAAAGCCCCTATAGCGCCAGCAAGGTAGCTTAGTAAAGTTTGTTGGGTCTCTATTTGGGTTCTCCTGCCCACACCAAACTTTGGACTAGGTCATTTCCTTTTTCCCATAGTACCCGTTCCGCCTAAATAAGATGTATTTGAGTTTTTCCTCAATCTTTAGGACTTGCCCTACAATATCAGCAGAATTCTGCTGGCAGTCTCTGGGTTGTGTACGATAGTGACTAATCCAATGGGAACAAAAAATAGTAATCTCGCTAACTCAGACGAATTAACACACGTAACACACTCTCCCTGTAGGTGACAGTCCGCTTCCACAATGGAAAGACCCACTATGATGTAGGCGGTGGTGGGAGGAGCACAGCTGTCCACTCTATAATCCCACTTACGGTGTCCCCGCCATGCCACGCCGATCAGTTGAATTTGCTCGCCCTACTCAGTCATCTCAGTCTTCTCAGCTATTATTGACAGGTGGTTTATGCGGCCGTCACACCCCAGAGGAACAAAGCACCCTACCCTCAATTGCAGGGGTTTCCCACAGGCACGCTATGGCCCCCGGCACGATTTGCGCATCTCCGAGTTTTTTAGCGGGTGCCGCTGACTTGCCTACTCCACCGGTTGCTTCCTTCCTTGAGTTGCGGCCGAGTGCCGGTTAGGATGTTAGGTCCCCCCACTGTTGCCATATGCCGCTCCTCACCGTCTCTTGCTATTGCTGTTACTGCCGCAGGTCTGGTGGGCTGATCCGGCCGCTTTGCGTGATGTTGCTCTCAGCGCCTCTGGTTCCGCACCAGCGGTGGGTCAGGGAGGCACACAACCCCCCGGCTTCAGGTTGTGGGTGCAGGCCGCTGTGCGTTACTTTTCATTTCTCGGGCTCCGCTCGTCCCATGAATTCCAGGAGGGTCTCAATTTAGTGCGCAGCACCACTTGGGGTCGGGTATCAAAGCTCCGGATTGTTAGACAAATTTGCTGGGAAGACTCCCTCGGTCTCAGAGCTCTTTCAGGCCGTTGCCTTATTGCTCCGCTGCTAGCCACACCCACACATGACACGAGTATATCAATATTATGCAATGTTCTGTTGTACTGGGCTTACATTTAAAGATAACAAAGAACATTTCAAAATAGTTGTTACGATGAATTATAACTAAGCAAAGAGCAAACATAATTAATAATAATAACACCACATGGTAGTAATGATCGAAGGCAAAAAATGAATCAAATTATTTAAATGATAATGAAAGTTGATAATGTTACTCTGTTATCCTGGTCAAAATGGGGAGTTGCATCTCGGCTTTCCTCTTGGTCCTCAGTCCATGCCATGGATGCTCCATCCGTCAATCTTGGGTGACGCCACTGCCTGCCTGGCAGATGTAGATTCATTGGTAAGGTAAGTGTGCATTGTTTTTCCAAGTATAGCACAGGGTAAAAGCCGGCCTGTAAGTGCAAATGGAAAAACAAATTGGATATTGAAAAATCAATGAATACAAAATTGCATCAGTTACGGTGGAGTGCAACAAGAGAAGAGAACACTTTCAAGATGGAGGCGGCATGGATACATCATGTCTACTCTGTTTACAGCATTTTAAGTTACAACAACAACAGGACACAGCCGGCCCACGGCAACGGGCCATGAGTGACCAAACCTCGATTTAGCTTAAATTTTGACAGAGCCATACAAAGCACATATACAACAACCTAGCATTTTCTACATTAAGTGACTAAGTCAATGCACCACTGTCAGTCATACCACTGCGCTCGACTCCACCACTACATTTAGGTCTGCTGTGTTTCTTGTTGACTTATGTTTAATTTTTATGCCATTCATGAAATGCAGTTATTCCATCAATCATCTCTGATCCTACTGACTGACTGTGAAGATAGTATGGTCATCATCATGGTGTTGTACGTGTGTTGTTGTCCAATTCCAACCTAGTCTGTAGTGCACCGAATACGACTCCAACTAAGTCTCTATTCCATATTAAAAAATGCAGTGGATATTGGCCTGCAGTAGTAGGAGTACAATGTGGTTATTAAAAAAGAAGGGAGACCTAATATTGATTGTCACTTGAGTCACTTTAAGTTGGTAGATTAATTACTAGTACAGTTCGATTTCATGCACAACGTCATCAACACAAAAAAAAAAGCAATCACTTTGAGTCTGCATACAACACATGCCATATTTACCTGTCTTGCTCTTCTCTTTGGCTGTCAGAAGCCTAGTTCTTCTGACAGGTGTGTATTTTTTAACTGGGGCTCCACATACATTTCGAGTGATTTTCGCTGTTTCGGTGTTCTTATTCATCTGTGGCACTTTGACGCAGTTGAAGTTGGTTCACATGGTCAGTGCTGTGAGATGGGCCACGGCCTGGGTAGCGGTCATTGGTCAACTGAGTTTGCAGAAATGTGACACGTCAGGCATCAGCAAGTTTCTTCGAAGAGTCTTGTCTTTCTCTGTCAAGTACCTTCTTTTCTGACATTGATGAGCTTATGAATGCATGCCGGCTCTGAGGCGGTAGCCTAGTTCTGACAGTGATGAGTTTCTGCTCGGAAACAAAAGGATAGCTATAGTCACATTCCACTCATAATTGAGGGGCTGTTAGAGGAAACATTTCTTGTACTGTTCTCCATCCAATGTCTGGCTTGAGGAGGGAAAAGTTGTATATAGGGCGAGTCAGGAAGATGGAGCAGGACTCTAAGGAGTGGACAGTAAAATGCACAGAGGTGCAACTTCAATATCGAAATCAAATAACAAGAGAAGACGGTGGTGATGGGTTAGTTGAGGTTCGAACCAGAGAGACAGAGATTAATAAAGTAAGGAAGAAAGTAACAATTTGAAAGCCTAGTTGTCAGGGAAGAGGAGCTAGTCCTCATACTCTGGTGGTTCGACCATAAGTAGCAGGTCATCTAACACACTACTTCCGTCACTTAAGTCGCTCTCCTCTTCATGCTGTGATTCAAGTATTTTGTACTCCAGTGGTGTAAAGTGCTGATTTATTTTGATCATGGTTAATCTCTCCACGCTTTTGGGAGAGACACTGGTCCTTTTTAGTTACAATGGCACCAGCAGCACTGAAAACACACTCAGAAGAGACACTTGCAACAGGGCAAGCCAGATACTTTATTGTCAGCCTGCTGAGCACTGGCCATTGCCTTCTTTTCCTATACCAATACACCAATGGGCTTGATCAATGAAGACCTCTGTTGTGTATTTTACCTTTGCCTCAGCAATGGACTTACCATACCCTTTCCGTAGAAACTAATCAGTTGCCGATTGTGATGTGGCTGATAATGAACCTGTTCTTGCTGTTGTTGATGTTATTCGTAGTGTTGGTGACTGCTGGGAGCAAAACACACTGTTCTCAGGCTCTGAAGTAGAACTTGACTCTGGATGCCCTGTAGTACTTGTTCTGGCCTGGGGTGGCGGGCCTCTAATTACGAATCGTTCATTTTCAAAGTCAATGGCTTCCTCAGCTATCAAAGTTTTGTTCTTGGCAACATCCACTTCTGAAAAAGGAATTACTGCATTAGTGTTCAGAAATACTTCATACCGTGGATCCAAAATTGTGGCAGTAATGTAAATGTGGATGTGACGCAATGTTATTTTCAATCCTTGTTTCAGATAAGCGAACGGCTAAGGTGTCTGCCAAATAATATGCATCTACTGTGTCATTCACACCTGCATACATTTCACACACCTCCTTCAGCTGTTGCTCTAGCATGTGCAACAATGGGATAGCTTTGCCCATAGTACAGTCCTCCCTGCTGACTTCATGTGTGAAGACTTTAAAAGGAAGTAGCATCTCTGTCAGGCATTTAACAAGGTCCCATTGGCCCATCTCAATGGTAATGCCTCTCACAGTAGGACCCCCTAATATTTTCATGACATAAGCATTGAGTGGTACCTACTGCTCAAACAGATGATCAAGCATGTAATAAGTTGAGTTCCAGTGTGTTGGCACTTCCTGGATGAGTGCTTTGACTGGTATTTTATGCTCACATTGAATGACCCTCAGCTGCTTCTGGACTTTAAAAGAATGGTTGAAATGTGTGCATATTCTTCTGCAGGTAGCCAGTAAGTTGCTGACTTTGTATTCATTTTTCTGAAAGTCTTAAACAACAATGTTAATGCTGTGTGCCAAACATGGGACCCTGAAAAAGCCACCATATTTTACCATTCTACAGACTCCATAAGATTGTTAAATTCATAAGACACCTGTTGTAAATTCTTCAAAGAAGCTGATTTGCTTTCGTTTAATTTTTGTCTATGGTGTTTACCAAAAAAAAAAACTTTTTTCATTCCATCCAAATAATTAGCTTGTGACATTACAATTGTACATAAAGTCTTGAGTGCTTGTTGTTGTATATGAAAGAGTGACCTATGAGTGTGAATGTTGATCAACTTGGTATGATATGTTGTTTTGTTCACTAATTATTGTGCTATTAATGTTTGTTTTAGGCAAATGTCATTTTTATGAATAATGTTCCCTGTATTGTTTGTGTTCAAAATGTGTTGAATTGCTGGTAAACTATGAACCAACATATTCTTTTCAAAAAACTTTCTTTACAAATAAAAAAGATGTATTCCGTGAACTGTGTCACTGCCCCGCACTCAGTTTAATTCTTGGCGCGTAGGCACTTTGAGGTAAATAGAAGTCTCAGTATTGGCTTTCTTGTTGTTTTGTTGCTTTGATGAGGCTTGGCCTTACTGTGGGAAGCCCACACTCAGTGTTGTTTCTTCACCATATTTCATTGCCATAACTAGATTACTGCCATTGTCGGTGGCAACAAAACCAATGTTAAGCCCTCTTGGGTGCAGCCACTCAAAGACCCGGCCGTTTAACTCATCCAAAATGTTTGCAGCAGTATGAGATTTCTCCATAGCAACCATGGCTGCAGTTGCATGCTTGCGAGTGTTTGCGAGTCTGATTAAAAATATCAGCAGTGTCAACACCTGCAGATATCTTTTCTCTAATGCCCAAAAAAGAGATCCAGTGTGCAGTGATGCACATGTAATCAGTGGCTTGGCAACTGGCAACTGATCCACATGTCTGATGTCACGTGGATACTCTGAACAGCACTCTGCTTTAAGGTTTTTCCAAGCAATTCCCGCATGTCGTGATGTAGTGCTGGAACAGCAACTCTGGCTACATAATAGTGACTGGGAACCTTCCATTTTGGGAAGATGGCTGTCACAAATTCCAGAAAACCCACCCCTTCAACAAAAGAAAAAGGGCGAAGGTCCAGTGCTAACATTTTAGCCAGCTTCGCATTGTACAAACGTGCTATTGGGTGGTTGCGTTCGTACTGCCCCTCCAGCCTAGTAAACATGCTAATAATGGTAGGCTGCGTGGTATTCCTTTCTGTTAGGCTCAACGCCACACTTTTTTCATTGCAGTACTCCTTGGCATCTGAGGCTGGCAATGGTGGTCCTCCCAGTCGATCAAGTGGTGTTTCTTCAGATGGGTCATTTGGTCTCTCGTACCATAGTTTGTACCAAGCTTACCCCGACTAACAAGTATTACAAATGGAGCATATAGCAATGTTCTCCCCCTTTTCGCTAACCGTATAGAAGTCCCACACAGGGGAGCTTAACTTTTGTCTCCTGCTGGAGGAGCCACTTCCAATGCCGGATGAATTGAAGGGTGTGCATTGAATTTGACTCTGTGCCGTACCACTACCTACTTCTACTGAGGTGGTGCTTATGCTGGATGTAGGACACTGCTGGGCTTTTTCTAATGTAAATATTGAAGCTAGAGTTTGTGTTGGTGTTGCCTGTGTTGGAGGTATGCGTGCCACATCCCTCGCAGCCATTTTGGATAGGGTAATAATGTTGGTCTCCATCTCCTCGGGCCGAGAGTGATGTCTGTGATGCCTGGCTCATCATCATCATCATCCTGCTGTTGTACATTGAACTCCATAAGTGTAAGGCTTTCTGGAACCTTCCTTTTCCCTAGCCTGGTCTTGCGACATGTCTACCTCCCATTCTCTGTTTATTGTGGCTCCCAAGTGGCATCTAGATCATCAGGTTGCTTGGCGAAGAACTTGATGGACTAACTCTCCTTTTCCTTACTGTGGATTTGGAATACAATGGATCTCCTGAATGAGTGGCTTCCTCTTCTTCTTCCTCTGCCTGAGGCTCAATTTCCTGAAATGACCCTACTTTGGGAGGAACAACAACTACAATTGCGGGCGGTGGTTGCGGCTGTTGTTGTTGACCACTTACCTGCTGTGTTTCCTCCTGCGTTGATTGAGTACTACTTTGAGATAGCGATAAGTTTAGCTCCACCATTAGGCTGGCTACCTCTTGCACATACATCTGCTTGGGCCTGGGTTGGTGGGTCCGGCCCACTGATGCAGAGGTTTTGGGCGGCACACCAGATTTAAGTGTCACGGGCGATGATGACACACCTCCTCCTCAGTCTTTTCTGCACCTAAAAGCAAAAAAGCCAGAAGAACATCAGTCAAACAATAGTATTTTAAACTAATATAATATATAACTTCTTAGTTTGTGGTGGTCACAATTATTACATTTTAGTAACTCAGTGAACAACGACAGTGTGGCAGTGAGACTTTGACAACAAGGTCAGGGCTTTCCTAGTGGACTGTACTGTGTACATTCAGGAGGAATAGGAATAGCCAAGAAACAAAAGCATAAATGTAGTGGTGCCTGTTTTCCACACATTTGTGCATCACGTGGGAGGAATGCAGCATCAGGGAGCAACAACAGCACATACACAAGCAAAAAAGGAATTTATTTAACACTCCCAAAAAGTGAAATATACCCTAGAAAAAAACAGTGTTTTGCATTTCAATCTAATGCCATCCATGCCATGAATTATGTTAAAATTCAACAGACAACACAAAAACAGTTGTTTAACTTTCATGCACCCATGATGATTGATGAGTACCACTGGGCCTACTGGCAGACTAGGAGGCCTATGGCAAAAGCACAATGGCTGGTCCCACAAAATGGCCGCCACCACATGGCCCGGCCACCCACAAAAACAAGAAAAGGAAGACAAGACAGGTAATGCAGGCCTATGGCAAAAGCACAATGCCTGGCTTCACAAAATGGCCGCCACCCATATGGCCAGACCACCCACAGTAACAAGAAAGTGAATACAAAGGACAGGACCAGGAAGTTGGAGTCTCTGGGGAACTTTCTTCCTCTTTCCAAAAATTGTAAAAAAAAAGAAAAATGACTCCTTGCTCAAAAAACTACCGCCAAAAGACAACTTGAGGAGTTTTCTTAACAAAAAGAACAAAATCATCATTTTCGAGAAGGTTTTATGTTGCTCAAGAGATATTCTTCGCCAGATTGCAAATTCGGCGTGCGAAAAAGACAAAAAGTGTAAGTCTGTGTTGTCACGCTGTGCAGAGTTGCCAAAACTAACTGAGCTGAACACCAAGGGTTACCTACTGGCGGAAAAGCCCTATTAATTTAACACACACCCAAAAACTGAAATTCTACCCCAAAACCACATTTTGCAATTCAATCCAATGCCATCCATGCCATAAAGGATTTTAAAATTCAGCAGACAACACAGAAACAGTTTTTATGCACCCATGATGATGACTACCTCTGGGACTACGGGCAGACTAGGCCACAAGCTTGGAGCTGAAACCTATGGCAAAAGCAAACACACTGTCTGGATGGCTCCACAGAATGGCCACTAGCCACCCACAACAGCCTTTGGAAAAAGCACACTGCCTGCCTTCACAAAATGGCCAACACCCACATGGCCAGGCCACAACAACATCAAGCATAAGCCAAGGGGAACAAAGAAAAGACATGCAGGCATATATAGAAAAAGCAGCACACTTCTAAACTGCCACCCCAAAATGGCCCCAAGCCACATGGTCCCTCACAGTCACAACAGGTCATGGAAAAAAATGAGGTGAATCAGTCCTATATATGACCAGACTAAAGGAGGCCTGCTAAACAACACAGCTTTAATACAAAAATGCAAAAATGAAAATCAAAAGGGCTACAAAAGGTTGGAAAGTTACACATCAAGCAAACACACACATCGAACAAAGGTATTTATTTAATAACAGTCACACCCAAAAAGTGAAATACACCACAACCACATTTAGCAATTCAATCCTTTGCCATCCACGCCCAACATGATGTTTAAATTCAACAGACACCACAGAAACATGCACCTATGGGTACCTCTGGGCCGTCTGGCTGAAATTTCAAAGAAAAACAACTTACCCTCTACTGAAACTAAAGGCCACCCACAACAATGCATTTTAAAAACGATGAAAATCCCCAAAAAATGTAGATACAAACAAGCCCCAATCAAACAAGCATGTACATCAATTCTCCAACTTACTTGTAAAATCTCAAATCCAATCCAATGATATGAAAAAAAGAAAAAGTACTTATTTCACCAAAACTACAACCAAATAACAATCTGAGGAGTTTTTGGTTAGCAAAATGATCCTTTTCGGGAAGGTTTTATGATGCTCAAGAGATATTCTTCGCCAGATTTTAGTTTCTGCGTGCCAGCTTCCCCTAGACTGAGATTGATTACATTTGTTGTATTACTTAATTTAGGAATATCATAGAATTAAAAAAACTGAGTTTTCAGCTTAAAAATCCACTGTAGGGACTTGTAGCGTACTTTCTTTGGATCTTTCGTGATTCTAACTGGGTCAGTGATTTTTGATTCTGACAACATCTTCTTCATAAAAAAATTGTCTGCCTTGTGAGTTTCTAAAAAGAAAAACCTGTAACTGTGTTGTGCAATAGACGCAAAGTAGTATTCTCTAATATTTGGAAGGGACAGCCCTCCTTGTATGGATGGTAGATGTAAAGTGCTGAGTGCAAGCCTGGGGGATTTTTTTGCCCATAGAAAAGGGGAAGTCAATGCATCTTCTTTTTTAAAAATAGGAGGCCTGCATTGCGCAGGGTACGGCGCTTAAGAAGAAATTAAAAAGAGGTAAAACCGACATATGTACTAGCGCTGCCCGTCCCATTAAAGACAAGGGTAATAAATTCCAACGATCTAAAAGCGACCCCGCCTTTTTTAATAAAGGTAGAAAATTAAGCGAGTACAAATTATCCGATATAAATATTCCCAGGTATCTCTTTGGGTCTGTATTATATATCTGCCTGAATTCTGGTACTAAAGTGTCCACAGTTCAGTTGGCTAAAATATTTTCCGTTTTGTTGACATTAATCTTGTAGCCCCCTAATTTTTGAAAGTCAGAGAACATTTTTAAAATCTTCAATTGACTTGAGGGCTTAGATTCTAAAAAAAGGGCAACATCATCTGCATATAATTTTATGTTTGTCATTCCTACTACTGGGGCAGTCTCAGTCTTTATATCCCTAATAGCAATCGCCAGTGGTTCAATAAATAACGCAAATAAAATTGGCGACAGGGGGCATGAAGCAAACACACACATCCAACAAAGGTATTTATTTATTAACACACACACACCCAAAAAGTGAAATACACCACAACCACATTTAGCAATTCAATCCTTTGCCATGCACGCCCGACATGATGTTTAAATTCAACAGACATCACAGAAACATGCACCCATGCATACCTCTGGGCCTACTGGCTGAAATTTCAAAGAAAAACAACTTACCCGCTAATGAAACTACAGGCCACCCACAACAATACATTTTAAAAACAATGAAAATCCCCAAAAAATGTAGGTACCAACAAGCCCCAATCAAACAAGCATGTACATCAATTCTCCAACTTACTTGTAAAATCTCAAATCCAATCCAATGATAGGATGCAGCAGACAGACATAAAAAATGATCCTTCCAGCTCCAAATCCAAATGAAAGTGAACAGTACATGGACAAAGTACTAGGAGGAGCCTGCTGGACAGGAACAGGAAGTTGGAAACTCAGGGAAACTTCCTTCCTCTTGAAAAAAAGTAAAAACTAGTACTCATTTCACCAAAACCTATTACCAAATAACAATCTGAGGAGTTTTTGTTTAGCAAAATGATTCTTTTTGAGAAGGTTTTATGATGCTCAAGAGATATTCTTCACCAGATTGTAGTTTCTGCGTGTTCGGGATCGCGACCTTACAAACACTGCCGTCGGAAGTTCGCGTTCGCACAGTCTCGCAGGATTGTGCGGCCGGATTCCAAATCTCGTGGTGCACACAAATGGATAGAAAATCGAGTCGGCGAATGCAGAATCACAGTAATCCGTTATCGCACCCGCAAGAACGTATATTGAACGCGCGAAGAAGAAAAACAGCTAGCCTATGTTGCAGATTGAGCAGTATTTGGTAACTTTGCCTTCTATGCGAACAGCGAGGTTACCGAAACTACGCAGACTCTGTGAGCGTAGTGTAGTTCGCCACCCATGGTTAATCATGAGGGTCATCAAAATAATTGGTGTCAAATGAACGCTGTGATACAGCAGCACTCTGAGCTCTATCAATCCTATGACCTCTTCCATGAGGATCTCGCCCTCTAGGAACTGCCACGTTTGCAAATGCGCAGGACACTCGCTATGCCAATGACCTTTCTCCTTGCAATATGCACACAACACCCCAAAGGTGTTGTGGTCAGCTGCCTACTAGTCCATGGAAGCTGTCTGGCAGGACCACCACATCCTCTACCATTCCCTCCCAACGATTGCACCAACAGCACCTTTGTCTTTAGATCCTTATGTTTTTTCTCACTCTTCTCTTTCTCCTCTTGGTCACAATGTTCCTATTATTGAGCCATAATCAAAAAAACAGAAGGGGAAGAGGTAGACCAAGTGCTCTCAGATGCCTGTAAACGAGTTGCAATTTCAGGAAGCAAATTAGAAACAAACCTGTCAACAAACAACCAAACTCCGCCCTCAAAAGACATATCCTGCCCTCTGCAATCCAAACATGAACCTTCAAACCAGGTAACTTTCATCTTTTTTCTGTCGAAAAGCCGTCAACTGGTTCCAATTAACTTTCTTCGGCGGAATAAGAGAATGCATATATGTAATAATATGACCGGGTAAAGCAAGTATCTCAGCTCTCAGCTTTTCACCTGGCATCGGTTCCTGATCCCATCCCTTAATCGCCTCCCAAGGGCCCCCCAACTCCGCTACACGATCTTGCGTATGATCCTGTCTCTAAATGTCAACCGGAACAAGAAGGCCAAAAAACATTTCAATATCAGCAAGGATCATTACAGTTGCAACCTCTGCTAGCTCTTTATAATAAGCATTAGGATTTTTCCTAGGATCAGGCAAATGAGTCTTAAGGGATAAAACCTCACTTCTTTTCCACGGAGTATAAACACAATGTTCTTGAAAATGGGCCGCTACACCTAGTCTGGTGACAGTACCGAGCTGATCTGTTAACCCTGGTATTTCAGGGCGATATATAGGATGAACCTCTTGCATCGGAAACTGAGACATCGGGGTAGGACTCTTCTCTTGCAACCTACCCCTATAACTAATTAACATTGTGGCATTCCCAACAACTTGGCCAGGCTGCAAACCATTATGATCTCTAATATCAAATAGAATTTGCAGTGCATCATACCAAAAGTATTGCTGCCAAAGACTAATCAACATAGGAGACATATACTTCAGAGCATGCTGCTGTACAAAGAGCTCAAAATCCAGTATAACAGCCAAAACATCCTCCATGCTATAAATGCGAATACAACCCCACTGCGCAGCCTGATCAGCTACTACCTTCTTCTCCTCACCCCCCACCCCAGAACTCACTAATGGGCCCATTTGCTCCTTAGATTTACTTCAATCTCTATCCTCAAATCCGTGTACTGGCGTCTCAACACACAAAAATGTCAGGGGATGAAAACCATAGAAGGAGAAGCAACAGAAGTAACAGGTACAATTGTCACTGGCAGTTGCGCTGGAGATGAGAGAGCAGTAGGTATAGGAGTTGAGACAGTAGGTGTACTAACAGTTACAGTTGCCACAGATGGCAAAGACAAAGAGGGAGCAGGGGCTGCCATAGCCAAAGCTATCAAATCATCAGCAGTAAACACAGGAACAGTTGGAGCAGTTGTAACAGGCTGCTGTGATAACAAAGGAGCAAAAGCATATATATCCCCTGCGGGGCATATGGGGGCGGGGGTTGAGTGTCTAACAATTCCTCCGCAAAAGTATCATTTTCCTCTTGGGCCAAATAAGATTCATCAATCTGTAATCAAAACCTTCTATCCTCACATTCAACTGCTGCCTCCTGCTTCTCTCTATAATATGCTACAGCTTTCTGATTCAGTGTTTACGTCTCCCCTTTCTGTACATCTTTTTCCATCTTCAGTCGTCTCTGCCTAGCTAATTTCTGCCATTTTCTGAGGGATTCAAACATAGACTGCCTACTTCGTCTTTTGAATAACTGTTCCTGTAAAAACACAATCTTTTGCTCATCAAAAGTGCCAGACAACAGCCAATGTAACTTGGCATTGTCCCTCGTATATTTGTGCCAGAATGTAGTAAACATATTAGGGCCAAGACCATGCTTCACTTGCATATCAAAATTAGGAGTGCCTTCTGGAGGTGCCAACTACAACACAAAGAGAAAAACTTACTAATTCAAGGCATTTTTCAAAAAGAAAAAAGTTTGTTATTTATGCCTGGCAGAGCAATTGCAAATGATTTTATCAAAAACGGTCCTCAGACTGTACCAAACTCAATCCATAATGATACCATATCCACAAAGAACCAAAACAAACTCACCTGATACGAGTAGCACAAACAAACTGGTTCTCCACTGCCGAATCTTCAGACCAAGTGGTCCGATCCAAGGGTTTCACCATTCAGGACTCCAGTCGGGATGACCACTGGGTGAGGCACCGTCAGGCAAGACAGAAGGGGCAGCTGCGAGCAATCAATACTCCTCATGCAGGGATCCGTGAACCATCAGTCCGACCCGACGACAACCTTAAACTCCCCTCAGTCTGCGGAAAATGGATGGGTTACTCATCTGAAGGAGTCCCTATTCGGGTGGCAAATCAAGGAAGAGGCCCAATTCCGGTCATTCGGGTCACTAATAACCACCTTTCAGCCTTTCATACCAAATGAAGAGTCGGTCAGACAGAGGTTATTATAAGCCAATATCTGTTTATTCAGGTACACTAGCAAGGCTGCTTTTATGGGTGACACAATCAGCACTGCAAGCCCACTAGAAGCATTTGATTTACAGGCCTGGGCACACACAGTGCACTGTACTAGGGACTTAGTAGTAAATCAAATAAGCAGATTATGAAAACACTAACCCCATGACAACAATTTACATAGAGAGCATACACAATATAGCACTGATCGGCAGTGGTAAATTTCCCAAAATCGTGAAACCATCCCAAAACGGGTCAAGAAAAGGAGGCCAAAAAGCAAAAAGTCTGGGAATCAACCCACAGGAAAAGCCAGGTCTAACAGGCAGGATAAGAATTATGATGAGAATGCAAGTGATTTGGTGGTTTGAAGGCTGACATGATTTGTAGTAGCACAGTGAGCTTAGGTGTTATCTCGGTTGGTATGGTTTGCATCAGAGCTCTGGGTGAGATGAGGCAAAGAGTTTGACACACTGTATCCAGGATAAGCCCAGGTATTCATGATCCCACAGAAGATAGGTGGCAAATTTGGGCAAAAGCCCACATATCACCCTCCCCGACCTGGCGGCTTTTGTGGCTCAATGTGGTATTTTTTAAAGCTTAAAATGGGGGTCGGTATTTGTGTCCAGGTTTTCTGTAACAACAGAAGATAAAAACCTCATAGGAAGCTTAAAAGTTCTTCATCCTTAAACTTGCTTCTAAGACTCTTCACATTGCAAGAGCAGAATTTTAAAAGGTGAACCAAAGAGGAGGCTCTGTAATTTGTGTCTCATGAAACCCTAAAGGCCCTAGCGCTGGATTATAGCACTGGCAAATGGATGCCAGGATTTACTGTACATTATACTCCATGGTATGACAGTTGTGATCTGGGTATTTGTAAACCTTCCCTGGCTGCTGTTGGATGCGCAAGACCAATCACCCACTTTAACAGACACCAGTGTGTGCGAATGCCTCTGGTGAGATATCCATTACCCGATGCAATGGAATTGGGTAACAAACCGGTTCAGTCTTCCTCATGTCAATGCCCCATCCTGCAAATTGTTCCCTATGCTGCCAAACCTGGATTGCAATACCGTCATCTGTCCAGGTGGTAATATAATTTCCTGTTATCATAAGTGTAAGGATTTGGGGACCCAAGGGATGTTAAATAGCCAGACCACAGGCGGTACCACAGGATTTGTGTTCGTGATAGTTTTATTCAAGATATTTTCAGTTATGAACAACAATATGAAAGGGTGGAATCCACAGGATCTCGGGGCACTGGTTCTCTGCTTCCTGCTTGCCCAGAGCGGGTCAGGATGATGGTGCTTCTCCTTGGGCTCGAGGTTCTCTGGTATCCCGGGTCTCTGGGCCTCAGAAGGGAAGAGAAAAGGGTGCAAACCAAGGGGTCAATCAACTAGTCTGCCTCTCTGTTAGATACGTGTACTACCGTCACCAGTCAGTGGGGATGAGGGTTGTGAGGAACATTTAAGAAAACCCAATCCCACTCAAGTGCTCTGCCTCCTGCCTCCCTGACTCAAGTACTCTACCTCCCACCTCTCACCTCCCCAAACACCCCACCAGAATGCCCCTTGCAATGGCAGTTGCCTGTGGCCGCGGCCCGTCCCTTGGACCACGGCACCTGGGCCCGGGGCGTCTTCTCCTCCTCCTGTCGGCCCACCAGGTTAGGCGTTGCATACGACGTTCTTCGGACTCGGGTGTTCATTCGCCGGGTCCCCTGCTCGGTTCTCTGCTCTATCCTCCGCTGCTCCGACGCAGCTCCCTGCTCTCTCCTTCGCTGCTCCAACGCGGCTCCCTGCTCTCTCCTCTGATGTTCCGACGTCCGTCACTCCTTCTCCTGCTGGAATACGTCCTCTCCGTTGGTTCTCCTCTCCGTCCTCCAGGTGCCCGTCTCTCCTGCCTCCAACGCTGCACACCGTCTGTTCCGTTCCCAGTCCTCTTATCCTCCTCGCTTCTGCAGTCAGACTCGGCTTACCGAATCGGTAAATTTACTGAATAGGTAAATGTTAGGCCCCCTACATCTCAATCTCCAAATACCGGTCGGTAACGGCCGAAATCGGCCCTTACCGACCAGTATTTGGCGACCTACATCTGGCCCATAGTGCTTAGTAACGGGAAACTGAGGTATTTTCCTTCATATGAAACCTATATTGACACAGGTGGTCACAGTTGGTCGCTTTAGAAGATGACTCAGCAACTCACTTGCTTCAATTTGTGCTACATGAGGAAACAAAGAGGTCTTCATCATGTAGTTGTAAATAGCATGCAGTGTACAAGGCATGTTGCCTTTCTACTATAACTATCTCAGAAAAGTGAAAAATGTCCTTTTTCGATTGGCTGCTTCCAGGAGAAAGCACTTTCTTCTTGTTGGTAAAATGAAAATAATGAAATGTGACACGGTGATTGTTTTCCTAAAACTTAAAGTGTTTTGGTATTTATTCTGATTTTCAAATTATCATCTGTAATGTTTCCCAAATAACTACCTATTTTTTCCGGCATGCCATGTAAAAAAAAAAATGTGAACAACATTTACAAACAGTACAAATTGCCCTTTTCATTCTACTAATTTAAATTTAATGGATTTTTCTAACTCAAACTGTAACCCTCACTTTATGACAAATATTTATTAATACCTTAATACCTCCATTTTCTAACTAAAATCCTTTCTCCGGATACTGAGATAGATATAAACGTCAGTCTTCATTCATGTTATAACTCATAATGCGTTAGGGCCTTCTCCACTAATATATGTGCTTATTTTGAGTACACCAAAAGTGCTTTGCTGAAATAAATTTAAAAAAAAAATGCTTTTTAGAAAGGCTTTTAAACAGTGCATCACAGAATTGAGCATCTAAAGGAACAAAAACGTAATTCACAATTTTGGAAAAGGAGCCTGTCTTCAATAGGTCAGGTCAACCATTCAATTCAAACCAAGGAAATGTCATCAGAATCTGGGTGGAACTGAATGCTGCCTTAAACTGCTGAAATTGAGTTATAATGCTTAAATCGTATTTTGAGTTTTCAACTTTTTTGAGTTCTGGAACATTTTGTTTATTTTTCTTCTATTTTTACTTTACCACACACAACGTTTTAGTATCGATTCTTAAATGTGTTAATAACTTGTTTGATACTCCACATAATTAAATCAAATAGAAAACACTAATGAGCATGATTTGGAAATGATTGCTCAAATGAAACACCCACACATATAGCTAGAAATAGTGTTCAGTGCATTGTAACTGAATCCCTTGAGAAATAATGCTACTGAAATTACAAAGGTTGCTCTATGAAAAAGTTAAAGACAAGCTTATTACTGGAAACAAAATCATGTTAGATCTAATAATAAAGGCACGGAAAATAATAAAATCGAGATAAAGCTGTTGCAGCGGAAGGAAAGATGGAAATATGAATCATGAACGGGAATGTGGGAATAACCAGCTGTTTAAATCTTAAACAATATAAGAGTGAGGTAGAGAGGTGTAATGTATTTAATAATAATTTTAAAAAAAGTGTAGCATGAATGACAGGAGAGCAGATATATAGTTAATTCAAACGGACGAGAGGAGGAATTTTAATATTTTAAATGGAGAGAGAAGATAGATTTGTTGTTAGTGAGGGTAAGTGAGCCCAGGGTGTATTGGAATTAGTATTTGAATATATTTGAGCTCTCAGTAAATGTCACAAAGTTTAACACTTTAAAAAGAAAAAGTAAGAGTACATTTCTTCTAAATGTAAGCTTGTGGGAGAAAAGTCACCATAAACTCCATCCAGTCCACTAGGAACATTCTCTTGCAGGTTAAAGCAGATTTGGGGATTAATGGATGCAGTGTTAAGAATATGGGGGCATATTACCAAGCAATAATTATCGCTATTGCTTGGTTAGAGACAAAATTTTACCGCTGCGCTGCGGCGATTTTTACCTCAAATAAACCTTGGTATTACCAAGGTTTATCGCAAATGTGATAAAAATCGCCGCAATGCATGAATATCGCTGAAAAGTCAGCGATATTCATGCATTACCGAGCTAATGCTCTTAGCCATGTTATCCACCTCCCATTGGTTAACATGGCTAAGAACTGCTCAGGGCAGGTGTTAGCTTTTGGAGATATTCGCGCTTAGCGCGAATATCTCCAAAAGTTGGTAATAGGAGATATCGATGTTAGCGACTTTTTTCAGTCGCTAACATCTTGACACGCCCACTTTGCATATCATTAGTGATAAATATCACTGACATGCAAAGTGGGGCCTAAGATGGTCGCTATCTCCTACTAGCTGTCGCTAACTGGTGTTAGCGACAGCTAGGTAATAGGGAGATAATTTTATCTCCGTTTTCTTGGCTTTTAAAGCCAAAAAAGCAGAGATAAACCCCCTTGATAATATGCCCCATGTTTCTTCAAAGATTTTAAAAAATGAAGAGTAGGACAACACTAATAAGAGAAGATTTGTCAGAGGAAGCATATTTGAAAACAGGAACTTAACACTATTGGTGTCTTAATTTTGACGGAGCCTCTTACTTTTAATGTGGAGAGATGGGGCCAGCAACAGGAGGTACAAGCCCCAATGGAAATACCGAATATGTTAGAACACCGCCGATCGGGTGGATTTCGCATAAAATTTCGTCTGCTGGAGTAGCCAAAATCTACTTGCGAAAGACTGAAAATGAGTAATAACAAGGAAGGTCCCACTCATGATACTCAGTACTTTTGCCTCAAAAGTTACTGATGCACCTGTTAATGGTAACTTGTGAAGACAGAGTTACCAAAACAAACTATAAGCATGCTACTAGTAATCGATATTCTATAGCAAACTTCAATTATAGAAACTGTCTCATACAACAAACAAGCAGAGTTGTATGATGTTTGGAAACTCGGACCAGAATGCAAACTGAGCATACGATTTACTTTGATGGCATTGGCTTGCTTCAAAAGCAAAGTACTGAAGATTTCCCCCACCTTCTCAATTGATTTTAGCCTTGCAATTCATTCAGCCTACTCACTTGGGCTGATTTCCAATTTTAATTTCAAATTCATATCGTTCCTCATATTTGTTGTATTTTACTGCACAGCATTCTTTTCATCCTGTACCAAGTTTAGTGTTCGTATAACATCTACAAGATTTATGCTGTTTGATTTTTTTACTATTCCTATCATGTTTTTTATAATCGATTGGAAATGTTTAAAACTGTCCACTTGTTTCTGTTGCTTTGCTCCTTTTTGTAACCCTAACAGCCATGTGCATGTAGGAGATGCTATCTCGAATATCGACAGGCCAAATTTACAAAGTGTTCACACAAACGCAGTGTTAACAACCAAAGTTGTTGTGCTACGGAACATTGCGTGACTAAGAGAGCGCAGAGTACCATCTTATCGCCTAAAATATGGAGCTGTATCTCTCTTTCCCTGTGTCGGAGCACTTTAGGGTATTTTAGCACAAACACACACACACATACCCTTGTAAGGAGCTGTGCTTGCTGCCTAGCATTACATGCCCAGTACTAAACATTACGTTTAAACAAAGTTTCCATTTCTATATGTGCTGTACAATAAAACACACATGCATAGTCAGAAACAAAACTTTTCTCCTATGCTACAGGTGCCTGGAGGAGGGATGCATTTTTCAATAGTTTGCGCTTTGCGTCAAAAACCATGAGTGGTTGCATGGGAACACCCATGTGTCACCCATGGGACTCCCCCATGAGTATGTGTCCAAGCATTCAAGGTTTATGCAGCACAGGAGATGGGCAAAGCTAGAAGATCTGAAGTAGGTATGTAGGTACAGGACACAATTCAAGATTTTCTTCTTTCTGTGCCCTTAAGAAAATTACCAGAGAATAATTTCAACAACGAGAACGCAAGACGGTGACGTAGGCAGAAGCTCAGCAAGTTGACACGAGTTGATGAAACTATATGTAATATCTGGCATTACTGTAGCTGGAGTCTACCATAGTGACGGAGTGAACGGTCAAGTCTTACCTTTAGCCCTTGTACCATGGCATCTCAGAGACGATATGGACCCACCTCATCTACGCTCTACAGTTCCTTCTAGAGAGTGATGTTGCTGACAGAAAGATGGGTTAAGCTGAAGGGAAGATGGTCTTCTCTTGGCTAGGTTCCTCCTTCATCTCCAGAATTTTGTTGTCCAACCTTGTAAGGAGAGGACAACCTGGTTACTCAAGTCCTGGGCTACCTTTTGAATTACCCCCTTCCACACTCTACTTTGCTTAATGACAGGGTCGCATGCTGCTCGGATACCTGCTGCATTTGGTTCTTTAAAAAAATAAAAAATAAAATGTTTCTGTCTGTACCTTGTGCTCCCTCCCTACACAGCGTTAAGCGCTTACTTGTCATTGTTTTTCTTCCTTCTTTTCACGCGGTGACCTTACAGCTCAAGGTATGCTTGTTACAACTCTGAATTATTATCAACGAGTTTCACATGAAATCTGCATGCCTTTCAACTGAGAAAGCAAGTACTATGACCTAGAAAACAGTCATTAATGTGTTGTCACAGGTTGCTCTATTTTGATGAAATTTCAGATTTGACTAGTTTAAATTCAATCAGCATTCATTCACTATATTCGACTAATTTGGCATCCTTTTACAGGTGAAGCTAGCAGTAAGTATTGGGCGTATTTATGGGAAAAGGAAGACTGGTACGTTAAAACAATGTTTAGGGGTCAGAAGTAGGACATGTTTTGAAAGACTTACCATGAACATTGATTGAGGATGAAGAAAAAAGGAGGATAGGAATACAAAGCAACTCTAAGGAGGATAGAAAACAACTATGTAAAAAGATAAATGAGGTTGTGGCAATACACAGGTTCCTAGTAGGAGACAACTCTTTGAAGAACAAGCTGATAAATACATGACTGCTCTAAGACTGTTCGCATCCGCTTGTAATTAATTATCTTTCCACAAGGAAATGTTAGGAGATCAAAACCTCAAAAAAATAAAGGTTTAGGAAAATTTTTACCAAATAATTTAATTTACAAAATGTAATAGATATAGAGCCAACCATCAATTTAAACCCCTAAGATTATTTTAAAGATTCTGCAGAGGATGTTGTCCAAGATATAATAAGTGTGATGAAACTAAGTGTCACATTTGATAAGACTAACCTGTGCGTCTGCCCAGCAGGAAAAATAGACAAAGACAATAAGTCCACTCTCGATGCTTTCCATCGACCAAGAGAGTGATAAAACCACTCACACATGTAGGGCACCAAGGGGAATGGGGGAATAGGGGAATGGGATAAAATAAAAAGAGACAGCCAACCGGTTCCCTGTGTGGCTGATAAATATCTACAGTCTCAACACCAAGGTTATTTCTTCAATATCTCTTAAATGCAATTGGTTTTGTATCTGTGTAAATGATAGTCAGTTTGAATTACAATACCTTCACTCTATGTATTCATTGATTAGTCATCAATCACACTTCACACTGTACACTCACTTGCATTCATACAGTTGTACAATTATCAATCTCTGTGTTAGGTGTACGTTGGTGCAAGAACAAGATTTACCCAATTAGTCCCTAATTTATTTAATGACACTTCATTCATGTTTTTTCACAGGTGTGCGACATGGATACTTTCCCTGGTATGCTTATAGCAGTGTAAAAATATTTGCAGTTCTTGTTGTGTAGCCTTGGGTTTTTCTTAGGTACTCTTCCTTTGCTTTCCCATGCATGTGCATGTGAGGCTGCATTCTAAGGCACTCAACCTTATCTTTGTTTTCTTTCCTCGTAAGCCATTGTCAAATAGATGTCCCCTCCAGAAGGCAAGAAGTAGCTACATCCAGGAGGTACTGAATGAATTAACCACAACACTTTGCTGTGTCTCAGGTGAGAACAACCATCTTCTGCAAGAGGCAAGATTGCTGAGCAGTGGAGTGGAGAAATACACATTCACTGGATGATGTCATCAGTGATGTAATTTGAGATGTCATTAGTGATGTCATCAGTGATGTCACTGACCATGTCATGAGTGATGTAATATGTGACATTATCAGCTGTGCATTGCGGGGGTGCGAGTTATTGTTAGCTCCACTAACTACAAAGGCCGAATTTCTCTGGTTTTGTACGAGTGAAATGTACAACTAACTATAACGTCCCTGAAACCTATGGTTTTTTTCAGTGAATTTCAAAGATTTTTCTAAATGCTAATTTCTAATTATAATGTTAATTAAAGCTATGTTTTTAAATTATCATCCTACTCTCAACCGATATCGCCAGTTTTCCATCAATAGCTTCCGCAAAAACAATTGCCACAAATGAGAGCGAAAACTAACGCTAATGATATGCAGAGTAGGCATTCCGGTGCAAAAATAACACAAAATCGCCACTTCCCAATATTTTCAACCAACACTGAAATCGGCGATGCGATCCAAAACAGACGAAAAGCTCCAATTAGCAGTAAGAATTTAAAATCTGACTTTTACTGGTTTAAAGCAGGACAACTTCCTACAGTATGAAAGGGAGCCTAGACCAGAGCCACATCTGAAGACCAACACGTCATAGAGCTACTGATGATGTAACTCTGACACCCAAGAAGGCCACAACACACACCACAACCACCCCCAGGACCTCCTCCCCGGATCACACCCCCATACTACCACTGAGGCAGCGCAAAATAGGACAGCAGACCTTCCCAAAACGATATGGCCCCTCAGCTGCACAATAGTGGCTGTGTGAAGGACAAGAGTCACCAATCCGTAACAATGCACACAATGCCAAGTATCGTGGTGATGTGCTGGACAGACCTCACTATGCAGAGCACAGACCTCTTCATGTGTGCTTGTAGTGTTGTGGACAGTGGATGCAACCATGTTACCTCAGGCAGTTGGGAAGATGTCAATCATGTAGCTGTGCCCCCCCCTGTAAGCGGAGTGGGCTGGTCCAAAGTACGCCACTCCAGCGTAGGAGTGTGAATAAATAGACCGCGCTCTGGCTGTGGTTCACTTCTGGGAAGGCCAACGTGTCTGCCAGAGCGGTGGCCCTCACCCTGCCACGAGGCCCCCATGATGATCGCTGGCCCCCCAACACAGGCCCCCTTTGAACCCAGCGGCAAAGCACCGCTGAGTTATGTCTCTACAGACTACTGCCTTCGATGTACACAGCGGACAGCAGGGCTCACAATTCAGATTGAGTCGTGATTGCAGATGACGTAGTCCAGTAGGCAAGAGACATTGCTCCCAGTGCAGATTGCTCCCAGTGCGGCCTGCCCAGAACGCACATCAACGCAGGGTACGCACAAACTGAGTGCTTCAGGAACCACTAACTGAGTGCACCACAAGTCATCGCCACATAGCCTTATTAAGGCAGAATTCATTAGACAAAAGACATTGCAAGTAGTGCGGCCTGCCCGGACCACAAATCATCGCAGGGTACACACACGCTGAATGCTTCAGGTGCCACCTGCTCAGTGCACCACAAGTCATCGCCAAATAGCCTTATTAAGGCAGAATTCATTAGACAAAAGACATTGCTACCAGTACAACCTGCCCAGACCACGCATCATTGCAGGCTCGCACACGCTGGCTGCTTCAGGTGCCAGTAACTGTGCAGCTCAACTCAACGCCACGCGACTGTGGGCCCTTGCTGACCACTGCCTCCTGCCTACATTGCGGTCATCAGGGATCACAATTAAAATTGAGTCTTGATTCATTAATTGCAGAGTCCAGTAGGCAACTAAGTATAATGTCCCTAAAACCTACATAATATCCTTGCTTCAAGAACTTGTTTTATATCAATTGTAGCTTTACTACAACAACCAAATTCATCGTGCAAGTCCAAACAAACACTTAATGGCAGTCCACACTGCGGACATCAGAGCTCACAGTTCGAATTCAGTATTGATTTAATAATTGCAGAGTGAAATGTACTCTATGTCCTCTGGTTTTGTCAAGAGCAAGTGACCAAAAGCATTCCTTGATGTCTTTGCTCACTATTGCCTTCAATATACACTGCGGACAGCAGAGCTCACAATTCAAATCGAGTCGCGATTGCAGATAGTGCAGTCTTGTAGGCAAGAGACATTGCTCCCAGTGCAGCCCACCGGACCACGCATCATTGATGGCTGCGCAAATGCTCAGTGCTTCAGGTGCCACTAACTCTGTGCAGCTCAAGTCAACGCCACGTGGCTGTGGGTCCTTCCTGATCGCTGCCTCCGACCTACACTGCATTTAGCAAGGCTCACAATTCAAGATTAGTACTGATGCAAATTGTGTAAGAGACTATTTTGGTTAAGAAGACCAAATGCTCTCAATCTGTGCAGCTCAAGTCTACACCACGTGGCTGTGGGCCTTTGCAGAATTCAAATTCAGTCTCAATTCATTAATTTCAGGGTCCACTAGGCAATTAACTATAACGTCCCTGAAACCTACATATTTTGACAATGTATTCCATACCTATTTCATTGTTTCTTCCCTATGCCTACATTGTGGTCAGCAGAGCTCACAATTTGAATTCAGTCTTGATTTATTAATTGCAGAGAGAATTGCACTGTATGTCCTCAGATTTTGGCAAGAGGAAGTGACAAAAAGCATTCTGTCATTGATGACTGTGCTGACTACAACCTTCGATCTACATTGCGTACTGCAAGGCTCACAATTCAGATTGAGTCGCGATTGCAGATGACGCAGTCCAGTAGACAACAGACAAGGCTCCAGTGCGACCCGCACGGACCACGTATCATCGCTGGCTGTGCACACGCTGAAAGCTTCTCACGCCCCTACCTCAGTGCACCACAACTCATGGACCCTTAATGATAGAATCTTTTGTGTATGATTTCAGATCTGCTTCCACTACCTCAGTGCACCACAAGTCATGAACCCCTCTACAATAAAATCTTTGGTGTATTATTTCACATCTGGTGCCCCTATCTTAGTGCAGCACAAGTCATAGACCCTTTATGATTGAATCTCTGTGTATGATCCGATAATTACTGTTGTACTTGTTGCCAGCACCAACGTCAGGAATATACCAAACAAAGGACCCTTGCTCTGTATTATAAATTCCAGAAGACCACCACCAACTAAAAGTAACAGAAGATTTTCTACCTGGAGTATGGCAAATTAAATCTTTTGACTCTTTCATATCAACCTAATTACTTACCTGACAGAGTTGCTCTTCAGTACCAGAATTCCTACAAGACAAAAGAATACATTTACAAGGTAAATTTAGTGTAAGATAAAGAAATGAATATGCAAGGTTAGTAGAAGAGAGGTACAGAAAATATAGAGATAAGAGGAAGAAGTTCAATTACTAATATGATATGTTAATTTTGTGACAGAGAGTAGTCAGAATACGAGTATCAAAATACAAACACTGGCCCAGGAGAGGGGCTTAATCTGAAGGTTATTCTGGTGGGTATTAATAGCTAATTACAATATAAGAAATTTAGAGAAAGTATTATAGAAGATTAGAAATAAATATGCCTTGTTATCATTTAGCTCACTGAACTACCAATTGGAGCAAGATCTGCAGAAAGAAGATTGGAGCAGAAGCAGAAAGCCTTTGACAGTCTCTCTCTCTCTGTTGTTATTTTATCCACTCCCCCTACCCCCTCGTTGGGAGACACTCAGGGCACCGTATTCTTAGTGGTGCACTGGTTATTGCCGTAAGGGTGGTTTAGGGAATGAGCATCTCTGTTCCTGTACAATTCTGGAAGTGGCTCTGACAACCAGCCATTCCTGAAGACTGGCTTACGATCACCCCAAACGCATCCAGCACAGAAGTCACTGGACATGTGACCCTGGTAATAAAAAGGGGCCGACCGCACGTGCCCGTACCCGGTTCCACTATCTATCTAACTGTTTCTGTGTGTTCATTATGTAGGATGCCCCTGGGCCCTACAACATTACATTGTGCTGTGGATAGCGCATGCAACCATGTTACCTCTGTCAGTGGGGAAAACCTTGAATATCTAACTTTGTCTCAGTCATTCTATGAGTACACCTGAGCTTAAAAAACTGAAACTGGAAGTGAGGCAAAAGGAAAGAACATGGCGCTCCCAGTACTGCCCTTTAGCCAGGGCCACATATTGCTTAGCTAGGAAGGCATACCAAAAAACCCTACAAAACCATAAAACTACCTATTACTCATCTAAAATCCTAAACTCCACCAATAAGTCAAAAGAAATCTTCAGGATAGTAAACGACCTTTGCAATGACGATAGAACTTCCCCTCCGGTAGTTCCCACACAAGCGCTATGCAATTCCCTGAATGACTTTTTCCGTGATAAGATTTTATTGATTAAACAGAACATCTCCACACTTCCAGCTTGTGCCCCGGTGGATGACATCTATTTCAATTCCTTAACTTTACATTCTTTCCCCCTTATTGATTTGAAAACTTTCTTGGAACTACTGTCTAGTGTCAAATCAGGCTCCCCTATGGATGTCTGCCCCCCCCAAATCATGAAAGAAATCGGTCGAGCCATGCCCAACAGCATGATACCCTTGCTCAACGACTCTCTTACTTCAGGGATTGTGCCTAGTAGCTTTAAGCAGGCTTTACTGATTCCCCTCACCAAGAAACCTGGCATTGACCCGCTGGACCTCACGAACTACCGGCCTATATCCTTGCTGCCCTTTCTATCCAAAATGTTGGAGGCGCATGTCACCAACTGCCTCTCTAATTTCGTGGAGGAATCGGGCTATCTCCAACCCAATCAAGCAGGATTCCGGCCTGGTCACTCCACTGAGGCAGTAATATTGGCCGTCCAGAACACCTTGAGGTCCAACGCTGATAAAAATCTTCACCAAGCCCTGGTACTTCTTGACTTGTCCGCCGCATTCGACACGGTTGACTATTCTATCCTGGTCAACCGTGTCGAACAGGCGGGCCTTAGAGACTCTGCCCTAGCCTGGTTGAAATCGTTCATTTTTGAACGTACTCAGTCTGTCCGCTTAGGCTCCTTTTCTGCGGCCAAAGTCAAGTCTTTTTGCGGGGTGCCCCAAGGCTCTTCGTTATCTCCCTTATTATTTAACTTGTATATGCGGCCCCTTCTTTTTGCCCTGAGAAAGCACAAAGTCACTGTATACAATTATGCAGATGACTTGCAGCTAGTTTTCGTTCTTAATTCCCCAAATGCTGTGGAGGACTTCCAAGCCACTATGACTTTAATTCAGAGTTGGATGTCCTCAAATCATCTTAAATTAAACCCAGGGAAAACAGAGCTGATCCTGCCCGGCAAGAGCAAAATCAGTTGGAGCCCTAACTTCTGGCCCGCTGATATGGGCCTCCCCCCTAAGAAATCTCTGACTGTAAACAGTCTGGGGATAACCATCAATGAGGACCTCTCACTAAAATCCCAAATTGGAACCGTGGTTTCCTCTGGATTTTTCCAATTGAGGAAAATTAGGAAAATCGCACATTTCCTCACTCCTTCCGCCTTAACTCAGGTGGTCATGGCCCTAGTCCTCTCCCACATCGACTTCTCAAACAGTCTGTATCTTGGCCTACCTGTAGGCCCACTTAGAAGACTGCAGTACTTGCAGAATCAGGCCGCCAGGCTGATCTGCAATGTACCCAAATGGGAATCGATTAAATCAGGCCTAGAGACCCTGCACTGGCTACCCGTGGCTCAAAGAGCCGAATTCAAAGCTGGGTGCATCATCTTCAAGGCTTTGCAAGGCAAGGGACCTCTATTCATCAGGCAGCTGATTGGAAGATATGTTCCCTCACGCAACCTGAGATCAGCCCACAAAGACCTACTTGAAGTACCACGCTTTAAGAAAAAACGACAAGGTGGCAGCAGTTTCCATTTCTTAGCAGCTACCCTATGGAACTCTCTGCCACTAGCCCTCAAACAGAGCAAGGACCTCCTTGCCTTTAGAAAGGCATTTAAGACTCACCTCTTCACACAGGCTTACTTGAAATAAAGATTCTTGCAGACTCACCCCTTGTTATGTTTTTTATCTCTTTCCAGCGCCAAGAAGCCTTCGGGCGTATGTGCGCTTTATAAATTTTTAATAACATCATTAGAGTACTAGGAGAGTGTATAGTGAATTTATAACTGCTTGGGAATTGGTGGAGTGATTGCATAAGTACATATGTTGGTGGAGCCTAACCCCGAGCACAAGCTTGGTTCTAATTGGCTGCCCTCCATGGGCCAAAAACTGAAATTTCAGCTTTGCATGGCCCTGTATTGCTACAGATGCAACACTCTACTGAATGTGCAATAAACATTCATACCCACACAGATATCTCATGTCCACAATCTTTTATGTGTGGAAGTATGGATGAATGGAGGGTCAGTGATTCCCCCTACCTTCCATTTTGGCCATGTTGTGGGACTTGGGTAACAGGGTGACACATTGGCGCTTGCAGCCCGCATGGCGGCAACACTACAACAAAGACACCCCCATCCGTTGATTCCTCACACAGCCCAGGACGGAACCACGCCCACAGCTATGGAGTCATTATTCACAGCCTCACGCAGAACTGGCATACACCAGCCCAGCCCACTTCGCTTACAGGGAGGAATGACAACGCTACATGTCTCTGGTCTTCCCTCTAGTGATCTGCTGATCACAGGTCTAGTTGTCACCATGCCACAGCCCATCCCTCATGGCTGGTTTACAGCCACCCACACTCATGCCGCAGAGACGTCACAGAAAATGTGACCCTGCAAATAAAAAAGGCCGGGCGCACGTGCTGGAGGCCATTTCCTTTCTCTCCCATGACTTGAAGTACACAGAGTTGGTGGCAGCCGAGGCACTAACCCGACACGGGCCTCCCACCAAGTGGCGATGACTTGATTTCCACTGAGTTAGTGCCACCAGAGCTGAGCGAGTGTGCCGTCTGCAATGATGCGTCACCTCGATACACAATCCTGGCAATCAAGACCGTATTTGAATTATGAGCTCCGCTCGACCGCATGTACACCACTGCTGAGATGGTTGCTTTGGCACGTGGTGGGCCCTCTTCGACACACGCAGGTGGCGGAAGGTGAGCAGAGAGGCTTGATTGCGCAACGGCGGGCAGTCACTACTGGGCGGTGGGAGTGGATGGTGTGCAGTTGCCTGGGTGTGCAGGGCGGGGCAGACACCTCTGGGCGGTGGGAGTGGATGGGGTGCAGCAGCCTGGGTGCGCAGTGATGGGCAGACACATCTGGGTGGCGGGAGTGTATGGGTTGCAGCAGCCTGGGGTGCAATAGCCTGGGTGCACAGCAGCAGGACAGCGATTTAGGCATGTGCAGTTGTATGTACTCTGCCATTACTGATTTTATACTAAGTTTCAAAGTTTATTTATTATGATACGGAACTCATTTTGAGGTCCACATAAAAACAACATATACATACAAAGCACAAATATTAAAATAGAAGGAAAGCAAAAAGATAATTTCATCATAAACACAAGAAATATCTTAATACAAGTCCAAAAAACATTTTAAAAAGTTGTACAGTCTACAAACAAACATTTCATTAGGAGGTTTAATTAAGGCTGCCTTAAATGAAGACGCTGATAGTATATTAAGTTGTAAGCAGATTGATCTTAACCATCTACGCCTGCATGGCATCAGTGTAGGGCAAACGAACATCACGTGATCTAAATCCTGATCATGTAATTGGCAAAGATCACAGCGTGCCGAACAACCATACCAGCTGGCTTGTAAAACTTTTAGTGGAAGCAAATTATGTCTTAATAAGTACACCAGGCGTCTCACGCCATGGGAGATGTTCCAGTACATATATGGTTGAGCTTTCCGCAGGGTATAAGATTCAATAACAGGCGTACAACCTTTTTTCACTAAACAAAAGTCTCTATCAAGACAAAACCCCAATTCCCAAGAGGCTGACTTCAAAACTGTTTTTAATTGATGAGAGGAGAGTGAAAATAAAGTCTCCTCATCCAGTTTCAATTGCAACACAGCAAATCTGAAATTTTTTACAATTGAAGAGAAGCCATTAAAAGATCCTAACAATTCCTTTTTTATCAGGTCTCTCAAGGTATTGGGTTCACCTTTAGATAATGCTACTACCCAACGTATGATACTAGCAAGACCTTGAACCCTGCTGCTGCGTAAACCCAATTCCTGACGCAAGGAAGCAGTCGAATTTACAGTGCCAACAGACATTAAACTCCGAAGAATTTTTCCCTCTGCCGAGTTTAGAAAACTCCATTTTTTTGGATCAACTAATTCAATGCCATATAACAGGGAGGCTGGTACTTTCGCTCTAAAAACATCTAACAAAATAGAGAAATGCCTTCTACCTGTGGCTTTATATAGGGAGACTAGGCTCTTTCCCTGGGAAATCGCCTTCCGGGAATTATTGTCTATGTGTGATTTGTCGCTTAGATTGTGAGTGACGATTTTACCTAAAAAGGTATAAGATTTCACACATTCTAGTTTTTCCCCCCCTACAACCCATGGAAAGGTAAAACATTTTGGCTTCTTTCTACCAGAAAAACAAATTATCTTGCTTTTTGCCGTATTTATTGATAGAAAATGACTTTCGGCGTATTTATGAAGTGCGTGCAACCGGTCATTTAGGCCCTTTGGGGTGAGATCCAAAATTAAGATGTCATCTGCATACATCAAGCATGCAATTTGAACACCCCCCAAAGATGGGGCAATACCGGCGCATGCAGAAAGAGCGATGGGTAAATCAGCAGTGTACAATGAGAATAGCAATGGAGCCAGAAGGCAACCTTGCTTCAACCCATTAGATGTTTGAATTAATTTGGAAACGCCGCGATCACCTCCAAGTAAGACTCTACACCAGGTGTCAGAATATAGGGCGCGGACCAAATTAATTAGGGAAGCTGGCATACCAAGATTAACTAACTTTCTCCACAGCAGATTTCTATCTACTTTATCAAAAGCGGTGGTAAAGTCAATAAAGGCGCCATATACCTGACCACCCCGCACTTTCACATATTTTTCATTGATAACTTGCAATGCGGTCAGGTTATCTAAGGTTCCATGATTTCGTCTGAAACCTGTTTGCTCCAGAGGGAGAATATTATGTTCAGATACCCAATCGTTAATTAAAGAAAGCACACACTTTGCAAACACCTTGCCGATGGCATCAAGCAGGGCAATTTGCCGATAATTTTGTGGTAGATCTCTTGCCCCTTTTTTATATAAAGGGACAATAATGCTTCCTTTCCAGGAGGGGGGGACTGTTCCGTTAGAAAAACAGAATTTAAACACGGGAAAGAGTATTTTACTCCAGAGTTCACTCTGCTTTTTTAATACTAGTATTGGGATTTTATCAGGACCCATCGCCCCTGAGGAACGCATATTCTTAATGGCACATTCGATTTCTTTTTCTGTCGGACCGTCAAGTATAGCAGCAGCATCTTCAAATTCAACATTAATACCTTGAGACTTATCATTACTGTACAACTTTTCAATATAGTGAACCCATACCTGTTCCTCGATGGCAATGGGCGTAGGACTGGCTCTAGTACCGCATCCTTTGCCAATTAAGGACCAAAAGGTCTTACTTTGATGATTAAAAGAAGCTTCCCTCAATTGAATCCAGAGGGCATCTTCCTTAGAGCGTTTTAAACGAGCCTTGAGTCTAACTCTCCTTCTTTTCAGGGTAGATAACCTAAACTTAGCTTCTCGAGTAAAACATAAAAATTGCCCCCTTATAATTTTATTTATTTCTCTATTTATAGCCCGCAGAGGGTAAGGAGCTACAAGGGACTGTTTCCCACCTGATTTCTCTTTTGCACAAGCTGTTACAGAGTCTAAAAATTTTACAAAACAATACAACTCTTTCCCCTCCCAAAGAGGAAGATTCTCGACAGTATTACACAAGAGAGGTGCCAGGTTTTCCACCGTGCTGATGTTCCAAAAACATTTCCCTGTGCTGGAGTCAAAATTCACAGAATCTATATCCAGCCTCCATGGAACCACTTTCTGAAGACTAATAGAAACAGAAAGCGTCAATACATTATGGTCACTAAGATTCGATTCAATGACCTTCATATCTTTTAATAGGTGAAAACCGGCATAATCTATCATGATAAAATCAATAATAGATTTTCCCTTATTAGATTTATGAGTAAAAGCTGCCGGAATATCAGACGGAAGCCTCCCATTTACAATTAAGCAATCCGCATTAAGTAAACCGTCTAAAATAAGTTTACCTCTTTTGTCAGTTTTTATATTTGGGGGAAATTGAGCTGAAGGTATATTCAGAGACTCTTCCAACGGAGTATTTCTAAACACCTCCAACCCACTTTTAGATACCTTACAATTTAGATCCCCAAACATTAACACATGCGGAGTAGGTGAGGTCTCCAAAACTTTTATTAAGAAAGTAAATAAAGTTTTTAAACCATTATTAAAACAACAATTGGGGGGAATATAAATATTTAGCACAATCAGCAATCTATTAGGGCAATCTTCAAAAACATCTTTCAAAGTTATTGCTTGAAACATTTTTCCTGGATCCAAATAGTGAGAAAAGTTCCATTGCAATCTATTAGATAATAAACATGCTAATCCTCCCTTAGCATGGCCTCTTCTAGTGCTGGTTGCGCTACAATCCAAAACAAAATAATCTTTATCCAAAATAACACTTCCATCAACCCAAGTTTCTTGCAAGCAGATTATATCTGCCTTTTGAGCATGAAGGAAACCCAATTTATCCTTATTATCTTTAAATCCGGCCGTGTTCCATGAGATAAATCTCAGCTCCCTGTTAAAAATTGGAATCCTGACTGGAGCGGGGAGCGGATTTACTCGCAAGAACTCCCGGGAGCCAACTCCATTTGAATTGATCATCCTTCACTGTTTGTTTGAGGGGAGGCTTTTTATAAGAAACCAGCCTTTCATTGCTAGCCACACAAACTTTTAGGTTCTCAGATCCGAGATTAGACCAATCTGACAATCGCGCATCAAAATTGGAGGAAAATGATAATGCGGGATTAACCGCACTATTTACAATACGTTTTTCCCCAAAATGAGGCATCACATCTATCCCTCTCATTTGTAATTCCTCAGCCCATTGTAAAACAAGATTCAACACAACTTTTGAATAAAATTTCACCCTTGTTGATCTTAAAGGTTTCCCCGCATAAGATTTGAGGAGAAGTACAACATCTAGATCGGAGGTTTGAACTAATTTCAAACCTTCGATCTCTTTAAAACAGAGTAACAGGGCAGATCTATTCAAAATTAAATCTGGTTCAAAAAGGGGCGAGAAATCAAGGAATAATGTATCCACAATTGTTTTTTCCTTTGGAAGGACAACTGTCGTTAAGGATGGAGCCTGAAAGGGTACTGCTATAGGATTTAAATTAGAAGGGGGTAGAATAACAAATGGTGGGGAAATCTTGGATAGAGCTTGGCAAGGATCTTGACTAACCTTACAATAGGAAAAGGGATTAGTAGATGGGAGAGAAACCTTAGGAAGAAAGGGATTAGTTAAGTTTACTGGACCAAACCCAGAGGAGGTGGCATCTTCTTTAGGCGATACCACCCTAATTTCAACCTTAGGGGTTAGACACTGCTCCGCCTGCGGGGGGTCATCTATATTTACCTCCACATTATTATCAAAAAGAAGTTTCCTCTGTCTTTTTTTAGCAAACCTACGAATAGGTTTCCTCTTCTTCATTCTAATCTTTTTATGTTTCTGAGAACTCGTATTTCCCATCAAACCCGTTTTTCCTTTAGGAATTTCCTCTTCCTTTTTTGATGGCAAAGAAAATATTGGAAAGAGGGAAGGCAAATCAGATTTGGTATCAGGAGGGGGAGTTGTTATTACTTCTATCTCGTCACTAAGCGGGGCTATACAATTAGCGCCAGCCGAAACCGCTTTAGAGGATTTAGAGATAGTTGAGAATACTATGGGCTGCCTTTCCTTTTGACTTTCTAACAAAGGAGAAGAGAGCTCTACATCCAACTCTACTGAAGAACAAGGGGCACTTATTTTCTGTGGCATCAACCGTGGGGCCACTAGACTAGAAGGATCTGATACTCGTTCTTCTCTGTTTAATATCAGAACTTGCAGAATCTGTGTTACGTATCGAAGATACATTCCGAGCCTCCCACAAATTTTTCCAGCAATCTTAAGATCGAAGACAGGACTGATTCCAGAGATGACAAGGAATTAGAAATTAGTCTCCCGTTAATATTTGGAGAACCCTCCGCTAAATTGTTCAACCCAGGGCCTGAACAGGTTGTAAGATTTAATTGTGGGAGGGAGAAATCCAATTTATTAGAGGGAGTACTACTTAGGGGACCAGTACTTGAAATCGTAATAACTTCCTCCACAGGAACACCTGTAGAGATCCCCTGAAACACTTCCACCCGCGCCCTATGAGCTGTTAAATCAATATCAGGCAGAGTGAATTCATTCCCTACTACGGGGGATATAACTTTAAGTGTTTCCCTTAATGTAGCCGATGCGGGAGCAATATCTTCAGATTTTGTAGGCATACTGCCCGTAGAATTCAGGTAATTATTCTGATTTGGCTGTACATTATTTGAGGACGAAGGTGAGCCCCTTAATTCTTCCGAACTGACTACAATTGGCAAAGATTGACTGGCCACCATACTTAAACTAGAGGAGACATTAATGACCTCATTAACTGACACCGCTACATTGCAACCTGGAATTTCGCTCGTGTACTGTGAATCTGTGGGTTTATCTTTCCCTTTGTCCCAAAGATTAAAGAGCTGACATTGGCCCTTCAACTGCATCGTAGACGCTATTTTGTTTCGTAGGGGATTAGATTTAGTTTTGGACCCAGATCTCCCCACAATCACTCGTCCAGAACGTAATTTTTTAGCCGTCATGAGACTATTTTAAAGGGAGGGGGGAAAGATTAAGAAGATAGCAATTATAAAGTATAATATCAAATTAACAGAATCTTTAAAATATGAAATCAGCTTGTGAAAACAACAAAACAGGTTATATAGCAACTATAAAACCAAGGGAGGGGGCCCAGCCCAGCCTCCTTCGGCCTCTGACGGCCTCAGACGGTCCCGCCCTTGTCCCGGGCTTCTCCCGGAGCGCTCCCGCGCGCTCCCGCGTTGCGGGATTAGGAAGGAGAATTATAGCCGCGCTGAGGCGGGGGAGGAGCCAGCAGGGAGAGCGGGTCAGCTGCTGGAAATGCCGAGTGTCAGGCGCTCCTGGGACTTGAAGTCCACGCCTGACCTCGCTCGCAGCCCTGCACACCCCACACCACAGAGGCACAGTTGACAGAGATCTTAGCAGTCTTCAGCGCTATTCCAGCAGCGCTGGCAAAGTACCCAAACGCGAAGCGGGACCCGCAGAGCAGGGACCGCGAGTTGCTGGCAAAGGAGAATTACGAGAGGAGCAGCTCCAGCGTGCTCACAGTCCGAGGCTCCAACTGCTAAACAAAACGAAGCACAGGTGAGGAAACAGTCAGGAAGGCAGCCGAGCTGGATTTAGCCGCGCTGAGGCGGGGGAGGAGCCAGCAGGGAGAGCGGGTCAGCTGCTGGAAATGCCGAGTGTCAGGCGCTCCTGGGACTTGAAGTCCACGCCTGACCTCGCTCGCAGCCCTGCACACCCCACACCACAGAGGCACAGTTGACAGAGATCTTAGCAGTCTTCAGTGCTATTCCAGCAGCGCTGGCAAAGTACCCAAACGCGAAGCGGGACCCGCAGAGCGGGGACCGCGAGTTGCTGGCAAAGGAGAATTACGAGAGGAGCAGCTCCAGCGTGCTCACAGTCCGAGGCTCCAACTGCTAAACAAAACGAAGCACAGCTGATTTTATACTATGTTTCAGATGAGTGAGCTTGAGGGCTGCAGTGTGTCCCGGACGTGGTTGGAGACACACCAGTGGCAGAAAGGTGAGCTGTGAGGGTTTTGTCCACAGTGTTGGCACTCACTCTCCCTCTGCATTTCTTCCTTTCTCTGTCTCAAACTCTTTCTCTGTTTCTCTCTCTCTTCCTCTCTCTCGTTCACTCTTTCTCTCTGTTCCTCTCTCTCACACTGTTTATCTCTCTCTTCCTCTCACTCATTCTTTCTCTCTGTCTTCCTCTCTCACTCTTTCTTTTTCTCTCTCTTACTCTCTCTCTCTTTCTTTCTTTCTCTCTCTCTCCCACTGTTTCTCTCTCTCTCTCTCTCTCTCTCTCTTTCTCCTTTGATGGGCACATGACACACAATCTTATCTTGCATTTTATCTTGCAAGCTGTGATTCACAGATTGTTGACCCCCCTACACGGGTCTCCCGCCACTTGGCAATGACTTGATTTCCACTGAGTTAGTGCCAGCAAAACTGAGCGGGTGGGCAGCCTGCGATGATGCACAGCTTCTATACACTTACCGGCAATCAGGACCGAATTTGAATTGTGAGCTACCGCATGTATGGCACGGCTGAGTAGGTTGCTTCGGCACGTGGAGGGTCCTCTTCCACACAGGCCGGTGGTGGAAGGAGAGCACAGAGACTTCTTTGCACAGCAGCATGCAGTCACCTCTGGACAGTGGGAGTGGATGGTTTGCAGCAGCCTTGGTGTGCAGGGGTGGGCAGACACCTCTTTGCAGCGGGACTGGATGTGGTGCAGCAGCTTGGGTGCGCAGGTGTGGGCAGACACCTCATGGCAGGCGGAGTGGATGGGGAGCACCAGCCTGAGTGTGCAGGAGCAGGCAGACACCTCTGGGTTGCGGGAGTGGTTGGGGTGCAGCAGCCTGGGTGCACAGAGACAGGCAGACACATCTGGGTGGTGGGAGTGGATGGGTTGCAGCAGCCTGGGGTGACAGTAATTTAGCCATGTGCAGTTCTATGTACTTGCCATTACTAATTCTATACTATGTTTCAGATGAGTGAACTTAAGGGCTGCACTATGTTCCGGCATGTGGTTGGAGACACACAGGTGGAGGAAAGGGGAGCTATGAAGTGTTTGCACTCTCTCTCCCTCTCCATCTCTTCCTTCCTCTCTCCCACACTCTTTCTCTGTCTTCTTCTCTCTCTCACGCTTTCTCTCTCTCTTCCTCTCTCTCACACTATTTCTCTCTTTCTCTCTTCCTCTCTCACTCTTTCTCTCTTTCTCATTCTCTTCTTCTCTCTCTCAGTCTTTCTTTCTTTCTCTCTGTCTTCCTCTCTCTCACTCTCTTTCTCTCTCTTCCTCGTTCTCTCACTCTTTCTCTCTCCTACGATGGGCGCATGATGCACAATCTTATTTTACTTTTTGTCTTGCAGGGTTCAATTCACAAATTGTCGAGGTATGACAAGCCATTGCTGTTCCTACTTTTATTTGTTGTTGTTTTGTTTAAATAAAATGTTTTATATGTATATCCATACATGAATGTGATTCTAATTTGTCCAACCTCACATGCATCTTTTTTTATAATAATTGTGCAACATCAGCTGATTAGTTACATTCCAGGTTTAGGAAGGTTGCTGCCATATTTGTTTGTCGAGGGGTCAGGGGGGATGGCGGACACGGGGCTAGTGGCGGGGGTGCCAGGGCACTGTTGTGTGTCCGAGCTGCATGATCGTTGGCTCCATGGCATTTGTTGTCTTCAGGTGTGGCTGTGGGCTGGGTTCCCTTTCATATTGCAGGTTGTAGTCTGACTTTACACCAGGTCAGGGCAGGTGTAAACTCCCTGCTGCTACCGCACCTTATTGCCTGTTTTGTATATGCTTCGCCGCTCTTGCTGGTGGGTAAAAAAGCTGCGAAGTGGTGTGTTCAGTGCTTTTTGCACAGGAACGCCTACTCTGCATCTCATTAGCAATATTTGCCGGGTTATCTGTGACAATGTTTTTTTTAGGCTGCTATCGCAGGTAAACTGGTAATAGGGGATGTTTGCAACAGCTTGTGAATGGTGTGTCAAATGTATCACCATTTTTGCTGCAATAAAGTGCCGTTACCTTGGCGATGTGTCAAAGAGAATATGCCCCTAGGCGTTTTAAAGACCTGAGAAGTACTGGAGTGCTGGGCTGAGAAATGCGCACCCAGCGCGTTCACACTAGGGGGCCGCACTGAGAGACGCTCACCCTTCGTATTCACATCAGGGGGGCAGCACTGATAGTCACACACCCTTAGTGTTCACACTAGGGGGCCATTCTAGGGTAGGAACTCCAAACTTTTTTGAAAAATAAAAAACATTCACTTTCATTAATTTACGTTTGCCTCTGGGACCCGATCCCCCGAGGCATGCCCACATCTAAATATTATTATAATTATTTTTTAATTGGACAGGGGCCCCGTCCCGGACCACTTCAGGCCCGGGCAACCCCATTCCCCGGGGCCTGGCCTCTCTGTTGAGGACAGTGGGGGGAGCCCTAATGCCCCCAGAGTCCCACTGTCTCCCCGCCTCCTGCAGGCATTGATTTTGGGCAACGCGAGCTGCTAATATGCAGCTCCCCTTGCCCAATAACAATTCTCCTTTCTTTCATTGAAGCAAGTGGGGTGGTGGTGGTCCACGGGGCTGAAGGAGGGCTGTGTGCCCTCCTGCACCTAATTTAAATAACCCTGAGGAGGTGGCGGTATGATTATAGCCGTATCTGGTGGCTCAGTGGACTAAAGCAGCCACTGCAGGGGCCTGTATTCAACCTCATGGTCACACGTTCAAATCCTGGCAGGTTCATTCAGACTTTCAGCCATCTGAGGTTGACGCCTACAGGTAATTGTGCGCTTTACAAATACAAAGTTTATGGTATGTTATATGATTTCCCCCTGGACCTGGCCCACCTGGGGGCTCATTTAAATGAAGTAGGGGAGCCCCCGCCTATTTCTTTGTTTTTTGTCCAGATTCACGCACTTGGATGTTTTAAAGAAAACCAAAATTGGGGGTCCTTGTGGGTCGCCATGAGCAGTTGTAGGGATCAGGGTGTTTCTACCCTGCCCCCTTTTCTTCATTTTTCACTTTCTTTTACTGTTTTCTTGTGTGTCGGTTCTGGCTGCCAACACTTCCTGGTTTGGAGTGTTGACAGCCAATTAGAATGAAGCACGTGGTCAGGAGGGGTTGCAAATTCCCTGCGCCCCTAGATATCGATAATTTTATTTTGGGATTTTCTCAGCAACTATGAAATGGATTCCAAAAGTTTATTTTTGAACTAAGAACTACCTTTTTGGCAATTTTGTCATAATTCCGTTCAGCAGTTCAGGCTGTAGCCTTGGCTAAAGTTTCCTATGGGATATAGATTTTTTTACTTTTATTTTTCAAATTTCTCAGCAGCTACTGAACAGATTTACACAATTTGTAAAACAGGTCGCTATCTGAACCAAGCGCTACCATTTTGCCAAATTTGGCTTAATTCCGTTCAGCAGTTCAGGCTGTAGCCTTCACTAAATTATCCCATGGGAATTACCATGGAAAAAACACTTTTTGGGAATCCCTTTTTTCTCAGCCCCCGCTTGACCAATCACTCCCGAACTTTCAGCAAAGAAGCTGACCTGGATAGACATTTTTTTGGGGAGAATTTCGCCAAGAGTGCAAACTACGCCAAAGTTATTAGCAAATCAAAAAATGCTTTTCCTATGGAAACTAGGTTCTTACTATAACTATCTACTGGTGACTGCCAGTATATATATATATTCAGAAGGCCCCCTCCCTTAATAACAAAAAATAAAAAAAGAGGCACAGCCCGATGGGATGGGGTCCCGGGGCTGATAGAGGCCTCAGGAGGGGGCCACACAGCCCCCTCCTACATTTTTTTATTATATAAATAAAAAAAAATGATGACCTTGCCCCATGAGATGGGGTCCCTGGCACCGAAATCGGCCTCAGGAAGGGGGCCAAGTGGCCCCATTCCTGTTTATTTAAACATTTCTTTAAAAATAGGGGTCAGGTCATGTGGGATGTGGTCCCCAGGGCCTTAAAATGGGAAAAGAATAGGGGCCGAAGAGACCCCCTTCTGAAACAAACAAAAACAAAAAAATGGCATCGCGCTGGAGGCCCTCCCCCCTCCCTGCATCACTCTGTAAACGGGCACCAGGTACCTCCAGTAAGCGCCAGGGAGCTACGCTGCAGAGTGGTGGTCCGAGGCCGAGCCCCTTTTTACACCTCTCTGCAATACAGCTCTGTGGCGCTTACTGGAGATATCTGGTGGGCTAGTTGGACCCCAGGGACCTTCAGGATTTAAGGGGACTTAATCCCCCAACATAAAATGAGCCACGTGGCACATTTGTACAGTGGTGAAGGCAGGGGGTGGGGCCTGATGTGCAATGCAGATCTGTAGTGCTTACTGTACTTACTGTACAGTAAAGTTTAAATATGTTTTATATATATAAATGCCAAGGTGTATTGAAAAATGAGTGGGAGTATGAGTGTCTGAATATATGACTTAGTAGGTGCATGACTGACTGTATAAGTAAGTGATTAAGAGTGTCTTATTGAATGCATAGGTTAGTGAGTAAACTGTGGAAATGTCTGCATCAGTCTATCAGTTGGGGTGTAAGTGGCTGCATGGGTTGGTGAGTAGCTACATGAGTGTCTATATAGGTTATTGATTGGTTGTCTGAGTTTCGGTATGGGTGCTAGAGTGTCTGTGGGTGAGGGGGGAGTGTGTCACTGTGTATAGGTGTGTGAGTGGGTGATTTACTGGGTGTATGGGTTCTAAAGTGCATGTGTGAAAAGCTTTATGGGTGGGTGAGTGTATGTATGGGTGTGTTGGTGAGTAAATGGATGTCTCAGTGGTACATGTGTGCGGAACTACATATGTGAAAGGCAGTATATGTGAGTGTTGGAGTAAATACATTACTATGTGTGAGAGTGAGGCATTGTGAGATTGGCTGTATGGATGAGTGTGTGCTTGTCTCAGTGATTGTATAAGAGATTAAGTATGAGTTAGTATCTGTATGAATAAGTTAGGTGGTGTGTATATAACTGTATAGGTGATTAAATGAAAGTGTGATAGATTTTTTGCATGACTGACTAGTTGTGTGAGTAACTCTATGGATGAGTGGCAGTGTGTGAGTGCCTGTATAGGTATATGAGTGCGTATTATAGTTTTGTATTGATGAGTGACTGCATGTATGAGTGACTGTATGGGTGAATGAGTGGATGTTTTTTGTAGACCTAGGAATCAGTGAGTGGGTATGTAATAACTGGTATTAGTGTGTCTATGTTTTAGAGTGGGTGTATCAAAGGTTATATTAGGGTGTGAGGAGGTGCCTCAGATTATCACATGGATGATGTAATTTGTGATGACATCAGTGATGTCACTGACCATGTCATAAATGATGCAATATGTGACGTCATCAGCAGTGCATTGCAAGGGTGCAAGTTATACTAGCAACTAACTTCTCTGGGTTTGTTCGAGTAAAATGTCCAACTAACTATAAGGTCTCTGAAACCTGTGTTTTTTTCAGTGAATATCAAAGGTTTTTTAAATGGTAATTTCTAACTATAAAGTCCCTGAAACCTGTATTTTTTTAAATGAATTTCAAAGGTTTTTTAAATGCTATTTTCTAAGTATAATGTCCCAAAAATATTTCTGTAGTTTTTTGGTTCTTATAAAAATATTATATTTTTTCTCTTTTCTAAAATATAAATATATATATATATTTTTTCATGGATTCGCAAGCCGATTGTGTACCTGTCCCGATGGGTGCACAAATCCAAGTATTTTGCCATAATATTTGTTAAGTCTTGTAGGATGCACGTTCCATATGTGACCCGTGCGCGATTCCGGCCCCGCGTAACATCCCGTATGTGGCTCCGGAGGTCGCGCCGGTTGCATGAATCCAACGAAAACCTTTATGTTTTATAAGTATATGTATATAACTTTATTATATATATCAACCCAAGACATGATTTAATTTAATTGTAAATATAATGTATATGTAACTGGAATAAAGATATATCATTGTTAAATTTATTTTCCATAAGTCGCGTCGGGTGCGTGCTGATTGCCCGCCCGGTGCACGAATCCCATGTGACTTCAATAGAAAGACTTTCATTGGTTTACAGGTTTTTGATTCTAGAATTTGAAAAACCCCACCCACGTTTTTTCATTTTTCATTGAGTGCATGGGTACTGTTTGGGTGATTGGAGGAGTGCAACCATAGTGTATGGTGATTTTATAAGAGTATGAGTAGTGACTGGGTGATTGCTGGAGTACATGGGTAGTGCCTCAATAGTTAAAGGAGTGAAAGAGTAGTCGGTAGGTGATTAGAGGAGTGCATAGATAGTGCACAGGTGATTGGAGCACTGCATTGGTAGTGCCTAGGCTATTGCATAAGTGTATAAATAGTGCCTGGGTGATTGCAGGAGAACATGTGTAGTGCCTGGATGATTTTGTAAGTGCATGGGCACCGCTTGGGTGATTTTGTAAGTGCATGAGTAATGCCTTTGTAATTTCATGGGTTTATAGGGAATGCCTCGATGATTGCATGAGGGCATGGTTAGTGCCCGAGTGATTGCATGAGGGCCTTGGTATTGCTTGGGTGATTAGAGGAGTGCGAGGATAGTGCATGGCGATTTCATAAGTGCATGGGTATTTGCAGAGTGTTTGGATAGTGCATGGGTACTGGTTGGTTGATTGGAGGAGTGCATGGATAGTGCCTGTGTAATCAAAGGAGTGAATCAGTAGTGTCTAGGTTATTAGAGGACTGCATAGGTAGTGCACAGGTGATTGAAGCAGTGCATGGGTAGTGCCTGAGTTATTACAAGAGTGGATGAGTAGAGCCTGGATGATTGCAGAAGTACATGTGTAGTGCCTGGATGATTTTGTAAGTGCATGGGTGTTGCTTGGGTGATTTTGTAAGTGCATGGGTAATGCCTAGGTAATTGAATGAGTTCATGGGTAGATGATTGCATGAGTGCATGGTTAGTGTCTGGGTGATTGCATGAATGCATGGGTACTGTCTGTGTGATTGGAGGAGTGCAAGGATAGTGTATGGTGATTTTATAAGTGCATGGTTTGTGACTGGGTGATTGCTGGAGTTTATGGGTAGTGCCTGGGTAATCGATTGAGTGAATGAGTTGCATCTAGGTAATTATAGGAGCGCATTGATAGTGCACAGGTCATTGTAGCTGTGCATGGGTAGTGCCTGGATTATTGCATAAGTGCACTACTAGTGCCTGGGTGATTGCAGCAGTACATGTGTAGTGCCTGGATATTTTGTAAGTGCATGGGTGATTTTGTAGGTGAATGGGTAATGCCTGGGTAATTACATGAGTTTATAGGTAATGTCTGGATGCTTGCTTGAGTGCATGGTTAGTTCCTGGGTGATTGCATGAGTGCATGGGTACCCTCTGGGTGATTGGAGGAGTGCAAGGATAGTGAATGGTGATTTTATACGTGCATGGGTATTTTCAGAGTGATTGGATAAGTGCATGGCTACTGGTTGGGTGATTAGAGGAGTACATGGGTAGTGCCTGGGTAATCGAAGGATTGAATGAGTAGTGTCAGTTTGATTAGAGAACTGCATGGGTAGTGCATATGTGATTGTAGCAGTGCATGGGTAGTGCCTGATTTATTACATGAGTGGATGAGTAGTGCCTGGGTGATTGCAGGAGTGCATGGGTTGTGCCTGGGTAATTTTGTAAGTGCATGGGTATTGCCTGGGTGATTTTGTAAATGCATGGGTAATTACATGAGTGTATAGGTAATGCCTGGATGATTGCATGAGTGCATGGTTAGTGTCTGGGTGATTGGAGGAGTGCAGGGATACCGCATGGTGATTTTAAAAGTGCATGTATAGTGACTGGGTGATTGGAGGAGTACATGGCTACTAGCTGGGTAATCAAAGGAGTGAATGAGTAGTGTCTGGGTGATTAGAGGAGTGCATGAGTGATTGGAGCAGTGCATGGTTAGGGCCTGGGTTATTCCATCAGTGGATGAGTAGTGCTGGAGTGCATTTGTAATGCCTGTGTGAGTTTTTTAACTGCGTGGGTATTGCTTGAATAATTTTGTAAGAGCATGGATAATGCCTTGCTGATTGCATAAGTTTATGGGTAATGCCTGGATGATTGAATTATTGCATGAGTAGTGCCTGGGTGATTGCATGAGTGCATCAGTATTCCCTGGGTGATTGGAGAAGTGCAAGAATATTGTATGGTGATTTTATAAATACATGGGTAGTGCTGGCTGAGTGAGTGGGTAAGTACATGGTACTGGCTAGGTGATTGGTGGAGTGCATGGGTAGTGCATGGGTAATTGGAACAGTTAGATAGCATATTCAGTTTCCCTCTTTTGCGGTTCTCAGAGTTGATTGGATTTCACCATACACAGTGATTTCAATTTAGATCATCAAAAAAATACAATCAATATGATTGTAAAAAATAATCTGCATTGAAAATATTTACAACAAATTCAACTATATGTTTACCTATCTACATTTTGTAAATTGCTTTACTCAACTACAAGAAATCATTTATCACTCTAAAGTATTTTTTTAAATGTACACTCTCATATACATCGCATAAAATATAAAGATCAACTGTATCAACTACTTCCTTCAAACACAATTTTACAAATGCAATAATAAATAGTAGAAACAATAATGCAAATATTAATTCTTCACATCTTTCCAATAAGCCAAATGATGTTTCCAAAACCTTTTCTATTGAAAATATGCAAAATAAACTCATGTATTTGTGTTCATATCTTCCCAATAGGCCGAATGATATTTCCAAAACTTTGACTTAAAAAAAATATCAGATATGAATCTCGTAATTCGAAAGGCAATCTACATTTGAATTCCAAATGTGCATCATTACAAAGTGTCCCTCCTTTATTGTACTTGAATCCAGATGTAGTAGTAGATCGATCATGGAAAATAATAGCCAAAGCTTTAAAATTTCTTCCTGAAATTGATAGTTGACTTGCCACAACATTTTTGATTTTGGTTTCCAATTTGCTTCCACCTGCTCTACAATGATGTAGCATTAAAATGACATCTTTTCTAAATCTTTCTATAAATAATGTTGATAACATTTCTGATTTACACTGAGAACATTTCATATCTTGATTTGCTGATTTTAGTAATTTGTTAAAATACACTGATTTCCTATTTAGTATTGTTTAATATATGAATTGTTCAGTGTCTATTTCAGTGGTTGAAGAAAATGAACACTCTTCACATTTATGATTCCATCTGTAAGTCCAAAGAGATGTTCAAATTCTATTCCTTTATCTTACGATACTGCAAGCATAAACATAGTGAAATTCTTGTGCATCTTTTTGTACATTAAGTTTAAATTGCAAAGAACCAGTAGATATAATAAAAAGATACCGAATTCCAGAAGCAGTATGGATTTTAGTTCTATCAGTTACAAACTTTTGAAAAATATAATGCAATTACATTAGCATAGCAGTTGATAGCTGAACTATTTTCTAACTGATATCCAACAATATCATCAGCAGTGTCCATTTTCTTTTTCTTTGCACCTTCATCATTCTCATGAATTGTTTTCTTTTTTTGAATCTCAGTAGAATGTTTATCATCTTTCCATTTTGGGCATACAACACGTTTTTTCATATACAGGATATTTTACCTAATTTAGGAGCATACAGTCTTCTTAACCGATTATACTCTCTCACACAGTTTGTATCAACACTAACCTTTTTCTCATCAAAATCAACCAAATACAAACCAGATAATGTTCTTACTCAAGAGAAAACAACATATGCCATGCCTTCTTTAAATACTGAACTTCCAATATTTACCAAAGCACTGTCTACACTTAAACCTTGAGATTTATAAATGGTTACAGCATATGCTAAAAAAGGAGGAAACTGTTTTCTACGAACATACAAGCAGAAAACGGACAGCACAATGTCCAATCTGTTTTACTTCTTCAATCTCATCAAATGTAATCTTCAAAAATTCAATTCCATCTCTCTTCTCATAATTACCAAAATCAACAACTTTTCCCATTGATCCATTTATTAAACCTTTTTCGACATCCAAATTACGCCGTAATATTACCCAACAGTTTACACATACATATAAAGAGGCATATTCACAAGCCCCTATCGACACCACAACACCACTTTCAGTGACTTTGTGGTGGTGATAGGAGTCTCGCCTTATTTACAAGGCAGCGTTAAGCTACTTAACTTGGCATAACACTGCCTTGTGAATAGGCCCCCTTTCACGCTGTGTTTGACATGAAAGAGGCATGCAGTGGGTGTTGTGGTGGGCGTTCCACCGCAACAGCCATTGATATTTTCGCTCCCCCCTATTCACAAGGGCAATGTAAATAGGAGCTAACACCAAACTTAAGACCAGGAAAACCCTGGTCTTAAGTTGGCGATACGAGGAGAAATGCTTTATTTTTCCTTGTTTTTGCATTTTCCATGTGTGCTGGCTTGTGCAGCACACATGGATAATGCAAAATGCCATGGTTTGTCCCCGTACAGGAAGGTGTCCCTTCCTGTACCTAAACAAATGTTTTTTAATGCTGTTTTGTAACTTACATGTGTGCTGCATGAAGCAGCACACATGTAAGTTATAAACTGGCATTTTAGGTTTGTTTATGTGCAGGAAGGGACACCTTCCTGTACATAAACAAAGCTCCCTGCTTGCAGACACCCTTGCACCTTGGTGCAAGGGGGCCTGCATTGGCGCTAAGTTGTGAAACTTAGCGCCATCGCAGGGGGGAAAGCAAGGCTGCACCATATCCTTGCAAATATGGTGCAGCCTTGCTTTTTCGAAGTGGCGAAGAGAGGCGTTAAGCCAAGAAGGCTAACGTCTCTCTCCGCCACTTCCTTGTGAATATCCCCCAAAGTCTTTTCTAAACCAGCAGTCTTAGATAAAGTCTTTTCTAAAGAATCTAATTTTCACTGTTATTTCTCTGAGAGCAGAACAGTAACTACTTTGAGTTCCATTTTATCAATGGCTTCCATTTTCACTGTTGTTTGTTTCTCCAGTTTCAAAACTTCTTGATTGAATGTAGAACACTCTTGCAGTGTTGGCATAAGGTAAATTATAGACTTTTTTTGTACATTATTTAAGGTGCCATATTTTCTTTTGAAAAAAAGTTTGTTAGTAGCCTACTTTCTAAAGCTTCTTAACCATGTTTTGTCAAAACACCAAATCTAATATCTTGAAGAATGTTTCCATAATGTTCATCACTTGCGTGTCCCAGATTCTTAATACGTTTTTCATATTAAAAAAGATACCAAATGTTCACATTTCAAATACTTCCCAAAGATTTCTTAGTGTTTTCATGGAGAAGTGTTTTAAAACCTGGTTGTCCTTTCACAGGAGTAAGTTGTAGCAGATCACCAAATACAATTACATGTTTTCCTCCAAATAAAACATCATAATCTATTTTTTAAATCTGTTGCATTCTTAAATGTATAAAAGCAAGCATTAAGTTTGAGACCATGCTCACCTCATCAATGATCAGAAGTTTCAGTTTGTTGAATACTCTTGAAACTTCATAACAAGCTTCTCCAGATAGCTTGTGATATATCAACTTAATTTCATGTTCAACTGGTATCATGAGTAATCAATGTAATGTAATCCCTTTAATGTTATGCGCTACTAACCAGTTGGAACAGTTACAATACAAAATAAATATGATTCAGCTTGTCCACTGATATACATTTGAATATATTTAAATGATGTGCATTGGCAATCAGTTGTTTCACTTGCTGATATATTTCTTTCTGTTTAATATTTGATTCTTCTTCTAACTTTTCCAACTCAATAATATCCTGGGTTGCTTGTTACATTGCTGTTTCTACTTCACTCATAGCTATTGCTGGTTCATTTTCAATAATTGGTTGTCCTAGTGGATCTTGACTTGGTGTAGCAGAACTTTGACTTTCTTGGGAAGTGCTGTTTCAGCTGCAATAGTAGTTTCTTGTTAAAGCTCTTTATTCAACATTTTTAGACAATTTGGAAAAATTCTACATTCAATGATATCTTTACATGCATTAAAAGAAACTTCATAGCAGTCAAAATCTCCAATTAGTTCCATTTCAGTACAACAAGGTTGGAAGAGTTACAGAAGCGCTAAATAGAAACATTCCCTTTTATCTAGAGTATCACAACTGAGTTTTCTTTGATTAATAAGATTTCATTTGGAATGTTTTACCAAACATCCATCACATCCAATTACTGCAAATTTTTCTTTATTTATATTTTCTGTAACATTTCTCTTAAAGCAGCAATGTTGCAGTTCTTCATGAAGACATATGTTTTCCATATGTGGACTTCATTTAGGATAGTACATATCCAACATATTCATTTGAACAAATATCTGTACTTTCTGGTTCATTCAATGCTGAGTATTCAATTTCTTGTACAGATTTCAATACTTAGTTCAGTGTTGCAGCAAGACCTAGAGTCACCAAAATGATTCCTCTTGACTTTGAATGTAAACTTACAGAGGTCAACCGCTCCGAACATTCGTAGGATCCAATTACTCGATGGGAAAGCATCTTCAAACTAAAACTGCACAATTTGTTACTAAGTGTCTTCTCTTGTGAAATTTTTTGCCACATTTCTTTCAACTCTGTCTTCTCAGATTTGGTTATATATGAGGTAACATAGTGAGCAACAGCAATCAAATTATCTGCAACATACTGGATATACATATTTGCATTCCACATCATCAAAATCACTGCATTGTAGTAATTTTTATACTTTGAATTTTCAGTTCTTTTTATGTTGTAAGTATTCTTTGGAGATTTCCGACTTATAGTATGTCTTAATGACAACATGAAACTGTTCACTCTTACTTTTGAAATTACTGGGCGTGGGTATCCAAAACGACATTTTGTATAAAATGCTTCCTTTTACTTATATTTTTGTGGACAATATTTACCACATCAATGACTTTTAAACCGTAAAACTTGTTGTCTCAACTTTTTTTGTCCTTCTTTTGGTATGGCACAGGTAACATATTCCTCAATGAAAGACAAAACACTTTCATCAGTATCAGTTCCAAACTTTGGTACATTTTTGATTCATAACAGCATGTGAATATGAGGTGCACCTCTGGCATGGTACTACTTTCTCCCAAAAAACAATATTTTCTGCATGAGGTGGATTGCTTTTCTTACAGATGAAAGACATCATAGCTTGAAACCTATGAATAAAATATCTGCACACATTTACAGGATCCAAGGAAATTAGTTCTCCAGCTGTTTTCAATTCAACGTTTTTTACATTTAAATTTACTTGTAGTTGAAATTCTAGTAAGTCGTCCTATGCGTACTAAGCACACCTAAGCGTAACAAACCATGTAGGGGTTCTTAAGTTCCTCAACATACATTTTTGTTCTCTGTGACAATGATACCAATGCTCATCAGTACCACATTGACACGTCATCAAATTAATAATTGAGATTCTAAATGATTGTCTTTTTGTTCAACTTTGTCCAAAACATTTTTTGTAGAAAGATTTCTAAGATGAACTCCTGTTTTTAATATGTGGTTCACTGCATATAAAAGTCCAGACAAGTCACTTTCAAAAAGAAGATTAAATAAATATGGAACACACTGTTGAAATCTTGGATCTTCAGAATACAATCTTGTTGGACGGTATTCTGAAGCTGGAATCTGTACTGGTCCTTTATCATATCGTCCACCTTTTCCAGTAGGGAAGAGCTGTGGAAAACAATGGGCTTCTAAACTTCTTTCCCAAACACTCATAGGAGTTCCCATCGCTTTCTTCATTTGGAATAATTCAATACTATTTCCAATCACTTCTTTTGCATGTAAAGGATGAATACTATAATGTTCATTACTTACTTCACTTCTAGAGTTGTCCACGTTTTCGATGTGGCCACTTGAAATTTCTTTATCATCTTCTAAAGGCATTTCTGGTTGCATTTTTATAATAAATATTGCTTTCTATGAGATATAACATAGCCATCTTAACTTTGATGACATCTACTAACTCTTGCCAAATATTAGGACTCTTTGTAGGTACACCATTGACTAAAATAACTATAGGTTCCCTTTCCTCTCTCTCTATACCTACAGTTTCAATATGTTTCTTTAAATCAAAAGGTATATACACTTCACTTCCTTTTAAACCTCTTTGTAAATCCGCTTGAGGCAGCTTACCAGTTTTAGGCTCCATACGAACTATAGCCTGAAATGGGTACACAGATTGAATAAGAATAGATTCATATGAATTTAAATCTACTAGTTCTGGAGGAATAGGTACCAACTCTAGGCTAATATATACAGCTCTAGCTGGCATTTTGGTCTCTTCTAGTTTTCTGTAACAATATATACAAATACGTTGATCAATACCAAACTCAAAACAAACTTCCACCAACAAATAAGCACCAAATTGCTTCCACTTATCATTGTTTTGCTTTTTACTTTTTAAATACATATCAACATTCCTAGTTTGATTTCTATAGACCACCACAGGAGGCACCGCTGAAGGACATTTGGGAGGTGTAGTCCCCCCGGCCGATCCCCTCACTGCTGAAATATGGTGTGTCTGGTGGCCGTTCCCCTTACGGCAGCAAAATGCTCTGTTGAGCAGCGTCCTGTGCTGCGGGAGACCAGCAGGGTTCCTAATGCGCCTCCTGGCATGAAAGGCAGCGTCACAGCAGGCGCTGCTGCAGGACTTCTTGGAGGTGTAGTCACCCCGACCGTTCCCCTCACGGCTGAAAAATGGTGTGTCTGGTGGCCATTCCCCTCAAGGCAAGCAAGTGGCACTGCTGATGGCCGTTCCCCTCATATTCCAATGAAAGTCATAGTAGAATGTTAGTATGTAATTCTACTAGAATCTTAGTATGTAATGTTAGAATGCAGGGTCATGAGGGGAACCGTGTGGAGTTTGTACACAGTCCTGGATAAGACGGTTGCCTTGCTGTCTGCTCCTGTTGGTGGTTGTTTCAGGTGGCTTGTTTTCTTGTAATAGATATACTTATTGGATCTACTGCTGTCTGCCTCTTCACTAAATAAATTTGGCGACGATCGTGAGAAGGTAAAAAGAAAGTACCACTCAGCAATATTTCAAAATTGCTTGCATTGTGCTGAAGACCCGTTTTCTTCGTGTAGCTGTTTATACTCATGCCAGGGTCCTCGACTCATTGAAGTGTCATCCGAATTCTGGTATATTTTGTGCTTCCTCTGCTTCTTCACCACATTCTGGTCGCTGTACTACACGTGTGTAAGTAGTGTTAGTATGCGTTTATACTAACAGATGCATCATGGTCCTAGGGAGGGCGACCTCTCAGGCGCAGCTCATACAATGTCCCGGGGTGTGCATTCGCGGGACATTTGTGTTTTCTATTAGAGGGTGGTGCATGCCTTCCACCCTGTGATAGCAAATACTTGTACGACTACTTGAAGCAAGAGGAGGAAAACCACGTATCCCTTTAATAGAGGGGATGCGAATGGTAAAAATGGAGAGAAATGAAGAAACAAACAAAAAAAAGCGGGGTCTCACCCGTTCTTTTAAATGAAGCCCCTGGTGGGTAATGTTCCATGGCCAATCCAATTATTATATTGCGGGGTCTCTGTAGGACTGGGGATCTTAATGTCATATGTAAATTAGGCGTGGAAGGGGAGCACCACATTCTTGAAATTGTTTAATAATTGTTTGAGGCCAACTGAATTCCGGGGATCGCCTCACTCAGGGGCTTTATTTAAATATGCAGGGTGGGTTTTGCTAGTCCCTGAAGCCTCGGTGGTCCTAGGCAGTGCCTTATGTTTGGTAATCACAGAGGCAGTACTGTTGATGTTATAGAGTGATACACTCATAGAACTCTTGCAGTTTTACAATTACCCAGGCTTCATTTGTCTAATACTCAGTTAGAATATGTTTGGTAGGTGCACTGTAATAATAAATATGTTTGTCCTTAAAATCTTCTTGAGGCCCATAGGAATCAATGGCAATTACTGAATCAGTAAATACTGATTCGTTAAAATAACCGAATTGTCAAAGGGGACAGGTTATCACTTTGACAGCCTGTTGCACCCCTGATTCTGACTTGTGTGCCATGTCACACATACATGGTCATACAACATGTATGTCTGCCACATGGCACAAATGTACATGCACAGATGTGCATGTACACAGCAATTCATTTTTTACACCCGAAAGTTTTATCGTTATATCTCCATATTCATTGTACAATATAAAAGTACACATTATCTGGGATAATAAAGAACATGTTTATTTTAATTTTTAAACAACATATATAACTTTATTTAAGCAACTTTTAAAAAACATATATAACTTTATTTAGGTAATTACAAATCTTGTAAGGGTGCATACCAAACAGTTCTTTTTACAACAACCTCTACTGGTTAAAAAAATATACAACATTTTTATGTTTGTATGTAAAAGTTTGTCATACTGAATGTCAAACTGCAAAACTATAAGGATGTGGTACAGCATAAACCTATAAGCTGTAACAAGAACATGTTTATTTTAAAATTTAAAACAACATATATAACTTTAATAAAACAATTATAAATCTCATGAGGGTAGTAAGTCATTATATCTACATATTCATTGTACAATATAAAGGAACATATTAACTGGGATAATAAAGAACATGTTTATTTTAAACTTTTAAACAACATATATAACTTTATAACAAAAGATTGTATTGGTTTGTATTACTTCCAACTCTAATTCTTGAAAGACCCCTCCCATGTTGATCATTCTTCTTTGGCTTTCAGAGAAGCAATACCTTTTTTCTAGTCTGGAAGTTTTTCAGCTTTCCAGAACATCAGAAGAAAGTAAATGCACCACTGGTCACCTGCAAGATCTGTGACACAGTGTTATCTAGAGGAAATCCTAATAAGAAATATTCATTCAGAACCCTCAGCATGGAACGCCATGTAAAAAATATACACCCCAACAATTGGAGTAGAGCTGTGGTGCAAAGATGTCAGGAGCAGGACTCTTCTACTAGTACATTTACAGCAAGAACCAGAGTAACACCAATGCCATCTTCAATGGTGGCAAACATTCAGCCACAAACTGAAAAATGTAATGATGCAATGCATACATTGCAATAAATTGGTAGTCTTCAGACAACAGTCCATTGTAATTTTGCAGAGGAACAGGAACCACAGATGCAACAATTATTTTGTGTAAAAAGGTCATTCTTCTACTTCATCTTCAGAAGGGTTTGTTCCTGAAACCCCTAGAACACAGAGAGACTCTATAGTACTGAAATTTAAAAAAAAACAGAAAGAGAGAAAAAGGTAAATGCACCTTTTGTCACATGTAAAATCTGTCAGACAGTTCTTTCAAGAGGGAATCCACAGAAACAGTACAGCTTTGGAACTTATAGCATGGAATGCCATATCCAGAATATACACCCAAACAATTGGAGTAAAGCTGTAATAAAAAGATCATCAGAGGAGCAGGGCTCTACTCCCAGCACTTCTTCTGAAGCAACAGCACCACCAATGCAAGCATCAATGGTTGCAAATATCCCACCTGAACTTAAAAATTTGATGATGTAATGCATTTGTTGCCAGAAACTAATACCCTTTGCACAAGAGTCCATTCAAGTTATCCTGCAAAAAAACAGGAAACACAGGTGCATTACCAGGAGCATTTTTTCTTTTCTCTGAAGATTGTCTTCTGGATGAATCTTCTAATTGAGTCCTCTTGATTGATAAAACTTGCTTATAAAGTCTTTGTTTGGGGTTATTGGTAGGCATAATCTATTATGACTCTGTAGATATTTACAATCTGTTGAAAAGAAAAATATGACATATTATAGACCACTACCAACATAGTACATAGCAATTCCATTAACTATACAATATAAACACTAGTTCACATCTCTCTTTGTGTGTCTCATATCACTCTCTGCCTGCACCATCTCCGTCTTTCCATGCTTCATCTCACTCTCTCCTTCCACCATCTCTCTGTTTGTATGTGTGTTATCTCAATATCTGCCTACACCATCTGTCTGTTTGTGTGTGTGTCTCATCTCTAAGCATGGACGAATTTTGCGAATCTGGCGTTCGCGAATTTTGCGAATTTGCGAACTCGCAATCCGCAAAATCCGCGAATTCTCACAAATTTGCGGATTTTTTTACCCAACAGGCTCGGTCCAGTGGCAAAGTTTCTATACCCAACAGGCTCGGTCCAGTGGCATCAGAGCCAAACGGCCATACCCCCACCTACCCATCCTTATCTCTCTGATACTCCCCATCAAGAGAATGGAGATAATCGATGGAGACAACCAGTTCCCCCGCTAGCTACTTCCTTTAACATCCCAATATATAACAGATTTAATGCCTTTTCTGGTTTAGATTTTAACGATTGACTTTCCAACCCTTACAATATCGGGGAATTCTCACAATCACCCAAAACGAACCCAACTTCATCATCTAACTCATATCCCACCCTTGCAATAACTCCAACGCATTTGCCTCTTCCTCTCATTAAACCTGAGTGCTCAAAAATCCATCATGAAGTCATTACAATTGTAACACCGACCCAAACTAATCAGGAAATCATCGAACGGAGGGCTAATACAGGCAATCCAGTTGACTCTATCTTAGATATTTTGCAGTTTCATTTTACCTTCTGGAATATCGCAGGTCTTTCCGCAAAGAAGATCGACCCCGACTTCCTAAGCCAGATCAATTTGAGCGGTTGTATCTGTCTTCAGGAGACGTGGGCCATAAGGCCTATACATATACTAGGCTTTAAAACTTTTTGGTCACCTGCGACGAAATCAACCTCTGGCAGAAATAGCGGAGGCTTAGTTACTTATATCAAAAACACCCTTTCCGTGGATGAGATAATCCCCATAAGTTTAGATACAAATTTTCAGATCATAGCAGTTAAGGTCACCAAACAAAGACTTTACCTTATTATAAACTTTTATAATAACCTCTCCAACTCTGCTATGAACACGCTACTCCCAGAGATCTCCGCAATAATACAAAAGCAACGAACTATTCACATCAAAAAGGCATGCATAACAATTTGGGGCGGAGATTTCAACTTACATCTATGCAGTAATAGTGACAACAATAAATGTGGTATTAGTGATGAGTCCGATACAAACCTCACGCATTTTACACACTCTAATGGGGGGGAAATAATGAATGAACTCATGGCTGAACTAGAACTAAAATTTGCTAACGAAATAAAGAACCCACCTGTTCAATTTCAGCCCACATTCAAGGGAAGAGGTTTAACAAGCATAATTGACTTCATACTGATCTCATCACCCATAGGATCCATCGTAGAAGATTTTAAGGTTTTTAACAACCCTTTAAGTGACCATTTCCCCATTACCATGGTCCTTGCTGAAAGAACAAAGAATAAGCCATATGACATTCTGACCACTCTAAATCAAAGCGATCTAGAACTAGGCTCTTTGAATGGCTTTACACTGAAGTGGGGTAATATTGATAAAGAAGCCACAACAAAAAAAATTGTCACAAATAACCAAACGGATATTATTAACTGCTTGGACTCCACCACCCACCCTAGTGAAACTATAGTAAGCTTTCGATCAATTACAACAACCATACAAAAAGAATTGACTAAAAAGCACAAACAAAGGCCCCAACCGAAGAAAGGATGGTTTGATACAGCATGTACTAAAGCATCTACACGCCTAAAGGAAGCTCTGAACAGTAAACATAAGGACAGAGTCGAAATCATCAGACTCAGAAAAGAGTATACAGCCGCCCTAAAAAACAGGAAAAAGGAAGTAAAAGCTGAACTATGGTCAAAACTGATCCAAAGCTCGGAACTTAACGATAGTGCTTTGTTCTGGCAGATAGTTTGTTCCCCACTCCTAACAGAGAAATCCAACCTTCCATCAATTGACGTAGCTATAAGCCAACACGAATGGGTGAACCATTTTACCAAAGTCTTTGCCAAAGACCCGACCGAAGACACAGATCAGCCTGAATCTCTGCCACATATTGTCTATCCGTTAAATCTTCACTTCTCCCATGAAGAGGTCCAAAAAGCTTTAAAATCTTCAAAAACAGCCAAAGCACCAGGCCCGGACGGCGTACCGGTTGACGTTTTTAAACACCTCCCAGATCTTTGGACCCCGCTACTAACTAACGTCTTGAACGCCACCACTGAAGTAGGTATCCTGGAATCCTGGAAAACATCAACCTTGGTACCTATCTTCAAGAAAGGAGATCGAAATAGTCCAACATGCTACAGGCCGATCTCCCTACTGGACTCCCTAGGCAAAATGGCAGGACGAATATTACTTGACCGCCTCCAGGAGTGGGCCATAGATCACAAAATTATTTCCGATCTACAATATGGCTTCCGGGAGGGACTAGGAACAATTGACCAGGCCCTGAACCTGTCCCTACTGGCGAGCAAATACCTGGACGCCAAAGGGTCCTCATTCCACATGGCCTATGTCGATCTTTCCGCAGCATTTGATTGCGTGGCACACTCAATGCTGTGGAATACAATCTTGAAAATGGGCGTTCCTACGCCAATTGTGGATTTCCTACGCGAACTATATACAGGCACCACTGGCAGGGTAAGATTTGGGACAAAGGGCGAGCTCACTAACTTCTTCAGAGTGGAAAAGGGGGTCAGGCAGGGGTGCGTATTGGCCCCCTTCCTATTCACCCTCTACACGAATGGCCTAGAGGCTGCCATGCTACAAGGCAGCAAGGACCTCCCGGCAACAGCTCGTCGGCAGATACCAGCACTTCTATATGCCGACGATGCTGTTATCCTAGCAAGAACATCAAACGAATTACAAATGGCCCTGAACAGATACTGTGATTTTATGGCAAGTTTAAACCTGAAACTAAACGCAAAAAAAATGTACACAATGCACGCAGGGGAGAAAAGAAATGTAAGACACAGGAAGCTAATGGCGCAGGGCGAACACCTGGACAGGACTAAAACCTACCCCTACTTAGGGATTGTCATTGACGAAAAATTCAAATGGACCCCAGCCATTAATACAAGAAAATTGATTTTCCTCCGAGAGACATCATCACTAAAAACCTTCTCGCAGAGATTGGGGCAGAGACCAATTAAAGAACTAGTGCAAATATAAAATGCAAAATGTGTAAGCACTGCAACATACGGGGCGGGGATTTGGGGTTTTAAAAACGTGGACTCAATACAAACAATAGAGAACTCCTTCCTTAGATATTTGCTGGCGGTGCCCAAAACCTGCTCCACCTATGCCTGCCACTCTGAGCTGGGCATTGACTACATCACTGACATCATAAAACTACAACCAATAATGCTGTGGCGCAGAATATGGGTTACCGAGCAATGCCACTTGACCAGGACGATTATACAAGATATTTTAACGCTAGACCACGCTAAGAAAATCAAATGGCTGTCGTACGTCAAAGCGTTATTGACAGATCTTGGATATAGGAAATACTTTGACCACCCATCGCTGATAGAGGAAATCCCTAAAAAGACCTTAAAAAGGGAGTGTTTAACTCATCTACGTCAGCTACGCTTATTATCCGAGGTCCACAAGCCATCAGTCCAACATTCCTTGCTAGTCCAGACTGCGTTCTCTGCTGAACCTTACCTAAATTTCAAAATAACACAGTTTGAAAGAATGCTGCTTACCCGCTTCAGACTTGATTTGTTCCATCTACTAGTTGCATTTCCTGAGCGAAATGTCAGGACTTCTACTACCTCTATGTGCCCTTGTGATTTGGTATCGCCACAATCAACGATACACACAATGCTATTCTGCAAATTCTATAGCGAGCCCCGGAAGCGCTGGATACTCCCTATCTTGAAGTTCTGGGGTCTCCGTCAATGTCGCCCAGCGTATTTGGCACTACAATTCCTGGAAAATGAAAACTATGCGAAAGCGATTGTATCTTACCTTAAATTCTGTATACGCCACCGCACAAATTTATAACCTCGAACAACATCACTTATACATATTAACGAAGGGACTGAGATAACAGAAAAACTGTACGTCTTTGCACATGTGGGAAAAATTTGCCCTAATGAAATCGTGATGCACTTCTTACTTCCATGTATTTTTTTTTAAACAAAATGTACATTTAATAATCTTTTTAACCCTTTTTTCATACAATTGTAACTGTGTTTTTATTCTATCTGAACTTTTATGGTGTTTTTTCAAAACTACTGAATAAAGTTGATATTGAATTGAATTGAATTGACTCTGTAGATATTTACAATCTGTTGAAAAGAAAAATATGACATATTATAGACCACTACCAACATAGTACATAGCAATTACATTAACTATACAATATAAACACTAGTTCACATCTCTCTTTGTGTGTCTCATATCACTCTCTGCCTGCACCATCTCCGTCTTTCCATGCTTCATCTCACTCTCTCCTTCCACCATCTCTCTGTTTGTATGTGTGTTATCTCAATATCTGCCTACACCATCTGTCTGTTTGTGTGTGTGTCTCATCTCTAAGCATGGACGAATTTTGCGAATCTGGCGTTCGCGAATTTTGCGAATTTGCGAACTCGCAATCCGCAAAATCCGCGAATTCTCACGAATTTGCGGATTTTTTTTTTTGTGTTCGCAAGGGTTTCTGCCAGTTCGCGAGGATTTTGTACCAGTTCGCGATTGTGAACTTACTTGACGGCACGCAACGGTCGCGACTATGTTGTTTCTACGTCTAGTTCATCATCACAGGTTCACAGCACCCTCTGTTTCAACACTGCCACCCTCTGTTTCACCCGTGCCACCCTCTGGTACATCAATGCCACCCTCTAGTTCATCATCATCACTGTAGATTATGGGGGGAAAAAGCAAGCACACCTGCCCTGCTTCAACTGACATGAACTAATTTGGGGTTGATTTATTAATGTGTCTCTGTTTTAAAATTCCAGTCTGCACCTGCTTCCTTATCTGTAATTTGCCTTCTGTTGCAGTGCAATTTTTTTTTCCAGGACCTTCGTGGCCTACTTGTAGCTATTCTATGATCCGGCTGTGAGGGTCAGAGCAGGGTCATACAATTGTTGCAACTAGCAACTGAACTCTGGAGGGGCCCCAGTCAGGAAGCACTACAGAGAATGGTTACTAATGATGAATTTGAACTTTTGAACCTGCTGCTGAGTGTTTCAGTTTAGCAAAACTCGTTTTTCTGCAGAACAGCAAATGTAATGCCAACAAACTTACTTGTGATAGTTTATTTCTAATCCAAAAGTGATCCAAAGAAAGTCAAAAGGCCTCAACTCCAAAAAAGGGCAGGCAAATGTCTACCTGAGGAGTTATTCTGATAAAAATCATCATTTTCAGAAGGTCTATGCTGCTTGCTAGTGGATTTCTTGTGCAGAATTGCAAATTTTGTAATTTTGCGAGTGCGAGATTGTTGCTGCCCGCCGCACCTACATGTTCGCAATTGCGAACTTACACCGCACGCCGCAAAATTGTATCACCAAGAAAAAAAAATCTGCTGCGTGCGAATGTGCGGATTTTCGGTAAACTCGCGAGCGTTCGTGGATTGCGAATTTACCGAAAATCCGCAAAATCCGCGAGCGGAACGGATTTTCCGCCCATGCTTACTCATCTCACTTTCTGTGTCTAAAACGATTTACCATACTAAATATTTTTTGTTGAAATCTCTGGCTTTAAGTTTTTTGACAAGGAACACACTGAGTGTGTATGTGAATTAAGGAAATATATTTTCATCTGTTTCCATAATGTTAGCTATGTGTGCTAACAATTTGCATCTTTTAGCTTACAGGGTAGACTTCTTTTTAAAGTGTTTATCATACTTAAATTCAATGCCGGTACAGAGATAGTGCTAATAGTTTAATTTGGCTTGTAAGTAGGCTCCTTTTTTAAAAGTAACTTGTGCAATTTTTTAAATGGGTGGAAGCTGTGAATGTATGGAGAGGGATGGGAATAGCAGATAGATAACCATATGAAATGGTGTGAGAGATGTGTAAAGGATTTTACTAATGGCATCAATTGAGATACAATATACAAAAAAGAGAGGCATATTGTCAAGCCTCTTGCGCAATGTTTAACATGGATGAAAGCAAAAAATGCATGCAGAGTAATAAAACTGGCACACAGACAAGAATACACATTACGCAAGGGGTTTTTAAATATGCCAATGAAACCATTACACTTTCTCTAGACCAGCATTAATGTCAAACATTGCACAAGGAGCTTGTAAATATGCCAATGAAACCATTACACTATCTCTATACCAGCATTAATGTCAAACATTGCACAAGGGGCTTGTAAATATGCCAATGAAACCTTTACACTATCTCCATACCAGAATTAATGTCAAACATTGCGCAAGGGGCTTGTAAATATGCCAATGAATCCTTTACACTATCTCTATACCAGCATTAATGTCAAACATTGCGCAAGGGGCTTGTAAATATGCCAATGAATCCATTACACTATCTCCATACCAGCATTAATGTCGAACATTGCGCAAGGGGCTTGTGAATATGCCAATGAAACCTTTACACTATCTCTATACCAGCATTAATGTCAAACATTGCGCAAGGGGCTTGTAAATATGCCAATGAAACCATTACACTATCTCTATACCAGCATTAATGTCAAACATTGCACAAGGGGCTTGTAAATATGCCAATGAAACCTTTACACTATCTCCATACCAGAATTAATGTCAAACATTGCGCAAGGGGCTTGTAAATATGCCAATGAACCCTTTACACTATCTCTATACCAGCATTAATGTCAAACATTGCGCAAGGGGCTTGTGAATATGCCAATGAAACCTTTACACTATCTCTATACCAGCATTAATGTCAAACATTGCGCAAGGGGCTTGTAAATATGCCAATGAAACCATTACACTGTCTGTATACCAGAATTAATGGAAAACATTGCACAAGGCGCTTGTAAATATGCCAATGAAACCATTACACTATCTGTATACCAGCATTAATGTCAAACATTGTGCAAGGGGCTTGTAAATATGCCAATGAAACCTTTACACTATCTCTATACCAGCATTAATGTCAAACATTGCGCAAGGGGCTTGCAAATATGCCAAGGAAACCATTACACTATCTGTATACCAGCATTAATGTCAAACATTGCGCAAGGGGCTTGTAAATATGCCAATGAAACCATTACACTATCTCTATACCAGCATTAATGTCAAACATTGCGCAAGGGGCTTGCAAATATGCCAAGGAAACCATTACACTATCTGTATACCAGCATTAATGTCAAACATTGCGCAAGGGGCTTGTAAATATGCCAATGAAACCATTACACTATCTCTATACCAGCATTAATGTCAAACATTGCACAAGGGCCTTGTAAATATACCTCTCTTTTTGTATATTCTATCTCAATTTATGCCATTAGAAAAACCCTTTAAGCATCTCTCAAGACATTTCATATTCTTGTCTGTGTGGCAATTTTGTTACTCTGCATGCATTTTCTGCTTGCATCCATGTCAAACATTGCGCAAGGGGCTTGTAAATTTGCCCCTCTTTATCTTATATTCCATCTCAAATGATGCCATTAATGAGATCCTTTATGCATCTCCCACACCATGTCATAAGGTTTTCTATCTGCTATTCCTATCCCTCTCCATACATTCACTGCTTCCACCCATATTAAAGGTTGCACAACGCGCTTGTAAAAAAGAGCATATTTAAAAGTCCAATGAAACCATTACACTATCTCTATACCAGCATTGAATCCAAGCATGATAAATACTTTAAAAAGAAGTCTACACTGTAAACTAAAAGATAGAAATTGTTAACACACACAGCTAACATTATGGAAAAAGATGAAAATATAATTCCTTAATTCACATACACACACAGTGTGACCCTTGTCAAAAATCTTTTATCCACACATTTTATCAAAAAACCTTTAGCAAGGAAAATCATTTTACACACAGAGCACAACCCATTTAAATGAGCACTTCACTACAATGCAGAAACCTGACTCAGTTTCAAAACACAACAGTAATGAAGCCCAATATGCTTGTTATGCTTCCAAATACTGCAAACAGCACTCTCTCTATATTACTCACCTTTAAAATCGCTTTTGAAGATGTAGAACAGTGTGAAACACACACCAAATTTTCTTAAGCACAATCCCTGAACTGCAGCTCAGATACTGGAAACAGAAATGGCAGTTTCCCACTCATTCTTCTCACTTATTTCTGCTCATAACCAATGAAATGTCTTCCCACACTATTTCAAAACTAAACTAACATTTCAATTGGTTCTACATGTCCACACTTTCAAACTCACATAATATTCACCCATCCCCCTACTGCTCATTCAACCAGTTACCATGGTAACTCCCACTCAAGGAATAACAGAGTTTAAAAGTTCATCATAATATGTTGCAAATGAATTCATCAAGGTTGTTAAAGCTTTCAATATAACAGCTAATCATGTGCAATGTTCCTTTCAATGACCTTTTCTGAACCATTAGAATTGCTTCTTTTAAAAAACAAAACTATACACCCTAATATGCTCTTTTGCATTTTCAGAAAGCACCAATCATTTCTTAAGCTTCAAGTGCAGTGAATATCCTCCTCTTTTTTTTCTAAACTGCAAGCTTTCCAACTGCCATTTCATTTACAGCCCTCATCTGAGTACAACCAGACCTGCCTTGAACATGCTTTCAGTATGGTTTGTAGGACACAGTTTTGTATTCTGGTCTAAAAGGTATGCAATAAACAGAGGAATTTTAAACCTTGATTTACCAAATGTGGATATTTTATGGATTGGACAGAGAGGATTGAGATGTCAACAATTGATACCATTGGTGAAATCCTTCATGCATCTCCCACATCCTGACCTCACAATTGTGCACTGTGGTGGAAATGACTTATGCACTTTGACTGGGGTTGGTCTGGAAATGCTATTGAAAGACATCTTTGGACATTTGATGTCACTTTTTCCTCAGACTGCCTTTGTTTATTCCAATATATGCCAAAGGCAAAAATGGAATTGGTCCAATCAATTTTGTCCGCAGATTGAGAAAGCAAGGAAACATGTAAATACATTTGTTTCTGCATACATGAGAGAATATGGAATGGGTTGTATATACCACAACAACTTGCGTTACAACATGCAAGGCATCTATAGGACAGATGGTGTACATTTCACTGATAAAGGAAACAAAGTCTTTCTCTGTAACATCAGACTCTGCATTGGTACTTACTTGTATGTACCAAAAAAAACACAATGAACACAACGGCTCTTTTTAGAGCCAACTAACATGTAAACACTCAAATATGATTTTTAACTTCATTTTTTTAAATTAACTTTTACCGAGGTCCGCGCACCGAGCACTCACAGAGGACTCCCCGTGCGCGGACCTATCGTGTTTTCTGGTATTTTTAAAAAAAATAAGCATTATTTTTGACCTTAGGAGTCCCTGAGAAGACCTAAGGGGTCAGGGACAGTCTACCCTACCCCCTTCCCACATTTTTAAGTTATATTTTTCACTCTCTTCTGAAACCACAAAATGGCGGCGAAAGGGTTCGCGCAACGTATATGCACCGAGCACTCACGGTGCATAGACCTATTGGAATTAAAAAAAAATAATAATTAATAAAAATGGACATCGTCTCCTCTGTAGATACCTTGAAGGTTGTAATGCAAGTTATTATGGTATATTGAATCTATACTGTAGTCTTTCAGGAAAGCAGAAACAGATTTGTTCACATGATTCCTTCCTTTCTCAATGTGTGGTCAGAATTGGCATAGGCGGTCATGAGTTCCTACTCTGGTGAAACACACTTGCTATTCTATATACTTAATTATATTGTAAACTAGTGAATCAGAGACAGTCAGTAAAAGAAAGGATGCAGGACATGAAGGACACAAAATTGTATCACTTTACTACTACCTCATAAATAACAATTAAATAAGTATAAAAAATTAAAACAAATGTTTCATTAATAAATTTAAATTTATTTTTCAGAATTTTCAAAATCTAAAAGAACTTGGAGCATTTCTTCATTAGAAATTTCATCCATCAAAGTGTCTTGAAATGATTCATCCAACGCACCAATGTCTACACACTCCATTAATTCCATGTCCAGTGTTTCATCCAAAAATTCTCCTTCATGTTCTTCATGATTTGGTTCATCTATACAATTAATAAACGTTGCTGTGATTTCAATGTCAAATGACACTTCATTTTCAGCCATTATTGAAGTTAGTATACTATTAAAAGAAAGAGAAAGACAGTGAGATGTTGCAGGGTAAGAGGGCCATAGGGCAGAGAAAAACTATTAAAATCTATAAGAAGAGTTACTACTGTGTAAAACACTCACCAGAAATTGAACACCAAAAATTCCACACAAAAGTACCTCAGACACTATAGTAACAAAATGGCCGTATTTCCCTGGACAGTGTATAGTATCAAGCAAGAATTATAAATATAAAGCACTGCATCTGATGTTGCCCTACTCAATCCATAAGTATAACAGAAAAACATTAAATAAACAACAGAAAACATTTTTCCTATTAACTTAAAGTGAACAAAAGAGTTCTCCTTACAAATTAACAACTCACCTTCTAGAAAACTGTTGTACAGTAAAATCTGTCTCAATCTCACACCTCAGAATTATACCTCAAACACTAAAATCTCAAAATGGCTGTGTTTCCCTCTCATTTTTCATACACATTCAAATACCCAGCCAATCACATATCATCGCACACAAAATAAAAACCAAAGTAAAATTTTAATTGGTTTAAATTATCAACACATTCAAACTCACATAATCTTCAACCTACCCCTAATGCTCTCTACCAATTACCATACTAATTCTCCACAAAACACCTACCAACACCCGAAGGTGAAAGAGTCATCACTCAATGTTGCACTCACCAACATCTAAAGACTGAAACTTGTTATTTTAATGTATTTCTTTTTTGTCTTTTTAAGCCGCGGTTTTAAACATTTTTATTTTTATTTTTTTCAACCTTCGGGGTCCTTTACAGACCACATGACAAAACCTAGGGGGCTAAGGAATCTCTACCCTGCCTCCTTGTCAACTTTTACACTTCTGTTTACAACCACTCTCATCTGACACAAAAACAAGATGGCGGACAACACTTCCTCATTTCGACTGACTGGAATGTTGACAGACGTCCAATCAGAATTCCGTGCGTGCACGCAAAGGTCCGCGCACGTGCAAGGACAGTGCAAGGGCGGAGCATGCCCATGCGCGCACCATGTCCCGCCCATAGATATATAATTTGAAAAAAGTAGATTTTCTCAACAATTACTGGAGGGATTTTCACCACCTATACAAAAGGCACTTCTGCATACCAGGCTCTACAATTTTGCCAAATTTGCAGTAATTCCATTCAGCCATTCGGGCTGTAGCTGTGTCTAAAGGTCCAATGGAAAATTGCATTGGACTCAATTTCACATTCAATTTTCTCATAAACTACTGGAGGGATTTACACCAAACATACAATAGGCACTGCTCCATACCAGTCCCTACCATTTTGCCAAATCTGGTGTAATTCCGTTCAGCCGTTAGAGCTGTAGCCTTGTCAGAATGTCCCTATGGAAATGAACATGGGGAAAACACATTTCGAGCCCCCCTTTTTTCTCGGCCCCCGCTTGACGAATTCCCCCGAAACTTTCAGGGAAGGAGCGGAGCGCAGCGAGGCAAATTTAAGGAAAATTCAATCGGCCCCAAAGTTATTCCCAATATAATGTTCAGAATTTCTTATGGTAACTAGGACCTAACTAAATATACCTACTGGCGACTGCCAGTAGGTAATATATATATATATATATATATATATATATATATTCAATGAAAAAACCATAGGTTATAGTCCATATATAGTTAGGAATTAGCATTTACAAAACCTTATTTTACTCGCATAAAACCATTGAAATTCCATATATAGTTAGATGCGCTAACTATATATCGCGCACCCTCAATCCACTGCTGATGATGTCACATATTACATCATTCATGACATGGTCAGTGACATCACTGATGACATCACTGATGACATCTCAAATGACATCACTGATGACATCTCAAATGACATCACTGATGACATCACTGATGACATCTCATTTGACATTACTGATCACATCACTGATGATATCATTCATGTGATAATACGATGAACCTCTTCAGACTCTAATATAACCTTAGATACAATCAGTGTAAACAGACACTCACAGACTGTCACTCATCCATGGAGTTACTCACACACCTAGTTAGTCATGCAAAGAATCAATCACACCTCCATTTCCTCAACTATACAGTTATACAAACTTTACTTATTCAAACATATACTAACACATATTTACTCTCTTATACAATCCCTGATACAAGTTCACAATGATCCATACAGCCACTCACACATTCACTGGCTCTTATGCACAGTTATTTATATATGTCAACTCTCACATGTACTGTGTTTTACATATGTACTTACTTTGACATGTAGCACTGAGATATCCATTCACTCACCAATACACTCATGCACACAGTCAACCGCCCATACAGCTGTTTCCACATGCACTTTTGAAACCATACATCTAGTGAATCAACTGCTCACACATCTATGCACAGAGTCATACACCTCCCAGCCACCCACACACACACTCAGTCTCCCATACAAATACTTGGGCAACCAATCAATAACCCATATAGTTACTCATATAGCTACTTATCAACACATGCAACAGTTTACAGAACAACAGACATAATGATGCACAAATTAAGACAGTTTAGTCACTAACCCATGCACTCAGTGAGACACATTTAATCACTCACTCATACAGTCAGTCATGCACCTACTAAATCCTTCATCCAGACACTTATACATCCACTCATTCTTCAATATGTAAGACATATTTTAACTTTACAGAAACATACAGTCACTGGGTGTTGTCATCAGTGATGTCATCAGTGATGTCATTTGAGATGTCATCAGTGATGTCATCAGTGATGTCACTGACCATGTCATGAATGATGTAATATGTGACATCATCAGCAGTGGATTGCGGGTGCGCGATATATAGTTAGCGCATCTAACTATATATGGAATTTCAATCGTTTTATGCGAGTAAAATAAGGTTTTGTAAATGCTAATTCCTAACTATATATGGACTATAACCTATGGTTTTTTCATTGAATTTCAATGGTTTTTTGAAAGCTAATATTTCTATCTGTAAAATGTATTCTTCTTTAAATTATAAAATATATTGTACATGTTTTTTATACATTTTAAAAAAAAAAAAAATTTGTTCCGCTCCTAGTCCGCGAACTGGTCAGCTTCCCGTTAGCTGAATTCAAAGCCGCGACTTGGTGCGCGAGCCGCTAATCGTTCCTTAAGCGTAACTGTTACGTTATCATGACGTTTTGCGTTGTCGCGTAATACGTTATCCGACGCGCCAAGTTAGCGGACTCGGAAGCGGATTGGATAGCGGCGCAAAGCGCGAAACGTAAAGACAGCAGGTCATGTGACTCGATAATAACACTTTTCATTAGTTCATTTCACTTTTGGTTTCCTAATGATGTAATACTAGGTCATGTGATCTAAAATTAACACTTTTCATTGGTTTACAACTTTGGCTTTTCCCAAATGATGAAAACCCCTCCTTCTTTCCTCACTCTGACTTTCATCTTGGTGAGAGAAAGACCTTTGTACAATCCAGAGAAATGGCTTCTGTTGTTGCTTCTGGTAGTGTTCCCCCACCACCACCTCCACCTCCTCATGGAAAGAAAGGACCACCAACTCAACCAATCTTTCAAGAAGAGGAAGAGCAGGAAGAGGAGGAAGAGCCTGAATATTTGCCTGAGGAGCCCAGGAGGTACAACAGGACGGAAAATTACATTTGGCAATTTTTTTAATTTCCACCAGGGCAAAAGAAAGTGAACGCCAGGTATGTCTTTTGCCGAATCTGTGATGATCGTCTTTCTAGAGGCACGGACAAAAAATATAGTTATGGGAATTTCACTATGCACAGACACATGAGCAGGTGGCACCCAAATAACTATAGTGCAGCTCAGCTTCGAGACGAACAACAGAATTCACCAGCAATAGCCAGAAGATCGATTGTGCCAGAAGTTACGGGACCTGAAGCAAGGGAGCTGATCCCAAATATTCAAATGGACATGGGGGAAGTGAAACAAGTTTGTGTGAGGTGCAATCAAATATTATGCTACCGCGAAAGTAGCATAACTCTTATAATTAGAGCCATCCAAAATCATGTATGTCCAAAACGCCCCCAAAAATAAATTCTTCTTTTTTTTGTTGCTCCTGTTGAGCCCTCTTCGATGAATCATTTTTGTTTCCCCCCTCCCCCCCCCCCAAAAAAAAAAATACAAAATGTTCAGAAAAAAACAAAAAAATATAAAAAATGTTCAGAAAACTAATAAAAAAAATTGAAAACAACAAAAAGAAAAAAAAAGTTCTTTTCAGAACTACCTCCCCATTATTAAAAAAAATTGGTAGAATTCTTTGAACTCTGCCAACCTCTATTTCTATTAGTTCGCTCCCAGTTCGCACACCGGTACGCGAACTTTGAGCGCACCAAAAAATGTTTTTTTAAAAAAAGGAACAGTAAGTATAAGGAAAGAAAACAGACAGCTATGTTACAAAAAAGACAGCTATAGGGAGTAAAGAAAAGATACTGTGACCCGCAATTCACTTCTGATCATGTCATATATTACATTATTTTTGACATGGTCAGTGACATCATCAGCAGTGGATTGCGAGTAACAGTTTTTTTTGTTTACGTCCTATAGCTGTCTTTTTTGTAACATAACTATCTGTTTCCTATCCTTAAACTTACTATTCCTTTTTTTAACGAGATAACAGATATGCCCACTTATTACATCATTCATAACATAGTCAGTGACATCATCAGCAGTGGAATACAGGTTAAAAAAGGAGAAAACATTTACCTTATAATTCTTGTTAATTTTTAAAGAAAATTTTTCATACATTCAATCTGTAAAAGAGAGAACAAACATTTCCAAAAATATTAAAACATGTATTTAAAAATTAGAAAAAAGAAGGGAAAAGGTTCAAGAAGAAACACTTTATAAACAACTTTGACACTTATAGAAACCTCTACTTCTCTACGACCCCTACACAATCCTAAATATATTTATTTTCAAAAAACAGTATCTTCATGCTGATGAAATGAGGCCTATTTTGAAATATGATGCTTCTTTTGCATTGCTTATGTCTCACAATAGTGATGCCATAACAGCGCAAAAGAGATGTAAAACCATCATAAAATTGTGTCTAACATTTAAAATGATTGTTTTAGGATGCAAATAAGATGTGTGCTTTCAAGAGCTTTCTTTGAGGTGAGGCCTCTTTTCTTTTTTTTAAAAAAAACAGTACCCAGAAGTACAGCACTGTAAGCATTAAAATTGATATTTACAGAACTCAGCTTACCCATATGTACCTCACATTTCTAAATGTATATCATAAGGACAAAAAGCATAACATTAATTATACATGTTAAATGGTTTATTTTTGCTGTTCTCAGAATGTATCAAATTTCACTTAAATCAGTGACTTGAAGGTATTCATCATGTAACAGCGGGGAAAAAAAAACACAATCAAAATGACTGTGTTTAAAAAACCCATACAACCTAAGAAATCTGATTTCAAAACTCCTTAAAATTAACTTACTTTCAATGACGTCGAAGGATTTCCTATAAACAGCATCCACTCTGTTCTGCTATAAATATTTTCAGCCTGCCACTTTCTGAAAGAAAACCTCCATCGATACGTAAAATATGTTACATAGAAAAAAAAACTTCTCTCATTCTATCACATGTTTCCACTAGGCCAAATCATGTTGCCGCGATTCGCAAGTCTTGTAATTCTTCCAATCAAATCCCGACATTTTCTATTTTCGCAACTTTCCAAAATAAAATATTTGAGATTATTTTCACAATCCTGGACTACTAATATCTTACTCTTCTTTGTCACTCATGTTCTCCTTTTCCTATGACACTGATACTGCTTACTATGAAGCAGACTTACTTGCATCAGGTTTATATAGTTGGATTTTTAATCTGGACAGCATTGCAGACTTACATTCCCTCTACTTAAAATTTTGGTTTTAAAAACACCAGGTAAGAATTTTTAAGGTCAAACGGCAATTTTTTTTTGAAAGTTACAACGGAATCATTACAGAATGACCAGCCGTTTCCAGACTTTAAGTAAGCTGTATAATGTCCTGATGTTGTTGATGGACCATCGTGATAGATAATTGCTACAGTTACAAAAGTCCTCCCTGATATTGACAGCTGAGAAGCCACAACATTTTTTATTAAAGTTGACAATTTTGATCCATCAGGCCTACAACGTTGGATCATTAAAATGACATACTGGCTATATCTACGTATAAATAATGTTGACATCATATCACATTTACATTGGCTACACTCCATGTTGTGATCCCCTGCATTTACTAGCTTATTAAAGGACACTGATTTACTGTCTGGCAAAGTTAAATATATAAATCTTTCTGAGTCTACACTAGTAGTACTTGATACCATACAGTTCTCGCAGTCATGCTGCCATTGATAAGAAAGCCCAAACAGGTGATCTACATCTACACCCTCATCTTCCAATACATCAAGCATATACATTAAAAACTCCTGACAATCTTGCTGATTATTTTCAGAGAAGTCTGTTTGACCTGAACATTCATCTAACAGATAACGAACTTCAGACACACTTTCTACTTTTGTTCGATCAGTGCTACATTTCTCTAACACAGAATTCAACAAGCAGCATAAACTTTGTTCCGAATTGAACACAATCTGTTCTTTTAAACTCTCTAGTGAAAAGAGAACATTAACCACTACATTTGCATAGCAGTTGACACCAGAACTGTTTTCAAATTGAAAACCGACAACATCTTCAACAGAATCCACTTTCTTTCTGCTAACAACTTTCGGTTCATTGACTTTTAGTCTTTTTGCAACAACCTCCCTACTATTACTGATATTTCTACGTTTCTGGCCTACCACACGTTTCTTAAACAAAGGATATTGAGGCAAATGTGGCGCATACTCTCTTCTTAACCTATTGTATTCCTTAACACAATCTAGATCCGCACAAATGTTTGTGACATCACAGTCAATCAAGTACAATCCCGATAAAGTTCTAACTCGTGACAATGCCACATATGCCATACCCTCCTTGAACACAGAACTGCCAATATTCACCAATGCACAGTCTACACTTAAACCTTGCGATTTATGGATTGTCACCGCATATGCCAAGCAGACAGGAAACTGTTTACGGCGAACATATAAGTCTTTAACAAGCAAAAACCTAGCAGAACAACGACCAATTTGCTGTACTTCCTCAATGCCATCAAATTTAATTCTTAAAAATTCTATTCCATCTCTATTTTTGTATTTCTCAAAATCAACAACATTACCCATTGATCCATTTACCAGACCTCTTTCTACATGTAAATTCCTTCTCAAAATGATTCGGCAATTTAAACACACATTCAAAGTCTTTTCAAAACCCGCTGTTTTAGATATAGTCTTCTCTAATGAATCCAATTTTGATTTCAAATTGTCTGACAAAATAATTGTTGATCCCATATGCTCTAATTTGTCGATAGCTTCAAGTTTCACAATCTCTTGCTTTTCTAAATTCAACATTTTGTTGTTGAAGATGGCACATTCTGCAAGAGTTGGCATGAGACATATCCCGGATTTCTTTTCAGTAATTTTCTGAAAAATATTCTCAGGCACAATCTCTTGTTTGGGATATAAATTTGACAGTAATCGTGCATTTAAAGCTTCTCTCCCATGCTCGGTCACTTTTCCAATTCTAATATCTTGTAGAATATTCTTGTAATCTTCATCCTTTGCCTGACGCATATTTTCATGCAGTTCTGCATAATTGAAGTTTAACCATATATTGACGTTGCCAATGCTCCCTAGGCACTTCCTGGTATCTTCATGTGTGAGTATTTTGAACACAGGTTGACCTTTTACTGGTGTCAGCTGCAGGAGATCTCCGAAAACAATGATGTGTTTGCCACCAAATAACACATCATATTCAGTTTTAAGTACTTCTTGCATTTTCAAATGCACAAAGGCAAGCATGACATTGGAAACCATGCTTACTTCGTCAATGATAAGTAGTTTCATTTTCCTCAAGACTCTTGAAACTTCACAGCAAGCATCTCCAGATAACTTGTTGTATTGTAATTTGTTGTCATGCTCCACCGGCAGCATCAGTAGACGATGCAAAGTAATACCTTTAATGTTATGTGCTGCCAGTCCAGTAGGAGCGGTGACAACACAAGACAGCGATGACTCAGTCCTTTCCTGCAAATAACAAGAAATTGCTTTAATGAGGAAACTCTTTCCAGTTCCCGCTTCTCCACTCACGTACAGTCGGACAGGCTTCAACGACGTACATGAGCACTCTTTCTTCTCATGACTTAATCCGTGCTCAATTTCCTTGGTAACTTCATCATATATTTTCCTCTGCTCAACGTTGAGTTGTTTTTCCAAGTCTTCTAAGTTAACTGAATCCTCCTGAGCATGTGCCATGGCTCTTTCCACTTCATTCATAGCAGTGGCAGCTTCATTTTCGATAATAGGTCCTCCAAGTGGATCTTGACTCAATGAAACAGAACTCTGACTGTCCTGAGAACTGTCTCTGGCAATCTCGGCTGCAATCGTTGCTTCCTGCTCAATTTCCAAAGTTAGCATTTCTTGATATTTAGTAAAAGCAGGACATTCTATGGACTCCTTGGCTGCATTAAAAGAGTCTTCGTAACAGAGGAAATCTCCAAGCAGTTCCTCTTCTGCACGCCAAGGCTTGAAAAGTTGCAAAAGTGCTAAATAGAAAAACTCCTTTTTTTCTGGAGAGTCACCACTCAATTTTCGATGGTTTACTAATTGGCATTTTCTTTGCTTGACCAGGCATCCCTCACTTCCAATTACAGCATACACTCCTTTCTCAATATCTTCTTTGATGTTCCTCTTGAATATATAATTTTGGAGAACCTCATATAGACAAACATTCTCAAGGTGACTGCTTCGATTTGGATAATATGTATCCAACATGTTGGTCTTCAAAATGTCGGTACTGTTTGGTTCCTTTTCCGCCAAATACTCAATTTCCCGGACAGGTTTTAGAACTCGATTTCGCGTTGCAGCAAGACCAAGACTCGCCCAAACGATACTCCTAGATTTGGCATAGAGACTTGCTGAAGACAATCGATCTGAACATTCGTAAGCTCCGATTTCTCGATGCGACAACATCTTCAGACTGAAACTGTACAACTTCTTGCTGAGGCTCTTTTCATGGGATATGTCCTCCCACATATCCTTCAGTTCTGTCTTTTCTTTTTTGGTGATGTAAGATGTCACATACCTAGCCACAGCCATGCAGTTGTCACCCACAAACTGTATATCCATGTTAGCATTCCACATGGACAAAATCACTGGGTTGTAGTCGTTGATGTACTTGGACTCTTCGTTCCTTTTCAAATTGTATGTATTTTTGGGTGATTTCCTCGTCACATTATGTCGTAGTGAAGACATCAAACTGTTCACTTTTCCTTTAGAAATCACCGGCCGTGGAAAGTTGAAACGACATTTGGTGTAGAACTTGTCCTTGTTTCTGAATTTACGACGACAGTACTTTCCACAACGATGGCTTTGGAAACGTAGAACTTGTTCTCTTAGGCTTTTCTTCTCCGTTGCGTTTGGAACAGCACACGTAGAATACTGTTCTATGAAATTCATCACTAAGTGATCGGGATCTGTTCCAAATTTAGGTGCATCCTTGATCCACAACAACATATGTATATGAGGAGCACCTCTTGATTGGTACTCCTTTCTCCAGAAGAAATCCAACACCTCTCCAAGAGGTGGATTCTTCTTATTTGTGATGAAAGACATCATAGCTTCAAATTTATGATTGAAGTACCTGCATACATTCACAGGATCCAAAGAACACAGTTCTCCAGGTGTCTTGAATTCAATGTTTTCAATATTTCCATTTGCTTCTCGTAGAAATTCAAGTAAGTCTTCCCAGCCATACTCGGCACAGCTCAGAGTGAGGAACCATGTCGGAGTTCCTAAGTTCCTCAGCATACATTTTAAATCACCATGACGACGATACCAGTACTCATTAGTACCACGCTGACACGCCATGAGATTAATTAAGTGAGAATCCAAAATACTATCTTGGACATTAACTTTATGCATAAAGTCTCTTGCCGAGATATTTCGCATCTGTATACCACTTTTTAAAATGTGGTTCACTGCATATGACAGTCCAGACAGATCGCTTTCAAACAGGAGATGAAACAAATAGGGAATGCATTGACGAAACCTAGGATCTTCTCCATAAAATCGTAAAGTCCGGTATTCAGACGCAGGAATTTGATGAGATCGCTCATCATATCTTCCTCCTCGACCTGTGGGAAATAGCTGTGGGAAACACCGAGCTTCCAAACTTTCCTCCCAAACACTAATGGGACTCCCTTTGGCTTGTTTCATTTGAAACAACTCAATAGCATTCCCCATGACTTCCTTGAAATGCAAAGGATGAACACTATAATGTTCATATATTTCTTCACTTTTAGAGGCCTCTACTTTCTCAATTTGCCCAGCACACAAATCGCTATCCTCTTCATCACTTACTTCCTCTTCTGCAACATACACATTCTTATAATACTTATTATTTTTCTTCAAATACACTGTTGCCTTTTTGACTTTCCTAACATCCACTAAATCTTGCCATATTTTCTTATTCTTTGTCGGAACCCCATTAACCAAGATAACCAGAGGTTCCTCTTCCACTTCTTCTACTCCAATTGTGTTAATGTTTTTATTCAAATCTAAAGGCAAATAAACAACTCTTCCCTTTAATCCTCTCTGTAAATCTGCTGGAGGCAACTTCCCTGTCTTTGGCTCCATTCTTACAATAGCCTGAAAGGGATGGATACTTTGAATCAAAATAGATTCATAAGTATTTAAATCCTTCAATTCAGAAGGAATCTCAACCAATTCAAGATTATTATGAACTGCCCTAGCAGGCATCTGGTTTTGGTTTAATTTATTACAACAATAAGTACACACACGTTGATCCGATCCCAAATCAAAATAATTTTCTACCATCAAGTATGTGGCAAAATCCTTCCATTCACTATTATTTTCCCTTTCACTTTTTGCATATAAATCCACTACCTTAGTCTGATTCTTATAATAAGTGCGTCGACAACAAACACAAGTGAAATTAGGCCTCTCACTTGATTTCATCTGAAACGTGGCAATTTCCTTCTGAAAATAATCTGTACTGGAAACCTGTACATTATCTTCCACATTACTCTCTACTTCAGGGTCAATTTGAACATTCTCATCTTTACTACTAAAGTAACAAAACTCAATTTCTTCACAAATATTCTTCACATCTATTTCAGAACCATGCAAAAGAGCAGCACATAATTGTTTAAGCATAATTGCTGGACTCTTTGCATAATACAACATTCTCACTAATTTTCTCACTTTATTATGATGCACTGCTAGCATCCTGAAATGATGAAAAACACTCTGGCATACTCTCCTGGAAAGACAAGCCAGTGAATGACCACGCAAACCTGTTATTTGTCTCACTCTGCAAGGATCTAAATCTTGCAACAACTTCATTTTCTGCTTCAAACTTTTCTTATTAAATGTCCGTATAAAATCACAAATCAAATTGATGGAAACCTGTCGCACACTGCAAATAGAACTACACTTCCAAATGTACACAGGAGCCTTAGGACGTCTTCCTAAAACCTCATCACTTAGCGCCTCTTCTGTCTCTGTTGTCACAAGTTTTTCTTTTTCAACTGGACAACCATCCTTCACTTCATAAGCTCGACCACTGATGTCAACTGCATGCACCAAATCATTATCCTGAAAATAACTCTCCTCATTAAAAAATGCCTCAGAACTTGAACTATGCATCCATTCTCCGGAAAAAACTTCACAAAAGTAGCTACGATTTACTACTCTCTTCCATCTACTGTTTGTTTTGAAATCAGAAATTACCTTGCTTAGTTTCCTAATTCTATTGATTACCAAAATAAACAACTTTCGCTTAATTTCAAAAGCATGATCAATAATTTTCTCTACATTTTTCTTCTTCTTATTAAATGCCGCTTTCTGTTTGCATTTCTTAATATTTTTTATTAAATTAACTATTATCCGATTACGGAACATTCGTTGTCGAATATCCCTAAACTGTTCGTTCCTTCTACTATCATGCACAGAGTTATCTCTTCCTCTACCAGTAACATTTTTCATGGGTCTTTCCTTTCCATTGAAATTACTCTTCTTTTTCTGAACTGAAACATTTTGGCGAGAAAAACTTTTTTTACTACAAATATTTTTTAAGAAAGACTTTGTGCTCTTACCCGGAGCTTTCTTGGTGTTTTGATAAGTATTTAGGGAAGAGGACTGCTGCAATAAAACATCACTGTGCTGTCTTTGATGTTTTCGAGCCTTTCTGACTCTATTTTTTGTAGGCATTTTCCAAACTATGAAAGAATCTGCAGTTGAATCTGTGGAAAAATATAATAAAAAATGTTATTAACCACTATTACCAAACAGTAAATGAATAACAGTCATCAAAAACTCAATGCCCTTCTTATTATTTGACATAGCAAATCAAGGCATATGACTGTGTATGATGTTATTTTTCTTTTTTAAATGGAAAGCGTTCTTCATGGTGCAAGTTTCTTGTAAATACGCTCCCACCTGCGAAAAGGAACTTTGCAATGCAAAGCTGCTTGGGTCCCCAGTGTCTGTCAACATTCTAAACAGTCCGGAGCGGCCGCCATCTTATCTCTCGGTAGGATCGAGAGAGAAGAAGAGGTGAAAAACGAAGGGGAAATTTAATGAAATGGGGCAAAGTATACCCCAGTTGACCCCCTAGGAATGTTGTTAGAATTTTTTAAAGGGTCCCCTGGGGAAAATAAAAAAATATATATTTTTCACGATAGAACCGCTTCCCAAACACCAAACTGGGCCGCAAACTGCACAAGAATCACGCCATTTTGTGCTTCGTTTTAATTAAATTACTAGGAATAAGGAGGTGCGGGAGACGTATCCTAATCCCTTATATTTTCTGAGAGTGGCTGAGGAGCCTCATATATGTTGATACATGTGTTCCAGCGGCTGTGCGTGCTCTTTTTTTAAATTTTTGCTGCGTGACGTCTGTTAACGTTCGATTCGAAGAAAATCAGGAAGTGTTGACCACCAATTTCTCAGTGCGATAAAATATTTTGAGGCATATTATCAAGCCTGTGCGCTAAAATTATCGCCGATAAAGCGGCGACAATGGGCTTGATAATATGCTCTGTGGAATTCCAATCGAAGCCCATTTTAGATGTCTTCACATCTAGCATGTGCTTCGATTGGAAATCCATAGAGCATATTATCAAGCCCATTATCGCCGCTTTATCGGTTGTTTTCGGCCGATAAAGCGGCGATAATTGAAGCGCACAGGCTTGATAAAATACCACATTGTTATGAATGAATCCTTATTGAGACACAATGTCTGCGCCAACTTGCCTTTTTTACAATGCCACAATTTTGTCGTGCACGGCAGCCATTTTACATGCCAGGCTGGTCTCAGCCTATCACCTAGCCCTGCGAATGTAGGGAAATATTATCAAACCTGAACACTAAAATTATCGTCGCATTATCGGCCGAAAACGGCTGATAAAGCGGCGATAATGGGCTTCATAATATGCTCTGTGGAAATCCAATCGAAGCCCATGTTGGATAACATGGCTAAAAACTACTCAGCACCATTGTTTGGACATTATTAACATGGCTATGTAACTCCCATAATCAAAATTTAAATTTGCCAAGCACACTTGTGTTACTGCATGCCAGAATGCTACACCGAATATGCAATTACAATTTCGCAAAGTAACAAAATCTATTTCTATATCACTACAGACAAAGCCACAATTTAAAAACACAGCTTTCTTCATCATTTTCTCCTTAGCGATAAAAAGCGGTAGCAATGCATCAATATCACGCTGAAAAGTCAGCGATATTCATGCATTATCCTGCAAATGCTCTTAGCCATGTTATCCAACCCCCCATTGGATAACATGGCTAAGAACTGCTCGCAAATGCGAAAAAAAACGGCCGCAATGCATGAATAACGCTGAAAAGTCAACGATATTCATGCATTATTCAGCAAATGCTCTTAGCCATGTTATCCACCACCCATTGGATAACATGACTAAGAACTGCTCAGAGCCCCATGAGGAACGCTTTCCATTTAAAAGAGAAAAAATATCATCATATCAAAGAATCGTTTTTAAACACAGCATATAAATCAATTGTATACCTGCATTCAAGAGGAAATGACTGAAAATGTCCTTGAGACACACGAAAGCGTTTTCTGGAATGCCCTAGCACCATTTTTCCGACATTATTATCATGGCTATGTAACTCCCATAATCAAAATCTAAATTTGCCAAGCGCAGGTGGCAACGTATTTACAAGACACTTGCCCCATGAGGAATGCTTTCCATTTAAAAATGAAAAAATAACATCAAAGACACTCAAATGCCTTATAAATATGACCCAAAACAACCTATGAAGCTCTAACAGTACATATCCAAAATTTAATTGATTTCAAAATGGTTTTTAAAAACAACATATCTGTTTGAGCTTACATAAAAGACCATGGAATGCGCTTCATATACAACAATACCTTGAGTTACTACATGCCAGAATCCTACACCGATTATGCAAATACAATTTCTCAAAGTAACAAAATCTATTTCTATATCACTATAGACAAAGCCACAGTTTTAAAACACAGCTTTCTTCATCATTTTCTCCTTAAATCATTCTATTCTATATCTAAAAAAAATAAATCTTTTCTCACCTTAGCAAATACTTTTTGGATTTTAAAAACAGTCTCAGAAATACACCAAATTGTCTTCAGCAGAAGAAAAAGGATGCACTCCAGAGGCTGCAGCTATTGAAAGCACAGAAATACAGATATTCATTTCACATATCTCTCATATTAGCCAATCATAACTCTTCCCTCACTTTTTTCAAATCAAAACCCTTCCCCCCCTCTGCCCTCTCTGCCTTTTTTCCATAGCAACGACCTCCTGGAAGACCTCTCATGTTTGCAAATTCACACAACAATGTTTCAATTGAACTCTGAACTCTCAGTGCACCTGCGTATCCAGTGCAATCTTTCATTAAAACTTTCTTCCTTGACCATTGAAATTACATCTTTCAAGAACACATCCATGCACCCTAACTTTCTATTTTCAGAAATGGAAATGCGCCAATCACTGCTAATGAATCATTAGCATTGGAAATCCACAGTTTTTTTTCTTTACAAACTCCTACTGTTTCAACTGCCCTTTCATTACCACACTTCATCTGACTGCAGCACAACCTTCTCCCACCATGTTTAACGTCTGGATTGTTGGACATAGTTACATCCACTGGGCTCAAAGGTATGCTGACAACAGAAATTTACACAACCTCAATTTACAAGATGTGGAAATTAAATGGTTGGGCCAAAGAGGATTAAAATGTCACCAATTGATACCATTGGTGAAAACCTTTATGCATTTGCCAAAACCTGACCTGTTAATAGTGCATTGTGGAGGTAATGATTTGGGCACTTTAACAGGAGTAGGTCTGGAAATGCTTTTAAAGGACACCTTTGAGCAATTAATGGCACTTTTTCCTCAAACTGCCTTGGTATATTCCAATATATGCCAAAGACAGAAATGGAGGTGGTCCAACCAATTTGGTCCACAAATTGAGAAAGCGAGGAAGCATGTAAACAAATCTGTTTCAGCTTTCATGAGAGACCATGGAATGGGCTCGCTGTACAATAATAACTTGCGTTACTACATGCAAGATATCTACAGAGGAGATGGAGTTCACTTCTCAGATGAGGGCAACAGAATTTTCATTCTGAATTTAAGACTGTGCATTGGTACCTACTTATAAGTACCTAAATGGAACATAAACCCAAAAGCTCTTCTCAGAGCTACCCTTCATCTGATCACGCACAATTAATACTTTTCTCTAACTTATTTCTGAAATTTTCAACAAACTACGCTCAAAGAGCGCTACCCGGTACGCGAACTGGAAGCTAACCGCCCAAAATTATTTAAAAAATGTTTTTTCTTCGCACATATGGTCCTCCTCAGCCACCCTCAGAAAACCTGGGGGGTCAAAATACTTGTACCGTGTCCCCTTCTACCCTTTCTGAACATTATTTAACCTCCATTTTATATGTTAATTCGACCGAAACACAAAATGGTGGACTCCCGTTACGCTTCTAGTTCGCGGACTAAACTGCTTCCCGGGAAGCGGCCCAAAGAAAAGGTTGGAAAGTAATTCAAAGAAAAAGGACTGGAGACACTCTCACCAAATATAGATTAACTCATACTACATAACAATCCCTTTCATTTTCACAAATTTGATTGAAATTCCATTTAACCATTAAGCCTGTAGACCTCTCTAAATACCTTGAGGTAAATTACTTCACAAAACACATCTGAAGTGTTGGAATTGACAACCAATAAAAATCTTACTTTCATTTTCTACTTTTATTACCTGATATTTGATTGGTTATATACCTGAATATATATAAAGGAACAGAAGAAAACACAGCCATTTTGACTGCTACTTCTTGGTGTACATCACATTTCAATACTTACCTAAGACTTCAACTTGTTTCTGAAGGTAAGTTGTTATTTTTAAAAATGAAGTTTATTGTACACTATAACTTGATATGGTAGACTTTTTCTGATACATATACACTATCCCTCTGTAGTAGTTATGGATTTAGATAGACTTCTCTGTTATAGTTAGGAATGGAGTTAGGCTTCTCTTCGTTAAATTACATACACTTTTTTATAGTCATATTTCCACTCTGATACTATACACTGCCAAAAGAAAAATTCACTGATAAAAACTACCTATCTAAAATTAATCCCAACAGTGCCCAATCTCTACTAATATATATTTTTTTATTCAAAATTTCAGGCAAAATGGAAGGCGAACAACAAGTTACATTTTCAATTGAACTGAAGGAAAGCAGCCAAGACAAAATTGATTACTTTATGGATGACAGTAGAGACCACGAACTTCTACAATGTGTTGAAGCAGTGGACAACCTGCTTCAAAATGAAAAAAAATTACACCCTATAATAAATTATGACATTTCTGACAATGAAATGTTAGATAGTTTAATAAAGTATGAAACACAATCATAATAAAAAAAAAAAAAATAAAGAAAACAAAAAAAAACCAACAAAAACAACAAATAATTAACATACAGTATTAGAAAAATCTATCATTCTTTTATCCTTATAGTACGCTGCCCAGAGCGCTACCCGGTTCGCGTACTAGGAGCTCACCACGCATAAATAATTTTTTTTTTTTTTTTTTTTTGCCCTGCAGAAACCTTTTACAACCTCCACATAAAACCTAGGGGGTCAGGGAGGATCTACTATGCCCCCTTATCGAAATTTCCCCCTTTGTTTTGGCCTCCTCTTATCTCTCGATCCTACCGAGAGACAAGATGGCGGCCGCACCGGACTGTTTAGAATGTTGACAGACACCGGAGAGCCAATCAGCTTCGCTTCGCATAGTTCCGATAAGCGAAAAGTACGCGAACCGGATCGCTGCCCGGAGCGCTGTTACAGATATATATCTTGATTTAAACGTTAATTTCTCAAAATCCACTGAAGCACATATATTGAGACCTAGCAAAGGCACATCGGGCTAACAGTCCCTACAATTTTGCCAAGTTTCGTGGAAATCCATTCAGCCGTTCGAGCTAAAAGTGAGTCCAACCGCCCTATGGAAAACTCAATGTTAAAAACGCGTTTTGGGACCCCCCTTTTTTCTCAGCCCCCCCTTGACGAAACACCCCCAAATTTTTGGGGGCTGCTCAGAAACAAAATGTGCCATTTTCCTGAAAATTTCAGCCGATTCCGTCTACAAACGCCAAAGTTATTAGACATAGAATTTTCAGAAATCCCATAGGGAAAAAATCCTAACTATATATACCTACTGGCGACCGCCAGTAGGTAATATATATATATATATATATATATATATATATATATATATATATATATATATATATATATATATATATATATATATATATATATATATATATATATATATATATATATTACCTACTGGCGGTCGCCAGTAGGTAGTTATAGTTAGGATAATTTTCAATGTTAAATCTCAACATTCTATTTTGAATAACTTTGGCGCCGGTTGACGAATCTGCCTGAAATTTTCAGGAAAATGGTCTCATGGCGGTCCGGTCCTTCCCTGAAAGTTTGGGGGGGATTCGTCAAGCGGGGGCCGAGATAAAAGGGGGGTCCCAAAACGCGTTTTCCCCATGTTAATTTCCATAGGGCGGTCGATTTCACTTTTAGCCCGAACGGCTGAATGGATTTCCACCAAACTTGGCAAAATTGTAGGGACTGGTAGCCCGATGTGCCTTTGCTATGTCTCAAGATATGTGCTCCAGTGGATTTTGAGTAATTAAGGTTCAAAAAAATATATATATCTATAGCAGCGCACGGGTACGCGCACGGGTGCGCGTACCGTGCGCGCCACGCGACTTGCGCGAGGAAAGCTGATTGGCTCTCGGGTGTCTGTAAACATTCTAAACAGTCCGGAGCGGCCGCCATCTTGTGTCTCGGTAAAATCGAGACACAAGAGGTGGCCAAAACAAAGAGGGAAATGAACATAAGGGGGCAGAGTAGACCCCCCCTGACCCCCTAGGTTTGATGTGGGGGCCATAAAAGGGCCCCGCAAGGCAAAAAAATAAATTTTTTTTTTTTTGATTTTCGCGGGGGGAGCGCCCGGTACGCGCACGGGTGCGCGTACCCGGGAGCGTACCATGGGAAAAAAGAATGACAGTTTTAAAAGTAGCTGTTTAGAAAAAAAAATGTTTAGTTGTTTTTTTTATACATACACATACATATATATAAATGCATATGCACATATATATATGCATATATGTCTATATGTGTGCGTGTAGAGAGAGGTAGAGAGGTAGAGGTGTAGAGGTAGAGAGGTAGAGAGGTAGCGGTAGAGAGGTCGAGATTAGTAGAGAGAGAAGAAGAGAGAGGTAGAGAGGTAGAGAGTAGAGAGTGAGTAATAGAGAGTAGAGAGTGAGTAGTAGAGAGTAGTAGAGAGCAGTAGAGAGAGTAGCAGAGTGAGTAGTAGAGAGTAGTAGAGTGAATAGTAGAGTGAGTAGTAGAGAGTAGTAGAGAGTGAGTAGTAGAGAGTAGTAGAGAGTAAGTAGTAGAGTGAGTAGTAGAGAGCAGTAGAGAGTGAGTAGTAGAGAGTAGGAGAGAGTAAGTAGTAGAGAGTAGTGGAGAATATTCCAAAGTTTGGCACAGCACCACTTTCACAATGAGTCCAATGAAATCATATCACTTAGAGTACTTATTGAAGCGCTGAATCTTGGTGTATATTCAAATGCTTTTATTTTCCTTAAGTTTATGTACCACCGCCAGCCGAAACGTTTCGTTCTGTACAACAGAACTTCTTCAGGGCGTTCTTATTTCCTTCAAGTTATGTCGGTATCCCGTTGTCATATAACTAGATATTTCTTCCAAATGTTAGACGAGACATAAGTATATTCTTATTAAAAGTGACTAGGTATCAATTTTACCCACACAATTCGGGCAGACTTGAGTAATTTATAGCATCCTCAAAGTCAGTCTTTCAAAAATTCCAAAGTATAGGACATGATAATCCAAATCCAAATGTTTCTCAAGAAAAGTCATTTACAATCGTTCGGAATATCGGTGTTTGGGCAGATATGATCCAGGGACCCCCAGTATGCAAGGGGAATTAGTCCCCCCTCTACAAACATGCACGGGGGCTGCGTTGCAGAGAGGTGTAAAAAGGGTTGTGGCTTCATTACACCTCTCTGCAATGCAGTCCCCTGGCGCATACTGGAGATTCCTGGTGGGCTTTCAGGTCTTATATAGTTAGGAATTAGCATTAAAAAAACCTTTGAAATTCACTGAAAAAACCAAAGGTTTCACACCAGTTATAGTTAGGAATTAGCATTTAAAAAACCTTTGAAATTCACTGAAAAAACCATAGGTTTCACACCAGTTATAGTTAGGAATTAGCATTTAAAAAACCTATTAAATTCACTGACAAAACCAGTTATAGTTAGCTGGAAATTTTACTGACATAAAACCATTGAAATTCCCACGTTATAGTTAGTTGGACTCACTATAACTTGCGCGCCTGCAATGCACTGCTGATGACGTCACATATTACATCACTCATGACATGGTCAGTGACATCACTCATGACATCACTGATGACACCATCCAGTGAATGTGTGTCTTTCTGAAAAATAAATTTGTTTTATATATGTATTTGTAAAGGTCGATGGAAGAATAAATGTTTAAATAAGTGTGTAAATGGATTTTTTTTTTAACAAAAATTGGTTGGTTAACTGGCTTATTAAGTGTATCTTAGTGAATACATATATTAGCGAGTATTGTTTAAATATTTAAATGTTTGTATCAGTGTTTCTCTTTGTGTATAAGTGGCTGCAGGGGTTGGTGACTGACTCACTGTTTGTATGTGTTTTGAAGACAGAATATGTGCAGGACTGTATGGGTGGACGAGTGTGTATATGTGTGTGTTAGTGAGTGAATGACTGTCTCACTAGTGTCTTCATTACTAACGACATATGTTTTAATCTAGTATATGTGAGTATTGATGTATATAAGTGAGTATAGTATATATAGTGAGAGATTGTAGGAGTTCCTGTTTAAATAAGTATGTGTTTCTATAAGTGATTGTTTAAGAGAGTAAGTATGTGTAAGTTTCCTTAGAAGTAAGGTGGTAGTGTGTGTATAAATGTATATGCAAATAAATGGATGTTCAATAGTTTATGTGCATGTGTGAGTATGTGTGTGAGTAACTTTTGGATGACTGCTGATGTGTAACAGGATGTATAGGTGTATCACTACATATGATGAGTGAGTATATATATGAGTGACTATATAGAACTGTTGGTGAATGAGTGGATGAGTATATAGATGGTGGAATTACTGAATTGGTTGTTGTTACTGGTTTGGGTATCTCCATTTTTTTGAAAATGTTTGTTTCTATTTTTGAATATTTGTTTCAAGCGTTACATTACACTGAAATTAGGTCTGTCACTCTGTCACAAGGATGGTGTCATCAGTGATGTCATGAGTGATGTCACTGACCATGTCATGAGTGATGTAATATGTGACGTCATCAGCAGTGCATTGCAGGCGCGCAAGTTATAGTGAGTCCAACTAACTATAACGTGGGAATTTCAATGGTTTTATGTCAGTAAAATTTCCAGCTAACTATAACTGGTTTTGTCAGTGAATTTAATAGGTTTTTTAAATGCTAATTCCTAACTATAACTGGTGTGAAACCTATGGTTTTTTCAGTGAATTTCTATATATATATATATATATATATTACCTACTGGCGGTCGCCAGTAGGTAGTTATAGTTAGGATTTTTTTCAATGTTAAATCTCAAAATTCTATTTGGAATAACTTTGGCGCCGGTTGACGAATCTGCGTGAAAATTTCCTCAAAATGGCCTCGCGGCGTTCCGGTCCTTCCCTGAAAGTTTGGGGGGGATTCGTCAAGCGGGGGCCGAGATAAAAAGGGGGTCCCAAAACGCGTTTTCCCCATGTTAATTTCCATAGGGCGGTCGATTTCACTTTTAGCCCGAACGGCTGAATGGATTTCCACCAAACTTGGCAAAATTGTAGGGACTGGTAGCCCGATGTGCCTTTGCTATGTCTCAAGATATGTGCTCCAGTGGATTTTGAGTAATTAAGGTTCAAAAAAATATATATATCTATAGCCGCGCTCCGGTGCGCGCACCAGGGAGCGCTCCGGGCGCGTGACGCGAGGTGCGCATGGAAAGCTGATTGGCTCTCGGGTGTCTGTAAACATTCGAAACAGTCCAGAGCGGCCGCCATCTTGTGTCTCAGTAAAATCGAGACATAAGAGGTGGCTAAAACAAAGAGGGAACTGACCATTAGGCGTCAGGGATAGACCCCTTTGACCCCCTAGGTTTGATGTGGGGGCTATAAAAGGGCCTCGCGGGGCATTTAAAATAATTTTTTTTTTTTCGTATTGCGCGGGGGAAGCGCCCGGTACGCGCACCAGGTAGCGCACCGGGGAGCGTAAAATGAGGGAAAAAGATGACAGAGTTATAAAAAAAATGAAGTTTTTATTTAGAAATTGGAGGTAGTTCTAAAAAGAACTTTTTTTTTTCTTCTTTTTGTTGTTTTATATTTTTTTTGTGTTTTTTGAACTTTTTGAACTTTTTTTGGCTTTTCAAAACAGTTTTATATTTTTTTTTGTATTTTTTTAGGGGGAGAAACAAAAAAAGGGAATTGAAACTGGCTCAACTGGAGCAAAAAAACAAAAAACCCAAAAAATTACTTCTATTTGGGGCACTTGTGATTATCACCTGCAAGGACGATGAGCTTAACGCTTTTTTCGCCATAGGCGATAAGCTTGCCACATGCAGAACAAGTGATTTTAAAATCAGCAAATCTCGGCTGAATGCAAGGCATCACCTCGGATGTTTCTGGTTCTGATGAGGTGGGTTGGTTTCTTTGGGAGGGGGTCCTTGATGACTGGGGGAGGTTACTGGCCAGTTCCCTGAACTCTGCACGAGAGTAGTTGTTTGGGTGCTTTCTGGTCATGTGCCGAATCATGGTATAGTTACCAAAAGAATATTTTTTGTTTGGGTTGCCCCGTGAAAGTTCATCATTGCAGATGAGGCAAGTCACCTTGGGCGCATTCACCTTTTTTTTCCCCTCTGGGATTGAAAAAAACTGCCATACAATGTGTGGTTTGGGTTTGTAAGGTGTATTTTCTTCTGGCAGCCATCTTCTTCTCCCCTCCTCCTCTTCCTCTTCCTCCTCCTCCTGTTCTTGACCACCAATATAATTTGGAGCTGGTCCTCTTGGTGGTTGTGGTGGTGGTGGTGGGGCAGATGCACCAGCTGATGCTACTACTGAAGCCATTATTTGGAGCAAAAAAGTAGAGAGAGCAACAAACAGGTCTTCCTCAGTCAAAGGACAAAGTCAGAATAAGGAAAAAAGGTGGGGTCTTTCATCATTTAGAAAAAAAAACTGTCCTGAACCAATGAGAAGTGTTATTTTCAGGTCACAAGACCAGGGGCTTCATCATTATGAAACTAAAACTGTTATGAACCAATGAAAAGTGTTATTTTCTGCTCACATGACCCGACGCGCTTACGCTACGCGCACGGGGCGCGCCCGGGGGCGCGCAGCGTAAGCGCGTCGGAAGTTTACGTTGTGCGGTCGTATTCGCTCGAGTACTTCCGGGTGCGCTTACGCCGTGCGTATCACGAGGTCGCGGCTACGCAATACGTCACGATCATGTTTTCGTTTGCGATATTGGCGCTCACGGGACGCTCCCCGGAGCGCGTTTGGGGGCGCTTTTCAGAAATACGCTTTTCGGGGCGCACTCCGGAGCGCGCTCCGGGAGCGCTCCCCCAAAAAATTAAAAAAAAAAATGGGATAATTGTAGGGACAGGTAGTCCTATTCTGAAGTGGTTTGTAAAAAAATTAACTTTAGAAAAATATGTATTGTGCAACATTGGGCTTAATATATGTTAGAGCCAAAATGTAGCCCAAATGTAGCCCAAAGTAGCCCAATGTAGCCCAAAGATGGCCACCAGAGACCAAAAATTGTAAATGTAGCCCAAATTTCAACTAGATGTAGCCCAACTGTAGCCCAATGACAGAATGTACCAGAGTGTTAAAAAGAACAACTAGAGTGCTAACAGTCTTATTTATAAAGTGAAACTTATAGTTAGGAATTAGCATTAACAAAACCTATGAAATTCACTGAAAAAACCATAGGTTTCACACCAGTTATAGTTAGGAATTAGCATTTAAAAAACCTATGAAATTCACTGAAAAAACCATAGGTTTCACACCGGTTATAGTTAGGAATTAGCATTTAAAAAACCTATTAAATTCACTGAAAAAACCATAGGTTTCACACCAGTTATAGTTAGCTGGAAATTTTACTGATATAAAACCATTGAAATTCCCACGTTATAGTTAGTCGGACTCACTATAACTTGCGCGTGCAATGCACTGCTGATGACATCACATATTACATCACTCATGACATGGTGAGTGACATCACTCATGACATCACTGATGAAACCATCCTTGTGACACAGTGACAGACCTCCTCTCAGTGTAAAGTAACCCTTGAGACACATATTCAAAAATAGAAACTGAAATTTTTAAAAAATGGACATACCTATATCAGTTACAACAAGCAATTCTGTACTTCCACTATCTATATACACATCCACTCATTCACCAACAGTTCTATATAGTCACTCATACATATACTCACTCATCATATGAAGAGATACACCTATACATCCTGTTACACACCGACATTCATCCAAAAGTTACTCACACACATATTCACACGTGCAAATAAACTATTGAACAACCATTTATTTGAATATAGAGTTATACACACACTTCCACCTTACTTCTATTGAAAATTACACATAGTTATTCTCTTAAACAATCACTTATAGAAACACATACTTATTTAAACAGGAACTCTTACAATCTCTTACTCTCACATATACTCACTTATATACATCAATATTCATATATACTAGATTAAAACATATGTAGTTACTGATAAAGACACTAGTGAGACAGTCATTCACTCACTAACAAACACATATAGACACTCATCCACCCATACAGTCCTGTACATATGCTGTCTTCAAAACACATACAAACAAAGAGTCAGTCACTCATGCATCTATGTGCTAAGTAATACCCCCACCAAACCATATATACACACTCAAACTGATACTAATAAAAATATCAAATAACCCATATACATACGCATGTAGCTACTTATCAACACATGTAGCCACTTATACACAAAGTGAAACACTAATATATGTATTTAAATATTTAAACATAACTCACTAATATTTATTTTTCAGAAAGACACATATTCACTGGATGGTGTCATCAGTGATGTCATGAGTGATGTCACTCACCATGTCATGAGTGATGTAATATGTGATGTCATCAGCAGTGCATTGCACGCGCAAGTTATAGTGAGTCCGACTAACTATAACGTGGGAATATATATATGTATATATATATATATATATATATATATATATATATATATATATATATATATATATATATATATTACCTACTGGCGGTCGCCAGTAGGTATATATAGTTAGGATTTTTTCTCTATGGAACTTTTGAAAATTCTATGTCTAATAACTTTGGCGTTTGTGGACGGAATCAGCTGAAAATGGCACATTTTGTTTCTGAGCAGCCCCTAAAAATTTCGGGGGGTTTCGTCAAGGGAAGGCCGAGAAAAAAGGGGGGTCCCAAAACGCGTTTTTCCCATTCATTTTTCCTTAGGGCGTTTGGCCTCACTTTTAGCTCGAACGGCTGAATGGATTTGCGCGAAACTTGGCAAACTTGTAGGGACTGTTAGCCCGATGTGCCTTTGCTGGGTCTCAATATATGTGCTCCAGTGGATTTTGAGAAATTAAAATTGTAAAAAACAGATATATCTGTGACAGCGACCCGGGTAGCGCTCCGGTTCGCGTACTTTTCGCATTACGGAACTTTGCGAAGCGAAGCTGATTGGCTTTCCGGTGTCTGTCAACATTCTAAACAGTCCGGAACGGCCGCCATCTTGTCTCTCGGTAGGATCGAGAGACAAGAGGAGGAGAAAAACGAAGGGGGAATTTAATGAAAGGGGGCAAGGTAGACCCCTCTTGACCCCCTAGGAATGATGTTGGGGTTATTAAAGGGTCCCGTGGGGCAAATAAAAAAATTTGGATTTTTCGCGGTAGAAGCGCTTCCCTGTTCGTGAACCGGGTCACGAAACTAGAATTTGCCATTTTGTGTTTCGTTTTAATTGAATTACAAGATGGAGGAAAAACAATGTGAGAAATGGGTATAAGGGGGTACGGGAGACCTATCCTGACCCCCTATGTTTTCTGAGGGTGGCTGAGGATGCTCATATATGTTGATACATGTCTTCCAGCGGCTGCGCGTGAGCGTTGTTTTTTTTTTGCTGCATGACGTCTGTTAACGTTCGATTCGAAGGAAATCAGGAAGTGTTGACCGCCATTTTGTCACTGCGAGTAAATATTTTGTTAAAAATAATTATTATAAATTATTCCGTATTGATAAACATTGTCTGCGCCATCTTGCCTTTTTTCCAATGCCACACTTTTGTCGTGCACGGCAGCCATTTTAGATGCCTTGACCAGACCCACTCTCTGCACGCCACCGATCCTCAGCATGGCTCCCCACCCTCGCAAGCATCTCCCCCACGCACTGGTCACCCCCGCTCTCTCTCTCTCATGCATGGGCCATAAACCTCCCCCCATCTGCGCTGCTTTTCCCTGAGAATCACACCCTGTGCCCGCCCGACACCTCCCTTTCACCTTATTCACTACCGCACCCTCTGACACTCCTCTTCCTCTGTGTCTTATTGTCCAGGCCGGTCCCAGGCTATCACCTAGCCGTGCGGATGTAGTTTATGGCCCCAACTTTAAAGAATCACCCCTCTTCAAAGGAGTTACAGTAGATCAAGGCCCCCACCTCATGAGATCCGTCACACCACACGCGTTCCTACTATCTGATAACGATCCTGTATTGTGATTGGGGAGGGGATTCTCACTGTAAGGGTGTCTGGGACCGAGCCTGAAGCGGAAGATTCCAGGGATGCCTTTTTGTACATCAAAGTCTTCACAATTATGTGTCACATTAAAAATATATAGCACTCCAACAAAGTAGTAGGATTATAACACTTTAATAACTTATAAATATATACAACGCTCCAACAAAGTAAACACGTTCAAAAAAATGTAAACAACTATTTACATGGCAGCCTGCTGCAACAACCATCTCAAAGCAACAATGGGCTGCTTTGGTGGTGTCCAGTAAGTTGTCACACTGGTCTGGCCATCCTACAATGCTGCGCTGAAAAACGGCGTGGGGCGCCCCGGGGGGGGGGGGGGGGGGTGAAGGCGGAATGAACTGGCCTCCCCGGCCTCCCCAGGTGGAGGCTCCTCTGCTGCAGTGGGGGGCCCTTTAGCATTTCAGTCGCCATCCAGTTGGACGGCACCCAGGTGGTGTCCAGTGAGTTGTTGCACTGTTCTGGCCATCCTACAATGCTGCGCTGAAAAATGGCGTGGGGCACCCCGGGGGGGGAGGCGGAACGAACGGGCCTCCCCCGCCTCCCCAGGTGGAGGCTCCTCTGCTGCAGTGGGGCGCCCTTTAGCGTTTCAGTCGCCATCCAGTTGTTTAGCGCCTGCTTTTGCGGCACTGTGCCTCATCCGCCATTCAGCTGAGTTGCGCCCACTCTTGCGGTGCAGTGATAGGCGGCTGCCACAGGACTCTTAAAATGGCGGCCGGCTCTTCGGATTTGGGCCTGGTCCACTAAAATGGCCCTGGGACACATTTGAACTAGGACATTTGCCTGCTACGGCTTGGGCCCCAATTCTCGAAAGCGTCCCCTCAGCCTTGAAGATTCTACAAAAGTCATCGGGCCCCCGACTCCTGCAGGCTTCCGGTGGGGAGCGGCTGTCATGATTGCTTGTGGAATGGCCACGACGGAGCCACGAGATTGTGGTGCTCTCATGCGGAGGCCAGCTTCAGTCTGAAACATCCAGAAACACTGTAGACTACCAATTCGATGACTTCCGGTGGAGCCCCAACGTGACCCGGTAGGGAAGAACTTGCCCTCCCCTCTTTTGACTGATGGTTCTTGTTGCCTGTCCCCTCTGTTGTTATCTAACGGAACCTTTTTGGATTGCCGAGTGAGAAAAAAAAAGGTGGGGCTTTCATCATTTGGGAAAAAAAAATGTTTCAATCCAATGAAAAGTGATATTTTTAGGTCATATGATCAAGCCTTCCATCATTAGGAAACCAAAAGTAAAATGAACCAATGAAAAGTTTTATAAACAAGTCACATGACCTGTTATGCGGCTTTGGGCTATAAAAAGCCTACAAAATCCGTTGGCCTGTGAGGCGGCGTCAGTAGAGGACCGATGTGCGAATAGGCCGAAGGCAGCACAACGCGCCGAGATCCGGATGGCACCGAGGTGGTGTCTAGCAAGTTGCACTGGTGTGGCCATCCTACAATGCTGCGCCGAAAGACGGCGTGGGGTGCCCGGGGGGAGGCAGCAAGAACGAGCCTCTCCCGCCTCCCCAGGTGGAGGCACCTCATCTGCAGTGCGGCGCCCCTTACCGTTTCACTCGCCGTCCAGTTGAGTTGCCCCCGCACTTGCTGCTACAGTAGGCCGAAGGCAGCACAACGCGCCGAGATCCGGATGGCACCGAGGTGGTGTCCAGCAAGTTGTTCTACTGGTGTGGCCATCCTACAATGCTGCGCCGAAAGTCGGCGTGGGGTGCCCGGGGAAGGGGGGGGGAGGCGGCGCAAACGGGCCTCTCCCGCCTCCCCAGGTGGAGGCACCTCATCTGCAGTGGGGCGCCTCTTAGCGTTTCACTCGCCGTCCAGCTGAGTTTCGCCCGCTCTTGCGGCTACAGCGATAGGCGGCTGCAACAGGACTCTCAAAATGGCGGCCGGTTCTTTGGATTTGGGCCTGGTCCACTAAAATGGCCCTGGGACACCTTGGAACTCGGACGCTTGCCTGCTAGGGCATGGGCCCCATTCCTGAAAGCGTCCCCTCTTTTGACTGATTGTTCTTGTTGCCTATCTCTTCTGTTGTCATTTAACGGAACCTTTTTGGACTGCCGAAAGGGGTTCTGGTTCGACCGCTGGTTGGTGGAGACATTTTGATTATATCCTGGACCTGCCGGGCCTCGCCCAAAATGGCACCGGTATAAATGGGACTCGTAACTCCTTGTTGTGGACTGGTTGCCCAACCTTGATATCACGAGATACGTATGCAGTTTTGAAGCACATGGCGGGCGGGGACGAGAATTGATTGAACATTTTGACATCCCTATTGATATTAAGTTCTGATGTGTTATTGATTACTGTACTATTGAAAGTTCGAATTAACGTCACCCATGGTACTTGCCCGCAAATGTATATCTAGATAATTTTATTGTAACTGGCCCTGTCGTACTTTAATTATAAAATGTACGTCCACCGATTCCGCAACTGTTAGACACCTTAGTTCTTGCAACCTAATGGCCCACCCGTTACGTTCTTTTACAGTGTAAATGTCCCCTCATCATATACGATTCCAGTTTGCTCCGTGGCCGGCCCACGTGGTTATAGGCCCGTATTTGTATACTGACATTTTCACAACAAAGGTTTTTAAAACAAAACATGGTAGTAGTACCTAGATTGGTAAAGTTTTGAATAATAGTCACTGTTTTCGTATCAGTAAAAGGCATGGATGCATATTTCAAATAGTGAGGCATTTTTTAATGAGGAGAGTTATTTTCAGGACAATGATTTGGTGCATGCAGTTGACAGCAGTGGTCGAGCATATGAGGTAAAAGATGGTCGTCCGGTTGAAAAAGAAATACTTGTGTCTGCAGATGCAGAAGAGGTGTTAAGTGATGAGGTTTTAGGGAGACGTCCTAAGGGACCAGTGTACACCTGGAAGTGTAGTTCTATTTGCAGTGTGCGACAGGATTCCATCAATTTGCTTTGTGATTTTATACGGACATTTAATAAGAAAAGTTTAAAACAAAAAATGAAGTTGTTGCAAGAATTAGATCCTTGCAGAGTGAGACAAGTGACAGGTTTGCATGGTCATTCACTGGCTTGTCTTTCTAGGAGAGTATGCCAGAGTGTTTTTCATCATTTCAGGATGCTAGCAGTGCATCATAATAAAGTGAGGAAATTAGTTAAAATGTTGTATTATGCTAAGAGTCCAGCAATTATGCTTAAAAAATTTAAGGAGTGCTCTTTTGCATGGTTCTGAAGTAGATGTGAAGAATATTTGTCAAGAAATTGAGTTCTGTTACTTTGCTGGTAAAGAGAACAATGTTGATATTGAACCACTAGAAGAAGGTAATGTGGAAGACAGTGTACAGATTTTCAGTACACATAAGTTTCACAAGGAAATTTCCACGTTTATGGTGAAAACATGTGAGAGTCCTAATTTCACTTGTGTGTGTTGTCGACGGACTTATTATAAGAATCAGACTAAGTTAGTGGATTTATTTGCAAAAAGTGATATGAAAAACAATAGTGAATGGAAGGATGTTGTCACATACTTGATGGTAGAAAATTGTTTTGATTTGGGAGCGGACCAACGTATGTGTACTTATTGCTATAACAAATTAAACCAAAACCAGATGCCTGCTAGAGCGGTTTATAATAATCTGGAATTAGTTGACATTCCTTCTGAATTGAAGGATTTAAATACTTATGAATCTATTTTGATTCAAAGTGTCCATCCCTTTCAGGGTATTGTACGAATGGAGCCAAAGACAGGGAAGTTGCCTCCATCAGATTTACAGAGAGGATTAAAGGGAAGGGTTGTTTATTTGCCTTTGGATTTGAAGAAAAACATTAATACAATTGGAGTAGAGAAAGTGGAAGAGGAACCTCTGGTTATCATAGTTAATGGTGTTCCGACAAAGAGTAAGAAAATCTGGCAAGATTTAGTGGATGTTAGGAAAGTCAAAAAGGCAACATTGTATTTGATAAAAAATAATGAGTACTACAAGAATGTATGTGTTGCAGAAGAGGAAGTAAGTGAAGAAGAGGACAGCGAATTGTGTCCTGGACAAATTGAGAAAGTAGAAGCCTCTAAAAAGGAAGAAATATATGAACATTATAGTGTTCATCCTTTGCATTCCAAGGAAGTCATGGGGAATGCTATTGAGTTGTTTCAAATGAAACAAGCCAAAGGGAGTCCCATTAGTGTTTGGGAGGAAAGTTTGGAAGCTCGATGTTTCCCACAGTTATTTCCCACAGGTCGAGGAGGACGATATGAAGAGCGACCTGTTCAAATTCCTGCTTCAGAATACCGGACTTTACGATTGTATGCAGAAGATTCTAGGTTTCGTCAATGCATTCCATATTTATTTCATCTACTGTTTGAAAGTGATCTCTCTGGATTGTCTTATGCAGTGATTATTGGAAAAAATGGGGACCCCTACATAATGTTTAGTTTGCTTTTAGTAGGGAAAAGAGCAACATTTTTAGAGAAAAGGAACAAGTATTAAGCAAACTATTGATAATTGAAGCGCCCTTATCTTGACCCAATATTACATATTAAATGCTAACACATAATGATTTTCCGAGACAGTGATGTATCAAAATTATAAGTTTTTTTATTATTTTATGTTTCTTGATTTTTTGTTCATTATTTTTGCCTCAGTTCATTTATAAAAGACATATATATTTCATATAAATTGTCAGTCAGCAACATATAATGTACATACAAATATAAACTGCACACACTCAACAATAATGCAAAAATAAAAATAGACAAGTGCTATACGATATGATTAGTCGATGGAAAAAGTGAAGAAGGCAAATGCGGTAAGGTGGAACACAACGCGTTTCGGCCAGGGGGCCTTCGTCAGGTAACCGTCATTCGTATATAACATACAACATAACCTATATAAAAAAAAGTGAAAAAATATACATACAATATAGTTATAAAAAATTTCATAGAATATATATTGTTTTATACGTTTCTTATCATGATACATGAAATCTATTCATTTGTAGCAAGGGTCAAGACCATTCATTTTCAAAACAAATTTCATTATAATACTTTTGGGTCGCATATTTTATCATTCTTGAAAGTTATACCATTATGCTTATCTTGACAAAGATACACTAGCATTTTAGTCACTATGTTACACACTATATCTTATATGTACATGCATTGAAATGGCATTACTTAAAGGTAGACATTTGTCACTTTTAATCTCAAGACACTCTATGTTGTATACTCCCTACCTCTACCTCCTATACCTTCTATCTACATCATGCTTCCCTTCCCTCTTTTTGCAAAAATAGGAAGATATAACGTGTGATGGTTAAAAGAAATTAAAGAATGAAAGGTTAGAAGATATGGAGTCTACTAGATAGGAGGAATTCAGGGAATGCATAGAATGAAGGGACATCTATCACGGAAAGTTCTACGTTTAAGTTATTAAAATGTTGTATTCTTAGATACTCACTTATTTTTATTGGTAGAATACACGATTTTGAGATTCCAAACACAAATTGATTAGCTGTTCGGTATTGAGGAATGCTATATTGAAGCACTGAAAAAATAAATATGGTTTTATAGTAAAATTAAATTCAACCAGCTTTTTATATATCTTTTGACTTATCTAGGCTTAGAGTATAGTAGGTCTATTCTCAGTTACCTGATACTCTTTATTTTGGACTCCCTCGTTGTCAAACAATTCTAGGGAAGCAGTGATTTTAGATAACTCACACAGGTATTCTTCTTACAGATACCGACATGTGTTGACCTAGGGTACAAATGGCTACACGTATTAGAAGTTCTTAAGGACATTCCGTAAACATTAGACATATAGATAAACATATTCTAAATTACTTAATATGCTTTGAGGACATTTATCTGGCAACCAGCTTGAATATATTGTGCATTGTATGTTGCCTCTAAACGTTATTTAATTACACTATTATTCTTGTTATCTTGTCACATGAGTGTAAATCTTATACTGTTTACTAACGGACCATGTGTGTTTTATTTTTAGATTCTTACCTTTAACATCTATTTCTGAGGCTAGATTATAAAATCCATTCAAAGTAGATATTCTGGCGTCCTATGTTTACCCCTTCTAGTTAGCTGTTTGTAATTTGCTGCAATGTTTAGGGCAGTCCACTTCGTTCTTTAAATTTCTGAAATATTAATGCATACCATATTTGTACACTGATTCATATAAATTCCTGGGACTAATTATTTAATATAGTAGATATTAGCTCACTGTTCCTACCTTGTTAACGGTAGTTCGAATCGTGGTCTCTCTATGCAGTCTAGTACCGGTTGAATCTAAATGGTAAACAAACGGCAACAAAATAGGAGGGGATTGTTAAAAAACTTCTTTGGGAGTAAGGGCTTGATTTTAAGTATTACAGATGGATAGTCTCCTCTTTGCGCGTAGTAACATACCTTCTGTTTGATGCCGGTGCAGCATAGCCTGGGGTTCTGCTCGTATACGTGTCTTCCGCTACCGATGCGAGAATGAGTTAAACCCAGCCTGCTATTTATAGGACAGCCGCTTTGTAATAATATATGCTGAGGGCTTGCAGCTGATGTCAATTACGATTGGTGCTCTTTTTGTGATGGGTCTAGCGATAAGCCTTGGGTGATTTTCGGTGTTGCGCAAAAAATAGAGGATAGACTTCCTCGTAGTTTTCATGAAGCAGGAATACTAATACAAACCTTACTTCGCTAGCTTTATTTTTACTCAATTTTAGCAGCTATATTGAATATAGTATTCCGTGGTTGATTAGGTCTATATTGTTATCCAATTCCTTAAGCGAGTTTATATTATCAAACATAGAGAACAGACTCGTTAATAGTGCTACGGATGCCTTAGGTGGTTAAACAGCAAAAGAAGAAAAGACTCATGTCAATATTATGTTAGATGTTAATTCGTTTCGAACTGAATGTTATTTATTTCTATAAGATGGTATTGTATATATATTGCTGTCTCTTATATATATAAATTCAGATACATTATCATGTCTAATTGGATTAAATGTCTCCATGTTTTATATTAAGTTAGGGCATGAGCCAGTGTACATAACAAAATGGTTCATTGAATCATTTCAAATTGACTGCAACACATCCTTTATTCTGGATTGTCTTAAAATCATTCTTGAAAACAATGTCTTTGAATTTAATGGAAACCTTTATCAACAAATAAAGGGTGTAAGTATGGGCGCTTCGTGTGCACCAACGATCGCTAACATCTACGTAGCAAAATTTGAAGAAAAACACATTTTTAATGAAATGGCACCGTTTTTCGAATCAATTTTTTACTGGTCGCGATTCATCGACGACATCATCTTTGTCTGGGATGATAATGAGGATGCCTTAAACGAATTCCTATTGTGGCTTAACATATGTGATCCAAACCTGAAATTCTCTGAGAAAATGAGTAACTCTCAAATAGAATTTTTAGATCTAATGATAAAACATCATGAAGGACAGCTCATCATGGATCTATATGTAAAACCAACAGCCCGAAACACGCTCCTTCATTACAGCAGTGTCCATCCCACCTCCCAAAAAGACAGCATTCCCTTCAGTCAGTTCCTAAGACTGAGGAGGAATTGTACTAGATTAAGTGACTTTGATGAGAAGGCAACTGTAATGAAAGAAAAGTTCAAAGAACGCGGTTATCCCCATAGACTAATACGGGAATCGTATAAAGGAGCCAGGTACTACGATCGGCAACATCTCTTAACCAATAACAAAAACAAACGAGATGCCAGTTTGGTGTTTGTCACCAGACACTCATTGCTCAATAACCAAATTCGCCAAATTATATACTCTAATTGGCATATACTTAATGTGAACAAAACAGGTACTGAATTTATACCAAAACCCCTTTTTGCGTATAAAAAAAACAAAAATATCAAAGATTTAGTAGTTAGATCAAGAATGCAAACTACTATAAAAAACACTGATCAAAGAAACATAATTACCGGGGCTCCGGTAATAGGAAATCACAAATGCGGAATCTGTAAAATATGTCCGCTAGCTATTGAGACAACAGAACTTAAATTCAATGGCATATCAGTGTCGTTATCATCCCTAACTAACTGCAAAACCACAAACATCATTTATTTACTAATATGTCCATGTAATAAAGGATATGTTGGGGAATCTTCACGTTCAGTATACACTAGAGTTACTGAACACAAATCTGCCATCCGCACGAAAAAACTAAATGCCCCTATGGTACAGCACTACATTGAGAATAACCACAAACCAGAAGACATAAAATGGGTAGTCTTGGAAAAAATTGTAGCAAAACCAGGTATTAATATAGACAAAATTCGACGAAAGCGAGAGGTATTTTGGATTTTTACATTAGATACCGTTAAATTAGGACTAAACTCTGACATTCCTTGGCAGCAGGCAATTATATGAAGACAGCTAACGATATGTACACTGGCTCATGCCCTAACTTAATATAAAACATGGAGACATTTAATCCAATTAGACATGATAATGTATCTGAATTTATATATATAGGAGACAGCAATATATATACAATACCATCTTAAAGAAATAAATAACATTCAGTTCAAAACGAATTAACATCTAACATTATATTGACATGAGTCTTTTCTTCTTTTGCTGTTTAACCACCTAAGGCATCCGTAGCACTAGTATTAACGAGTCTGTTCTCTATGTTTGATAATATAAACTCACTTAAGGAATTGGATAACAATATAGACCTAATCAACCACGGAATACTATATTCAATATAGCTGCTAAAATTGAGTAAAAATAAAGCTAGCGAAGTAAGGTTTGTACTAGTATTCCTGCTTCATGAAAACTACGAGGAAGTCTATCCTCTACTTTTTTGCACAACACCGAAAATCACCCAAGGCTTATCGCCAGACCAGTCACAAAAAGAGCGCCAATCGTAATTGACATCAGCTGCAAGCCCTCAGCATATATTATTACAAAGCGGCTGTCCTATAAATAGCAGGCTGGGTTTAACTCATTCTCGCATCGGTAGTGGAAGACACGTATACGAGCAGAACCCCAGGCTATGCAGCACCGGCATCAAACAGAAGGTATGTTACTACGCGCAGAGAGGAGACTATCCATCTGTAATACTTAAAATCAAGCCCTTACTCCCAAAGAAGTTTTTTAACAATCCCCTCGTATTTTGTTGCCGTTTGTTTACCATTTAGATTTAACCGGTACTAGACTGCATAGAGAGACCACGATTCGAACTACCGTTAACAAGGTAGGAACAGTGAGCTAATATCTACTATAATAAATAATTAGTCCCAGGAATTTATATGAATCAGTGTACAAATATGGTATGCATTAATATTTCAGAAATTTAAAGAATGAAGTGGACTGCCCTAAACATTGCAGCAAATTACAAACAGCTAACTAGAAGGGGTAAACATAGGACGCCAGAATATCTACTTTGAATGGATTTTATAATCTAGCCTCAGAAATAGATGTTAAAGGTAAGAATCTAAAAATAAAACACACATGGTCCGTTAGTAAACAATATAAGATTTACACTCATGTGACAAGATAACAAGAATAATAGTGTAATTAAATAACGTTTAGAGGCAACATACAATGCACAATATATTCAAGCTGGTTGCCAGATAAATGTCCTCAAAGCATATTAAGTAATTTAGAATATGTTTATCTATATGTCTAATGTTTACGGAATGTCCTTAAGAACTTCTAATACGTGTAGCCATTTGAACCCTAGGTCAACACGTGTCGGTATCTGTAAGAAGAATACCTGTGTGAGTTATCTAAAATCACTGCTTCCCTAGAATTGTTTGACAACGAGGGAGTCCAAAATAAAGAGTATCAGGTAACTGAGAATAGACCTACTATACTCTAAGCCTAGATAAGTCAAAAGATATATAAAAAGCTGGTTGAATTTTACTATAAAACCATATTTATTTTTTCAGTGCTTCAATATAGCATTCCTCAATACCCAACAGCTAATCAATTTGTGTTTGGAATCTCAAAATCGTGTTTTCTACCAATAAAAATAAGTGAGTATCTAAGAATACAACATTTTAATAACTTAAACGTAGAACTTTCCGTGATAGATGTCCCTTCATTCTATACATTCCCTGAATTCCTCCTATCTAGTAGACTCCATATCTTCTAACCTTTCATTCTTTAATTTCTTTTAACCATCACACGTTATATCTTCCTATTTTTGCAAAAAGAGGGAAGGGAAGCATGATGTAGATAGAAGGTATAGGAGGTAGAGGTAGGGAGTATACAACATAGAGTGTCTTGAGATTAAAAGTGACAAATGTCTACCTTTAAGTAATGCCATTTCAATGCATGTACATATAAGATATAGTGTGTAACATAGTGACTAAAATGCTAGTGTATCTTTGTCAAGATAAGCATAATGGTATAACTTTCTGGAATGATAAAATATGCGACCCAAAAGTATTATAATGACATTTGTTTTGAAAATTAATGGTCTTGACCCTTGCTACAAATGAATAGATTTCATGTATCATGATAAGAAACGTATAAAACAATATATATTCTATGACATTTTTTATAACTATATTGTATGTATATTTTTTCACTTTTTTTTATATAGGTTATGTTGTATGTTATATACGAATGACGGTTACCTGACGAAGGCCCCCTGGCCGAAACGCGTTGTGTTCCACCTTACCGCATTTGCCTTATTCACTTTTTCCATCGACTAATCATATCGTATAGCACTTGTCTATTTTTATTTTTGCATTATTGTTGAGTGTGTGCAGTTTATATTTGTATGTACATTATATGTTGCTGACTGACAATTTATATGAAATATATATGTCTTTTATAAATGAACTGAGGCAAAAATAATGAACAAAAAATCAAGAAACATAAAATAATAAAAAAACGTATCATTTTGATATATCACTGTCTCGGAAAATCATTATGTGTTAGCATTTAATATGTAATATTGGGTCAAGATAAGGGCGCTTCAATTATCAATAGTTTGCTTAATACTTGTTCCTTTTCTCTAAAAATTGTCTTATGCAGTGAACCACATCTTGAAAAGTGGTGTACAACTGCGAAATATCTCGGCAAGGGACTTTATGGATAAAGTCAATGTGCAAGACTGTATTTTGGATTCTCACCTGATTAATCTGATGGCATGTCAGCGTGGTACTAATGAGTATTGGTACCGTCGTCATGGTGACTTAAAATGTATGCTGAGGAACTTAGGAACTCCCACATGGTTCCTCACTCTCAGCTGTGCTGAGTATGGCTGGGAAGACTTACTTGAATTTCTACGAGAGGCAAATGGAAACATTGAAAATATCGAATTCAAGACACCCGGAGAACTGTGCTCTTTGGATCCAGTGAATGTATGCAGGTACTTCAATCATAGATTTGAAGCTATGATGTCTTTCATCATGAACAAGAAAAATCCACCTCTTGGAGAGGTGTTGGATTTCTTCTGGAGAAAGGAGTATCAAGCAAGAGGAGCTCCTCATATACATATGCTGCTATGGATCAAAGATGCACCCAAATTTGGAACAGATCCGGATGACTTAGTGATGAGTTTCATAGAACAGTATGCTACATGTGCTGTTCCAAAGACAAACGAAGACAAAAGTCTAAGAGAACAAGTTTTACGGTTTCAAAGCCATCGTTGTGGAAAGTACTGTCGTCGTAAATTCAGAAACAAGGACAAGTACTACACCAAATGTCGTTTTGCATTTCCACGGTCGGTGATATTAAAAGGAAGAGTTAACAATTTGATGTCTTCGCTGCGACATAATGTGATAGGAAATCACCCAAAAACACATACAATTTGAAAAGAAACGAAGAGTCCAAGTACATTAACGACTACAACCCAGTGATTTCGTTCATGTGGAATGCTAACATGGATATACAGTTTGTGGCTGACAACTGTATGGCTGTGGCTCGGTATGTGACGTCTTACATCACCAAAAAAGAAAAGACAGAATTGAAGGATATATGGGAGGATATTTCCCATGAAAAGAGCCTCAGTAAGAAGTTGTACAGTTTCAGTCTGAAGATGTTGTCGCATCGAGAAATCGGAGCTTACGAATGTTCTGACCGGTTATCTTCAGCAAGTCTCTATGCCAAATCTAGGAGTATCATTTGGGCGAGTCTTGGTCTTGCTGCAACGCGTAATCGAGTTCTGAAACCTGTACGGGAAATTGAGTTTTTGGCGGAGAAGGAGCCAAACAGTACAGATATTTTGAAGACCAACATGTTGGATACATATTATCCAAATAGAAGCAGTCACCTGGAGAATGTTTGTCTGTATGATGTTCTACAAAATTACGTTTTCAAGAGGAACATCAAAGAAGATATTGATAAAGGAGTGTATGCTGTAATTGGAAGTGAGGGATGTCTGGTCAAGCAAAAAAAATGTCAATTGATAAATCATCGAAAATTGGATTGCGAATCTCCAGAAAGAAAAGAGTTTTTCTATTTAGCTCTTTTACAACTTTTCAAGCCTTGGCGTACAGAAGAGGAACTGCTTGGGGATTTCCTCTGTTACGAAGACTCTTTCAATGCAGCCAAGGAGTCCATAGAATGTCCTGTTTTTCCAAAATATCTAGAAATGTTGAATGCAGAAATCGAGCAGGAAGCAACAATTGCAGCTGAGATTGCTAGAGACAGTTCTCAGGACAGTCAGGGTTCTGTTTCATTGAGTCAGGATCCACTAGGAGAACCAGTTATCGAAAATGAAGCTGCCACTGCCATGATTGAAGTCAAAAGAGCCATGGCACATGCTCAGGAGGATGCGGTTAACTTAGAAGATTTGGAAAGACAACTCAACGTTGAGCAGAGGAAAATATATGACGAAGTTACCAACCAATTGAGCATGGATTAAGTCATGAGAAGAAAGAGTGCTCATGCACGTCGTTGAAGCCTGTCCGACTATACGTGAGTGGAGAAGCAGGAACTGGAAAAAGTTTCCTCATTAAAGCAATTTCATGTTATCTGCAAAAAAGGACTGAGTCATCGCTGTCTTGTGTTGTGACCGCTCCAACTGGACTGGCAGCTCATAACATTAAAGGGATTACTTTGCATCGGTTACTGATGCTGCCAGTGGAGCATGATAACAAATTACAATACCACAAGTTATCTGGGGATGCTTGTTGTGAAGTATCTAGAGTGTTGAAGAAGATGAAACTTCTTATCATTGACGAAGTAAGCATGGTTTCCAATGTCATGCTTGCCTTTGTGCATTTGAGAATGCAGGAAGTTCTTAAAACAGAGTATGATGTGTTATTCGGTGGCAAACACATCATTGTTTTTGGTGATCCTTTGCAGCTGACACCAGTGAAAGGACAACCAGTGTTTAAACTGCTTACACATGAAGATACCAAGAAGTGCCTAGGGAGCATTGGCAACGGTAACATATGGTTAAACTTCAGTTATGCTGAGCTGCGTGAAAATATGCGTCAGGCGAAGGACGAAGATTACAAGAATATTCTTCAAGATGTTAGAATCGGGAAAGTGACTGAGCGTGAGAAAGAAGCTTTACATGCACGATTACTGTCAAATTTATATCCAGAAGAAGACGTTTTGCCAGAGGATATTTTTCAGAAAATTACTGTGAAGAAATCTGGAATATGTTTGATGCCAACTCTTGCAGAATGTTCCATCTTCAACAACAAAATGTTGAATTTAGAAAAACAAGAGATTGTGAAACTGGAAGCTATTGACAAAATAGAGCATATGGGAGCAACAATTATTTTGTCTGAGAATTTGAAATCTAAATTGGATTCATTAGAGAAGACTATATCTAAAACTGCGGGTTTTGAAAAGACTCTGAATGTGTGCTTAAATTGCCGTATCATTTTGAGAAGGAATTTACATGTTGAAAGAGGTCTGGTAAATGGATCAATGGGTAATGTTGTTGATTTTGAGAAATACAGAAGTAGAGATGGAATTGAATTTTTTAAAATTAAATTTGATGGCATTGAGGAAGTACAGCTAATTGGTCATTGCACAGCAAGGTGTTTGCTTGTAACAGACTTATATGTTCGCTGTAAGCAGTTTCCTGTTTGCTTGGCATATGCAGTGACAATTCATAAATCGCAAGGTTTAAGTGTAGACACTGCTTTAGTGAATATTGGCAGTTCTGTGTTCAAAGAGGGTATGGCTTATGTAGCATTGTCACGAGTCAGAACTTTATCGGGATTGTACTTGATTGACTGTGATGTCACAAACATTTGTGCGGATCTAGATTGTGTTAAGGAATACAATAGGTTAAGAAGAGAGTATGCGCCACATTTGCCTCAATATCTTTTGTTTGAGAAACGTGTGGTAGGCCGGAAACGAAGAAATATCAGTAATAGTAGGGAGGTTGAAGCAAAAAGACCAAAAGTCGATGAACCAAAAATTGTAAGCAGGAATAAAATGAATTCTGTTGAAAATGTTGTTGGTTTTGAATTTGAAAATAGTTCTGGTGTCAACTGCTATGCTAATGTAGTTGTTAATGTTCTCTTTTCACTAGAGACTTTAAAAGAACAGATTGTGATCAATTCGGAACAAAGTTTATGCTGTTTGTTGAATTCTGTGTTAGAGAAATGTAGCGCTGATAGAACAAGAGTAGAAAGTGTGTCTCTGTTAGACGAACGTTCAGGTCAAACACAATTCTCTGAAAATATTCAGCAGGATTGTCAGGAGTTTTTGATGTATATTCTTGATGTATTGCAAGATGAAGGTGTAGATGTAGATTATCTGTTTGGCCTTTCTTATCTATGGCAGCATGATTGCGAGAACTGTAGGCTATCAAGTACTACTAGTGTAGACTCAGAAAGATTTATATATTTAACTTTGCCTGACAGTAAATTAGTATCCTTCAATAAGCTAGTAAAGGCAGCCGATCAAAACATGGAGTGTAGCCAATGTAAGTCTGCAATGCTGTCCACGTTAATTTTACGAAGTTATGGCCAGTATGTCATTTTAATGTTCCAACGATGTAGGCCTGATGGAACTAAATTGACAACTTTAATTAATAATTTTGTGGCTTCGCAGTTGTCAATATCAGGAAGGACTTTTATAACTACAGCAATTATATATCATGACGGTCCTTCAACTACTTCAGGACATTATACAGCTTATTTAAAATCTGGAAACGGCTGGTCATTCTGCAATGATTCCGTTTTAACTTTCAAAAAAAGATTGCCTTTCCACATTCAAAATTCTTACCTGGTGTTCTTACAACCAAAATTTTAGGAAAGGAATCTTGGGATTTGTTCTAAGGAATTTCCAGAGGTTCTAATGGCTCCTACTCTATATGGCCTTGTGGATAATTGTAGTACAGAGCGAAAACTGTTTGTGTTTATAAGCTAAGTCAAGCAGCAGATCAAAATAAGGAGTAGAGGAAATGTAAGTCTGCAATGCTGTCCATACTATTTATGGAAACCTATGGGTGAAATGTCATTTTACAATTTCAACTACAAAAACTGGAGGAAAAAAAGTTGTTAAGTCTAATTAAAAATGTTTTGGCTACACAGTCATCGATTTCAGGAAGAACATTTGCAACTGCAGTTATTATATATTATGATGGTCCTTTGACAACATCAGGATATTACACAGCTTGTTTGAAATATAAAAAAGCTAGTCTTTCAGCAAACATTACCAATTGAGTATGAAGCAATGTTGCCTTTTGACTTGTTTACTGAAGTGAGAATTTAGGGTAGGTAACTGAACTATAATGATTCTAGGTGTTGCTGTAATTTAGTGTGCTGTTTTAAATTGCTTTGTATGTCTAATTTTTCTTAAAACGATGGAGTTTATTTTTTCAGAAAGTGGCGGGCAGAAATTAGTAACAGCACAACAGAGTATAAGCTGTTCATAGGACATCCTTTGACGTCATAGAAAGTAAGTTACTTTGGAGGAGTTCTAATTTCTAATTAGTTATATTATTTGGGTTTTTTAAACACAATCATTTTGATTGTGTTTTTTTTTTCCCCGCTGTTATATGATGAATACCTTCAACTCACTGTTTTCAGTGAAATTTGATATTTTCTGATAACAGCAAAAATAAACCACTAAATATGTATAATTAATTTTGTACTTTGAATAGTGATTTATAATATGTATTCATTTTGTCTCATGCTCACTCTTTTTTTACTACCTTCTATTAATTAAAATTTTTTTGTTCTTTCTTACACAGATTAAAAGTATAAAAATGACAATTGACTACATTAATGACAATTATAAGGTAAGTGTTTAGTACTCTTTAAGTTACATGTCTATCACATTTAACTTTTATTAGTTCCACTGCTTCATTTCTTTAACCCTTAGTTTCCTGCCTTTGCTACTTCCTTCATTTCATTTTCTATTACTTATTTATACTACTCTTTTCACTTCTTTTACTTACTCGTCTTTTTAAAAAAAAAAAAAAATTTTGTTCGCTTCCGGTTCGCGTACCGGCGCGCGAACCGGGAAGCGAATCAAAAGAAATAGAGGATGCTAGAGTGCTAAACATTCTAGCAATTTTTCTTAAAGGGAAGGTAGTTCTGAAAAGAACTTTTTTTATTATTTTTGTTGTTTTATATTTTTTTGTGTTTTTTTGGAGGGAGGGGAAACAAAAATGATTCATTACAAAGGGCTCAACAGGAGCAACAACAAAAAAAAGAACATTTACTTTCTGGGACGTTTTGGACATTGATGATGTTCATATGCTCTATTTATTAGAGTAACACTCCTCTCTCCACATGAAATTAATTTGCCACAACTTAAACATGTCATTTTCATCTGCCCAAAGTTCTTCTGAAGATTTGGGACCGTTTCCCTTGCCTCTGATTCTGTCACTGCCACTTAATTGGCGGATGTACTGGCAGGTCGGGGGTTATCCACCAAATCTCGAATTTGGGCAGCACTATAATTAATCGGGTGCCACCTCTCCATATGACGATGCATGGTATAATTACCATAACTATATTTTTTTTCGGTTCCTCTGGAGAGTACATCGTGGCAGATGAGGCAGGTAACGTACCTGGCATTTACTTTTTTTTCATGTGGAGGAAATGAAAAAAATTGCCAAATAACATTTTCTTTAATATGGGACGTCCTTGGCTTTTCTTTTAAAAACACCCTTGTCCCTTGCTCCTGTTCCTCGTCTTCCTCTTCTTCCTCCTCTTGTTGGAAGATGACCTGTGGAGTTGGTCCTCTCTTCCTTGGAGGTGGTGGTGGTGGTGGGGATCCACCAGCTGCAGATACTACAGATGCCATGACTGTACAAGTAGAAACAGGTCTTTCTCTCATAAAAATGAAAGTCGGAGTGAGGAAAAAAGGTGGGACTTTCATCATTTGGGAAAAAAATGTTTTAAACCAATGAAAAGTGTTTATTTTACGTCATATGATCAAGCGTTCCATCATTAGGAAACTAAAAGTAAAATGAACCAATAAAAAGTTTTATGAACTAGTCACATGACCTGTTATGCTTATGTTACGCGCTCCGCGCCGCGCCTCGGATCGTTTCCGGGGCTCTGCGTTTCGCGCCTTGGTTCGCGTTCCAGAGCGCTTCTGGGTGCGCTAGCTCGGCGCGTCATAAGGCGCATTACGCAGAAACGCGATACGTTGTGATTACGCGACGCGTCACGATGTGGCTTTCTAACGCGGTATTTGCACTAACGGAACGTTTACCGGTTCGCGTACCGGCAGCGAAACAATAAAAAATAATTTAAATTATAATATAAATTAAATTTAAAAAATATAATACAAAAATATATAAAACATATTTTTGAATTAGAATAAGAATACATTTTACAGCTTTTGATATTTGCTATTAAAAACCCATTGAAATTCACTGAAAAAACCATAGGTTATAGACCATATATAGTTAGGAATTAGCATTTACAAAACCTTAATTTACTCGCACAAAACCATAGAAATTCGCATATATAGTTAAGTGCAATAACTATATATCGCGCACCCGCAATCCTCTGCTGATGATGTCACATATTACATCATTCATGACATGGTCAAAAATAGTGAAAAATCGTTTTAAAAAACAAAAGGAATCGAGCAAAATCAGTAGGCCACTAATGGGATCTCTTTTTGACCTCGCTAAAATAGAAACATTAGGAACAACCCCTCATGAGAAATACGAAACTAGTGAGATGAACTGAGATCGACGCCATGATGGCTGCAAGACAGCTCGGCTCCGCCACCCACCCCGCCCAAATTCTAAAAGTTCCGGTGGAGCCCCAACGTGAACAGGTAGAGAAGAACTTGCCCTCCCCTCTTTGACTGAAGGTTCTTGTTGCCTGTCCCTTCTATTGTCATTTAACATAATTTTTTGGACTACTGAAAGGGGTTGTGTTCCGACCGCTGGTTGGTGGAGACCTTTTGACTATATTCTGGACCTGCGTTGTCGCGTAATGCGTCATATGACGCGCCGCGTTAGCGCACCCGGAAGTACTTCCCGGAAGCGATGCAGAGCGCGACGCGCAGCGCGTAACATAAGCATAACAGGTCATGTGACTTGTTAATAAAACTTTTCATTGGTTCATTTTACTTTTGTTATTCTAATGATGAAAGGCTTGGTCATATGACCTAAAAATTACACTTTTCATTGCTTTCGAACATTTTTTTTTCTTAAACATATATGTTATAATGTTCCAGGCTAATGTATTTTCCCGGAAAATTTACAACTGTCCTGCAAGTAAAATATATTCCTTTTTCGAGAAAAAGGGCGTTTCTTCGTCCCATGAGGGAGCCGTTGAGCAAAAGAGGCTCGGCCTGCTGTCTTAGTCGCTGATAGGCCTGAATATCAGATTCTTATCGATCACTTTATGTTGCAGGAGTAGAAAACACAACAGCCCTTAACCATTTATCTTTACTGCGTTCCTGCGTATTATACCTTTTAACAGTCATGTAATTGGACTGCTTTATTTCACTTGCCTTTTACTGATTCGAAAACAGTGGCTATTATTCAAAACTTTACCAATGTAGGTACTACTACCATGTTTTTTTTAAAAACCTTTATTGTGAAAATGACAGTATACAAATACGGGCCTATAACCACGTGGGCCGGCCACGGAGCAAACTTGAATCGTATATGATGAGGGAACATTTACACTGTACAAGAACGTAACGGGCGACCCATTAGGTTGCAAGAACTAAGGTGTCTAACAATAGCGGAATCGGTGGACGTACATTTTATAATTAAAGTACGACAGGGCCAGTTACAATAAAATTATCTAGATATACATTTGCGGGCAAGTACCATGGGTGACGTTAATTCGAACTTTCAATAGCACAGTAATCAATAACACATCAGAACTTAATATCAATAGGGATGTCAAAATGTTCAATCGATTCTCGTCCCCGCCCGCCATGTGCTTCAAAACTGCATACGTATCTCGTGATATCAAGGTTGGGCAACCAGTACACAACAAGGAGTTACGAGTCCCATTTATACCGGCGCCATTTTGAGCGAGGCCGGGCAGGTCCAGGATATAGTCAAAATGTCTCCACCAACCAGCGGTCGGACCAGAACCATTTTCGGCAGTCCAAAAATGGTCCGTTAAATGACAACAGAAGAAATAGGCAACAAGAACAATCAATCAAAAGAGGGGACGCTTTCGTGAATGGGGCCCATGCCCTAGCAGGCAAGCGTCCAAGTTCCAAGGTGTCTCAGAGCCATTTTAGTGGACCAGGCCCAAATCCAAAGAGCTGGCCGCCATTTTGAGAGTCTTGTTGCAGCCGGCTATCGCTGCACCACAAGAATAGCTGCAATTCAGCTAGATGGCGAGTGAGTCACTGTACCGCAAAAGCGGGCGGAACTCAGCTGAAAGGCGAGTGAAACGCTAAGAGGCACCCCACTGCAGATGAGGTGCCTCCACCTGGGGAGGAGGGAGAGGCCCGTTTGCGCTGCCTCCCCCCCCCCCGGGCACCCCACGCCGTCTTTCGGCGCAGCATTGTAGGATGGCCACACAAGTGAAACTTGCTGGACACCACCTCAGTGCCATCCGGATCTCGGCGCGTTCGAGTCACTGTACCGCAAGAGCAGGAGAAACTCAGCTGGACACGCCGTCTTTTGGCGCAGCATTGTAGGATGGCCACACCAGTGCGGCAACTTGCTGGACACCACCTCGGTGCCATCCGGATCTCGGTGCGTTCGAGTCACTGTACCGCAAGAGCGGGAGAAACTCAGCTGGACACGCCGTCTTTCGGCGCAGCATTGTAGGATGGCCATACCAGTGCGGCAACTTGCTGGACACCACCTCGGTGCCATCCGGATCTCGGCGCGTTCTGCTGCCTTCGGCCTACTGTAGCAGCAAGTGCGGACCCAACTCTGCTGGACGGCGTGTGAAACGCTAAGGGGCGCCGCACTGCAGATGAGGTGCCTCCACCGGAGGAGGCGGAAGAGGGCCGTTCGCGCCGCCTCCCCCCGGGCACCCCACGCCGTCTTTCGGCGCAGCATTGTAGGATGGCCACACCAGTGCAACTTGCTGGACACCACCTCGGTGCCATCCGGATCTCGGCGCGTTGTGCTGCCTTCGGCCTATTCGCACATCGGTCCGCTACTGACTCCGCCTCATGAGCCAACGGATTTTGTACGCTTTTTATAGCCCAAAGCCGCATAACAGGTCATGTGACTTGTTTATAAAACTTTTCATTGGTTCATTTTACTTTTGGTTTCCTAATGATGGAAGGCTTGATCATATGACCTAAAAATAACACTTTTCATTGGATTAAAACATTTTTTTTTCCCAAACGATGAAAGACCCACCTTTTTTATTCTCACTCGGCAATCAAAAAAGGTTCCGTTAGATGACAACAGAGGGGACAGGCAACAAGAACCATCACTCAAAAAAGGGGAGGGCAAGTTCTTCCCTACCGGGTCACGCTGGGGCTCCACCGGAACTCATCGAATTGATAGTCTACAGTGTTTCTGGATGTTTCAGACTGAAGCTGGCGTCGGCATGAGAGCACAACCATCTCGTAGCTCCGTCGTGGTCATTCCTCAAGCAATCATGGCAGCCGCTCCCCACCGGAAGCCTGCGGGAGTCGGGGGCCCCCAAGACTTTTGTAGAATCTTCAAGGCTGAGGGGACGCTTTCGAGAATGGGGCCCAAGCCCTAGCAGACAAGCGTCCGAGTTCCAAGGTGTCCCAGGGCCATTTTAGTGGACCAGGCCCAATCCGAAGAGCCGGCCGCCATTTTAAGAGTCCTGTGGCAGCCGCCTATCGCTGCACCCCAAGAGTGGGCGCAACTCAACTACATGGTAAGCGAGACGCTGTAGCCGCAAGAGCGGGCGGTAAACAGCTGAATGGTGGATGAGGCACAGTGTATCAAAAGCGAGCGGAATGGCAACTGAAACGGTAAAGGGGCACCCCACTACAACAGACGAGCCTCCACCTGGGGAGGCCCATTCACGCCGCCTCCCCCCCCCCCTCCGGGGCGCCCCACGCCGTTTTTCGGAGCAGCATTGTAGGATGCCAAAACCAGTGCGGCAACTTACTGGACATCACCTGGGTGCCGTCCAGATCTCAGCGCGTTCTGCTGCCTTGGGACTATTCGCACAACAGACCGCTACTGACGATGCACAGTGCAGAAAAAGCGGGCGGAAAACCGCTGAATGGCAAGTGAAACGCTAAAGGGGCGCCCCACTACAGCAGACGAGCCTCCACCTGGGAAGGCCCGTTCACGCCGCCTCCCCCCCCCCCCGGGGCACCCCATGCCGTTTTTCTGAGCAGCATTGTAGGATACCAAAACCAGTGCGGCACCCAGGTGACATCACCTAGGTGCCGTCCAGAACTCAGCACGTTGTGCTGCCTTGGGACTATTCGCACAACAGACCGCTACTGACCATTGTTGCTTCTGTTTAAAAACTTTTTTTAACGTGTTTACTGTTTTTGTTGCGTTGTATATATTTATAAATTATTAAAGTGTTATAATCCTACTACTTTGTTGAAGTGCTATATATTTTTAATGTGACACATAATTGTGAAGACTTTAATGTACAAAAAGTCATCCCTGGAATCTTCCGCTTCAGGCTCGGTCCCACACACCCTCACAGTGAGAATCCCCTCCCCAATCACAATACAGGATGGTTATCAGATAGTAGGAACGAGTGTGGTGTGACGGATCTCATCGGGTGGGGGCCTTGATCTACTGTAACTCCTTGAAGAGGGGTGATTCTTTACAGTTGAGGCCATAAACTACATCCGCAGGGCTAGGTGATAGCCTGGGACCGGCCTGAACATTCAGACACAAAGGAAGAGGAATGTCAGAGGGTGCGGTAGTGAATAGGGTGAAAGGGTGGTGTCGGGCGGGCACAGGGTGTGCAGCACAGATGGGGGGAGGTTTATGGCCCATGCATAAGACAGAGAGCGGGCGTGACCAGTGCGTGGGGGAGATGCTTGCGAGGGTGGGGAGCCATGCTGAGGATCGGCGGCATGCAGAGAGTGGGTCTGGTCAAGGCATCTAAAATGGCTGCCGTGCACGACAAAAGTGTGGCATTGAAAAAAAGCAAGATGGCGCAGACAATGTTTATCAATACGAATTAATTTATAACAATTATTTTTAACAATATATTTACTCGCAGTGTCAAAATGGCGGTCAACACTTCCTGATTTCCTTCTAATCGAACGTTACCAGACGTCACGCAGCAAAAAAAAAAAAACGCTCACGCGCAGCCGCTGGAAGACAAGTATCAACATATATGAGCATCCTCAGTCACCCTCAGAAAACATAGGGGGTCAGGATACGTCTCCCGTACCCCCTTATACCCATTTCTCACATTGTTTTTCCTCCATCTTGTAATTTAATTAAATCGAAACACAAAATGGCGAATTCCCGTTTCGCGTCCCGGTTCACTACTCGGTTCGCGAACCGGAAAGCGCTTCTACCGCAAAAAATCAATATTTTTTTATTTCCCCCACGGGACCCTTTAATAACCCCAACATCATTCCTAGGGGGTCAAGAAGGGTCTACCTTGCCCCCTTTCATTAAATTCCCCCTTCGTTTTTCTCCTCCTCTTGTCTCTCGATCCTACCGAGAAACAAGATGGCGGCCGCTCCGGACTGTTTAGAATGTTGACAGACACCGGAGAGCCAATCAGCTTCGCTACGCAAAGTTCCGTTACGCGAAAAGTTCGCGAACCGGAGTGCTATCCGGGACGCTGTCACAGATATATCTGTTTTTTAAAACGTTAATTTCTCAAAATCCACTGGAGCACATATATTGAGACCCAGCAAAGGCACATCGGGCTAACAGTCCCTACAATTTTGCCAAGTTTCATGCAAATCCATTCAGCCGTTCGAGCTAAAAAAAAGGCCAAACGCCCTATAGAAAACTCAATGTTAAAAATGCGTTTTGGGACCCCCCTTTTTTCTCGGCCCCCCCTTGACGAAACCCCCCCAAATTTTCAGGGGCTGCTCGGAAACAAAAAGTGCCATTTTCCTGCAAATTTCAGCCGATTCCGTCCACAAACGCCAAAGTTATTAGACATAGAATTTTCAAAAGTTCCATAGAGAAAAAATCCTAACTATATATACCTACTGGCGACCGCCAGTAGGTAATATACATATATGTATATATATATACATATATATATATATATATATATATATATATATATATATATATATATATATATATATATATATATATATATACATATGGTCATCTGAGAAAGACGTTGACTTATCAAGTTTGGGGTGCCTCGACCATGTGAGGGTCACCCACGAGCGCTTGTGCAATGAACAACAGCGGGAAGCAAGGGGAGTATACACAGCTTCTGTAATATTCAATAGGCCTCGCACTCGAAACAAAACCAGTATTCCATAATAAGGAATAAGCCTTTTTATTTTGAAACAATGAGAACGGACAAGGATTGGTGATGAAGGTGCATTATGGAGCATTTAGTCCCTGCCATTCCGTTCTCTTTGCCTATTGTGAGATGTGCTGTTCGGGGTTGACTGAAGCCCCAATAAAGGAGTGCAGAGAGTATAAAATGATTGGAAGCTGAGCATAACATTTCTGTATGGTTTCGGCACTGAAGAAGTTTATGTTACTGAAATGCATTGGCCAAATTAAACCATATTTCAAAGATCCCAAAGTGCTGCGTGTGTTTGAAAAGTTGCTGGAGAGGCAAGATGGGTTCTATCAGGATGGTCCCTTATCGTGCCCATACAGTTTTCAGGAGCAGAGGTCTAGACTCAGTCCCTAATGGAGAAAGGAAAAAGCTGCAGTTGTCCTGGATGCAACTGGTGGCTAGGCAATCTAAGTAAACACATTTGACCGCGATCGCCACCTTCACTGTATTTCCAACTTGGCGGTCGCTACTTCTAACGCTGGTTAGCGCTCTAGTGTTTTCAGATTAATCAGGCGATTCTTGTCTTCGTGCACGAGCGTATGAAGCTCAGCGCACTTGAACCATTGTTTCTTCAAGGGGAGCTGTGTATTCCAGTGCGCAAAGAATTTTGGACAAGAATCTTTACGAGGGATTAATTTCCGCTCGCCTTCTAGTATCCCACTTGGTTTCCTGTCAACGAAGGTAATTTCTATGCTTCATATCTTCCGTTGAGGAATTTCAGGTATTTGGTTTTGACTTGGGAGAGTCCTGTCTGAATCTCTCTTGCAGTCTGATGTCAGGATCTTCAGTTATGCAACATTGTGAACACTATAGAAATATTTGGACATTATTAGAGACTCAGGTACCTCAATATCTGCACATGTGGGTCGTCAGTGTTATCCTCATTCTTAAGAAGTCTCTTGTACTGGCCATTATTTCCCACCTGCATAGTAGTACCCTCTTGGTGCAAACAGCGCTTTGAGCATAAGAAACATTAGAAAGAAGAGGTCCTTATCCATTCTTTTCTTCAGAAAGACTTTGGCAATAGTTCATTTTAGTTACTACAACATATGGTCAAGTTCTACATAGTCGGTAATCTTCAAGTAGGTGAAAATATATATATATATGTTGTACTTACCATCTCTATCAGCGACTACAAGAACAGCATCTGCAAAAGAAGATAAGACTGTAAAAGAACCTCTTGACCATTACCACAACAGTATTCGAAATCTTATATTGAGAGAAAAGCTAAGCCCACTGTAATCACAGGTAAAAGATTCAGGGAGAGTTATAGAGAGGGTGGGCAGTAGAGGTCCAGTGAGAGGGGGTGCTACTTCTCGTCCGTTCTCCCCTTCCCCATCAGCTACTGAGTTATCCACACAGGTTATACATGCTTTTTCTCCCACTATTCCATTGGCTGCCCCAGTGAGATTTTCTGGAGATCCACAGAAGGCTCAAATATTTCTCACACAGTGTTCCTTACATTTCTTATGCAAACCAATTATATTTAAAGAGGACCAGTCTAAGGTGGCTTTCGTATTGTCCTATCTGGGTGGCGATGCGGCTGCTTGGTCCATGCCCTTGGTAAATTCCAATGATCGTGTGTTATATAATTTTGAAGAATTCAAGTCAGAGTTTCTATGTATTTTTGACAGAAGGACTATATCCCAGACCACCGATAATGAACTCCTAGATTTGAAGCAAGGGAACAGAGATTTGGTGGCCTATCTGGCGCAATTTAATAAATTGATTGTGGAAACTAAGTGGCCCGAAGAAAAAAGAGCTGCAATTTTTTATCGAGGGCTAAAGGTTGAGCTCAAAGATGGGCTTGCACAAATTCCAGAGAGACACACGGATGTTACCGAGTTAATAGATTTGGTACTGCCGATTGATCAGCGTCAGTCGGAGAGAACTAATGAGCAGCGAAAGAATTCTAAGCCATTCCCTCCTCGATTTGATAGAGTAAAATCTGAAACTGTAAAACCCAGTGATCTTGGAACATTCGAAGAACCTATGCAGATAGGCACTGTGCGAGGTCCACTAACTAAGGAAGAGTGAGAGAAAAGAAGAAGTGGGAAATTGTGTATGTACTACGGCAATTCCGGACATTTTGTTAAAGAATGCCGAAAGAAACCCAAGACCAGTAATTGGCTAAAAGACAGGCCCCACCAGTAGAATGAGTTGGTCTGGTGGGTGCTTCAGAAGAGACAACTCCAAACACACAGTTATTGGTGAACTCTCTTCAATCATCTGCCCCTCATTTGATAATTTCTAGTTCAATTCAGTTTGGTGAGCACGAAGTTGATGGTGTCTCTGTAATGATTGATTCTGGAGCCCCAGGAAATTTTTGTGATATCAAATTTGCTAACACCCTTAGAATTCAATCCATCAAGAAGGAAAGACTAAGCATGGGCTGAAAATCCGTTCCGCTCACTGAATTTGCGAATTATTTTCAAAGAATTTGCAATTCGCAAGTTGGCGGATTTTTTTTGCTTGGCCGCGCTTCTAAAATACAATCTCGCGCGTGCGGCGTTGACTTACCCTGATTCTGAGTTTGCTGAGTTGTTTTCCTCCCGGTTTGCATGTGCTGTGCCATTTTCGATCTTGCTGCGTGATCCCGCGAGACTTTTCGACCGCGAGTACGTCATAGCGTCCCTCCATCTTGCACTGAGAGACTTTCAGAACGCGAATACGTCATAAGTGCCCGCGATCACGCATCACGAGAGTAAACAATTGCAAACACGTAGATGCACCGCGCAGCTGACATCCGGCGGGAGATTTGAACATCTTGCTTTCCCGAAATAGCGAAAATTGCAATTCTGCACAAGAAATCTATCACTGGCAGCCTAAACCTTCTGAAATTGATGATTTGGATCAGAATAACTCCTCAGATTGACATTTGGCTGCACTTTTTTGTGCAAGGAGTGCATTCTTGGGGGGTTGGGAGTAAGAGGTGCCCCAAGTCTCCAACTTCCTGTTCCTGTCCAGCAGGCTCCTCCCACTGCTTTGTCCATGTCCTGGTCACTGTTCATTTGGATCTGAGCTGGAAGGATTACTCTTAGTGGCTTCTGCTGGATATTTGTATTTGAGGACTTTTTGTTTAGATCACTTTTGGAGTTGAGATTTAAGTAAGTTGGTGTTGTTTGTTTGGTGCATTGCATTTGCTGCAACTACAATTTATAAACTTTTTCACAACTTTAAAAAAAATATATTGTGGGTAGCCACAGTATCTAGTAGGCCCAAGGTTCGTCATAGGTGCACAATACAACTGTTTCTGTTATTATATCTATGTGGATGTTTTTTGTAATTTTGGGGTGCGTGTTAAAGCCACACTAGCCAGTAGACCCATTGGTATTCAGTGGTGCATGGGCCATGTCTTTCTGTGGGGTCTCATGAATTTATATCATTTAGGGCATGGATGGCATTGGATTGGGGTGATTTTTGGGTGCATTTCGATTTTGTGGGTGTTGTTGGGGCATGGTCCAGGGCCTGGCCATGTGGGTAGGGGCCATTTTGAGGCCTGGTCCAGGGCCTGGCCATCTGGGTGGGGGGTCAAGGCACCATTTTGAAGTCAGGCAGTGTGCTTTGTGCCATAGGCCTGCACCCAGTCTGCCTTGTTTTCATCCATTATACCTAGGGGTAGTCAGCGGTGCATGGGCAAAGTCTTTCTGTGGGGTCTCTTGAATTTAAACATCATTTAGGACATGGATGCCATCGGATTGGGGTGATTTTTGTATGTATTTGGATTTTTTGGATGTTGTTGGGGCCTGGTCCAGGGCCTGGCCATGTGGGGGCCATTTTGAGGCCTGGTCCAGGGCCTGGACATGTGGGTGGGGGTCTAGGGGCCATTTAGAAGGCAGGCAGTGTGCTTTGTGCCATAGGCCTAGACCCAGTCTGCCTTGCTTTCATCCATTATGCCCAGGGGCAGTCAGTGGTGCATGGGCCAAGTCTTTTTGTGGGGTCTCTTGAATTTAAACATCATTTAGGTCATGGATGCCATTGGATTGGGGTGATTTTTGTGTGTGTTGTGATTTTTTGGGTGTAGTTGGGGTCTGGTCCAGGGCCTGGCCATGTGGGTGGGGGCCATTTTGAGGCCTGGTCCAGGGCTTGGCCATGTGGGTGGGGGTCTAGGGGCCATTTTGAAGCCAGGCAGTGTGCTTTGTGCCATAGACCTGTACCCAGTCTGCCTTGCTTTCGTCCATTATACCCAGGGGCAGTCAGTGGTGCATCGGCCAAGTCTTTCTGTGGTGTCTCTTGAATTTAAACATCATTTAGGGCATGGATGCCATTGGATTGGCGCGATATTTGTGTGTTTCTTGATTTTTTGGGTGTTGTTGGGAACTGGTCCAGGGCCTGGCCATGTGGGTGGGGGCCATTCTGCGGGCTGGTCCAGGGCCTGGCCATGTGGGTGAGGGCCTAGGGGTCATTTTGAAACCAAGCAGTGTGCTTTGTGCCATAGGCCTGCACCCAGTCTGCCTTGCTTTCATCCATTATACCCACGGGCAGTCAGTGGTGCATGGGCCAAGTCTTTTTGTGGGTTCCCTTGAATTTAAACATACTTTTGGACATAGATGCCATTGGATTGGGGTGATTTTTGTGTGTATTTTGATTTATTGGGTGTTGTTGGGGCCTGGTCCAGGGCCTGGCCATGTGGGTGGGGGCCATTTTGAGGCCTGGTCCAGGACCTGGTCATGTGGGTGGGGGTCTATGGGCCATTTTGAAGCCAGGCAGTGTGCTTTGTGCCATAGGCCTGCACCCAGTCTGCCTTGCTTTCATCCATTATGCCCAGGGGCAGTCAGTGGTGCATGGGCCAAGTCTTTCTGTGGGGTCTCTTGAATTTAAACATCATTTAGGACAAGAATGCCATCGGATTGGGGTGATTTTTGTATGTATTTAGATTTTTTGGATGTTGTTGGGGCCTGGTCCAGGGCCTGACCATGTGGGTGCCATTTTGAGGCCTGGTCCAGGGCCTGGCCACGTGGGTGGGGGTCTAGGGGCCATTTAGAAGGCAGGCAGTGTGCTTTGTGCCATAGGCCTAGACCCAGTCTGCCTTGCTTTCATCCATTATGCCCAGGGGCAGTCAATGGTTCATGGGCCAAGTCTTTTTGTGGGGTCTCTTGAATTTAAACATCATTTAGGTCATGGATGCCATTGGATTGGGGTGATTTTTGTGTGTGTTGTGATTTTTTGGGTGTAGTTGGGGTCTGGTCCAGGGCCTGGCCATGTGGGTGGGAGCCATTTTGAGGCCTGGTCCAGGGCTTGCCATGTGGGTGGGGGTCTAGGGGCCATTTTGAAGCCAGGCAGTGTGGTTTGTGCCATAGGCCTGCACCCAGTCTGCCTTGCTTTTGTCCATTATGCCCAGGGGCAGTCAGTGGTGCATCGGCCAAGTCTTTCTGTGGGGTCTCTTGAATTTAAACATCATTTAGGGCATGGATGCCATTGGATTGGCGTGATATTTGTGTGTATTTTGATTTTTTGGGTGTTATTGGGAACTGGTCCAGGGCCTGGCCATGTGGGTGAGGGCCTAGGGGTCATTTTGAAGCCAAGCAGTGTGCTTTGTGCCATAGGCCTGCACCCAGTCTGCCTTGCTTTCATCCATTATACCCACGGGCAGTCAGTGGTGCATGGGCCAAGTCTTTCTGTGGGTTCCCTTGAATTTAAACATAATTTTGGACATAGATGCCATTGGATTGGGGTGATTTTTGTGTGTATTTCGATTTATTGGGTGTTGTTGGGGCCTGGTCCAGGGCCTGGCCATGTGGGTGGGGGCAATTTTGAGGCCTGGTCCAGGACCTGGTCATGTGGGTGGGGGTCTAGGGGCCAATTTGAAGCCAGGCAGTGTGCTTTGTGCCATAGGCCTGCACCCAGTCTGCCTTGCTTTCATCCATTATGCCCAGGGGCAGTCAGTGGTGCATGGGCCAAGTCTTTCTGTGGGATCTCTTGAATTTAATCATCATTTAGGGCATGGATGCCATTGGATTGGGGTGATTTTTCTGTGTATTTAGATTTTTTGGGTGTTTTTGGGGCCTGGTTCAGGGCCTGGCCATGTGGGTGGGGGCCATTTTGAGGCCTGGTCCAGGTCCTGGCCATGTGGGTGGGGGTCTAGGGGCCATTTTGAAGCCAGTCAGTGTGCTTTGTGCCATAGGCCTGCACCCAGTCTGCCTTACTTTCATCCATTATGCCCATGGGTGCATGGGCCAAGTCTTTCTGTGTGGTCTCTCTTTAAACGGGTAACAACCTTTACAACGCAACTTTTACAACGCACTGCCATTACAACAAAACTTTTACAACGCAACATCCATTACAACGCATGCCATTACAACGCAACCATTACAACGCATGACACTACAACGTATACCGGTATAACGTATGTCATTACAACGCAGTCATTACAACGCATACCATCACAACGCATAGTACCCTTACACTATCCAACACTTACCCTACTGTTGCACCCTCTGGAGTTAGAATAGTATTTTTTACCCCTACACTATCCAACACTAACCCTACTGTTGCACCCCCTGGAGTTAGAATAGTAATTTTTTCCCCCACACTACCCAACACTTACCCTACTGTTGCACCCCCTGGAGTTAGAATAGTAATTTGTACCCCTACACTATCCAACACTTACCCTACTGTTGCACCCCCCTGGAGTTAGAATAGTACATTTTACCCCTACACTATCCATACATGCAATGTAATGGTATGCGTTGTAATGGTATGCGTTGTAGAGGTAGTATGCCTTGTCATGGAATGCGTTGTAAAGGTAGTTTTTAAAAATTTGTTGGATTGGCATGTATTGTAATGGAATGCGTTGTAATGGATGTTGCGTTGTAAAAAATGCAATGTAAAGGTATGCATTGCAAAAGTATGCATTGTAACATCATACATCCAATTTAAACATTATTTAGGGCATGGATGACATTGGATTGGGGTGATTTTTGCGTGTATTTCGATTTTTTGGGTGTTGTTGGGGCCTGGTCCAGAGCCTGGCCATGTGGGTGGGGGCCATTTTGAGATCTGGTCCAGAGCCTGGTCATGTGGGTGGGGGTCTAGGGGCCATTTTGAAGCCAGGCAGTGTGCTTTGTACCATATGCCTGCACCCAGTCTACCTTGCTTTCATCCATTATGCCCAGGGGTACTCAGTGGTGCATGAAACAACTCTCTCTGTGTGGTCTCTTTGCTATTAATTTAAACATCCATTTTGGATTAGAATTGTAATTTTTATTTTGAGTGTTTCCGTTTTTGGGTGTGTTGTGTTAATAATAATAAATGCCTAGTTCCAAATATTAATTGAAACACGACATATGCAACATTTATTTAACTGATGTTCCTCTGGCTTCCTTTGCTTTAGGTGCACAAAGACTGACAAGCAGGAATCATCCTCATCATCACCACTTGTTTTAGTGCCAGGAAGAAGTCCTGCCGTGGTGTGTACACAACTCCACATGATGTCACCTGTGGTGGCCACAGATAACTCAGCAACTCGTGCAACTGCGTCCTGCTTTTCTCACATCTGAAGAAGATGGGCCCAAAGAAAGGAGGCCGTAGCTCCTCTACCAAGAAAGTTTACAGTGCCACTGCCAGTAAGAAGGAGCAGAAGAAGCAAGTGGCGCCACTTACCAAGGAGACTGGTGTGCCGACAGACACTTTTTTTGGGAAAAAAACTACGTCTGCAGCAGCGGTGTCTGCAGGGGACCAAGCATGGAGCAGCACCTCCACTTCATTGGGTGCAGTGCCACCACGCCAAGTTAGGCCCAAGTCCATGAGTGCCGCAGAGGCAGCCTCTTTAATTGCTCTTTCACCATCGCCAGTGATGTTGACGTTGACTCATCGCAAAGTAGCATCCAATCAACGCAGGGTGTAATTCATCTGACGAGTGTTCAACCACAGCCGCAATGACAACCAAAGGTGCAACAAGGAGAGTCGCAAGGAGAGGCGCAAAGGGAGGCGCAAGGGGAGGCACAAGGAGTGGCACTAGGAGAGGCACAAGGAGTGGCACTATGAGAGGCGCAAGCAGTGGTGCAAGGAGTGGCACAAGGAGTGGCGCAAGGAGTGGTGCAAGGAGTGGCGCAAGGATAGGCACAACTGCCCACAATGCTTGTTCCTCCAGAAGTAGGGGCACATCAGGAAATCGAGATTCAAGCTGAGGTATGATCCGAGCAAGCCACTCCTCCTGATGATCCATTGTCTTCCAGATCCTCAGCAAGAAAAAAGTGAAGGAGGGCTAGTACAAGTTCTTCTTCAAGCCCCCTTCCTTCTGATGATCTAGATCTTGATTGGCACCCACCAATGCAGTCTGAGAGGGAGGCACGCCATGAGCCGACAAAGCTAGCTAAAAGGAAGGTTCCCGCAAGACTTTCACTTATGGGTGATGACAAAGAAGAAGTAGAAGTGGTGTATTCTGCTGCTGATGAACAGTCTGACGATGATGACCCAGTCATCACAGTCGTCACTCCATCCCCAGCGGGCATGCAGCAGATAGACATTTTTACCCTATCCAAAAATGCTGCTGTGCAGGATGTGTGTGGCGTGGCACCACTGGTGGTACCACCACCAACACAGGTAACTACTACACAAACACAACCTACAGTTTCCATATTTTCTCATCAGAAAGGGCTGGCAGGGACCTCCATCCAGCTCGACCTCCATTACCTCAAGTAGTGTTGCTGTAAGTGCACAACAGAGTCAAATTCAGCCACGCCCATCCTCGACTTCATCTGGCACTGAAAGTAGCACCTCCACCACCACTGGAAATCTCAACTCCCCAGTTTGGGACTTCTTTAGTATTAGCAAAAAGGCGGAAAACTTAGTCATTTGTTCGATTTGTAAACAAGTAGTTAGTCGGGGTAAGCTTGGTACCAACTATGGTACCGGAGGCTAGAGAGGTCATCTCAAAAACAACCCCATTATCCAGTGGGAGGCATACCTAAGTAACATTCGGAAAGCCAAAAGTACAAATCCAAATGTAGACATTGATATTGCATCTGATGACGTGGAGGAGCTGATCGTGCAGGGGAAGGTGAATAACCGAGAGACATTTTTTCTGGTACACACAGTACCCCTGGCAGCAGCACTGCAGTGGTAGTGCCCACACACTCCTCTACCCCAGCAACATCAAGGAGGCACAGTAGTGTGGTAGAGACACCAATACGAAAAAGTACATCAATGTGCCTAACTGGGTTGAAGAGGCCTGAATCCTCATCACATATGAAAACGGTCCAGACCACCATTAAAAGCATGTTTTAGTCAGAGGCGCCCTTGGTACGCAATCACCCAACGCACGTCTTTATAATGCAACGCTGGCTAAAATGTTAGCGCTGGACCTTCTCCCTTTTTCTTTCGTGGAAGGGGTGGGTTTTCTAGAATTTGTAGCAACAGTCTGTCCTAAATGGGAGGTTCCCAGCTGGTCCTATTTTATCAGAGTTGCGGTTCCAGCACTACATCAAAATGTGCTGGAGGTGATTGGGGCAGCTTTGCAGAAGAGTGCTGTTCACACTATCCACCTGACAACAGACATGTGGACCAGTTGCCAAGCCGTTGATTCATGTACATCACTGCACACTGGGTCTCTTTTGTGGGGGTTAGAGACAAGATAGCTGCAGGTGGTCACAGTGCCACAATTTTTCAAGCTACTCAGAAACATGCAACAGAAGCCATGTTTGCCATGGAGAAATCTTATACTGCAGTAAACATTTTGGAGGAGTTTAACAGTAAGGTCTTTGAATGGCTGCATCCAAGAAAGCACATGATTGGTTATGTTTCCACGGATAATGGCAGTAATATAGTTAGGGCCATGTCTGATGGTGGCTATTTCAGAGTGCCGTGTTTGGCGCACAGTATTAACATTGTTGTTTAAGATTTATTGAGAAAAGAAAACACAGTCAGCAAGTTACTGACCACCTGCCGAAGAAACTGCACATATTTCAGCCATTCTTTTAAGGCCCGGAAGCAGCTGAGGATCATTCAACGTGTCCGTAGAGTGCCATTCAGAGGACTCATCCAGGAGGTGGCAACACGCTGGAACTCAACCTTCTACATGCTTGAGCGTCTGTTTGAGCAGTACTTGGTAGGCCAGGGCGGTAAATTCCGTTCCGCTCACGGAATTTGGGCAATTTCGCGTTCCGCGGAGAACGTGATATTGCCCAAAATTCTGTTGTTGTTCGTGTTCTCAGAATGCATGTTCGCAAGATATTTCCCCTGAGCACCCAAACAGCAATTGTAAACAGGAAAAAAGCATTGCGAACAAGCAGTGCCGCATGTTCGCGGAATTTCTGAGTGTTCGCTGAGATTTTTTACAGTTTCGCAGAGATTTGCGTTACACGATTACACAAATTCCGCCCACCCCTAGTACTTGGTAATCAATGAATCAATGAGTATGTCTTTAACGCACAGGGTACTTCGTTGAAAGACATGAGGCTAGAGGTAGAGGAATGGGACCTAGTTAAAAACCTGACAGACATGCTTCGTCCTTTTGAGATCTTCACGGGTGAAGTCAGCAGGGAGGACTGTACTTTGGGCAAAGCTATCCCATTGTTGCACATGCTAGAGCACCAACTGAAGATGGTGTCTTCAACGTTCCAAGATGATGCTGATAAGCAAGACGCATATCAGTTGATGCAGAGCTTATTAACCTGCCTACTTGACAATGCAAAGCTTAAAGGAATACATTGTGAACAACATTACATTTGTGCCACTATTCTGGATCCACAGTACAAAAAGGCACTGGCCAGCAATACCTTCATTCCTTTTAATGAAGCTGATGTTTCAAAGTACAAACATTGGCTAGCTCTGTCAGCCACTTGGTTCGAAAAAGAGCGGCAGGAAATTGAAGGAACTGCCACAAGTACTACTGAATAAGCTGGCCACCCGGAGACAAAGTTCAATTCTGTGGCCGAAGGCAGTCACTTTCCCTCAGAGCTGTTACCAACACCAGCAACCGTATCATCATAATCACTTGCACCAGGCCCAGCCATAATATTGTCGGAAACGGTTTGGATAACTCATCACGGGTTTGCTTGTTCCAGTGTTGATACAAAGGCCACAGATGGTACGCAAAGTACAGCACCCCTGGATGACCTTGAGTGGATGGAGCATTGCTCTATTGGTATGGGAAAAGGGGTCAATGGTCACTGATCACCAAGCTGGCTCTAAATTGTTTGTCTTGCCCACTCGCAAGCGTGTCTTCTGAACATGTTTTCAGTGCTGCTGGTGCCATTTTAACTTAAAAAAAGACCCGCCTCTCGCCCAAAAATGTGGAGAGGTTAACAATGATCAAGATGAATCAGCATTTCATACAACCAGATTACAAAATACGTGAATCCACGCCGGAAGAAGAGGACACCGACTTAGGTGACGGAAGTTCTTCTCTGTTAGCTGACCTACTCCCGTTTCAATTCACAGACTTTGAGGACGAGCTCTACTTCCCTGACACCTAGGCCTGAAATACTGACTTTCTTTTTGTTCATCCTTATTCACTTTTATTCCTGTGTGTCTTTCTTTGTTTTGCAACTTTTACCACAACAAAACTCTAATCACAACAAATTCATCAGCAGCACTGTGTTCGTCTTATTTCCTTATTAAAGGTACCGCTGTCTGCATTCCTGAAGTTCCCAACTCAGTCATGCTCCTCTATCCTCCTCCTCTAGACTCCCCCTATCCATTTCCTTCAAGGCAGATGGCTGGATTACGCAGAATCAAGAAACTGTTGCTTCGTAGACGAGTCCCCTCAAAAGAAGTGGGACTGGAATTACTGACTATATGCTGACTGTTACTTCTAAAATTGACATGAGAGGCTGCCCTGTGGGCCTTCACTTGAAAAATAAGATGCGGACAAAAAGTGGAACCGGTAATGAATAATAAGATGGCATGCAGTGGACAACACTGGCTGTCTGGCTCTGATGAAAGCAATTGCTGTTTGATTGTTGTGCATGAAATGAATCATATGTGTTCTGCTATTATTTAATCTTTTACACACTAAATGTAACTCAAGTCTACTCTGCTTTTACTTTGTTTAATTCAAATTGTACTTCTAGTTCAGGGGCCACTACGTTGCATTTTTTAATATGGAAGATGTCCTTGGACTCACTGTGTGTAGACTGTGAATGCATGAACAACATTGACTTTGCCAATACCATGATGATGATGAGTCTTGATGATCAAAGTTAATATCTTTACAGTGACTCACTGGGATGGATGGATCATCATCGTCGGTTTACGGAAGGTCTATGCCCATTTCGTGAGTGGCAAACAGGTAAACAAGTCAACAACAACCGCAGCAGAACTACATGTCTGTCTAGTCGTGGTATGGAATGGTCAAGCCAGTGTAGTGTTGCAGTTCATGTAAAATTGCGGCTATGTGGCTTGCTGCATACAATTAGATCTGCTTTGTCAATCTGTGTCAAAGAGGTATGCTACATGGAGGTTGGTTCACTCAGTGGTGCCCGCCTTGACCGTCTGCATGGCCCTAGCCTGCTGTGTGCTAATTACTATCCTTGAAAAGGAGACTCAGAGTACGCACTTTAGAAATGATGCTTGTATGTAATACTATCGCCTCTGAAAGTGAAAGTGATATTATTGCAATACACACCGTACCTTATATTTTTTCTCTGTGATGTTTTAATATCCCTTCCTGTTTTTCCATCGACAATTACAGGCCGGCTTTCCTTTTACCCTGTGCGATGGTAAAAATATATACTCAGGCTTACCATAGCAATCTGTAATTCCGCATCCGCCAGGCAGGTAGTGGACAGTGTGTCTGGTCACCAAGATTGACCGAAAGAGCGTCAGATGGAATGGAGGAGTACTGCGAACTAGAGGAATGGCTGGATGCATGCAACTTCCCAAACTGAACAGGACAACTACAACATACAGTTACAGTATCCTCTTCACTACTCCTTATTTTTTAAATAATGTTATTGTTGTGAACTTCTATGAGTGCGACTCTGTGTGTTTGCTCTCTGCTTCAAATTCATCCCTACAGCTATTTGATAAGTTTCTTTGCTATTTTTAAAACTAATTTTTTAATGTACTAATACGTGTTTATTCTCAGATAGGCAAGTGAAATTGCGTAATTTCTGCAGCACTGTACTGTAAAATTGTTTATTCATAGTTAGTAAGTTGTAGTAACTACTACTTTTCAGTAACCTAACCATCCATTTACCAAACAACGTCATGCAGTGCACTTCCTTTATGTCCCTTAAAAGATTTAGGGATATCTTTGTATCCAAAGATTTGTTTTTCTTCATTTGTTGTTTGTCCATGCTGTGTTTTTTTTCCTCTCTCCACAAAACTTTCCCAAGAACGCCCATTCCCGTCCAATTTTCTAACCCTAACCCTCTTCCCCTGGGCTGTGTGATTTTAATTGAGGTATGACAGACTAAATGACAACAATAATTCCACACACTTGCTGGGGAGGATAAGGGCAAAGCAACAGAAAATCAATTTCAAGGCTGGTGAAGGAATCCGAGGATATATTCTTATTCTTATTCTGCTTGACACACACACCCATGAGTATTTGCAAATCAAATCAGAATTTCATGTGCGCCATCGAGTGGATTCATCATCAACAACATCCTCCTCCTACATGTGACGGCTGCTGTGTCCTTCACCCTCAGTACTATTTCTTGTAGTAGCCATACTCCACACAACTAGTAGTTATATTTTGAATGCTTTAGCATTGCTTAGGCTATAAGTTATGGCACTGTTCTTGTGTACTGTACTATCTATCGTACTGTTCTAATGCTCCGGTCAGGCCACTCAATGTATCATTTCCTTTTTTTCATATGCTGCTACTGCCAGTGTGAACCACTACTACTACCACCACAACAATGACATTTCATCCGTCCAGGATTCCATAGCCAACCTTAATCGCCATTTGCCATACAGCCAGCCTTGTGCCTAGCCCTATTCTCAAACACAAATCATAGGTAAGATAAGCATTTTGGGGGAGGAAGAATAATGGAGTAGGAGGAGAGGAGAGACTGACAGTAGTACTAGTAAAGTAGTAGGACAATTGAATTCACTAACTCTGTTAGTGGCACTTTTGTACACATTTGGGTGATTAAACAATTTGAATCAAACAGACAGTTAAGTTTCAGGAAAACAAAGGTACAGTTAACCCCCCCTGCCTCCCCCACAAAACAGTAAAAAAAATGTATGCTATGTTTAAGTTGAAATAAATAATTATTTGAGCCCTAACAAAGATAAACAATCCCACAAGAAGACCCGGCCCACCCCCCTCCCTAACTCCAACCAATGTCCATGAAATCAGTCCCCAAAAGTCCAAAAACCCCAAAGCCCGAATTCCCACCCCCCCAAAAAAAGGGGCAAGGGACAGTCTTTCTACTTCTGTCGGTGGTGTCCTTTGGCCAGGTGGAACAGGCTGCTCTCTCCGGAGGTCATTGAGCAGGACTTTCAGTCTTGCCACCTCCTGCTCAAGGTTGGACACTCGCAGGGTCAATCAGTGCACACGAACCTTGCACTTGCAGGTACTGTGGGGGGCAGCTGTTGTTTTTGCTGCTCAGCGGCGGCGGGTGGCTGCCAGACCACTGCTCCGTACAGCTGGAGGTTTGCTCTGACTGTATGAGCCATGGGCAGCGGAGGAGGATGCAGCTGTCGTGGATGTTGTTGACTGCGAGTCATCCTCCTCCTCCTGGGCCACCAGCCACCGATATTTGGCGACAATTGCCTCCAGCTTCCATTGCCGGGCCCGTATAGCCAACTCCTTCCTTGTTAGTTAAGAAGGAGTATCTATATGAAGAAAGAAGAACATACTGTAACCAATGCTCTTTAAGATTAACACAAATAATTCAGCAGAAAGTTGTCACAGTAGCACGAGCAACTTGCAAGCACAGTACATAACATTTGTGGCATGTATCTATCTAACCTCCCACTTCGTCGGCCTCTGCTCTAACATTAGTGGGAGTTTCAGGAATTCTACTAGCACTATGTGGACTCACTACATTAGATTCAGACAGTACACCAGTCTTCTTCTTCCCTCTTGTTTAGTGAAATTGGTACGTAAACTTGTGGAAGCCGGCATAATGCCAGCGCAGTCAGCTTTCACCCGAGAAAAACAGATGCAAGCCATGATGACACAGACTTGCGTTACTGTTACCAGTCCAGTACATGCAGGTGGTGAAGCTCTTACTTTTCGTTCATTAAAATAATCTTTATTTCGGTCATAGACCATAAAAGATGCAAACTTATAAAAACATCATTAAGACAATGTGCATCAGCATTCAATCAATCAATCAATCACCGCAATTTATATAGCACGCTACTCACCCGGGATGGTCTCAAGGCGCTGGGGGGAGGGGTTCGCTACTGCTCAAAAAGCCAGGTCTTAAGTTGCTTCCTGAAGGAGAGATGGTCCTGGGTTCGCCCGAGGTGAGTGGGGAGGGAGTTCCATGTCTGGGCTGCCAGGTAGGAGAAGGATCTTCCTCCGGCGGTGGTTCTGTGGATGCGTGGGACGGCGGCGAGGGCGAGGATGGTCGATCATAGCTGGTGGGTGGGCGTGTAGTAGGTCAGTCGGCTGTTGAGGTATTTGGGGCCCAGGTCGTGGAGAGCCTTGTGTGCGTGGGTGAGGAGTCTGAATGTGATCCTCTTGCTGACGGGGAGCCAGTGCAGGTCTCTCAGGTGGCAGGAGATGTGGCTGTGTCGGGGGATGTCCAGGATGAGTCGTGCGGAGGCGTTCTGGATGCATTGGAGTTTTCTCTGAAGTATGGCTGTGATACCGGTGTAAAGGGTGTTTCCGTTGTCCAGTCGGCTGGTGACGAGTGCCTGGGTGACCGTCTGCCTGGTTTCGGTAGGGAACCATCGGAAGATCTTGCAGAGCATGCGCAGGCTGTTGAAGCATGATGATGAGACAGCTTTGACTTGCCTGGTCATTGATAGGGAGGAGTCCAAGATGAAGCCCAGGTTGTGTGCGTGGTCCGTCGGCTTCGGAGTGGAGCCCAGGGCAGGGGGCCACCAGGAGTCGTCCCAGGCAGAGGGTGATGTTCCCAGGATGAGGACTTCCGTCTTGTCTGAGTTCAGTCTCAGGCGGCATTAAAAAGAATTACTCAAATGGAGATCATAAAAGCTAAACAAGTGGTTAAAAACAAAGTAGAAAAGTAAAAAAAAGGAAACAACAAGGATGAATACTGAGCAAGCAAAACACATATGTCACACCTAAAATGGACTGGGGATAACAATTTCATAGGGAGATATTATTAATGAGCAAGAAGCGGGTAACAGAAAATACAACAGGATGAGAAGTCTCACATTTCAGGATTCTAAATGCCTGGTGATAATGTTTAAACCCCAGATTTCTACATAGTTGGACAAGCCAACGCTGCCTGATAAGCTTGTAGTATGGGCAGAAAAAGAAAACATGGGGCTCAATTTCCTCCTGTTCGCAACATGCTGGGCATTCTAGGAGCCTAGATTGTGACCATTTATAAGAAAATGCCCTAAGTGGTTGTGTGCCATGCCTGAATTGTATATAGAGTTTCCTTGCTGCACTTGGCAAAATCATATCCAAAAATGGCTCCAGTCTGTACTCCTCTTTAGTACTAAGAAACTCTATGGTTAAAGATCCCAGCGTAGAGTTGCTAAGGATATCCATCATCTGGTAATTACACTAGAGTCTCACCTGGTCAGCGCGTGACATCTCTACGCAGGCTACTTCAGGGTTGCTCCAAAACTCTAAATTACCCAGTCTCTTGCACTCATTTTTTATGTAAGCAAACCACTGGAGTTTTTTTGTCCCAGGCAGGCCCATAAGTTCTTTAACTTCGGATCTAAAGTGCTTCAATTCTGGGGTAACCCACAGTCTGTGCCAATATGTTAGTGGGCGAAGACCGATTTCTTCATCTATTGGTCTAATACCTAGATCCATTCTCAAGGGAATAAGAGAAGTACTGGCTGGAAAAGCCAATAAAGATCTTAAAAAACAGTTTTCTACCTTGAGAATGTATTCTGATGAAGAGTGTCCCCACAGTTCCGCCCGTATGTTATAGCTCCTCTGGCTTGGGCTTTATAGATTTCAAGAATGGAGGCAACTGGTTTAGAGGTGGATTCCCTGTGCAATTTTAGGACACCCCCGATTTATGCGCCAACCTGAGTTTAGCCTTAGCAATCTGGGGGCCCCATTCCATGTTGTCTGTGAGGGTGACACCCAAATATTCGAATACCGTTACCCTTTCTAGAGTAGTGCCATTTAAGGAGAGGTTGGGACGAGTGGTCTTAGGTGGATTACAGACCATGTACTTTGTCTTTAGCGTGTTAATTTCCAACCCCCTTTTGGTACAAAAACTGGCAAAACTGTCTAGGGCACGCCTTATTCCCATCTGGGATTTCGACAATAGAAGGGTGTCGTCGGCAAACATCAATGCCACTACCTCTTAATTTCCAATTTTCGGGGCATCGATGTCTTTTACCCCCCCTAAGATTGACAATTAGGGCATTTATAAAAAGAAAGAAAAGGGTGCGGGCCAGGACACACCCTTGTCTGACTCCTCTGTTGACAGAAAACCTAGGTGTTAGGGCATCACTTTTACCACTCCTGACTTGTGCAAAATTATTTAAGGGCAATCTTTTAATAGTGTCAAGAAGGTAGGTAGGGATCCCCATGCCCTCCAAGATCACCCATAAGAGTTCCCGAGGGACCAGATGGAACGCCATCTTTAGGTCAACAAAAATCAAGTAGAGGCTGTCACCCTCTACTTTGACCATTTTCCAATACAAAAGCAGTTGGTCTACGGTAGATGTTTTTTCCCTAAATCCAGCTTGGTAAGGGCTCAATATCTCATACTCCTTCATCCATACTTGAAGAGGATGATCCGGGCAAACAGTTTTTGACTAACGTCAATCTAACTGATCGGACGGTATTTTGCTGGGATTAATGGAGAGCCCTTTTTAAACACTGGTACAATCTCAGCCCCCAACCAGGTTTCTGGTATGGGGGAGCCCTGGAGTATAGCATTAAACATCAGGCAAAAGTATGGAATCCATACTACTGGTTGATCCATAAATAGATCCCCGGGGATTTTATCAAGACCCCTTGCCGGCCAGGATCTCTTGATCCCACCCTCCACCTCCAATAGGGTTATCATTGTACCTGCATCAGTTTCCGTTCTGGACAGTGTGGAAGCATGCGCAGGGCTATATAGGAAACCGGTATGTTCTTCGTGGGAGATAGTCGGTACTATGGAAGTAGCCGTTTCAGTTGAATACAGCAGCCAGAAGTGATAAATCCACTTCTCAGGCAAAATATTCAGCTTGTCTGCCACTTGACCTTGTCCACATCCGTTTCTGACTTTTGCCCAAAATTCCCGCATATTCCTATTCCCCAGAGCAGTTTTTATACTATCCCATTTGCAGTTTTCTCATTCTTGTTTAGCCTCTACCCTGGCCTGCTTAAACTCCTGCCTCCTAGTTTTAATTTGGGTCCTGTTGTGTACTTTGATTGCCTCAATTAATAAGGATTTTGCCATCTTACAGTTGCAGTCGAACCATGATTGGGTCTTCTGCGGCAACCTGTGTTTGGTCAGTATTGGATTGAGTAGATCTGCTAGGTCAACCACCAGTCCTGCGTATAGTTTGTGCATAATATCTATCATCATTTCCTGGCCAAGCTCAATAAGAGCGCTTATTTCCACAAGACAATTCTGGACACTTGAATATAGAGCACACATTTTATCTGGTGATTGTTTTACCATGGGCCATTTGAGCCTTCTTCTATCATTGGAAAGGATCAAAGCATTTTCTTTGCTAGTTTTTTCCCCTGGAGCGATGCCTGTCTCAGGAAGTCTTAAGTTAAGGGCTAGGGCATTATGGTCACTGTCATGACGTAAAAGAACCTCAACATCAAGGACCCAAGACCATGTCCTTGTTTCTACCAAGATATGATCTATCCTGGAGGACTAGCCAACACGATTAATCTTGGCTTTCCCGTCCTGATCTAAATGGGCACGCCCATTACAGGCTCTCAGAGAATGGGCCATAGTTATAGAATTTACTTGGAGGGCCAATGGTGACCAAACCTTCATAGGAGAAATCTGAAGCTCGGGGATTGACCATTATTCATCTTCTTCTCTAGTAAGTAGGTTTCCAGTGCCAGGTAAAGGCTCATATTGGCAGTTAAGATCCCCCGCAATAAACAGTCTACTCTCTCCCATAACAGTGGAAATAAAAGTATCCAGCAAAGCCAGGGTGGGGATTCACTCCCCAGCCTAGCCGGGCTAGAATAAACATTTGTAAAACTCATCCTTAGGTTGGACGGGAACTTGAGTGTGACAAATTGAAGATCTATAGTTGGGGTATTTAATTGTGTCACTGTGCAGCCCCAATGGGAAGCCACCAATATCAGTAATCCCCCAATGGGTCTGCCCCTTTCTCCTGTAGATGCCATATTGTTGCAGGACGCAAAGCCCAACCTTACTATCTCTTCCCTTGCCCATGTCTCCTGGAGTAGACATAACTCAAACTGATCTATAAATGCCCCCAGTCAGGACAGGCTACAATATTTGAAAGGCCTGCAACATTCCTTGACAAAACTTAAAATTTTTCACCGGTGTTGGCCCCCCCCTAGAAGGCCAGGGTTTAGCAAGACTGAAGAAGCAGGGAAATTAATGCTAGTTCCTCCACACCTTCCCCCTTACTGGGTGTAGAATGTTGGTGAACCTGACTTGGATAGGATGGTACGTCAGAGGCCCATAATCCAGCTTTATCATATTTAGAAACTTCAGGCCCTACCAGTCAATCCTCATCCTCCAACGGCCCAAAGCGATTTGATACCAGAATATTAAAAGAGGACGAGTAGTGTGGATGGGTTGTAAGGGTCTGACAAGATTGTATTTGCCACCGGCCAGTCTAACAAGATTAATTCTTACGGGGTAACCCAGTATCCCTGAGAACCTGGGCAATACAGTAGTAATTTCAACAGTGGTTCTTTCGGGTATCTAACCAATTGCTTTGAATCATATGCATACCTTCAGCATTCAAAAATATGCTACATTAGTCATCTTTGAGGTGCAAAACCAAACACAAAAAGAAGGGTCAGAGTATATTTTAATTAAACAGTTATTTTTTCTTTTTCTTTTTAGTTGTCAACTGACACCTTCTGTGAGAACATAAAAAGCAATTTTTTACTTTTTCACAAAATACAAATTGCGGCGCAACAATTCAAATCAGTGTGAGAAGTGACTGAGTGTGAAATATCGTGACATTGTGACATATATACGTGAAAATCTATATACAAGTGAATAAGTGATTATGAGGAAGGGGGGAGAGGTTTATAAAAGGCCAGTTTCTATCTCGTTAATACTCGGGACCAACACGCTATTTCAATTAGCCATGATGCGTTGGACTCGGTAAATTGGTCCTTTGATGGTTATGTCGACGTTTCGACCCTGTGGACCCCTTAATTTGTGGGTCACTGGCGGGTCTTCGGCTAGTCGGCACCGCTTAGCCGAGCGGATGATTCCATGATTCCAGTTTGACGAAGGAGACCACGTTTCAAAAAATTTCCACATTGATTGTGAGAGGGCATAATTGATGGAAGACTGCAATATGTATACCCACATATACAATTGATCGTTGAGAGTGATGCACAACGATCGTGGTGTTCAGAGAGAACAGTCACCCCACAATTAGGAATATCTTTGAATATGGCCACATGATACACAGAATAGATTCAAGATTGATGAAGACACCTGCATAAAATAGAATATAAGGATGTCTGCTCGGTGAAGACCCGGCGCAATAATCTTTTCCCATTTCCCGTCCTGAAGAAGACCCGCCAGTGACCCACAAATTAAGGGGTCCACAGGGTCGAAACGTCGACATAACCATCAAAGGACCAATTTACCGAGTCCAACGCATCATGGCTAATTGAAATAGCGTGTTGGTCCCGAGTATTAACGAGATAGAAACTGGCCTTTTATAAACCTCTCCCCCCTTCCTCATAATCACTTATTCACTTGTATATAGATTTTCACGTATATATGTCACAATGTCACGATATTTCACACTCAGTCACTTCTCACACTGATTTGAATTGTTGCGCCGCAATTTGTATTTTGTGAAAAAGTAAAAAATTGCTTTTTATGTTCTCACAGAAGGTGTCAGTTGACAACTAAAAAGAAAAAGAAAAAATAACTGTTTAATTAAAATATACTCTGACCCTTCTTTTTGTGTTTGGTTTTGCACCTCAAAGATGACTAATGTAGCATATTTTTGAATGCTGAAGGTATGCATATGATTCAAAGCAATTGGTTAGATACCCGAAAGAACCACTGTTGAAATTACTACCGGCCAGTCTAAAGCAGTATAAATTTCGCCCATACTTCGAGAGGAGGGATAGAAAAAGTCCAACATAAACACTCTGATTGCTGTTTGTTGTTCCAAGGGAGAAGAATTTTGAGATACTAGTCTATACACCACCTCTGGGTGCTTAAAATTAACAATCACACAGTCCCCTGGTATTGATTTTTTTGTAGAGCCCACCCATGTCACCCTCCATACCATCAAGATCTCGCCAGCCCTATTGTATGGGAATAGTTTGTAAGTAGCCATCCAAAACAAGATCTTATTTCTAAGGTCTAGCTGTGATCCCTTCTGTCCATGCTTGAGTTCAGGGATTCCAGTCAGTACGATCACATATGGTACTGCCGTTGGAGGTAGGTTAATATTTGGGAGGGGGAGTGTTTGAGTTTCCCTTAATGAAGGACCAACACCGCCATTCCCTTCAGTCAGTGTATTGGCCATTACAGCTTTGCTGATAGTATTCGGCCTGTACACCGATTTTGTATTGGGACCTCCCTCCCTGAGTTGTGATTAAGTTCTGTAAGACCCTGTGACCCTAGTTGGGCTTGCCCATCTAGTATAGGAATAGTCTTATCTACAGTTTTTGTATTAACTCCTGGCATACTACAATTGACTTGTTCTGGGGCCGGAGGAGCTTCTGTGTTTAGTTGTCATGGCCGTGATTCGGGTCAATTCTGAGGGTTCTCGGGCCTTGTTTTTTGAGACAAGTATGGTATGCTAGAATTAGGATTTTGTTGGAGGAGTACCTGTGCATTGCCCACATTAGCTGCTAGCTTTTGGATGCGATCAAGAATAGAAGCAGCCTCTTCCTTCACAATAATTATGCATTGGGCAAGAAGATCTAATAGAAAGGTTTGGGCCCATAATGGATAAGGAGGGGGTGGTAAAGAAGCTTGGTCATTACCCGTGTGGTTTTCTGTGCTAGATCTATTTGACATACCTTTCGGATTCTCCGCCTCTGCCTTTTTACCCTTAACAACCCTACAGTTCCCCTGCTTTCTTTTTCTAACTTTCTTAGGCACGGGAACATTGCCCTCTACACTGGCTTTAATACTAGGCACAGAAGTTGACAAGAAATCAAGTGAGGAGGCATTTCAATGAAGTGGCGGGTCCGGGGAGTTCACAATATTTGGTAAGGTCGGCGATGCCAAGGGAGGAAAGTCAGGGATAATGGATAATCGTCTTTCAGTGAGTTCGATTTCCGAGGTAACTATCACCTTCTGATGCATTAAGTCAATGGCTGTAGGCAGGGTAGGCGAGGGACTGCCTGACTGTGGGCGAGTCAATTTTATTGCACATGCACGTTTCCCCTGGATACAAGCGGGAACATTTCCTGAGGGCATTTGATATGGTGACCTTAGTCCCTTGGATGCAAGGCTATGAATAATGGCCCAGCCCGGCCGCCTCCAGGCGGTGACGGGCAAGGGCAAGCCCGCCCTTGGCCCGGGCTTGGCCCTCGTGCGTTCCTGCGGGACTGCTGCAGCACTTCTGTGCGTGTGATGGCTCCTTCCCCTGCAGCTGTGGCCGGTTGTAACTAGTGTCGTACACCCTGGGACATGGAGTCCCACCAGGGTCAGCGCAGGTCTGTCACCACGTTGTAGGCACCACTGAAGAGCAAAGATGGCAGGAAGTAAGCCCTGGGACAAGGGCACAAGAAGTGAGCAGAAAGAGTGGCCCCAACACAGAAATCTCCTCTGTGAGCCACGCCTAGGGACTAGTAGAAGGAAACAACAGTTTAGGGACATTCGAAAACGAATGTTCCGTAACAGGATAATAGTTAACTTATAAAAAAATATTAAGAAAGGCCAACAGAAAGTGGCATTTTATAAGAAGAAGAAAAATGTAGAGAAAATTATTGATCATGCTTTTGAAATTAAGCGAAAGTTGTTTATTTTGGTAATCAATAGAATTAGGAAACTAAGCAAGGTAATTTCTGATTTCAAAACAAAAAGTAGATGGAAGAGAGTAGTAAATCGTAGTAACTTTTGTGAATTGTTTTCCGGAGAATGGATGCATAGTTCAAGTTGTGAGGCATTTTTTAATGAGGAGAGTTATTTTCAGGATAATGATTTGGTGTTTGCAGTTGACACCAGTGGTCGAGCTTATGAAGTGAAGGATGGTTGTCCAGTTGAAAAAGAAAAACTTGTGACAACAGAGACAGAAGAGGCGCTAAGTGATGAGGTTTTAGGAAGAAGTCCTAAGGGTCCTGTGTACATTTGGAAGTGTAGTTCTATTTGCAGTGTGCGACAGGTTTCCATCAATTTGCTTTGTGATTTTATACGGACATTTAATAGGAAAAGTTTGAAGCAGAAAATGAAGTTGTTGCAAGATTTAGATCCTTGCAGAGTGAGACAAATGACAGGTTTGCGTGGTCATTCACTGGCTTGTCTTTCCAGGAGAGTATGCCAGAGTGTTTTTCATCATTTCAGGATGCTAGCAGTGCATCATAATAAAGTGAGAAAATTAGTGAGAATGTTGTATTATGCTAAGAGTCCAGCAATTATGCTTAAACAAGTATGTGCTGCTCTTTTGCATGGTTCTGAAATAGATGTGAAGAATATTTGTGAAGAAATTGAGTTTTGTTACTTTGGTAGTAAAGATGAGAATGTTCAAATTGACCCAGAAGTAGAGGGTAATGTTGAACATAATGTACAGGTTTCCAGTACAGATAATTTTCAGAAGGAAATTGCCACGTTTCAGATGAAATCAAGTGAGAGGCCTAATTTCACTTGTGTATGTTGTCGACGCACTTATTATAAGAATCAGACTAAGTTAGTGGATTTATATGCAAAAAGTGAAAGGGAAAATAATAGTGAATGGAAGGATTTTGCCACATACTTGATGGTAGAAAATTATTTTGATTTGGGATCGGATCAACGTGTGTGTACTTATTGTTGTAATAAATTAAACCAAAACCAGATGCCTGATAGGGCAGTTCATAATAATCTGGAATTGGTTGAGATTCCTTCTGAATTGAAGGATTTAAATACTTATGAATCTATTTTGATTCAAAGTATCCATCCCTTTCAGGCTATTGTAAGAATGGAGCCAAAGACAGGGAAGTTGCCTCCAGCAGATTTACAGAGAGGATTAAAGGGAAGAGTTGTTTATTTGCCTCTAGATTTGAACAAAAACATTAACACAATTGGAGTAGAAAAAGTGGAAGAGGAACCTCTGGTTATCTTGGTTAATGGGGTTCCGACAAAGAATAAGAAAATATGGCAAGATTTAGTGGATGTTAGGAATGTCAAAAAGGCAACATTGTATTTGAAGAAAAATAATAAGTACTATAAGAATGTATATGTTGCAGAAGAGGAAGTAAGTGATGAAGAGGATAGCGATTTGTGTGCTGGCCAAATTGAGAAAGTAGAGGCCTCTAAAAGTGAAGAAATATATGAACATTATAGTGTTCATCCTTTGCATTCCAAGGAAGTCATGGGGAATGCTATTGAGTTGTTTCAAATGAAACAAGCCAAAGGGAGTCCCATTAGTGTTTGGGAGGAAAGTTTGGAAGCTCGGTGTTTCCCACAGGTATTTCCCACAGGTCAAGGAGGAAGATATGATGAGCGACCTCATCAAATTCCTGCATCTGAATACCGGACTTTACGATTGTATGCAGAAGATCCTAGGTTTCGTCAATGCATTCCCTATTTGTTTCATCTCCTGTTTGAAAGCGATCTGTCTGGACTGTCATATGCAGTGAACCACATCTTAAAAAGTGGTATACAGATGCGAAACATCTCAGCAAGTGATGTTATGCATAAAGTCAATGTCCAAGACAGTATTTTGGATTCTCACTTAATTAATCTCATGGCGTGTCAGCCTGGTACTAATGAGTACTGGTACCGTCGTCATGGTGATTTAAAATGTATGCTGAGGAACTTAGGAACTCCGACATGGTTCCTCACTCTGAGCTGTGCAGAGTATGGCTGGGAAGACTTACTTGAATTTCTACGAGAGGCAAATGGAAATATTGAAAACATTGAATTCAAGACACCTGGAGAACTGTGTTCTTTGGATCCAGTGAATGTATGCAGGTACTTCAATCATAGATTTGAAGCTATGATGTCTTTCATCACAAATAAGAAGAATCCACCTCTTGGAGAGGTGTTAGATTTCTTCTGGAGAAAGGAGTACCAAGCAAGAGGTGCTCCTCATATACATATGTTGTTGTGGATCAAGGATGCACCTAAATTTGGAACAGATCCGGATGACTTAGTGATGAATTTCATAGAACAGTATTCTACGTGTGCTGTTCCAAACGCAACGGAGAAGAAAAGCCTAAGAGAACAAGTTCTACGTTTCCAAAGCCATCATTGTGGAAAGTACTGTCGTCGTAAATTCAGAAACAAGGACAAGTTCTACACCAAATGTCGTTTCAACTTTCCACGACCGGTGATTTCTAAAGGAAGAGTGAACAGTTTGATGTCTTCATTGCGACATAATGTGACGAGGAAATCACCCAAAAATACATACAATTTGAAAAGGAACGAAGAGTCCAAGTACATCAACGACTACAACCCAGTGATTTTGTCCATGTGGAATGCTAACATGGATATACAGTTTGTGGCTGACAACTGTATGGCTGTGGCTCGGTATGTGACATCTTACATCACCAAAAAAGAAAAGACAGAACTGAAGGATATGTGGGAGGACATTTCCCATGAAAAGAGCCTCAGCAAGAAGTTGTACAGTTTCAGTCTGAAGATGTTGTCGCATCGAGAAATCGGAGCTTACGAATGTTCTGATCGATTGTCTTCAGCAAGTCTCTATGCCAAATCCAGGAGTATCGTTTGGGCGAGTCTTGGTCTTGCTGCAACGCGAAATCGAGTTCTAAAACCTGTCCGGGAAATTGAGTATTTGGCAGAAAAGGAACCAAACAGTACCGACATTTTGAAGACCAACATGTTGGATACATATTATCCAAATCGAAGCAGTCACCTTGAGAATGTTTGTCTATATGAGGTTCTACAAAATTATATATTCAAGAGGAACATCAAAGAAGATATTGAGAAAGGAGTGTATGCTGTAATTGGAAGTGAGGGATGCCTGGTCAAGCAAAGAAAATGCCAATTAGTAAACCATCGAAAATTGAGTGGCGAATCTCCAGAAAAAAAGGAGATTTTCTATTTAGCACTTTTGCAACTTTTCAAGCCTTGGCGTGCAGAAGAGGAACTGCTTGGAGATTTCCTCTGTTACGAAGACTCTTTCACTGCTGCTAAGGAGACCATAGAATGTCCTGCTTTTCCCAAATATCAAGAAATGCTAACTTTGGAAATTGAGCAGGAAGCAACGATTGCAGCCGAGATTGCCAGAGACAGTTCTCAGGACAGTCAGAGTTCTGTTTCATTGAGTCAAGATCCACTTGGAGGACCTATTATCGAAAATGAAGCTGCCACTGCTATGAATGAAGGGGAAAGAGCCATGGCACCTGCTCAGGAGGATTCAGTTAACTTAGAAGACTTGGAAAAACAACTCAACGTTGAGCAGAGGAAAATATATGATGAAGTTACCAAGCAAATTGAGCACGGATTAAGTCATGAGAAGAAAGAGTGCTCATGTACATCGTTGAAGCCTGTCCGACTGTACGTGAGTGGAGAAGCGGGAACTGGAAAAAGCTTCCTCATTAAAGCAATTTCTTGTTATTTGCAGGAAAGGACTGAGTCATCGCTGTCTTGCGTTGTCACCGCTCCTACTGGACTGGCAGCACATAACATTAAAGGTATTACTTTGCATCGTCTACTGATGCTGCCAGTGGAGCATGACAACAAATTACAATACCACAAGTTATCTGGGGATGCTTGCTGTGAAGTTTCAAGAGTCTTGAGGAAAATGAAACTACTTATCATTGACGAAGTAAGCATGGTTTCCAATGTCATGCTTGCCTTTGTGCATTTGAGAATGCAAGAAGTACTTAAAACTGAATATGATGTGTTATTTGGTGGCAAACACATCATTGTTTTCGGAGATCTTCTGCAGCTAACACCAGTAAAAGGTCAACCTGTGTTCAAAATACTCACGCATGAAGATACCAGGAAGTGCCTAGGGAGCATTGGCAACGTCAATATATGGTTAAACTTCAATTATGCTGAACTGCATGAAAATATGCGTCAGGCGAAGGATGAAGATTACAAGAATATTCTACAAGATATTAGAATTGGAAAAGTGACCGAGCATGGAAAAGAAGCTTTAAATGCACGATTACTTTCAAATTTATATCCCGAACAAGAGATTGTGCCTGAGAATATTTTTCAGAAAATTACTGAGAAGAAATCCGGAATATGTTTGATGCCAACTCTTGCAGAATGTGCCATCTTCAACAACAAAATGTTGAATTTAGAAAAGCAAGAGATTGTGAAACTTGAAGCTTTTGACAAAATAGAGCATATGGGATCAACAATTATTTTGTCAGAGAATTTGAAATCAAAATTGGATTCATTAGAGAATACTATATCTAAAACAGCGGGTTTTGAAAAGACTTTGAATGTGTGTTTAAATTGCCGAATCATTTTGAGAAGGAATTTACATGTTGAAAGAGGTCTGGTAAATGGATCAATGGGTAATGTTGTTGATTTTGAGAAATACAGAAATAGAGATGGAATAGAATTTTTAAAAATTAAATTTGATGGCATTGAGGAAGTACAGCTAATTGGTCGTTGTTCTGCTAGGTTTTTGCTTGTTAAAGACTTATATGTTCGCCGTAAACAGTTTCCTGTTTGCTTGGCATATGCGGTGACAATCCATAAATCGCAAGGTTTAAGTGTAGACAGTGCATTGGTGAATATTGGCAGTTCTGTGTTCAAGGAGGGTATGGCATATGTGGCATTGTCACGAGTTAGAACTTTATCGGGATTGTACTTGATTGACTGTGATGTCACAAACATTTGTGCGGATCTAGATTGTGTTAAGGAATACAATAGGTTAAGTAGAGAGTATGCGCCACATTTGCCTCAATATCCTTTGTTTGAGAAACGTGTGGTAGGCCGGAAACGTAGAAATATCAGTAATAGTAGGGAGGTTGTAGCAAAAAGACCAAAAGTCAATGAACCGAAAATTGTTAGCAGAAAGAAAGTGGATTCTGTTGAAGATGTTTTCGGTTTTCAATTTGAAAACAGTTCTGGTGTCAACTGCTATGCAAATGTAGTGGTTAATGTTCTCTTTTCACTAGAGAGTTTAAAAGAACAGATTCTGTTGAATTCAGAACAAATTTTATGCTGTTTGTTGAATTCTGTTTTCGAGAAATGTAGCACTGATCGAACAAAAGTAGAAAGTGTGTCTGAAGTTCGTTATCTGTTAGATGAATGTTCAGGTCAAACAGACTTCTCTGAAAATAATCAGCAAGATTGTCAGGAGTTTTTAATGTATATGCTTGATGTATTGCAAGATGAGGGTGTAGATGTAGATCACCTGTTTGGGCTTTCTTATCAATGGCAGCATGACTGTGAGAACTGTATGGTATCAAGTACTACTAGTGTAGACTCAGAAAGATTTATATATTTAACTTTGCCAGACAGTAAATCAGTCTCCTTTAATAAGCTAGTAAATGCAGCGGATCACAACATGGAGTGTAGCCAATGTAAATCTGAAATGATGTCAACATTATTTATACGTAGATATGGCCAGTATGTCATTTTAATGATCCAACGATGTAGGCCTGATGGATCAAAATTGTCAACTTTAATAAAAAAAATTGTGGCTTCTCAGCTGTCAATATCAGGAAGGACTTTTGTAACTGTAGCAATTATCTATCACGATGGTCCTTCAACAACATCAGGACATTATACAGCTTATTTAAAGTCTCGAAACGGCTGGTCATTCTGCAATGATTCCGTTGTAACTTTCAAAAAAAAATTGCCGTTTGACCTTAAAAATTCTTACCTGGTGTTTTTAAAACCAAAATTTTAAAGAAAGAATCTCGGGATTTCCTGTGAAGAATTGCAAAAGGTTCATCAAGTAGAGGGAATGTAAATCTGCAATGCTGTCTATATTATTGGTCCAAAACTTTTAATTATAATGTCAATTTAAAAATCCAACTATATAAACCTGATGCAAGTAAGTCTGCTTCATAGTAAGCAGTATCAGTGTCATAGGAAAAGGAGAACATGAGTGACAAAGAAGGGTAAGATATTAGTAGTCCAGGATTGTGAAAATAATCTTAAATGTTTTCTTTTTGAAAGTTGCGAAAATAGAAAATGACGGGATTTGATTGGAAGAATTACAAGACTTGTGAATCGCTGCAACATGATTTGGCCTAGTGGAAACATGTGGTAGAATGTGAGAAGTCTTTTCTTGTATGTAACATATTTTTCAAAACAATGGAGGTTTTCTTTCAGAAAGTGGCGGGCTAAAAATATTTATAGCACAACAGAGTGGACGCTGTTCATAGGACATCCTTCAACGTCATTGAAAGTAAGTTAATTTTAAGGACTTTTGAATTCAGATTTCTTAGGTTGTATGGGTTTTTTAAACACAATCATTTTGATTGTGTTTTTTTTCCCCCGCTGTTACATGATGAATACCTTCAAGTCACTGATTTAAGTGAAATTTGATACATTCTGAGAACAGCAAAAATAAACCATTTAACATGTATAATTAATGTTCTGCTTTTTGTACTTATGATATACATTTAGAAATGTGAGGTAGATATGGAGAAACTGAGTCTTCTGTAAGTGTCAATTTTAATGCTTACAGTGCTGTACTTCAGGGTACTGTTTTTTTTTTAAAAAAAGGAATAGGCCTCACATCAAAGAAAGCTCTTGAAAGCACACATCTTATTTGCATCCTGAAACAATCATTTAAAATGTTAGACACAATTTTATGATGGCTTTACATCTTTTTTGCGCTGCTATTGCATCACTATTGTGAGACATCAGCAGTGCAAAAGAAGCACCATGTTCCAAAATAGGCCTCAGTTCATCAGCATGAAGATACTGTTTGTTTAAAATATATATCTTTAGGATTGTGTAGGGGACGTAGAGAAGCAGAGGCTTCTGTAAATGTCAAAGTTGTTGAAAAACTGTTTCTTCTTGAACCTTTTCCCTTTTCTTTTCTAATTTTTAAATACATGTTTTAATATGTTTGGAAATGTTTGTTCTCTCTTTTACAGATTGAAAGTATGAAAAAATATTTTAAAAAGGTAACAAGAATTATAAGGTAAATGTTTTCTACTCTTTTTACCCGCAATGCACTGCTGATGATGTCACTGACCATGTCATGAATGATGTAATAGGAGGACATGACTTACTTCATTGGTAGGCCTTCACATGCATTATCTGCTCTGTATTCTTCAACAAGTGTAAAATTGATCTGTAACCCTGAGTAGGTCTCACCTTAAACAAACCTCAGGAGAGATCACACCTTATCGTCATCCTGAATTAATAAATAGATCTATTAAACAGTATCTCTGGTTTACTCCCTATAGCTGTCTTTCTTTTAACATTACTCTCTGTTTACTTCCCTTATACTAACTCTTCTTTTTTTTTTTTAAATATTTTTTTGGTTCGCTTCAAGTTCGCGAACCGGGCAGCGAACCGGAAAGCGAACCAAAAGAAATAGAGCTTGCCAGAGTGCTAAACATTCTAGCAATTTTATTTGAAAGGGGAGGTAGTTCTGAAAATAACTTTTTTTTATGTTTTTGTTGTTTTATTTATTTTTATTTTTTTTCTGAACATTTTTTGTTTTTTTTGTATTTTTAGAACAGTTTTATGTTTTTTTTGTGTTTTTCATGGAGGGGAAACAACAAAAAACAGGCATTGAAAAGAGCTCAACAGGAGCAAAAAAAAAATTACTGTTTGGGTGGGTTAGGGCACTTGTGGTTTTCGTACGCAATGTTGATTAATTTCACGCTCATGTTTCCACATGAGAGCATAGCACCACAATATAAGCAGGTAAACTTCATGTGTTTGAAGTTTTGCTGTATATTTGGCACAGTTTCCTGTGCCTCTCTTCCTGTCAAAGAAATAGTTGACGTTGATCTGGCCACAGGAGGTATCGGGGGATTATCTTGCAGGTCCCTTAACTCTGCCCGGCTGTAGTTTAATGGATGCCACCTGGCCATATGGCGATGCATAGTATAGTTGCCCATACTATACTTTTTATCAGTGCCTCTAGATAATCGGTATTTGCAGATGAGGCAGGTGGCATATTTCGCATTGACCTTCTTCTCCCCTTGAGGGATGGAAAAAAACTGCCATATAAAACTTGTTTTCCTTCGGGAAACATGGGGCAACTCCTGTATAAATTCAGGTTCATCTGTGTCCTCTTCTTCTAGGTCCTCCTCTTCCTCCTCTCTGTTGGAGATGAATTGACTTGGTGGTCCTCTCTTCTCATGAGGAGGTTGAGGTGGTGGTGGGGGTCCACCAGCTGAAGCAAGGATAGAAGCCATTGCTGAATGACTGGAAAATGGTCTTTCTCTCACCAAGATGAAAGTCAGAGTGAGGAAAGAAGGAGGGGTTTTCATGATTTGGGAAAAGCAAAAGTTCTGAACGAATGAAAAGTGTTATTTTTAGGTCACATGACCTAGTCATACATCATTTGGAAACCAAAAGTGAAATGAACCAATGAAAAGTTTGATAAACAAGTCACATGACCTGTTCCGCTTACGTTACGCGGTGCGCGCCGCGTCCCGGATCGTTTCCAGTTCGCGGTCCGGAGCACTTCCGGGAGCGCTAACGCGGCGCGTCATAAGACGCATTACGCGACAACGTGATATGTCGCGCTTCCGCGACGCGTCACAGTTGCGCTAACGAAACGTTTACCGGTTCACGGACTAGGTCGCGGCATCAAGATGAGCTAACGGAAAGCTTCCCGGTTCGCTTACCGGAAGCGAAGAAAAAAAATATTAAAAAAAAAAATTATCAATAAACATCTAAAATATATTTTGGGATTTAAAGAAGAATACATTTTACAGCTACAGATGTTAGCTTTTAAAAAACCAATGAAATTCACAGAAAAAAACATAGGTTATAGAACATATATAGTTAGGAATTTGCATTTACAAAACCTTGAAAATTCACTGAAAAAACCATAGGTTATAGACCATATATAGTTAGGGATTAGCATTTACAAAACCTTATTTTACTCGCATAAAACCATTGAAATTCCATATATAGTTAGTTGCGCTAACTATATATCGCGCACCTGCAATCCACTGCTGATGATGTCACATATTACATCATTCATGACATGGTCAGTGACATCACTAATGACATCACTGATGACATCTCAAATGACATCACTGATGACATCACTGATGACATCTCATTTGACATTACTGATTACATCGCTGATGATATCATTCATGTGATAATACGATGAACCTCTTCAGACTCTAATATAACCTTACATACACTCAGTGTAAACAGACACTCACAGACTGTCACTCATCCAAGGAGTTACTCACACACCTAGTCAGTCATGCAAAGAATCAATCACACCTCCATTTCCTCAACTATACAGTTATACACACCTAACTTATTCAAACATATACTAACACATATTTACTCTTTTATACAATCCTTGATTGAAGTTCACAATGATCCATACAGCCACTAACACATTCACTGGCTCTTATGCACAGTTATTTATATATGTCAACTCTCACATGTACTGTGTTTTACATATGTACTTACTTTGACATGTAGCACTGAGATATCCATTCACTAACCAATACACTCATGCACACAGTCATCTGCCCATACAGCTGTTTCCACATGCACTTTTGAACTCATACATCTAGTGAATCAACTGCTCACACATCTATGCACAGAGTCATACCCCTCCCAGCCACCCACACACATACTCAGTCTCCCATACAAATACTTGGACAACCAATCAATAACCCATATAGTTACTCATATAGCTACTGATTAACACATGCAGCAGTTTACAGAACAACAGACACAATGATGCACAAATTAAGACAGTTTAGTCACTAACCCATGCACTCAGTGAGACACATTTAATCACTCACTCATACAGTCAGTCATGCACCTACTAAATCCTTCATCCAGACACTTATACATCCACTCATTCTTCAATATGTAAGACATATTTTAACTTTACAGAAACATACAGTCACTGGATGTTGTCATCAGTGATGTCATTTGAGATGTCATCAGTGATGTCATCAGTGATGTCACTGACCATGTCATGAATGATGTAATATGTGACATCATCAGCAGTGGATTGCGGGTGCGCGATATATAGTTAGCGCAACTAACTATATATGGAATTTCAATGGTTTTATGCGAGTAAAATAAGGTTTTGTAAATGCTAATCCCTAACTATATATGGTCTATAACCTATGGTTTTTTCAGTGAATATATATATATATATATATATATATTCACAGAAAAAACCATAGGTTATAGTGGATATATAGTTAGGAATTTGCATTTACAAAACCTTGAAAATTCAATGAAAAAACCATTGGTTTTAGGCCATATATAGTTAGGGATTTGCATTTACAAAACCTTATTTTACTCGCATAAAACCATTGAAATTCCATATATAGTTATAAGCGCTAACTATATATCGCGCACCCGCAATCCACTGCTGATGATGTCACATATTACATCATTCATGACATGGTTAGTGACATCACTGATGACATCACTGATGACATCTCAAATGACATCACTGATGACATCACTGATGACAACATGCAGTGACTGTATGTTTCTATAAAGTTAAAATATCTCTTACATATTGAAGAATGAGTGGATATATAAGTGTCTGGATGAAGGATTTAGTAGGTGCATGACTGACTGTATGAGTGAGTGATTAAATGTGTCTCACTGAGTGCATGGGTTAGTGACTAAACTGTCTTAATTTGTGCATCATTATGTCTGTTGTTCTGTGAACTGTTGCATGTGTTGATAAGTAGCTATATGAGTAACTATATGGGTTATTGATTGGTTGCCCAAGTATTTGTATGGGATACTGAGTGTGTGTGTAGGTGGCTGGGCGGTGTATGACTCTGTGCATAGATGTGTGAGCAGTTGATTCACTAGATGTATGGTTTCAAAAGTGCATGTGGAAACAGCTGTATGGGCGGTTGACTGTGTGCATGAGTGCATTGGAGAGTGAATGGATATCTCAGTGCTACATGTCAAAGTAAGTACATATGTAAAACACAGTACATGTGAGAGTTGACATATATAAATAACTGTGCATAAGAGCCAGTGAATGTGTGAGTGGCTGTATGGATCATTGTGAACTTGTATCAGGGATTGTATAATAGAGTAAATATGTGTTAGTATATGTTTGAATAAGTAAATTTTGTATAACTGTATAGTTGAGGAAATGGAGGTGTGATTGATTCTTTGCATGACTGACTAGGTGTGTGAGTAACTCCATGGATGAGTGACAGTCTGTGAGTGTCTGTTTACACTGATTGTATCTAAGGTTATATTAGACTCTGAAGAGGTTCATCGTATTATCACATGAATGATATCATCAGTGATGTTATCAGTCATGTCAAATGAGATGTTTTCAGTGATGTCATCAGTGATGTCATTTGAGATGTCATCAGTGATGTCATCAGTGATGTCACTAACCATGTCATGAATGATGTAATATGTGACATCATCAGCAGTGGATTGCGGGTGCGCGATATATAGTTAGCGCTTATAACTATATATGGAATTTCAATGGTTTTATGCGAGTAAAATAAGGTTTTGTAAATGCAAATCCCTAACTATATATGGCCTAAAACCAATGGTTTTTTCATTGAATTTTCAAGGTTTTGTAAATGCAAATTCCTAACTATATATCCACTATAACCTATGGTTTTTTCTGTGAATTTCATTGGTTTTTTAATAGCAAATATGAAAAGCTTTAAAATGTCAAGTATGTGATAGATGAAAACATTTTCGTATTTATGCACGCTGATGTGCTTTGAACGCTGCACCCCCCCCCTCCCCTCTTTTGTCTTAGTAGTACTCTCTCTTTGCAGATAGTGAACGGTAGTTAACGCAAGCCTTTCCCCCCTTTTTAATCCGTCGTGCCTGCTTGTCTCTCCATTTGATTGATTGTTGTCCAAGCATTTACTGTTTTAGAATTGGTTCTCTTTGGATCATTCTCTATTTACAAACAAGCACAAAGTCGCAATACTCTGTTTAGTCTTTGCAGATAGTGAAAAATCGTGTAAAAAAAATAAAAGTAATCGAGCAAAATCAGTAGGCCACTAATTGGATCTCTTTTTGACCTCGCTAAAATAGAAATATTAGGAACAACCATACATGAGAAATACGAAAATAGTGAGATGAACTGAGCTCCACACCATGAGGGCTGCAAGACAGCTCGGCTCCATCACCCATCCCGCACAAAATAACGACAAACCCTATGCAAATATTAAAAATATAGACAACACACCAGCAAAGAAACAGGGTAAAACATTTTATTAAAAAACTATTTACATAACGTTGGTTTATAAGATGATATCAGTAGTGGACCGATGTGTGAATAGATCGAAAGCAGCACAAGGCTCCAAGATCCGGATGGCAAGCTCCTGGATGTTGGGTGCCATAGTTTAGAGTTCTGAATTTGAGCCTTTTTCAATGCCTGTGCTTTGTTGAATCAAAATGGCGGCTTGACACAAAGCTGACTCAAGCGTTGCTACTGATGCTATGCAGACCAAAACTGGTTTTCAGTTTGTACATTTTTCTAGATTTTTCAATCCAAGTTTGGTTGACTTTGTAGAACGATGGCTTCAAATTTTCAACATACGGTGTGGTGGCCCTGACTGGGAGGGGGCGCTTCGCTCCTGTCCCCTCCCCAAGTAAGATTTTCATACGTGAAAGTACGTTAATGGTTTTGGTCCCTGAGATGCTTCGATGTCACTGCCATTCTCAAATAGCATAAGTTCTGGATGTTGGGTGCCATAGTTCAGAGTTCTGAGCAGCGCTTGTAACACTGTCTGAAGCTTATTTCCACCTACTGCAGCTTCACTATTCTCAAAGTATGTGAGTGTCGTTTGTGGACCTGACTGCATTAGAAAACTTGGGCGGTGTGATGGCCATGGACTCGGAGAAGACGCTTGGCTCCGACACCCTCCCCAAGTCTTATAGCACTGGTGTAGCCTGAGATCGCCCCCGACATAGGCGGCCGGCTCCCGGGGTCCGGCGGAACTTTTTGCCTTTTGATGACTCTTCAATTCTGGACCTTGTCCCACAATCCGTTTCACCTGAAGACAAGCTGTAGTGGGGCGCCCCTTTACCGTTTTAGTTGCCATTCCGCCCGCTTTTGCTACACTGTGCCTCTTCCGCCATTCAGCTGTTTACCGCCCGCTCTTGCGACTACAGCGTCTCGCTCATCATGTAGTTGAGTTGCTCCCGCTCTTGCGGTGCAGCGATAGGCGGCTGCCACAGGACTCTCAAAATGGCGGCCGGCTCTTCGGTTTTGGGCCTGGTCCACTAAAATGGCCCTGGGATACCTTGGAACTCGGACGCTTCCCTGATAGGGCTTGGGTCCCATTCTCGAAAAGCGTCCCCTCAGCCGTGAAGATTCTACAAAAGTCTTGGGAGCCTCCGACTCCCGCAGGCTTCTGGTGGGGAGCGGCTGCCATGATTGCTCGTGGAATGGCCACGACGGAGCTACGAGATGGTAGTGGTCTCATGCTGATGCCAGCTTTAGTCTGAAACATCCAGAAACACTGTAGACTACCAATTCGATCAGTTCCGGTAGCGCCCCAACATGACCCGGAAGAGAAGAACTTGCCCTCCCCTCTTTGACTGATGGTTCTTGTTGCCTGTCACCTCTGTTGTCATTTAACAGAACTTTTTGGACTGCTGAAAGGGGTTGTGTTCTGAACGCTGGTTGGTGGAGACATTTTGACTATATTCTTGACCTACGTTGTCGCGTAATGCGTTATATGACACGCCGCGTTAGCGCACCCGGAAGTGATCCGAGGCGCGGCGCGCAGCGCGTAACGTAAGCATAACAGGTCATATGACTTGTTAATAAAACTTTTCATTGGTTCATTTTACTTTTGTTAATTTAATGATGAAAAGCTTGGTCATATGACCTAAAAATTACGCTTTTTATTGTTTTCGAACAATATATTTTTTTCAAACATATGTTATAATATTCCAGGCTAATGTACTTTCCCGGAAAATTTACAACTGACTTGCAAGTAAAATAAATTCCTTTTTCGAGAAAAAGGGCGTTTCTTCCTTCCATGACGGAACCGTTGAGTAAAAGAGATTCGGCCTGCTGTCTTAGTCGCCGATACGCCTGATTATCAGATTCTTATCGATCACTTTATGTTGCAGACATGAAAAACACAACTGCCCTTGACCATTTATCTTTACTGCGTTCCTACATATTATACCTTTTATCCGTCATGTAATTGGACTGCTTTATTTCACTTGCCTTTTACTGATTCGAAAACAGTGACTAAAAGTAAAAACTTTACCAATGTAAATACTACTACCGTGTTTTGTTTTAAAAACCTTTATTGTGAAAATGTCAGTATACAAATACGGGCCTATAACGACGTGGGCCGGCCACGGAGCAAACTGAAATCGTATATGATGAGGAGACATTTACACTGTAGAGGAACGTAACGAGCGGGCCATTAGGTTGCAAGAACTAAGGTGTCTAACAGTTGCGGAATCGGTGGACATACATTTTGTAATTAAAATAGGACAGGGCCACTTACAATAACATTTTCTAGATATACATTTGCGGGCAAGGAGTTACGAGTCCCATTTATACCGGCGCCATTTTGGGCGAGGCCGGGCAGGTCCAAGATATAGTCAAAATGTCTCCACCAACCATCGGCCAGACCAGAACCCCTTTCGGCCCTTTATGCTACAAGATGGTGTCTTCCATTCAGAAAATATTGTTGGCAGCATTTTGAAAGGAAACAGAAACAGCCGTTCTCCTAGTGAGTTTCACATTGTTACATTTAGGAAGAATGTTGAAGAGTAGTATGTGGAAAATCTGAAGCCATTTTTCTACAAACTCTCAATCAGACTTGGATGGAAAAAAAAAACATGAACAATGTACAAACTGAAAACCAATTTTTGTCTGTATAGCATCAACAGTAACGCTTGAGTCAGCTTTGTGTCAAGCCGCCATTTTCATTCAATCAATAGCGTCCCCCTGCACACATTCAGGGACCTGGTCGTGTCTTCAGATGAAACGGATTGTAGGAAAAGAAGCAGAAAGGAAAAGGCAAAAAGTTCCGCCGGACCTCGGGAGCCGGCCGCCTATGTCATGTGCGACCTTTGGCCACACAAGGGCAATAGTGAAGCTGCAGCAGATGCAAATAAGCTTCAGACAATCTTACAAGCACTGCTCAGAAATCTCAACTGAGGCACTCAACATCCAGGACTTGCCATTCGAATCTTGGCGCCTTGTGCTGGTTCCGACCTATTCACACATCGGTCCTGGATCTCGGCGCGTTCGACTCACTGTACCGCAACAGTGACCGCAATTCAGCTGGACAAGCCGCCATTTTCATTCACTCAATAGCGTCCCCCTACACACATTCAGGGACCTGGTCGTGTCTTCAGATGAAACGGATTGTAGGAAAAGAAGCAGAAAGGAAAAGGAAAAAAGTTCCGCTGAACACCACCTTGGGCAATAGTGAAGCTGCAAAAGGTGCAAATGAGCTTTAGACAGTCTTCAACTTACTCTGATTCTTATAATAAACTTCAGATAGTCTTACAAGCACTGCTCAGAACTCTCAACTGAGGCACTCAACATCCAGGACTTGCCATTCGGATCTTGGCGCCTTGTGCTGGTTCCGACCTATTCACACATCGGTCCACTACTGACATCACCTCATAAGCCAACGGGGCACCCCACGCCGACTTTCGGCGCAGCATTGTAGGATGGCCACACCAGTGCGGCAACTTGCTGGACACAACATCGGGGCCATCCAGATCTCGGCGCGTTCGACTCACTGTACCGCAACAGTGACCGCAACTCAGCTGGACACGCCGTCTTTCGGCGCAGCATTGTAGGATGGCCACACCAGTGCGGCAATTTGCTGGACACCACCTCGGTGCCATCCGGATCTCGGCGCGTTCGAGTCACTGTACCGCAACAGTGACCGCAATTCAGCTGGACACGCCGTCTTTCGGCGCAGCATTGTAGGATGGCCACACCAGTGCGGCAATTTGCTGGACACCACCTCGGTGCCATCCAGATCTCGGCGCGTTCGAGTCACTGTACCGCAACAGTGACCGCAACTCAGCTGGACACGCCGTCTTTCGGCGCAGCATTGTAGGATGGCCACACCAGTGCGGCAATTTGCTGGACACCACCTCGGTGCCATCCGGATCTCGGCGCGTTGTGCTGCCTTCGGCCTATTCGCACATCGGTCCGCTACTGACGCCGCCTCACGTGCCAACGGATTTTCTATGCTTTTTGTAGCCCTATGCCGCATAACAGGTCATGTGACTTGTTTATAAAACTTTTCATTGGTTCATTTTACTTTTGGTTTCCTAAAGATGGAAGGCTTGGTCATATGACCTAAAAATAACACTTTTCATTGGTTTAGAACATTTTTTTTTCCCAAACGATGAAAGCCCCACCTTGTTTCTGGATCATTCAGACTGAAGCTGGCATCAGCATGAGAGCACCACCATCTCGTGGCTCCGTCGTGGTCATTCCGCGAGCAATCATGGCAGCCGCTCCCCACCGGAAGCCTGCGGGAGTCGGGGGCCCCCAAGACTTTTGTAGAATCTTCACGGCTGAGGGGACGCTTTTCGAGAATGGAGCCCAAGCCCTAGCAGGCAAGCGTCCGAGTTCCAAGGTGTCCCAGGGCCATTTCAGTGGACCAGGCCCAAAACCGAGGAGCCGTCCGCCATTTTAAGAGCCATGTGGCAGCCGCCTATCGCTGCACTGCAAGAGTGGAAGCAACTCAACAACATGGTGAGCGAGACGCTGTAGCCGCAAAAGCGAGCGCAACTCAGCTAGATGGCCGCCACCTGGGGAGGCCCGTTCACGCCGCCTCCCCCACCCCCGGGCCGCCGCACGCCAATTTTCGGAGCAGCATTGTAGGATACGAAAACCAGTGCGGCAGTTTACTGGACATCACCTGGGTGCCTGTCGTACATGTTGTGTCAGCCATGTGACACTGGACACAGTCCCATCAACATCTCAATGCGTTCTGCTGCCTTGGGACTATTCGCACAACAGACCGCTACTGACGAGGCCTCCCCCCGCACCACCCGGGACGCCCCACGCTGTTTTTCTGTGCTGCATTGTAGGATCCCAAAACCAGTGCGGCACCCAGGCGACATCACCTGGGTGCCGTCCAGAACTCTGCACGTTGTGCTGCCTTGGGACTATTCGCACAAAAGACAGCTTCTAACCATTGTTGCTTTTTGTGTTGAAAAATGTTTAAATGTTTTTAGTTTTTGTTCCGTTCGTTATAGTTAATAGTTAATAAAGTTTTATAATCTTACTTTGTTGGAGTGTTATCTATTTTTTTAAAAACGGGTGAATGGGGCCTTGAATCGGGTTATTGTCATGTGTGGGCTTTGGAAGTGTGCTGCTGCAGGATCGGACATTTCAAACTCAAATGCACGTTCTTTTTCTTACCTTTCCGAAGCATGGAGCGCAATAGCAGGCAGAGAAAGGGTGATGCACGTGTTGAACACTACCTGACCTGGCAAGTTGCTGGCAGTGCCCCCCCCCCCCCCGCCCGCTCCTGAAAGAGGACACACACCGCTGCCCCGAGTACTTCACAAATCTTTAAAAGACCATGCGCTTGTTCATGAGGCTTAAATGGTTTATCACCTCTTCTAGAACCCCTGCATCGACCCTCTGACGTTTCCTGGAAAAATTACCATGTAACACAATACCAAGCCCTGTCAGCTGAAACCCCCAAGGAATCGTGGGGCATATTATCAAGGGGGTTTATCTCCGCTTTTTTGGCTTTAAAAGCCAAGAAAGCGGAGATAAAAATATCTCCCTATTACCAAGCTGTCGCTAACACCAGTTAGTGACAGCTAAAAGGAGATAGCGACCATCTTGGGCCCCGCTTTGCATGTCAGTGATACTTATCACTAATGACATGCAAAGCAGGCGTGCCAAGATGTTAGCGACTGGAAACAGTCCCTAACATCGCTATCTCCTATTACCAACTTTTGGAGATATTCGCGCTAAGCGCGAATATCTCCAAAATCTAACACCTGCCCTGAGCAGTTCTTAGCCATGTTATCCAATGGGAGGTGGATAACATGGCTAAGAGCATTTGCTCGATAATACATGAATATCGCTGACTTTTCTGCGATAATAGCAAGGTTTATCTGCGATAAAAATCGCCGATGTGCGGCGATAATTTTTGTCTCTAAACAAGTTAGAGACAAAAATGATCGCTAGCTGTTCGTAATATGCCCCCGAGTTTTTGCTTGCAGAAATCGGGAGGCGGGAGACTAGCACTGAAATCAGTAGTCACACGCCTGAATCGGGAGGGTTGGCATGTCTGAATTCTCTACAGCTGGGGCCATAAACTACATCCGCAGGGGTAGGTGATAGCCTAGGTCCGGCCTGGACAATCGGACACAGAGGAAGAGGAGTGTCAGAGGGTGCGGTAGTGAATAGGGTGAAAGAGAGGTGTCGGGAGGGCACAGGGTGTGATTCTCAGAGAAGAGCAGCGCAGATGGGGGGAAGTATATGGCCCATGCATGAGAGAGAGAGCGGGGATGACCAGTGCGTCGGGAAAAGGCTTGCGAGGGTGGGAAGCCATGCTGAGGATCGGCGGCGTGCAGAGAGTGGGCCTGGTTAAGGCTTCTAAAATGGCTGCCGTGCACGACAAAATTGTGGCATTGGACAAAAAGGCAAGATGGCGCAGACAATGTTTTTCAATAAGGATTCATTTATAACAAAATATTTACTCGCAGTGACAAAATGGTGGTCAACACTTCCTGATTTCCATCGAATCGAACGTTAACAAACGTCACGCAGCAAAAAAAAAAAAAAAAAAAAAAAAGCTCACGCACAGAGCAGTTTTTAACCATGTTATCCAATGGAAGGTGGATAACACGGCTAAGAGCATTTGCTGGATAATGCATGAATATCGCTGACTTTTCAACGATACTCATGCATTGTAGCCGATGTGCGGCGATAATTTTTATCTCTAAACAATTAAAACGAAGCACAAAATGGCGAATTCCCGTTTCGCTACCAGTTTGCGGCCCAGTTCGCGGCCCGTGAAGCGCTTCTACCGTGAAAAATCATTTTTTTTTCTTTTCCCCACGGGACCCTTTAATAACCCCAACAACATTCCTAGGGGGTCAAGAGGGGGATACCTTGCCCCCTTTCATTAAATTCCCCTTTTGTTTTTCACCTCTTCTTCTCTCTCGATCCTACCGAGAGACAAAATGGCGGCCGCTCCGGACTGTCACGCAGCAAAAAAAAAAAAAGCTCACGCACAGCCGCTGGAAGAGATGTATCAACATATATCAGCCTCCTCAGCCACCCTCAGGAAACATAGGGGATTAGGATACGTCTCCCGCACCCCCTTATACCTAATAATTTAATTAACGAAGCACAAAATGGCGAATTCCCGTTTCGCTACCAGTTTGCGGCCCAGTTCGCGGCCCGTGAAGCGCTTCTACCGTGAAAAATCATTTTTTTTTTCTTTTCCCCACGGGACCCTTTAATAACCCCAACAACATTCCTAGGGGGTCAAGAGGGGGATACCTTGCCCCCTTTCATTAAATTCCCCTTTCGTTTTTCACCTCTTCTTCTCTCTCGATCCTACCGAGAGACAAGATGGCGGCCGCTCCGGACTGTTTAGAATGTTGACAGACACCGGAGAGCCAATCAGCTTTCTGCGCGCAAAGTTCCGATAAGCGAAAAGTAAGCGGACCGGATCGCTGCCCGGAGCGCTGTTACAGATATATATCTTGATTTAAACGTTAATTTCTCAAAATCCACTGAAGCACATATATTGAGACCTAGCAAAGGCACATCGGGCTAACAGTCCCTACAATTTTGCCAAGTTTCGTGCAAATCCATTCAGCCGTTCGAGCTAAAAGTGAGTCCAACCGCCCTATGGAAAACTCAATGCAAAAAACGCGTTTTGGGACCCCCCTTTTTTCTCAGCCCCCCCTTGACGAAACCCCACCAAATTTTCAGGGGCTGCTCAGAAACAAAATGTGCCACTTTCCCTCTTCATATTTAATTAGTTCATTGCCCTCCGGTGGGTCTCTGTTGTTTTGCGCTGATGTTGCATGCTGGGATTCGAAGTGTGTGTAAAGTAATTTTACCCTCCAGTGGGTTCCGTGATTTCTGCCTCAATAACAGCATATTTAAAACTTTTCATCAGCGCAAGGAAGCACAGTGGATGTTCAAAAAATACAAACCGGATTTTAATTCCTGAGGCCCACTGGAGGGCTAACAAAAACTGTTTTAAATATGCTGTTATTGAGGCAGAAATCACGGAACCCACTGGAGGGTAAAATTACTTTACACACACTTCGAATCCCAGCATGCAACATCAGCGCAAAACAACAGAGACCCACCGGAGGGCAATGAACTAATTAAATATGAAGAGGGAAAGAGAGGGTGTGTCAAGCCCCGTGAACTGCCAGCATGCCTTTGAGGAAGGAGCAAGCTGCTCAGAAACGCGTCAGGCCAAACTACAAGCATTATTGGGAAGAAAGATGCCGGTTTTTGAAATAAAAGGTTCGTGAAGAACACATCTACAGTGAGTGCGTCTTCAATTACGGGGCATCTTGTAGAGAATACATTCACGGCAGCCAGGCTGTGGAAGACTGCACCTCCATTAAAAAGGAACATGGGGCTGAGGCTGTGAACTTTTCATCAGCGCAAGGAAGCACAGTGGATGTTCAAAAAATACAAACCGGATTTTAATTCCTGAGGCCCACTGGAGGGCTAACAAAAACTGTTTTAAATATGCTGTTATTGAGGCAGAAATCACGGAACCCACTGGAGGGTAAAATTACTTTACACACACTTCGAATCCCAGCATGCAACATCAGCGCAAAACAACAGAGACCCACCGGAGGGCAATGAACTAATTAAATATGAAGAGGGAAAGAGAGGGTGTGTCAAGCCCCGTGAACTGCCAGCATGCCTTTGAGGAAGGAGCAAGCTGCTCAGAAACGCGTCAGGCCAAACTACAAGCATTATTGGGAAGAAAGATGCCGGTTTTTGAAATAAAAGGTTCGTGAAGAACACATCTACAGTGAGTGCGTCTTCAATTACGGGGCATCTTGTAGAGAATACATTCACGGCAGCCAGGCTGTGGAAGACTGCACCTCCATTAAAAAGGAACATGGGGCTGAGGCTGTGAACTTTTCATCAGCGCAAGGAAGCACAGTGGATGTTCAAAAAATACAAACCGGATTTTAATTCCTGAGGCCCACTGGAGGGCTAACAAAAACTGTTTTAAATATGCTGTTATTGAGGCAGAAATCACGGAACCCACTGGAGGGTAAAATTACTTTACACACACTTCGAATCCCAGCATGCAACATCAGCGCAAAACAACAGAGACCCACCAGAGGGCAATGAACTAATTAAATATGAAGAGGGAAAGAGAGGGTGTGTCAAGCCCCGTGAACTGCCAGCATGCCTTTGAGGAAGGAGCAAGCTGCTCAGAAACGCGTCAGGCCAAACTACAAGCATTATTGGGAAGAAAGATGCCGGTTTTTGAAATAAAAGGTTCGTGAAGAACACATCTACAGTGAGTGCGTCTTCAATTACGGGGCATCTTGTAGAGAATACATTCACGGCAGCCAGGCTGTGGAAGACTGCACCTCCATTAAAAAGGAACATGGGGCTGAGGCTGTGAACTTTTCATCAGCGCAAGGAAGCACAGTGGATGTTCAAAAAATACAAACCGGATTTTAATTCCTGAGGCCCACTGGAGGGCTAACAAAAACTGTTTTAAATATGCTGTTATTGAGGCAGAAATCACGGAACCCACTGGAGGGTAAAATTACTTTACACACACTTCGAATCCCAGCATGCAACATCAGCGCAAAACAACAGAGACCCACCGGAGGGCAATGAACTAATTAAATATGAAGAGGGAAAGAGAGGGTGTGTCAAGCCCCGTGAACTGCCAGCATGCCTTTGAGGAAGGAGCAAGCTGCTCAGAAACGCGTCAGGCCAAACTACAAGCATTATTGGGAAGAAAGATGCCGGTTTTTGAAATAAAAGGTTCGTGAAGAACACATCTACAGTGAGTGCGTCTTCAATTACGGGGCATCTTGTAGAGAATATATATGTATATATATATATATATATATATATATATATATATATATATATATATATATATATATATATATATATATATATATTACCTACTGGCGGTCGCCAGTAGGTAGTTATAGTTAGATTTATTTTCAATGCAAAATCTCAACCTTCTATTGTGAATAACTTTGGCGCCGGTTGAGGAATCTGCCTGAATATTTTGTCAAATTTGCCTCGCGGTGCTCCGGTCCTTCCCTAAAAAGTTTAGGGGGGATTCATCAAGCGGGGTCCGAGATAAAAGGGGGTCCCAAAACGCGTTTTCCCCATGTTAATTTCCATAGGGCGGTCGACCTCACTTTTAGCCCGAACGGCTGAATGGATTTCCACCAAACTTGGCAAAATTGTAGGGACTGGTAGCCCGATGTGCCTTTGCTATGTCTCAAGATATGTGTTCCAGTGAATTTTGAGTAATTTAGGTTAAAAAAAATATATATATCTATGGCCGCGCCCCGGTACGACCACCGGGGAGCGCACCGGGCGCGCTACGCGACTTGGGCGTGGAAAGCTGATTGGCTCTCAGGTGTCTGTAAACATTCTAAACAGTCCGGAGCGGCCCCCATCTTGTGTCTCGGTAAGATTGAGACACAAGAGGTGGCAAAAACAAATGGGGAAATGACCATAAGGGGGCAGAGTAGACCCCCTCTGACCCCCTAGGTTTGATGTGGGGGCTATAAAAGGGCTCCGCGGGAGAAAAAAAACCTCGATTTTCACGGGGGGAGCGCCCGGTACGCGCACCGGGGAGTGTACCGGGGAGCATACCATGCGGAAAAAAGAATGACAGTTTTTAAAAAAAGAAGCTGTTTATTTAAGTACCTACATGTAGGTACCGATGTAGAGACATACATTTAATGTACACCGTTTCCTCTGTAGATATCTTGCATGTTGTTATAGAAGTTATTGTGGTATATGGAATCCATAACATAGTCTGTCAGGAAATCAGAAACAGATCCTTTAAGCACTCCCTGAGAGGTCCTAGGGGATCATGGGTAGTCTATCTTGCTCCCTTATGATGAAAAAGAGATGTAAAATACACATTGGAGATAATATAGTGGGAGAAAGGTAGTAACTATGAGTAAACTTACTATGTAACACAAAAAAGTTGCACAGTGTACTATAAGTCTCATTTTATAATATAATCATGTTGGTACTACTTCATGAATTACATATAAAAATGAATAATGTCTCAAACAATTTTTAATTATTAAATATAAATGTATTCTTCTGATTCTTTTTCAAAATTTAATTAAACTTTTAACATAATATTGTCCGGAATTTCCTCATAATTATTAGTACATGATTCTATTTGTTCCAAACATTCTATTAACTGTTGGTCCAAATATTCATCTATGAAATAAAATTCATCTGTTTGTTCTTCTGGATTTTCCACCTTTATTTCGAAAGAAATAACAGTTGACTGTTTTTGTCCTTCCATTTTCTTTCTGAAAATTGCATAAAAATTAACTATATTAGTAGAGTTAGGGTACTGTTGGGTTTAAGTTCAGACAGGTACTTCTGAGTTTTTAACAGTGAAGTAATTTTTGGGCAGTGTATGGTTTCAGGCAGGAAGTAGAACTATTAAAAAGTGCATGTGATGAAGCCTAAGTAAATTCATAATTATATAGAGAAGCCTAACTCAATCCATAATTATAACAGAGAAGTGTATCTCAATCTCTAACTCTTACAGAGGGACTGTATATAACTATCAGAAAACGTTTTCCCAAATTAACTTAAAGTGCACAACATAGTTCCCCTTCCAAATTAACAACTTACCTTTTTCAAAGTAGTTGACGTTTTCTGTCAAAATTCTTTCAAAATGTACCTCAGGTAGTATTAGTTAAAATGGCCGTGTTTCCTTCTCATTTTTCATATATATTCATGTACTTAACCAATCAAATGTCAGCACATAAAATTACAAAACGTAAGTAACATTTTAATTGGTTGTAAATTCCAACAGTTTCATATGTGTTTTTGTCATGTAATTTACCTCAGGATATTTAGACAGGGCTACAGCCTAAATGGCTCAATGGAATACCACCACATTTGAGTAAATGGTAGGGACTGCTATGTAGTAGGGCCTATTCTATATTTGGTGAAAAGTGTCTCCAGTGTTTTTTATGTAAATTAACTTCCCACATTTTTTCGGGGAGCGCTTACCGGTGCGTGCTCTGGTACGCGCACCGGGAGCGCTACGGGAGTCTGCCATTTTGTGTTTTGGTAGAATTGAGACACAAGATGGAGGACAAAGAACGTTTGGAATGGGTAAAAGGGGGCACGGTAGACACACCCTGACCCTCTAGGTTTTCTGAGGGGAGTTTAGGAGGTACATATATGCCCAAACAAAAAAAAAAAATTTTCACGGGGGCGCGCCCGGTACGCGCACCGGGGAGCGTACTTTGGTGAAAAATAGTGAAAAAAGTTAGAGTAAAATAATCATTTTGTGTGATCAGAGGTAGGGTAGCCCTGAAAAGAGCTTTTGGGTTCTGTGTCTGATTTAGTTACCTGCAAGTAGGTTCCAATGCACAGTCTTAAATTCAGGAGGAATATTCTATTCCCCTCATCTGAGAAGTGCACACCATCTCCTCTGTAGATATCTTGCATGTTGAAACGCAAGTTATTGTTGTATATTGAACCCATTCCAAAGTCTCTCATGTAAGCAGAAACAGATTTATTCACATGTTTCTGTGCTTTCTTAAATTGTGGACAAAATTGGTTGAACCAGATCCATTTCTGTCTTGGACATATATTGGAATATACCAAGGCAGTTTGTGGAAAAAGTGCCATCAATTGATCAAAGGTGTCCTTTAAAAGCATTTCCAGACCTACCCCAGTCAAAGTGCCCAAGTCATTTCCTCCACAGTGCACTATTAGGAGGTCAGGGTTTGGCAGATGCAAAAAGGTTTTCACCCACGGTATCAATTGGTGACATCTCAATCCTCTCTGGCCAATCCATTTGATGTCCACATTTGGTAAATCAAGGTTGTGAAAAATTCTGCTAGCTGCATACCTTTGAGCCCAATGGATGTAGCTATGTCCAATAATCCAGACTGAATACATGGTGAGAGAAGGTTCTGGTGCAGTCAGATGAAATGTGGGAATGAAATGGCAGTTGGAACAGTAGGAGTTTAGAAAAAATAATTGTGGAGTTTCACTGCTCTTGAATCACAAGCAATGATTGGTGGATTCAGATAGTTAAAAACTAAATGTTAGGGTGCATGGTTGTGTTTTGTGAAAGAAGCAATTTGAATGGTTCAGAAAACGTCAATTAAAGAAATATTTAATCGGATAAGCTGGTGTATTGAGAGGTCAAACATCCTTGCTTAGTTCATTTGCAACATTGTAGAATAAACTTTTGAACCTGAGAGTTCAGTAAGGACGGAGTTGCTATGGTAACAGATAGAAAGGGCTGAGGGGGGAAGGGTGTTGGTTTGAAAATAGTGAGGGAAGAGTTTTGATTGGTTGAAATGAGGCATATCTGTGTAGAATTAGAGATTTTCTGTGCCAGTCATGGTTGCAGTGTGTGGAGTGCATACCTTTTGCTCTGCTAAAGAAAAATTGGTGTGTGTGTCTGACATTGTTCTCTATCTTCCAAAGCATTTGTAAAGGTAAGAAATGATTCATTTCATTTAGATAGAGACTTGTATGCTCTTTGGAGAAGATTTGGAAGCAGATTGTTTTTTTTAATGTTGTTTTGTGTCATGTTTTTGGATAATGCTTGGTAAATATGTTTTGGAGCATAGGGGAATTGCATTATGTAAAATTGAGAAGTTTCTCTAGTGACATGGAATGCTTGTACATAGGACCTGTGCTGTGTTTCTAAAATGTTATTTGAAAAACGATGTTGGGGTAAATAAATGCCGTTTATATTTTTGAGAAGGAATTATTAGTGTTTGCCTCATTAAATAAATATATTTGAACCTTTTACAATGATGTCACCTGCTTTACCTCAGATTAAGATGCAGATTGAGCTTCTTTCTGGTTGGTTTGTGTCATGTTTTTGGATACTGCTTGGTAAATAGGTTTTGCAGCATAGGGAATTGCATTATGTAAAATTGAGAAGTTTCTCTAGTGACATGGAATGCTTGTACATAGGACCTGTGCTGTGTCTCTAAAATGTTATTTAAAAACGATTTCGGGGTAAATGAATGCCTTTTATATTTGTGAGAAGGAATTATTAGTGTTTGCCTAATTAAATAAATATATTTGAACCTTTTAAAATGATGTCACCTGCATTACCTCAGATTCGGATGCAGATTGAGCTTCTTTCTGGTTGGTTTGTGTCATGTTTTTAAATAATGCTTGGTAAATATGTTTTGCAGCATAGGGGAAATACATTATGTAAAATTGAGACGTTTCTCTAGTGACATGGAATGCTTGTATATAGGACCTGTGCTGTGTTTCAAAAATGTTTTTTAAATACGATTTTGGGGTAAATAAATGCCTTTTATATTTTTGAGAAGGAATTATTAGTGTGTTCCTCATTAAATAAATATATTTGAACCTTTTACAATGATGTCAATTGCATTACCTCAGATTAGGATGCAGATTGAGCTTCTTTCTGGTTGGTTTGTGTCATGTTTTTGGATAATGCTTGGTAAATAGGGTTTGCAGCAAAGGGGAGTAGCATTATATAAAATTGAGAAGTTTCTCTAGTGACATGGAATGCTTGTACATAGGACCTGTGCTGTGTTTCTAAAATGTTATTTAAAAAACGATTTTGGGGTAAATGAATGCCTTTTATATTTTTGAGAAGGAATTATTAGTGTGTGCCTCATTAAATAAATATATTTGAACCTTTTACAATGATGTCACCTGCATTACCTCAGATTAGGATGCAGATTGAGTTTCTTTCTGGTTGGTTTGTGTCATGTTTTTGGATAATGCTTGGGAAATAGGGTTTGCAGCAAAGGGGAGTAGCATTATGTAAAATTGAGAAGTTTCTCTAGTGACATGAAATGCTTGTACATAGGACCTGTGCTGTGTTTCTAAAATGTTATTTAAAAAACGATTTTGGGGTAAATTAATGCCTTTTATATTTTTGAGAAGGAATTATTAGTGTTTGCCTCATTAAATAAATATATTTGAAACTTTTAAAATGATGTCACCTGCATTACCTCAGATTAGGATGCAGATTGAGTTTCTTTCTGGTTGGTTTGTGTCATGTTTTTGGATAATGCTTGGTAAATAGGGTTTGTAGCATAGGGGAGTTGCATTATGTAAAATTGAGAAGTTTCTCTAGTGACATGGAATGCGTGTACATGGGACCTGTGCTGTGTTTCTAAAATGGTATTTAAAAAACGATTTTGGGGTAAATGAATGCCTTTTATATTTGTGAGAAGGAATTATTAGTGTTTGCCTAAATAAATAAATATGTTTGTACCTTTTAAAATGATGTCACCTGCATTACCTCAGATTAGGATGCAGATTGAGCTTCTTTCTGGTTGGTTTGTGTCATGTTTTTAAATAATGCTTGGTAAATATGTTTTGCAGCATAGGGGAATTGCATTATGTAAAATTGAGACGTTTCTTTAGTGACATGGAATGCTTGTATATAGGACCTGTGCTGTGTTTCAAAAATGTTTTTTAAAAAACGATTTGGGGGTAAATAAATGCCTTTTATATTTTTGAGAAGGAATTGTTAGTGTGTGCCTCAATAAATAAATATATTTGAACCTTTTACAATGATGTCAATTGCATTACCTCAGATTAGGATGCAGATTGAGCTTCTTTCTGGTTGGTTTGTGTCATGTGTTTGGATAATGCTTGGTAAATAGGTTTGGCAGCATAGGGGAATTGCATTATGTAAAATTGAGAAGTTTCTCTAGTGACATGGAATGCTTGTACATAGGACCTGTGCTGTGTTTCTAAAATGTTATTTAAAAAACGATTTTTGGGTAAATGAATACCTTTTATATTTTTGAGAATGAATTATTAGTGTGTGCCTCTTTAAATAAATATATTTGAACCTTTTACAATGATGTCACCTGCATTACCTCAGATTAGGATGCAGATTGAGCCTCTTTCTGGTTGGTTTGCGTCATATTTTTGGATAATGCTTGGTAAATATGTTTTGCAGCATAGGGAAATTGGATTATGTAAAATTGAGAAGTTTCTCTAGTGACATGGTATGCTTGTACATAGGACATGTGCTGTGTTTCAAAAATGTTATTTAAAAAACGATTTTGGGGTAAATGAAAGCCTTTTATATTTTTTAGAAGGAATTATTAGTGTTTGCCTCATTAAATAAATATATTTGCACCTTTTACAATGATGTCACCTGCATTACCTCAGATTAGGATGCAGATTGAGCTTCTTTCTGGTTGGTTTGTGTCATGTTTTTGGATAATGCTTGGTAAATAGGTTTTGCAGCATAGGGGAATTGCATTATGTAAAATTGAGAAGTTTATCTAGTGACATGGAATGCTTGTACATATGACCTGTGCTGTGTTTCTAAAATGTTATTTATAAAACGATTTTGGGGTAAATTAATGCCTTTTATATTTTTGAGAAGGAATTATTAGTGTGTGCCTCATTAAATAAATATATTTGAACCTTTTACAATGATGTCACCTGCATTACCTCAGATTAGGATGCAGATTGAGCTTCTTTCTGGTTGGTTTGTGTCATGTTTTTAGATAATGCTTGGTGAATATATTTTGCAGCGTAGGGAATTGGATTATATAAAATTGAGACGTTTCTCTAGTGACATGGAATGCTTGTACATAGGACCTGTGCTGTGTTTCAAAAATGTTTTTTAAAAAACGATTTTGGGGTAAATAAATGCCTTTTTCATATTTTTGAGAAGGAATTATTAGTGTGTGCCTCATTAAATAAATATATTTGAACCTTTTACAAAGATGTCAACTGCATTACCTCAGATTAGGATGCAGATTGAGCTTCTTTCTGGTTGGTTTGTGTCATGTTTTTAGATAATGCTTGGTGAATATATTTTGCAGCGTAGGGAATTGCATTATGTAAAATTGAGACGTTTCTCTAGTGACATGGAATGCTTGTACATAGGACCTGTGCTGTGTTTCAAAAATGTTTTTTAAAAAACGATTTTGGGGTAAATAAATGCCTTTTATATTTTTGAGAAGGAATTATTAGTGTGTGCCTCATTAAATAAATATATTTGAACCTTTTACAAAGATGTCAACTGCATTACCTCAGATTAGGATGCAGATTGAGCTTCTTTCTGGTTGGTTTGTGTCATGTTTTTGGATAATGCTTGGTAAATATGTTTTGCAGCATAGGGGAATTGCATTATGTAAAATTGAGACGTTTCTCTAGTGACATGGAATGCTTGTACATAGGAACTGTGCTGTGTTTCAAAAATGTTTTTTAAAAAACGATTTTGGGGTAAATAAATGCCTTTTATATTTTTGAGAAGGAATTATTAGTGTGTGCCTCATTAAATAAATATATTTGAACCTTTTACAAAGATGTCAACTGCATTACCTGAGATTAGGATGCAGATTGAGCTTCTTTCTGGTTGGTTTGTGTCATGTTTTAGGATAATGCTTGGTAAATAGGTTTGGCAGCATAGGGGAATTGCATTATGTAAAATTGAGAAGTTTCTCTAGTGACATGGAATGCTTGTACATAGGACCTGTGCTGTGTTTCTAAAATGTTATTTAAAAAACGATTTTTGAGTAAATGAATACCTTTTATATTTTTGAGAAGGAATTATTAGTGTGTGCCTCATTAAATAAATATATTTGAACCTTTTACAATGATGTCACCTGCATTACCTCAGATTAGGATGCAGATTGAGCTTCTTTCTGGTTGGTCTGCGTCATGTTTTTGGATAATGCTTGGTAAATATGTTTTGCAGCATAGGGGAATTGCATTATGTAAAATTGACAAGTTTCTCTAGTGACATGGTATGCTTGTACATAGGACCTGTGCTGTGTTTCAAAAATGTTATTTAAAAAACGATTTTGGGGTAAATGAATGCATTTTATATTTTGTAGAAGGATTTATTAGTGTGTGCCTCATTAAATAAATATATTTGAACCTTTTACAATGATGTCACCTGCATTACCTCAGATTAGGATGCAGATTGAGCTTCTTTCTGGTTGGTTTGTGTCATGTTTTTGGATAATGCTTGGTAAATATGTTTTGCAGCATAGGGGAATTGCATTATGTAAAATTGAGAAGTTTCTCTAGTGACATGGAATGCTTGTACATAGGACCTGTGCTGTGTTTCTAAAATGTTATTTAAAAAACGATTTTGGGGTAAATGAATGCCTTTTATATTTTTGAGAAGGAATTATTAGTGTTTGACTCATTAAATAAATATATTTGAACCTTTTACAATGATGTCACCTGCTTTACCTCAGATTAGGATGCAGATTGAGCTTCTTTCTGGTTGGTTTGTGTCATGTTTTTGGATAATGCTTGGTAAATAGGTTTTGCAGCATAGGGAATTGCATTATGTAAAATTGAGAAGTTTCTCTAGTGACATGGAATGCTTGTACATAGGACCTGTGCTGTGTTTCTAAAATGTTATTTAAAAAAACGATTTTGGGGTAAATGAATGCCTTTTATATTTTTGAGAAGGAATTATTAGTGTGTGCCTCATTAAATAAATATATTTGAACCTTTTACAATGATGTCACCTGCATTACCTCAGATTAGGATGCAGATTGAGTTTCTTTCTGGTTGGTTTGTGTCATGTTTTTGGATAATGCTTGGTAAATGGGGTTTGCAGCATATAGGAGTTGCATTATGTAAAATTGAGAACGTTCTCTAGTGACATGGAATGCTTGTACATGGGACCTGTGCTGTGTTTCTAAAATGTAATTTAAAAAACGATTTTGGGGTAAACGAATGCCTTTTATATTTGTGAGAAGGAATTATTAGTGTTTGCCTAATTAAATAAATATATTTGAACCTTTTAAAATGATGTCACCTGCATTACCTCAGATTAGGATGCAGATTGAGCTTCTTTCTGGTTGGTTTGTTTCATGTTTTTAAATAATGCTTGGTAAATATGTTTTGCAGCATAGGGGAATTGCATTATGTTAAATTGAGACGTTTCTCTAGTGACATGGAATGCTTGTATATAAGACCTGTGCTGTGTTTCAAAAATGTTTTTTAAAAAACGATTTTGGGGCAAATAAATGCCTTTTATATTTTTGAGAAGGAATTATTAGTGTGTGCCTCATTAAATAAATATATTTGAACCTTTTACAATGATGTCAATTGCATTACCTCAGATTAGGATGCAGATTGAGCTTCTTTCTGGTTGGTTTGTGTCATGTTTTTGGATAATGCGTGGTAAATAAGTTTGGCAGCATAGGGGAATTGCATTATGTAAAATTGAGAAGTTTCTCTAGTGACATGGAATGCTCGTACATAGGACCTGTGCTGTGTTTCTAAAATGTTATTTAAAAAACGATTTTTGGGTAAATGAATACCTTTTATATTTTTGAGAAGGAATTATTAGTGTGTGCCTCTTTAAATAAATATATTTGAACCTTTTACAATTATGTCACCTGCATTACCTCAGATAAGGATGTAGATTGAGCTTCTTTCTGGTTGGTTTGCGTCATATTTTTGGATAATGCTTGGTAAATATGTTTTGCAGCATAGGGGAATTGCATTATGTAAAATTGAGAAGTTTCTCTAGTGACATGGTATGCTTGTACATAGGACCTGTGCTGTGTTTCAAAAATTTTATTTAAAAAACGATTTTGGGGTAAATGAATGCCTTTTATATTTTTGAGAAGGAATTATTAGTGTTTGCCTCAATAAATACATATATTTGAACCTTTTACAATGATGTCACATGCATTACCTCAGATTAGGATGCAGATTGAGCTTCTTTCTGGTTGGTTTGTGTCATGTTTTTGGATAATGCTTGGTAAATAGGTTTTGCAGCATAGGGGAATTGCATTATGTAAAATTGAGAAGTTTCTCTAGTGACATGGAATGCTTGTACATATGTAGTAGTAAAGCTTTATTCGAGTTATATACTCATAAAAGCACAACAAACAATTAAAAACATCATAATTGGTCATAAAACATTTCATCCAATACAAATAAAAAAACAATTGTGCAAGCTTAATCATTATAAAAGAATTTACACAAGTTAAAACCATATAATCAAGAAACATTGGGAGAAAGAGCTCTTCGCCTAATGGACCAGGCCCACCCCAAATACTTAGCTATTCCCATAACAATAGGCTCCTCAGTGGTAGTACAGATGATTCTCTGAGCCTCGACAGCATTAGATGTGCCGAGGTTCTTACAGACAGGGGTTAACCATATCCTTCTTGGGGTGGCATAGGCATTACAAGCAAATAGAAAGTGTCCTACACTTTCGTTAGTTGCACCGCATGCTGGGCAGCACAGGGTATTCAAACTCTTCCATCTGCCTGTTAGATGTCTCAGCGGGAGGGAGCCAGATCTTAACTGGAAAAGCAACTTCCTGTCCATAGGGACAGTTATACTGTCCCAATACCGTTCTAATACAGGACACATTTTGCTTTCCAGAAAACGGCCACCCATCGAGTCCGATTTTACCCCCCTCCATAGCCTACCATCTATCCACTCCCAATATAAGGTTTTAAGTATATTTTTATTTGGGAATACTTCCCCAGACGGATTGTCCCAGAGATTGGAAAGACCCAGTTCATCTAACATTACCCTTAAGTTTTTTAACCATGATATTTTGTGAAAGGTATCGATTTTAATTATTGCAAGAAACCCATCTGCATAGTGTCTAATTTCAGGGGTGGACCAAAGTCGTCTCCAATATAAAATTGAACGCAATCTAGCTCGATCGCTAACAGATCTTCTCCCCAAGTCGAGACCAAGAGGAATTAATGGGGTGCTCTGTGGAAGTCCCGTAATTCCCCTAAGAAACCTGTTCTCTGCTATCTGTAGGGAAGTAAACTTTTCAAAACCCCACAGCTCCGCCCCATATAGGGCCGACCCTACTGCCTTTGCATCGTATACAGCAAGGACAGGTTTTATGGGTTTTGTTCTTGATCTTTTGTGCTCCGCACGTAGGGCCCCCGATATTTGCTGATGTTTCAAAACCGCCTTTTCTATGTGGTGGGACCAGCCGTAGTTATTTGCTATTTGTACCCCTAGGTAGGTGAACTCCCTTACTACCTCAAGCCCAATGTTATTCATATGTATCCTAGGGAGAGGTTTACATCCTCGGGAGAAGGCCATCAACTTAGTCTTGCCTATGTTTACTTCAAGGCCATGCTCCTGACAGAAGTCGTCAAAAATATTCAGGGCACGCTGTAGCCCAGCGGGGGTCTTAGACATTATTAACGTGTTGTCAGCGAACATCAGGATTGGGACCTTGATGCCCGCTAATGAAGGTGCGTCCACACTAGCGTCCAGCATCCTACCAACTATCCCATTAATGTATAATGTAAAGAGCAAGGGTGCCATTGCACAACCTTGGCGGACCCCTCGTTCCACAGGAAAGTCGATGGAGGATTGGCCATTCGTCCCCCACTGGACTTTAGCAAAATTGCTTTCATGTAACCTCATAATTAGGGTGAGCAATTCTGCTGGAATGCCTATCTTGTTTAAAACTGTCCAGAGCTTACCCCTTGGGACGAGGTCGAAGGCAGCCCGCAAGTCGACAAAAGCGACATACAGGCTGCCTTCGCCAAGAAGTACCGTCCCCCACCTCAACATAGTAAAGCGAAACACCTGATCAATGGTGCTAGTGGCCCTCCGGAAGCCTGCCTGGAAGGGGGAAAGGGAGCTATTCTCATCCACCCATTCCATAAGCCTGTTTACCACCATCTTTCCAATTACTTTTTGGATAGTGGCAATCAGACTTATGGGCCTGTAATTGGCTGGAAGTGATCGATCTCCTTTCTTGTGAATAGGTATAATAACAGCTCCCTTCCACTGCTCAGGGACTAGCGCACCTTTAGCAATGGCGTTCCCCAGTAGAAACACATACCTGACCCACCTATTTTTATCGTTTTTAAAAACATCTGAGGGTATCCCATCTAATCCGGGGGCCCTGCCCCCTTGTACGGAACTTATTGCAAGTTCAACTTCTTTGGCGGAAAACAAATTATCTTTGGGAAATGCAACCAAAATTGAATCCCCACCACCCCACTCCTTTGTCTCTGCATATTGGGGCCTGAAATAATTCACCCAAGCGGATTCTGCAACGTTATTGTCTGGTTTGTTGGGGGTACCACCTCTGCCCCACTTCAATATCTTCCAGAAGAGCCTAGAATCCTTGGCTCCGGAGGCCTCCTTTAGCTCATCCCAATACTTCTCATCCCACGCTTTTTTTGCCAAGGAGATGCTTATATTATATTGCTTCCTTGAAGCTATGATTGCTGCCCTGTCCCTGTTTCTAATAGCATTACCCAGGATTAATCTAGCTGCCCTACACTGTTGATTAAACCACCTAGCTGGTTTGGTGGGTGCTATGCGATTACCCTTGCATGCTCTCATAAAATGGGGTTTTAAAAGGGAGAAGAGGTTGTTGTGAATATCAGTAATTGCCCTGTATCCTGGGGGTGTGGGGCCTGCTAATTCCATGGAAACAATTGCTTTATCCACTTCAAAGCCGATAAAATCCATGGATGCTGCATTCGCCATCACACAGGGCCATTTTAACCTACGCATGTCGTTTGCCATGTCTGGGAGCAACCCATCACTTAGATGTAAGTTGGGCTGTATGGACTTCCACCAGGTATGGGTCACACAAA